>NC_080066.1:13356777-13975134 GCF_949987535.1 Balaenoptera acutorostrata
CATCTGACCTCCGAGGTGGATTTCCTTTTGTCCTTGTAGTGGACAGCTAACATTCATGAAACTCAGTGACCACCACAGGTCACCCTGATCGACACTTCCGGCTGAATAGCACATACAGGTAGTGAGCGTCTTTTAATTGGGCCTCCCTGATGGGTCTGCATTTTTAATTATTGCTAACATAAAATGGGTACTAATTTAACTGCTGTAGTTGCTTTGCCTAAATCCTTATTTTACATCTTGAACTTTCCTCTTGATGCAGTTTAAATGGGAATGAATCGAGTAAATGACCATTAATATTTTTAAATGTTCATAATCCTCGCTGGGAAGTGGACAGCACCTCTCTGTCACCGGTAGCTCTTTGCTGGCACACAACTCCTCGAATAAGTGGAAATGAGTGGACGAGAAATAATGCGGCAGCTCCTCTTGGACTACCATGGTGCCTTAGAAATCTGACTACATCCACGCGCAGATGGCTGGGCCTCCTCGAGGCACCGATGGGTGGTGCGTCCTCCCGACAGGGCGCCCGGCCTCCACCGCTTTCCCAGGAGAAGCGCGGCTACGCTGCTCCCGCGCCGCGGACCCTTTGGGTACCGCAGAGCCTCCTCCCGCTGCTGGGTCCTGCGCCTGGGGAGCGAGGAGGGGCCTCCTTTCGGCTCCGCGAGCCCCCGGGACACCGAGCGGAGGCACGGGCCGGAATGTGGGCCCGCGGGCCGGGAAGCGACGGGAGCCCTCACCCCGGGCCTTTCCTGGCGACTCCCAGCGCCCGGCCATCTGCGAGCCCGCCGCCGGGAGGCCTGGGCAATGGGCGCAGCCAGCGCGGGGCTGGGCATCCCCGGCGTCGCGCCGAAACCCCAGTTCTCAGCTTCGGCGGCGCGATGAGAGTATGCGCGGTGAATGGCAGCAGCCCATGTACTCACCCCAACCTCCAAGCCCGGGGAGCGCGCGCTGAGCCACGGAGCAGCAGCCCCCAGCAGCCCGACGCCCCTTCGCCACCGCACTCGGCTCCTTGCGGGTACAGGAAGGAGCCCTCGGGGAAGGAGCGGGCTGGCGGGGCGGAAAGACTCCGACGCCCGGGGGCACCGTGTGGCCGGGACTGCCGTCAGGAGCGCCCGGGTCACTAGGACTGCCCTCCTAGGCGCAGCGGGGCCGAGCCCTTCCGCGGCCCGCAGGCCTCGCCCGGGGCCGGGGCCGCCACAGGTGCCTTCGGGTCAGATCCGGAGCGGCCCCGCCCGTTCGTCAAATCCCTCACACTATTGCTTCAGTAGCGTAAGGTCGGGGGTGGGGATAGAGGCCAGGTCGCCTGGTAGCAGGGAGACAAATAGGGCGCACGAGGCGGCCGGGGAGGCAGGCTAGCGAAGGGCCGTCGGCTCGAATCTCTCCGAGGGTGATTTTAACACGCCGACAAGCGCAGCATACGGTTTCCATGTTGGGCGGAGGATACAAAGAACGACTTTGCGCCGAGGAAGTCGCCTGACACCAAAACCCAGCAACCCCGACTTAGTGGGCCCTGAGTGGCAGGAGGCTGGATTTTTGGTTGAGTTGCAATTAATGGGAGATAATTATGACCGGGCCTCTCAGCTTATTAATATTTATAGCCTGGAGCGACAAGACCTTCGCTCCCTGGAGGCGGATTTTTCAGGCCCAGGCGCGGAGCCCGGATGTCTCCGGAGCCAGGGGCTTCGCCAGTGACCCGGGAGGAAAAAGTGTGGTGGGTAAAATGGAGACCGTCCGCCTTCTGCGTTTCTCCTAATTATATGAACGGTGGAAGTCGGGCCTGGTTGTGGGCGCGCCCCGCGGGAACCGCTGTCCGTGCGTCCCGAAGGCTGCCGGGCCGAGCACCTCGCAGGGCCTCCCGCCCAGCCCTCGGCCCGGCCCCGGGCAGCGAGCGTTCCCGGGGCCCCGTTGTTGTCACTATTAAATTACCCACACATTGCCTTCTGTTTCTAGCTCCCGGGACAGCCGGGGTGTTAGGGAAGTGTTCCAATAACTAGGCTAGGACTCGGGGGTAAATGTCTTTTAAGCTCCCTCCCGCCCCTTGGAGAGCCTGCGGGGCGAGGGCCAGGAGGAGTAAACGCGGCCTGGCTTTGGGACGGTTCTGCTAAAACGCCCACGTCGGGCCTCTGTCTCCATCTGCGGGGCGCCGCGCTGCGGTTCCTCCCCCGGGCCCGGTCCCAGGGCGTCGGCGGAGCGAGAGGGGCTCTCTGAGGCCCGCGTCGCGCCCCGGCCCTGGGGGACGCGCCGGAATGGCGGGGAAGGAGGGGCTGCGCGGGCCGATATCGCATGGGCCTCCACCCGCGGCGTCCGGCCAGGCCACCAAGCAACGCTTACGAAGCGTTTGCAACGCGTCCTTCGCGCCGCGTCCGATTTCAGCTTTCCCCGCAAGGCTGACGCGGGCGGGGAAGATGCGAGTCCCCCCGGCCCGGGGGGTGGGGGCGGCGTCCGCGCGCGGATTCTCAGGTAATAAACATCTGGTTCCGCAGGGGAGCCGCCGCGGTTCCCATGGCAACGCAGGGGCTCGCAACAGCCCGCCAGTCCGGGCTGCGGGAGGCTGCGCTGCGTAAGGAGCTCTTCTCTTGGGCCGCCGCGGGGGCCGGCCTCTTCCTGCGCCTGGTCTTCCTCATCTTCGTCTCGGTCTACGTCGGCTCTGGGCCTCTCCACCAGCCTCTGTACCAGAACTGTTAACTGAAAAAAGGAATCTTTCGTCGCAAGGGGTGCTCCCGATGGAGCTGCACGCCACAAAGGAAGGTACCTGCTACATCCTACGGGTACCAAAGCAGTCCTCGCCTCCGGCACCCAGGCCCAGATGTGGCGACACCAGACATTGCTTCACAGTTGGGTTCGGCCCATCCGATTGGCTTCGAGGGCTGGTTAGCATCGACACCAAAAAATGAGGAAGACTTACAGCGTATTAAAAGGGTGATCAACAGGATTTTATTATAATGATAATGGATTATAGCATAAAGGCATATTTATCAGAGACACGGATGGCATTGTAAGCCAGTTTTCTTTACACACAATCTCTCTCTATATACACACTCACACCTGAGAAGAAAACGTTTTGGCAGGCACGAAATGAATTTTTCTCTTTACCCACATAAAGAATGTGTGTAAGTCTTGGGTGGTGGAGTTAAACAGGACGGAACAGTGGCACTAGATAATTTACAATGACGAATCTGCTACATCGAAAATAGGAGCTATACTGTTTATCCAGTCCATTGCCATTTGTATGTGTACAACCTTTTTTAACGTTAGTCCAGTTAAAAAAAATAATGGTAATGATGATAATCTTCAGTTTTATCATGGGAAAGTAAATCTGGTAGGAGGGCATCTATTCGATGCTAATGTCCAGTAAATAAAAACACTTGCTTTTTATGGCTAATTTACTGCTTGAAATAGATAATGTATACAGACGTTTTCATTTTCATTTTCTTGACCTTCCAGTAGGGTCTTGGGTGACTGCCATATATATTATCCATTCCCCACTCCCTCTCATCCTTTTCTTCTATTTTTAAAAATAAGCTTAAAATTTTTTAGAATAGTTTTAGGCTCGTAGAAAAGTGGCAGAGTTTTCCTATACCCAGCCCCAGTTTCCCCTATTTTTAACATCTTCCATTAATGAGGTACATTTGTCACAATTAATGAACAAATACTAATACGTTATTATTAACTAAACTACATACTTCATTTGGATTTCATTCATTTAAAAATTTTCCTTTTTCTGTTCTTAGATCCCATCCAGGATATCACATTATATTTAATCCTCACATCTCCTTAGGCAGTGACAGGTTCTCAGATTTTCCTTGTCTTTGATGACCTTGAGAGTCTGAAGATCTGTTTAAATTGTGGTATACTGTAATTTACATACAGTGAAATGCAGACCCCAAGTTATAGTTTTATGAGTTTCGACAATTGCATATACCTAATATAATCCACTTTTGCATAGAAAACATCTAATCTTACATTTGAAATGTTGTCACACAAATATCATCGATATATAGTTTCTCCCACATATATACACAATTTACTAAATGTTTCCCCAAATCTTTCAATTCCAACTTAATGTTTTAAAATTTTCAGTTCCAAAGGATATTAAAGAGTTATTTACCTATTGTTATCTTAATGAGCTGTTGATCCGTTAGTTCAACAATCTTAATTTAAGCTACCGATTGTTCTTTATTCTAGAACATTTTCTTCTCTATGGAGAGTGGTCTAGCATGCTCCTTAAGAAACCAGACAAACGGGAGAGGGGGGGCAATGAGTCAATCTGAGGACGCTTACTGTGGTGGCTTAGCAATTTTAAAAAACAGATTCTTCATTTTTAAGTTCTTAATATTGAAGTGATAATTAATGCACTCATTCATGCACAGCTCTTAGGGGAATTGTTTTTATGTACATTTAAGCAATTTTATCATAGCTCACTGATTCTCCTAATTGTAAAAAAAAAAAAAAAAAAGTGTTTCACATTTAAGTCCTTGAGAATTTGACACATGGTATAACCCCCAAATATATATATTTTAAGTGATGTTAACAAACTTAGAACTGGTAAAGGAAATAAAGGTCTTATACCCTTGTGAGCATGGACCCTATAACCCAGAACATGTAACAGGCGAGTTAACAGGTGAGTGAAGCACTCAGTTACAAGCATAACTCGTTTTATTGCGCTTTGCTTTATTGCACTCCACAGACACCACTGCATTTTTTTTTACAAATCGAGGGTTTGTGGCAACCCCGCATCAAACGAGTCTATCTGTGCCATTTTTCCAAAAGCATATGCTCACTTCGTGTCTCTGTGTCATATTTTGGTAATTCTCACAATATTTCAAACTTTTTCATTATTATTATATTTGTTATGGTGATATGTGATCAGTGATCTTCGATGTTACTACTACTATTTGCTGAAGGCTCAGATGATGGTTAGCATTTTTTAGCAATAAAGTACTTTTTAACTAAGGTGTGTACATTTTTTTTTAGACATAATGCTATTGCACACTTAATAGACTACAGTATAGTGTAAACATAACTTTTATATGCACTGGGAAAACAAAAATTTGTGTGATTCGCTTGATTGCGTTATTTGCTTTATTAACAGTGGTCCGGGACTGAGCCTGCAATATCTCTGAGGTATGCCTGTAATAGAATCTAATTTCCTCTCGTTTCAGTGGTATTTCATGCTAGCAGGCTCAGTGGATCATATTTTTATGGCTGGTAATACAGAGGAATGGACATCAGAGAGAAAATGTAAAATTTATGGCTGTGTTTCTCCTCTTTGCTATTCACTATTCATGCATGACTATTTTTAAGAAGCCCAGTGGGGTTGGAGCCCTGACCACATTTAGTTGAAGCTGGTCATGTCAGAGGATGATTCTGTCAGTAATTCCAGGAGCTGCCTTTCAGAAGAAATTGTTGGCTATTATAGCTTTTAGAGTCAGGCCATTTTGTGCCAACACAATTCTGGCCCATGTTATCTTTCCCAGTCCACAAGTAAAAACCAAGCCAACTAGGGTAGAAGACTGTTCAAAAGGTGTGGGTAGCAGCAAGCAGATGACTTTCATTCTTTTTTTTTTTTTTTCTGATTTTCATTCTTTTACCATGAAAAAAGAAGGTTCAAAGATCCGTGTAATTAGCATAAATATATTTTCCACCCATTCTAAAAAAAATAAATCTCAGTTCCTACCCAAACCAAGTAATATGAACAAATATCTTCCAGAAAGATAATTCTGTGGAGAAAGAGAATGAATTTTTTTGAGGAGTAAAGCCTTTTTAATGAAGTCCACCTTTACTTACAGCTAAGAAAAGACATAATGTTGAACAAGTTAGCATGTGTGATATTTGATTATTTGCCTGAATTTGGGTAAGCTGTGACTATCAGAAAGGATGTCAGAAACAGTCTGTGTTTTTCTACATGCTTACAAATTGTATTTCAGCAGCTGTCACTCATGGCTGAGAGTTCGGCTGAGTAGAACCACAGAGTCCTGTGTGCAGTGGGTCAGGCAGCAGTGACTAACAAAAGTGGCCTCTGAAATTAGACAGCTGGGTCCATATCTGATGCCACCACTGACTTGCAGGTGACCTTAAGCATGTCACTTAACTCTGTGTCCTCAACTATTAAATGGGGATATTAATACGAGCTTTATAAAATTGTTGTGAGGATTAAATGACATATGCACATAACACTCAGAATAGGAAGCATTTAGTAAGAGATAAATATTATTATTATTGTTTTTATCATTATTAATTTTTGAATAGCTGCTGTAGCCAGGTAGTGTATTATATGCTGGTTTTCAGTAATGTAAAAATCAGATGTGTTACTGCATGAAGACTAAAAACCGAATCCCTAGGTTTGAGCCTGTTTGACCTGTCCATTGTTCTTTAACAAGCTCTTTTTTCTGGCCTATAATATTCATAACATTGTCCTAAATGCCGTTGATTTTGCTGTGTTCTTCTTTATTATCACAAAAGAGATATAAACGAAAAGGAAATCTAACTCCTGGCGAGCCTACCCCAAGCCCCAAGTGGATAAGCTGTGTGATCACACACTGATCCTGACAAGATTCCCCCAGGAACGCTGAAGACAGGACCACTTGAAAGTCTCCTCCACTTACTCAACAGACTTTAATGAGTAATGACCAAGTGTCAGGCTCTGTTCAGAGCTGGCTATTCACAAATAAGACACAGTCCCCACCCTCGAGAAGCTTACAGTGCACTGGGGCAAGATACAAAAGTAAACATGCAATTAGGGGACAGGATGAGTGCTGATAGAGGAGGGCACAAGAGGCAGAGTGAACTTACCGGAGCCCAGACTGAGGGGTGCGGGGAGGCAAAAAAACCTCCCAGAGAAGATGCCTAATGTGGGTATTGAGGAAAAATGTGGCATTGATCCAGGTGAGTAATAAGGAGAGCTGGGCTGAGAAGGACGGAGAGAAGGGAGGCTCCAGAGGAAGAAGAGGCAAAGCCTGGCCAGCAATTGGATGTGGGGAGTAAGGGAGAGATGAGGGGGAAGGAAGACCCCAAGTTTCCGTTTGGGGGACTGGATGGATGGTAGAACCATTGACCGAGGGGGAACCCTGGAGAAAGAGCAGGTTTGCGGAGGAAGATGTCTTGTCTGATCTCAGATACAAGAGTTTGAGGTATCCAGGGGACGTGAATTTGGAGATTTCCAGTCTACAGATGGATACTTGGGTGATACCCAACTTGGAAGCATGATGAAAGCGTGATTTCTAGGTTTTCTAGGGTGTCCTATATGATCATTCCTATAATCTTAACACTTTTAGGTCAGGAAAATTTCCTGTGAAAAATAGACTTAATGGTGGGAAAATAGCATTCACTCTGTGGAACGTCACTTTATAACTAAATTGAACACACATTCCAATCCTTAAATAAAGTATGTGCAGAATTAGTTACCTCATTTAGCTTAAGATGTTTAACTATTATAAAATTTCTCAAGGAGTTTTAAGAATTGTGAAAATGGATTATAGAAAATACATTTCACTCCTGCCAATTTCTTTGCTTATTCTTCTGGGCACACTAAGAGCCAAAGCATTAAGTTTAATACCTGTGAACAAAGAAATCACTCTTACTGACTCAGATGGCCTGATTGGGGTGGGTGCTGATGGAGAGAGAAACCCATAGCCTAGAGAGAGATGGTGTGACACGGCAGGTGAGAGCTTGGGCAACAGAGTGAGGGGGGAATCTGAATCCTGGCAGGCTTTACTACTTGCTAGCTATATGCCCTTGGGCAAGGTTATACCTTCAAGCCTCAGTTTCCTCCTCTAAAAACTGGATACCACACTAGTACTTTTCCTACTTATTATGAAGATTTAATTAGGTAATCCATGTCATAGCCTTAGCACAGTACCTGCAACATAGTACGTCTCAATAAATTTAACTATTGCGGATGACCCACTTAACTATCTTGGGGTCATGTCTTATTTAGAATAAGTTGGTACCTCTTGGGTTTTTTACTTCTCAAAGTCTGGTTTCTTCCAACAAACCATCCCAGGAATTGCTATTTACTGTCCATAGAATTATGCCTGAATTTATTTATTTTAATAAATTTATTTAATTTTGGCTGTGTTGGGTCTTCGTTGCTGCGTGTGGGCTTTCTCTAGTTGCGGCGAACAGGGGCTACTCTTCGTTGTGGTGCGCGGGCTTTTCACTGCAGTGGCTTCTCTTGTGGCGGAGCACGGGCTCTAGGCGCGCGGGCTTCAGTAGTTGTGGCTCGCGGGCTCTAGAGCTCAGGCTCAGTAGTTGTGGGACACGGGCTTAGTTGTTCCATGGCATGTGGGATCATCCTGGACCAGAGATCAAACCCTTGTCCCCTGCATTGGCAGGTGGATTCTTAACCATTGAGCCACCAGGGAAGTCCCTATGCCTGCATTTAGAATAAATGATACCAGAAGGAAGGGCCTTACCGATTTCAGAGACTATAGTTTTACATCAATAAAAACAAATATAAAGTTTTAGGTGTCATTTCTTAGGTAAAATTGAGACCTTACCCCACGCTTCTCCTGAGCTATCATGGCAGCAGCAACAAAAGGCTTTTTTCCTCTCAGATGAAGGCCATGCTTTCTGACTTTCAGTTTGGTTGACTCTTCCACCTGCTCTCCCAATGTTTCTGAAAAAGGCCTGAAGTGTGAACCCTGCAGACTGGGAAGTGAGGCCAGCGCTTGTGTCAGTGACTTGCGCAGCATCATGAGCTTTGGTTAAACACAAGTATAAACGCTGCTTCTCTGAACTCTGACACTGACACACTAAAACTCTGCTTCGAAGGAAAGCACAATTAACAATTTTGTTAAAGTTGGCATTTGGCAACAGTGACGTATGGCCAAAGTCCCTGCCTGCTCACGCCTAGGAGCGAAGACATCTGGGGACAAGGCCAGTGAGAGGCTGTGCCTTGTAGGAGGACCACCACTCTGCAACGGAAGCCAGAGCCTTTCCGGTGTGGGCCAGGCTCAGGAGGGCACCCTGGGGTGCAGGGTCCAGGAGGAGTGTTCTCAAGCTCAAGAATTTTGTTCTCAAGCTCTCTGACAGCAACGCATCCTGCAGGGCCTGTGAGAGGCAGCAGGCAAGCTTCCCCTTCTTCTCACACACGAGACTGTCACTATGGCTTCTGCAGTTCCCGACTTTTCTTGTGCGCTCAGTATACATATTTTTAGTTGCCTGGTTATTGCCCTTGAGTTAAAATAGAACCCCAGAGTTCAGAATCAGGGGGTGTGGGGTCAGCAAGTAAAGGGTCCCAGAACCTGGAATAGCGTCTATGATTATTTTTGAGGCAGAAGAGTAAATATTTAACAAATAAATATTTGTTGAACACTGAATCACTGCCTAGACGCGTCTGCATTTCCTAAGCATGATAATATATGAAGACTCATATGTTATCCCATTTTTGACAGATTAAAGCAAGCCACATCAAATTAAGCAATTTCTCAATGATGGCAAAGAAGTCAGTTAGCTGAGCTGGAATTTCAGATCCCTTAATAATGAGCTGCACACACACACGCACACACACACCTCTCAGTATCAAGAATACCATTTTATATGCAGATCAAAACTATAATGAGGTACCACCTCACACTGGTCAGAATGGCCATCATTAAAAAGTCCACAAATAACAAATGCTGGAGAGGGTGTGGAGAAAAGAGAACCCTCCTACATTGTTGGTGGGGATGTAAATTGGTGCAGCCACTATGGAAAACATTATGAAGTTTCCTCAAAAAACTAAAAATAGAGTTGCCATATGATTCTGCAATCCCACTCCTGGGCATATATCTGGAGAAAACTATAATTCGAAAAGATACATGCACCCCTATGTTCACAGCAGCACTATTCACAATAGCCAAGACATGGAAACGACCTAAATGTCCATCGGCAGATGAATGAATAAAGAAGATGTGGTACGTATATACAGTGGAATACTACTCAGCCATAAAAAGAATGAAATAATGCCATTTGCAGCAACATGGATGGACCTAGAAATTATCACACTAAGTGAAGTAAGTCAGAAAGAGAAAGACAAATACCATATAATATCACTTATATGTGGAATCTAAAATATGATACAAATGAACTTATCTACGAAACAAAAACAGACTCACAAAGAACAGACTTGTGGTTACCAAGGGGGAGGGGGGTGAGGGAGGGATGGATTGGGAGTATGGGATTAGTAGATGGAAACTATTATATATATAATGGATAAACAACAAGGTCCTACTGTATAGCACAGGGAACTATATTCAATATGCTGTGATAAACCATAAAGGAACAGAATATGTATATGTATAATTGAATCACTTTGCTGCAGAGCAGAAATTAACACACTGTAAACAACTATACTTCAATAAAATAAATTTTAAAAAGTAAGGAAGAATACCATTTATAGAATCTTTCTTGACAAAAATGCAGAAACTAGGTGATGGGTGACATATATGTTAAATGTTAAATTGCTTTCTGGTTTTATATTAAGCAAAAAGTGCAGAGCAAATTACCAGACTTCTGATTTTTCACCTAAGTGCTTGCCTAGGATTATTTCTATTTCTCAGGAAACAGCTTGAAGTATATAAGCTACACAGCTACATTTTAAAAAAAAATCATTTTCAATATAATCCCAGCAACATCACATGAGATACTTTCAATATTTGCTGTCACCTGGAATAAAATACAGAAAGAAGCACAAGCTTGTGTAAGAAGGAGGAGTGCTGAGTCAATGCACAACTTTAATATTGTTATTAGTCCATTGTGTACAGTAATTGTATTTTCCAAACCAAAGCCTGGTATCTGATCTGGTAAATACACGTGAGAGCAATAGGGCAAATATTTGAAACCAGAACAGTCTCAGAAAATTTGGATGATCTTTTTACTGTATTATTAAGTGTGAAGCAAGTATTTGGGGATAACTTGGAAATGCCTGTACATTCTATTAATATTGACTTTAATTGTACTTTTTCAGTTCTTGTTCTATATATTTGCCTTTCTCTTAGAAACCTAAAATAACTATTAGTAGCGGCAATTCAACTTAAGAATCTTAAATCTTAGAATATTAAATGTTAAACTTCAGATAATATACTGCTATTTTTTCCAAGATAAACTCCAAAGACTATGTCTACAGAGGCACTGGAAAATTGTATATAGAATAACGTCAATGTTGGCAGACATAGTGGAAAATCAGACAGGAACATCTTTCTCCTCAATTTAAAAATCTGTATTTTCTCTGAATTACGTGGCTGCTTTTATCTATTTTGAATTTCAGTCACCGCCAGATACATCACTATTTGCTTGATTAGAAAGAAAAATTAAAAGAACTCAGAGAATCATAATGTCCGGAAAAACTCATTTATTGAGTACTTAACTATGTGCCAGCTTCGATGCTCAGACACAGAAAAAGAACAAACAGCCAAACCAACTCATGGCAGATTGGCTCCTGCCCTCAAGAAGCCTCTGAGAAAACAGACTAGTAGTAAGGGGATGGTTGCAATACAAGGTGGGAAGGTTTTGACGGGGCAAGGGTACGCGCCAGGAGCTGAGTTCAGCAACTCACCCTCTGAAGGACAGCCAATAAGTGATTGAGTGATATCACCCAGCATGGTGGCTGCCTCGCTGCTCTGCTTCTCAGGGATAAAACCTTCCAGAAGTTTCCACTGAAGAATAGTGCTCAGGATTTAATAGAATATACGTCACAGTTGAAAATATACTTTGTGGGCATAAAGATAGGTGGTCATCAGTGACCTGTTTCTGCTCAGTAATTTTTTTTTAAATTTTTATTGGAGTATAGTTGATTTACAATGTTGTGTTAGTTTCAGGTGTACAGCAAAGTGAAGCAGTTATACGTATACATACATCCACTCTTTTTTAGGTTCTTTTCCCATACAGGCCATTACTGAGAATTAAGTAGAGTTCCCTATGCTGTACAGTAGGTCCTTATTAGTTATCTATATTATATATAGTAGTGTGTATATGTCAATCCCAGGGCTCAGTAAGGTTTCAATGTCAAATCTTAAGAGTAGGTACGGGAGCGCAAAGCACAGGAAAGCAGGCACTGGACAAGCTGCAAAATGTAAGCTAAATGTGCAGCCTTTTCAATGGTAAGATTAGCCCAGATGAGGAACCAAAAACAAAGTATTTGGTCATTTACCTATTCTGAGTGTTTGATATTGGCCAAGTTACTAAGCCTTCTCTGTGCCTCATTTTCCTCAACTGCAAAATGGGATAATATTATCTACCTCACAGGGTAGGATTAAATGAGATAATTCTTGTAAAGTACTTGGAACGTTGCCTGCTACAAAGTGCTATTATATTTTAAGCCAAAATATAAATAGTGTCTGAAGTAGAGATATTAATAAAAGGGAATAGATGCAGTTTAAATAACTTAGTTTGGGAGAAAGGCAGAATTTGTGTTCTGAAATCTTTCTTTATTTTTATCTTTTACTTATTACTCATGTGAGAATCATTTGTTAAAAAGAGGGTCCTGGACTTCCCTGGCGGGCAAATGGTTAAGAATCCGCACTTCCACTGCAGGGGGCATGGGTTTGACCCAGGTCGGGGAACTAAGATCCCGCATGTCACAAGGTGCGGCCAAAAAAAAAAGGGTCCTTACCTTTTAGAGATTCATACTGAGGTATTAGTGAATGAAATGACATGATAGCTGGGATTTGTTTAACAATAAGGCAGTGGGAGAGGTCTGGAGAAGGAGGGAGGGTAGAAATGAAACAAGATTGGCCATATGTTGATGGTTATTAAAGATGGCAATAGACAGTGAAGCTTTGTTAGATTTGCCTCTACTTTTGCATATGTTCAAACCCATACTAAATTTTTTTAAAATAATAATAATAAAGTCAGGATTTGTAGCTTCTATCTGCTCCTATGTATAAGTACTCTGGTGGAGATTGAATGCTCAATTTTTCGTTTCACACCAGGCAAGCATGAATTTATATCAACCTGATGCAGAAATCATGTTGCTATGGCAACTTTTCACCACATTAAATGATTGCAGAGTCAAAAATGGCAGCAGGTTTTCTCCAGGGGATGATCTGAGTATTGGAGAGAGAAACCCATTCCAAAGACCCCTCCTAGCCACCCCCATACCCTCTAAGAGTCTCCATTCCCCCACCTGCCATAAGGGATTGAGGGGTATAGAGGCCAACAGAGTTTTGAGCCCAGAAAATTAGGGGATGAGGAGCCTCTGGTGCAGACTCTTGGAAGAAGCCACCTAGATTCTCACTCTGTCAACTGGACTTCACATGGAGCAGTTCAGGTGAGGGCCACTGGTTGAAAGCAATGAGTTCTCCGTAGGAAAACAGACCGTCAGTGAACATCAGTTCCTTTCCTTTTATGCCCTTTCCCAACATGTGCAACTGGGTCAATAAGAATCCAAGCCCAATCCCAACTTCCTGCACAAGGGATTCTGTTTCCATAGAGGCACACTATGCACTTTTAGAATCACAAGGAAACCATCATGTGGCCAGGATCTATGGTCATCATTAAGTCCATGGCCCTGCCCTCAGAAGACTTTCTCTAAATCATTCCATATGTGACCTGAACAGCAACACAAGGACAGAGGGACACCAGGCAAGGGGCAGGAGGGTTCATTCTACAATAAAGAATGGGCCCTCTTGGCTTTGCTCGTTGGAGAGATTGACTGTGGTTCCCACTCCTCAATCTGTTGGCCGCATCAACGTGGGCAAGTCATATAACCTCTGTGTGCTCATTTCCCTGCTAAAAGAATGGTTCCCTCAAGGTTGTGATGGGAATGAAACAAGATAAAATACGAGGGAAAGCCCTGAAGAATGTATGGGTGATTGCTACTCATGAGAATGGGGGGGATTTACAAAGCCACTTAAATCATTGTTTTTTCCCCTTTTTCTTCCTCTCTCCTTCCCTACTTCCTTCCTCTCTCCCTCCCTTCCTTCCTTCCTGCCTTCCCCACCCCCCGCCACTCTCTCTCTTTCTTTATTAAAAATTCCAAAAACCACCCTGAGATTTTTAGCATGTTCCTTGGAAAGAGTCTCCTCACATTTTCAACAATTCGTTTATTTTTAAGTTTCTGGGCACTGTTAGTAAAGCACCCAGTACAGGGCACACTAGTCCTGGATGGATTCAAGCATCCATCAAATTCCCTGCTAGGGCCTATCACACTAACTCACTGTGCTGTCTTTCTCCTTCAATCTGCCTCCAGCCAATTGAATTCAATACTTTATCATGCATGTTATTATGCTGTGTCTCTAAAAACTGCCTACACAGACAACCTGGAAAGCTAGCTAACTGGAATTTCATCTACTCAATCGAGAAGTCATCTTTATTATGGGAGTAATGAAATGTTTATTTTGGCTGAGTCAACATGGAGGGTTTGTTTTTTGTTTTTTGTTTTTTGATGTTTCCTCAACACTTGGTGCTGGCTGCAAGAAACCCCGGCATCCTGCTTGGCATCAGGCATTCAAAACATTTTTAAAGTGATAGAACGTCTGTGCTGGTGTGTATTTTAATATAGCTCTGTGCTTTTGAACAGGCTGTTTTTCAAGAGGCTGCTTCTGTTCTCCGTTTTTAAAAAATTATTATTATTATTATTATTATTTCAGGTAGAAATGCTGACAAATGTAAACAGTCCTTATTTAAAGCCTTTTTTTTTTTTTTTCTTTTCACTCTTGAAAACAGTCCTTCCCAATCCTGTCTTTGGTTTTCAGAATGTGTGATGCTTGTCAGGCCTTTGAATGGTATGTTAATTACAAATTGATTGAGCATGTCTTCATTTAGTTACCGCAGCCTGCTGGCTGTGGGAAGGGAGACACATTCTCCTGAGAGCTCCCCGTGGGGCAGAGGCCCCAGAGCAGAGAGGGGCTGAGGCATGAAATGTAGTACACATGGCAGGGGAGCCTGTGTGAGGGAGAGTGGGGACCAAAGTCTCCGGTGAATCCAAAGGGCAATAGGGATCCACTGTAAGTCCTAGAGCAGTGACACAAGAGCCTGTTGAGAGCCATCATCTTTCGGTCTCCTCTTGCTACTTCGGTTAAGTCTATAACAATCCAATCAGATCATAAAGCAATCTGCTTGATGGCCAGGCAGTCAAATGGCAAATAATGGTCTAGATGGGGCTCAAGCCCACTAAATGTGTCCGTATTAGACAAAGGAACTAACACACTGTGAGCATACTCAACCCAATAATTTAAAAATAGCAGTGGGACACCTCCCTCATTTCTAGGAAAAATACACCAAGGATTTGTTAAGGAGAGGGTCGTCTGGAACTAAAGAGCTTTGTGAAGAAGATTCCTCTCTCTTAGTCATATTTGCCATCATGATAGAAAACAGACAAAACGTTGACATTCATGCAACACTTTGCAAAATCCTGTACAAAGAAGGGGAAGCCTTTTCATGAAAGAAGCTTGAACTCCAACTCAGAAAATACCTATATAGATGTGAAAAAGACACAAAACCCACCAGCCAAACAAACTATTCACGCGCTGTAAATGCAGGACTGACTTCCCAGGCCCACCAGTTTGGGAGTAAAAACAGTGTCCCGTCAACAGTCGAAATCTCGTATTTCCCAAGACACAGTATCACTCACTCAGCAGGGGCCCCAGCCCTCCCCTCAGACCCCCGGAATCCTCCCAAACACTTCCAGGACTTGGGGATGGGGGAAGGATGGTTGGGGAAAGTGGAAGTTCTCTTTCTTGGTTCCCGCGTCAGTTGTACAATTTTCCTCCTTTTCTGCCCTCACAGCAGGCTGCCACGTATGGCTGGGCGTGGTGGATGCTGGGAGCTGCAGGGCCAGCTCAGTCCGCACGTGGCTCCCTGAGGCTCTGTGTTAAGTGTGCCTCCACCTCCATAGCCGCTGACACTGCTTTTTTTGCTCTCTGGGTTCCGTGGAAACTTTAGTGAAGCAGCTCTTCATTTTTATCCCCTCTGATCATCCACTCTAATTATTATAAGCAAGGGCTCTGAAGCCAGACAGACTTGGGATTTGGGTCCCAGATATCCTTCTCTCTCTCTTTGTGGTCTCTTTGTGAAGTCACTGAGTCTCGGTTTTTCCAGCTGTAAATTGGGGATTATCATAATAGTGCCTCTGTAATCGGGATGTCCTCAGGGCTGAGCTAATTGCTCCATGTAGAAAGCTAATCCTGTGCCTGATCTTGGTCAGGCTCTCAGTAACATTACCTGCTTCTGTCCATGTTGCTGTAGTTGATGCTGCCGTGGTTGTTGTTCAGGTGACACTGCCCTTCATGCGGGCATTTGGCCGTGAGTCCAGGGGCACAGGCAAGAGGATGATGTGTGTGACCCCCACTATGCTACTGGAAAAACCCAGCCCCATAAAGCACCCAGCACAGCGCCTGGCACATGGCATCCGCTCAACAGTGCTGATTTCCCCAGTGGAAATGGTCCTCCCCTTCTTTAAACCATGACTGTCACCTGTGTTCTGAAGGGCACACTTGATTATATATTCTCTCCTTGGGGTCTTTCTTTCTTTCTTTCCTTCTTCTTCTCCTCCTCCTTCTTTTTTAAGCTTTTCGGAAAGCTTTCAAAATCTCTCTCTGTGTTGTTGTTGTTGTTTAACCTTTGTGTCCCTGGAGCACCTCGCTTGCTCTTGGGGAGCTCCCCCTGACCCTGGAAACAGACCTGTCTGTACTGTGTGAACTTCTGCCTTCCGGCTCCACCAAGGCCACCGGAAGCGTGTAAAGTCCTCACCCCAGCAGCATCTACATCGGCCTGCTCCGGGCTCTCTGCTTCCCAGGTTCTCTTCTGTCTAACACACCAGGCCCCAGCTTGTCAAGAGTCTTCATGACACTGAAAGGAGTTCTCAGACTTTTAAAAATATCTCCCAAAGTCCAACAGCCTGTAAGAACCCCGTGTCTGATTAAAATGCCATGAGCCATGGCATTTGGCTAGAACAACATCAGTAATTTGGGATAATATTTGTTCTGCCTGCTGATCAGGTGCTCTGAACCTAAAAAGTGGAAAACCAATTAATGATTACTTCTTTTTTTCTGTGATTGAGGATACTAAAAAGAGTACTTGGTGGTAAAAGGCTGGATGCCTCTGCTCTAGTCAATTTCATTTTACAGATTTTCACGAAAATTAAACCAGAGGGGGCAAAACAGGTTATACAAGAATGTGAGAATATGATGAGCCTTTAAGGGCGATGCCTAGTTTGCCGGAAACCCAAAAATCTGTTGTTGTTTTATTTTTAGGCTGGGAGCCCCTAGGCACCCATGCTTAGCTTCCTGGGGAGAATGCACTGTTGCTTTCCAAGAGCAGTATACCCCAAAGTCCTTTTTAGATTTTTGGCCACCTAGTCGGTGGAGGGCAGAGTATTCCCCAGCTCTTTTCCACTGCCCTCTAAACCCAGGTCCACTCCTGCCTCACTCTTGCTTGCCAGCTGACTCCTCTGTGCTTGGCCAGTTATGGCAACTGTGTGGAAATCCTCTCCTGTCCCAGAGCCCTGTGGGGAGCAGGTGGGGACCAGACTCCTCATCCATCCCTAAACCACAGAGTAGGGCATAAGATAAGCTATTCTGACCATACTGGAACCTTCTGTAAAAAAAACTTTCATTATAGCTTTATATTTTTTCTACGATGACTCTGACCACATTGTTTGATGAGCCTTAGAATCAATACCATGGTCAAACCACGAAGAGGTGGGAAGTCTGGAGGGACTATTTCACAGTTTAGGCAAAGTGATGGCTATTTTTAATTTTGTGCTCTAGGCCTCATTAGTGCTCATTCTCTTAATACTTTATCCTTCTCTAGATTGGTCATATTAATAAATATTAATATTAATACATATTAATGAATAAAGCATGTGTAGGGAGGGATCTCTCCTAAAAGAGGAGCTCATTCATCCTTGAAAGTGTGTAGGATTTTTTTTTTTTTAAACTGGTTATGTTTTTCCTTTTATAGCTACTTTATTTAGTTATTTATTTATTTTTGGCTGTGTTGGGTCTTTGGTTCGTGCGAGGGCTTCCTCCAGTTGCGGCAAGCGGGGGCTGCTCTTCATCGCGGTGCGCGGGCCTTTCACTATCGCGGCCCCTCCCATTGCGGGGCACAGGCTCCAGATGCGCAGGCTCAGCAGCTGTGGCTCACGGGCCCAGCCGCTCCGCGGCATGTGGGATCCTCCCAGACCAGGGCTCGAACCCGTGTCCCCTGCATTATCAGGCAGATTCTCAACCACTGCGCCACCAGGGAAGCCCTGTAGGATTTTTTTAAAGTGTCTACTTGGGGAAATGCTGTGGCGGCATTAATAGACAACAGCATTTTAATTATGAATCTGATATATTTGTATCATAAAACCTGGTAATTTCAACAATAAAGCACTGTGATTATACAAAGAGTTTTAAGAAACTGCTGAATATACTCATGAACCACATTAAGATTCAATTTCAGCTCTTGTTAGCCATATCAAATAATATTGGGTGAATTGGTTATTTTAAGTGTATTTGATGTGAACTGATTTTGTATTATCAGAAAGAATGTTGAGGGACGTTCTGTAGTTGCCATTATGCATCCTGCCCTGGCTCCTGACCTGTATGTGTCTAATCATGAAAGATTTATATAGCATTTGATTTTTATTACGTGTTATCTTGAATGATGGATAGATACTTGCTATACTTTCCTTCCCACCAACCTTGGACTTGTCTGTTCAATATGAGCCAGGGTCCCACTGGGGATAAACACTGAGTACCAGGCCCAGGGCAGAGCTTGGGAGACCAGGGCAATGTCCCAAGTGCACGCTCATCAGGGGCTGCATCGCTTCCAGGTCCCTTTCCTCATGTGATCGCTGGTTCTGCTACTACCAGCGCATCTAAGTCGCAAATATGAGTTTGTCATGCAACATGAGTTAAGACTTTCCAGACACAACTTTATTCCACTTTTGGCTGGATCACCGAGCACTGATTGCAAGTTTCCCTGGGACCTGCAGCAACAGATCTGGGTATCTGAAAACAGAGCTACCATATGATCCTGCAATCCCACTCCTGGGAATATATCTGGAGAAAACCGTAATTCAAAAAGATACGTGCATCCTATGTTCACAGCAGCACTATTCACAATAGCGAAGACATGGAAACAACCTAAATGTCCATCGACAGATGAATGAATAAAGAAGATGCGGTACATATCTACAATGGAATACTACTCAGCCATAAAAAGAATGAAATAATGCCATTTGCAGCAACATGGATGGACCTAGAGATTATCATACTAAGTGAAGTAAGTCAGACAAAGACAAATATCATATGATATCACTTATATGTGGGATCCAAAAAATGATACAAATGAACTTATTTACAAAACAGAAACAGACTCACAGACATAGAAAACAAACTTATGGTTACCAAAGGGGAAAGGTTGGGGGGAGTTTGGAGTTAGGAGTTTGGGTTCAACATATACCCACTACTATATATAAAGTAGATAACCAACAAGGACCTACTGTGTAGCACAGGGAACTCTACTCAATAATCTGTAATAACCTATATGGGAAAGAATCTGAAAAAGAATGGATATATGTATATGTATAACTGAATCACTTTGCTGTATACCTGAAACTAACACAACATTGTACATCAACTATACTCCAATAAAAAAAAAAAGAGAGAGAGAGAGAGAGATCTGGGCATCTGTAGCTCTTAGGTTTGCTCATGAAATGTACTTCAGGGTATGTTTAGTAAATATGATACAAAAATCACATGCCTCCTAGGAGCTTTCCTCTTCTTAAGTACCTGGATGAATATGCAGAAAATGAAAGCACAGGAGAAATTAGAGCAGAAGGCAAGACCTTAAAAAATCAACGTATAGCACAGAAAACACTTGTCAAGGAGGACTGGGGAATGCACTGAGATGGGGAAGAGAGAAGCACTTTCTGGGCAAGAGAACAGCACATGCAAAGGCCTGGAGGCAGGATGCACTGGAGAGCAGGCTGGGCTGAGGGAAGCAGAGCAGTGTGGGAGTAGAGGCGTGGCTGGGCCCAGCTGAAAATTGCCGCAAATTTCAGGGCTTTTTCTGAAGGCCCTGAGCAGCCAGTGAAGGAAGGAGGTGAAAGAGAAACACATTTTATACATAGTTTTTTTTTTTTCAACATAGTTGCCCCTGTCTATAGTCTGTGTTATAGCCTGCTTTTTCATTTAGCTGTATATCATAAACATTTCCACTGTTCTTCATTAGAGCCATTTTTCATTGCAATATGGCCAGTCATTCCATGACTCCCCTTTAATCAGATATTTAGATTGTTTTCAACTTTTTTTTTTATTATTATAAAGTAGAGTAGTGCTGAGTAACTTGTACATAAAACTTTCCCTCCTATTTAAAAGTAATTCTGTGTCGGGATACATTCCTAGATGTCACACCAGCGATATGTGGCAATATTAGTTTCTTTGCTATGATGACTCTTTGATGGGGGAAAATCATTATCTTCAAGTTTTAGTTTACATTCCTTTGATGACTAGGAAAATGTAAAAGGTCTCCATATTTATCAACAAATATTCTTAGGGCAATAGGTAAAGTCATAAAGTAATTTAGTGAACAGATAAAGAGAAGATCAGTTTACCCCAGTAAATCTATGGAATGTGCAGAGAAGCAAAACAATTTTAGACTAAGCTAAAGTTATTTTATAAAACTATATTATTACTTAAAAATCAATGTGTTTTCTAAAGGCTAAATAAATTGTTCTTTGGAATAAAGGCATTAAGACAAGCTAATAAGTTACATATATAGACAAGTATAGATAGTGAAATCAACTTATCTATATGGCTTAGATACCAGAGTAATCTGTTCATGTGGTTTAAGCACAAATCTATGCCTAAATCAGCGTCCAAGTATCTGAGAACTTGTCTATTCCACTAATAGAAACACAGGCTTAGCTTCTTTTTATTGACCTCAGGAAGTGTCTGGAACGACCTCACTGGAGGGGGTCTCTGTGTGGGCCTCCACTGGTTTTTAAAATAGCTGCTTCACTGAGCCACCCCCACAGGAAAGCTGTGTTTTCCAGCCCATTAGGAGAAACTCCCAAATCAATGTACAACTGTGTTCCTGAAAAGCCCAGAGCAAGAGAGCCGGCAGAGTGCACTTCAAAGCTCACGTTCTAAGAGGAAATCTGTCCCCCTCCAGCTGCCCCCAGGATAGGACCCTACTCTTAAAAGATTTGTTTAAAATCTATGCAAAATCAGACTGGTCCTCAGTGAAATAATCACCACCATTGAGCCTCAGATGGCGCAGACGCCTGAGGTCTACCTGACTTCATCACAAGGAAAGCCGTCGGCCAGGAAATGCTCTGGTGCTGGGTAGAACCACCCTCTTCCTCGGTCTTGTTTCCCAGAGTTAAGTTGACACATCCCAGAGGCCAGCCCTGGTGGGCCAGCACTGGAAAGCCCTAGCAGAGCGGTATAGAGCTGGCCCCTGGTGGGCATGCCCAGTACAAATCAGAAAGCGGCTTCTCAGGGACTGGGGGACTCTGTGCTGAGGGCACTGACTGAGTCATGGGCAGGGAAAGCCTTTGGAATTCACAAATTGCCGTGGTAAGAAGTACCCCTCAGCCCTGATGTTAGCCCAGGCTGTAGAGAAACACACATGGGCTCGTCCCTGTTGCCGGGCTCTTCCCGCAGGTGGTATAGACCAGAGACCCTACCCTTCTGCCATCAATGCTCTGCCCTGCAGTCATAAGTTCAATGCCTATTTAATACCCTTGTGAAAGCCAGTCGTTTAAAACTGGTTTTAGAAAAGGCAGTCAGAATTCTGTGTGTCACTCCAAGCTAAAACCCTGAGGATAATTACTTAAGTCCAGTCAGCATAGAGCTACTGGGGATAAGGTTTAGTCTCTTAGCCATGGCAGTTTGTTCTTATCTTGGAGCCTCTGTTGTACTATTTTGGGCAACCTCCATATGCATCATATTGAAAAACAGAGAGCATTTTGCTGAAATCCTCCATGTGAAAAGCCAGTGTGACTGGACCAATGATTTAATTATTGGTCCTTGATTTAATTATTATCTTAGGTAGAGTCAGCAAGTGGGGCAGTGAGCAAAGGACCTGAGGAGGGATAAGAAATCTCTCTATAGTACTTTCTGCCTCAGGAAAGAGGGGCTGTTCATTTGTGGGGGGGGGCTTACTGTTCTCTTCCAAGCTCCTGAAACTGGACACCACTCTGGTGAGGGAAGAGGATGGAGAGCTGGGACAGCACAAATAAAAGGATAATTAATCAGGTTGCTATTTGGCTTACAGCCATAGCTTCCTTGGCAACATGGATCCTTCAGCTGTCAGCAATCAGTCTACAGGCAACTTTCAATTATCAACGCTCTTGGAGGGGGCAATGATGTGGATAATCCAAAACAGCAGATAATCCCTCCAAATCATTTAATTTATCTTTTGCATGGTTTTCACATGTACACACACGCAAACACACATGATTCTTTCCTTCCTCATTATGTTCTGCTTAGGCCAAAAATCAAATTGATATGCATTCCTGGGCGTACACCAGTTGATAAGAAGGTTGACTGAAGGAAGCTAGTCCTCAGATTAAACATTTTCTGTGGATCATCCACTCATGGATAATCAAGGGTTTAATATATTGATTTCATTCATAGACTCATAGGACTGGAAGGAAGCAGGAAATTATTCAAGTCAAACCCTTTGCTTTGCAGATGAAAAAACTAAGTCCTGAGGCACTTGCCTAAAACCTTTTGGCTGGCTGATGCCCATGCGTTGTCGTTATTTCATTCACAAGATTTGTCCTTCCATTGACTTTTAACCAATTTGTGCCCAAAGGGGAAAATCACAGGAACCAAGGCACAGTGTCTCCTCAAGAGCTTCTCATGACTGTATAGGAGGATGCTGAGATGCCGGGCCCCAGAACGGAGGCCCAACCCTGGCCACTCACTAGAATTGCCCAAGGAATATTTTTTAAATCCCTGAAAAATTAAATTAGGATCTGGAATTGGGGCAGGGCATGGGGTGGGGACACTGCAGCTGAGACCCAGGCATCAGAGCTTAAAAAGGTCTCCAGGTGAATCCATCGTGCAATCAATGTTGAGAATCACCATCCAGAGCCAGAATCCTGACTCCTTCCCCTACTAGCTACACAGTCTTGGACAAGCCCCCTCCCCTTTCTGTGCCTCACTTTTCTCCCCTACAAAATGGAACAATAAGGATGATGGTTTAATAGTTGCCTTACTGTGTTGTTGGCAGGATTAAATGGTTTAATATATAGAGAACACCTACAACAGTTCTGCTATGGACTAAATGTTTGTAACTCCCCAAAAGTCATATGTTGAGGTCCTAACCTCCAGTGTGATGGTATTACAAGGGGGCCTATGGGAGATGATTAGGTTTTGAGGGTAGAGCCCTCATGAATGGAATTAGTGCCCAGATAAGAAGAGACACAAGAGAGTTTGCTTTCTCTCTCTCTGCCCCTCGACGCATGAGGATACAAGGAGAAGTCAGCTGTCTGCACACCAGGAAGTGGCATCTCACTAGACCTTGATGTTGGACTTCCCAGACCCCAGAATTGTGAGAAATAAATCCTTGTTGTTTAAACCAGCCCTGACTGACTAAAACAAGTTTCCAGTACACAGAAGTCATTATGTAAATGTTAGCTGTTATTGTTGCTGTTGTCATTACTACCACTACTACTACTACTGTTACGATAGAAGGAACATGCTGAGGGTGCTTCTGGAAACACTGGGCTTTAAAAGAGACCCCTTTTGAAAAGTTGGCTTGGGACCTTGAGTTTTAAGGTGACTTCTCTACTCAACAAAATATCCAAGGAGAGGGACGTAAGTGCAAGGCCTGGGAAGAAATAAATCAGCTTCTGAAAACAGATTCACCATTCAACTTGTAGGAAAGGAAGAACATTTTAATGGGTTGGATTTGAGTGCTATCTCTGTCTTTTAAATTTTAAATGCCATCTGGCCATTTTTCACTTAACACTTACCATATTGATTTTAACCATGCAACAGTATATTGTCAGAGTCTGAATTTAAAGCATTACAGAATCTGTATTACATGTAGTCACAGCTCCCTTTGAGCCCCTGTGAGGCACCTTACATTGGGATGAATATTGAAATGTGTATTTGCTTCCCTAGACTCACAGTGTCAGGGAACACTTTTGATATCAGTGTACTGGTGGTTTTAAGAAGTTTTATATTGTAAGTTCACTCTGATGCCAAGAATTTTTGGATTTCCTGTGTTTGATTTTATTAGCAAACTAATGGGTTAGAAATTATCAGCTACTGGCCTTCAGAAATTGACCTACTTTCTGTTCCTTAAAAAACTGGCAATCAGGGGCTTCCCTGGTGGTGCGGTGGTTAAGAATCTGCCTGCCAATGCAGGGGACACAGCCTGCATTGTGTCCAGGGTTCGAGCCCTGGTCCGGGAAGATCCCACATGCCATGGAGCAACTAAGCCCGTGCGCCTCAACTACTGAGCCTGCGCTCTAGAGCCCGCGTGCCACAACTACTGAAGCCAGCGCGCCTAGAGCCTGTGCTCCGCAACAAGAGAAGCCACCACAATGAGAGGTCCGCGCACCGCAACAAAGAGTAGCCCCCCACTGGCTGCAACTAGAGAAAAACTCACACGCGGCAACGAAGACCCAACGCAGCCAAAAATAAATAAAATAAAATAAATTTATTTAAACAAAAGTGGCAATCAGTTTTGTTCTATGGAAGCAGAAGATGTAAAAGCAGTTTCAGACTAGATGAAACTCATATGCTTCTCATTAAATGATTCCTACATAAGTGTTGGCAAATGGGCTTCTTTCTAAATAGAAAACTACTATTTTACAGAACATTTTTGAGACTAATCATTGCTAGTAACACAAAGCACCATGATATTTGTATATTATAAATGATACAAGAGTTCAGAATTGAGTTCACTTCTTGTGAAGAAACAATGTCAATTGAGTTCACTTCTTGTGAAGAAACAATGTCAATTGAGTTCACTTCTTGTGAAGAAACAATGTCAGGGTTAACCCACAATTTAAAAGACTTTCTTTAGTAGAGAAGTTTCAAATAATTCACTGCACATTTTTTTTTTTTTGGTAAATTGCATTGACGTATAACACACATAGAGAAAAGTGGACCAATCATAAGTGCACAGCTTGACGAATTTTCACAAAGTGTATAAAGCCATGCAACGAGCGACTTTATCAAGCAGCAGAGCATTCCTAGCAACTGAGAGCCCCGCCGCGCCCAGTGCCTCCCCCCACACACCACGTAACTATGACCCGCAGTCATAAGGCCACAGGCTAGTTTATCTTTAGGAAATGTTTTCATATTTTAATGTAAACATCTTACTGTTATAGAAGTGGAATCACAGAGTATGGATTCTCTTGCATCCAGCTTTTGTCCAACATTTGAGATTCACACATACAGTCGCACGTAGTTGTTTCTTCCTGTCATTGCCGTGTAGTATTCCCTTGCATAAAAATGCCATGATTTACTTATCCATTCTACTGTAGATGGACACTTTGTTTCTAGTTCGAGGCTAATACGCGCTCCTGTGAGGATCCTAGTACGTGTGTACACCCTTCTGTTGGTCTATACGCCTAGGAGTGGAATTGCTGGGCTTTAGGGTAGAGGGCATGTATGTGTTTAGCTTTACTAGGTACTCTCAGTTTTCCAAAGTGGCTGCAGTAGTTTATACTCCCACCAGCAGAGTATGATCATTCCAGTTGCTCCACGTCCTCACCAACCCTTACTATTATATACCTTTTTCATTTTAGCCATTCTCCCATTGAACGTTTTAAGAAAAGAAAAAATTAAAGGACCATATGAATTACGATACTGGGGAAAGCTAAGCGTGTCCTCACACGCTGGCCAAGCCAGTCCATCTGCAGTAGGAGTGAGAAAGGAACTGGCACAGCAAGATGGCAGCCCTTGTCCCACACATTTCATGACAATGGGAAAAAGAGGATAATGAAGGTGGCCCTAGTTCTCACTCAGCATGCTCTGATCCCTGGAACAGTCGGCAAACATTGGCTTAAGATCTCCCAGATCGGAGTCTCATCAAGACCCCAGGACCTGCCCTCAGAGAGCCTACAATAACCTCGATTCTTTGGAAGAGCGACTCTGCTAGCTGTGCTGAGCTATCACAGAACAGGGAGGAACTGAGGCAGGAAGTCTAGACATAGAAGAGCAGGTGCTAGAAACGGCAGGGCAAATTTTCCAACAGCTTCATCTACTCAGTTTGCCCCTTTCTTGAAAGTGAGTCTCCTTTCTTTGAAAATGCAGACTCCACCTTAAAGTGAGTTTACTTTTTGGCTTTGTATTCTGAATGTTAAATACTGAGTTGCTGCTCAAGAGCTCCTTGGGGGCCTTGGGCCAGGCCTCCATTCCTAGGCCTGCCACCTTCACGGTTTTCTCTACATCTTTCTAGGGCACAGCTCCTCAGTAACTTTGAATGCTTACACACTTTTGCCACAAGAGCTCGTTAAACACAAATCCACTTTCATGGCTCTGCTGGCCATCCTCACCCAGCATCACAACTGCAAGAAAAGGCCTGGGCTCTAGCGTTCGACAGACCCAGTTTTGAAACTTCTAGCTGAAAAGTCACAACTCCCTGAACCTTAGTTTCTTCATTTGGTTCTTTAAAGATTACATGAGATAACTTGTGTAAAATGTTTAGTACTGCCCCTGGCAGATACTGGCATGTAATAAATGGTACGTAGTATTATTAGCTATTATTTAACATCTCACCTGTTGTATTGGTCCTGGGTTTTCCAGGATAAACAGAACCAATGTGATATATACAGAGTGAGACAGAGAGAGAAAAAGAGACAGAGACAGAGATTTATTATAACTAACTGGCTCACGCAATTATGGAGGCTAAAAAGTCCCAAGGTATGCAGTCTGCAAGCTGGACACTCAGGAGAGCCCATGGTGTAATTCCACTCTGAGTCCAAGTCCAAAGACAGAAGACCAATGTCCCAACTCAAAGACAGACAGAAAGAGAGAAAGTTCTCTCTACACCCTCTACCTCTGTGTTCTGTTCAGGCCTTCAATGGAGGATGAGGCTCGCTCATACTGGAAGGGCCATCTGCTTTACTCCGTGTACCAATTCAAATGCGAATCCCATCTAGCCACACCCTCACAGACACACCCAGAATAATGTTTAACCAAGTATCTGGGCAACCCAGGGCCAATGAAGTTGACACACAAAATTAACCATCACGTTTGTCAGAGCATACGGCAGTTCGAGTTAAGTGCCTCATCTCTGATGAGGCTGCACGGATACCGTAGATAAGGCCACACTAGGGAAATATTCCTTCTTGGCCAAGGGAAGTCAGGAAGACACCCACAGGCTGAGGAAGGGAGTTCAGGGAGTGATCTATTGTATTTTTACCTCTGAAAATCCTGTCTTCCAGAACCATCAGGTGTATTGACTTGATCCCAGTGTTCTAGGAATTTTCTTCCGTAGGTTGTTAATTTCTCTACTTGTTCTGAAGTAAAACTATAGAGTGAAGACCAAACTGTATCAACCTTTCTGGTCGATTTGTCATTTTCCAAATTTAAACCTCAATGTTTTTCAACCTGGACCCTATTCTTTGGAATCATTCCTTTTCCCACTTTTTCTTTATGTAGGTTTAAGCTTCCAGGTATATTCTCAAACATTTTTCTTAGGTGGTTATTGTATAATCACACACAGTCCCAAAGGCCAGCTTGGAAAATATGGGCCAAGAACCTCAGCTCCTGGCCTAAGGAGGTTACAGCTGTATGGTGTTGACACTTGGATGACTTGCTGAGATCATCTAACAAATATTTACTAACCATCCACTTCCATGTTTAGACTAATGAAAGACTGCTCTCGAGGGGCTCACAACCTTGAGGAGAAAACAATTAAACAGGGCGCAGGGCAGAAGAGTATAAACCAGGGTAGCCAACACTCGACTCCCTGCACTGCTTACAAGCTGTGACCTTAGACAAGTCTCTTAGCCTCTCTGAGTCTTACTTTTCCCATTTTCAAAGTGGCAATAATAAAACTCTTCCTGAGGCATATTGGGAGGATTAAATGAATGAGTTGTGACTTTTCAAAGCAACTGAGCATGTTAGGGGGCACAGCAGACATTCAATAAACTTCTTGGTCATACAGCAATACTCACACACACCTTAAAAAATCTCAAGATACATTAAAAACTGAGGAATGTTTTTAATTAACTTAAAAACTAAACTTTTACATATAACAGTGCTATGTTAACTAAACACACACTTAATGGTGACCATTGGTTCCAAGGACCAACTGACTGAGTGTCCGTAATTCACAGGGTGAGAGTTGCAGAAGGAGCAGGAAAATGACCCCTCATCCCCAGATTACATTAGGCAAATCTGACCAAAAAAAATCCAAATTTTTATTTATAATATTTGCTTCAGAAGATATTTATCATAAAAAAATTGAAGGCAATATTATGTTGAAGATACAGATAATAAAATGTTCTCTCTAAGTAACCAATATTGTGCAAACTGACTCAATGAAGGTTTTTTTCTTTGTTGTTTTTTTTTTTTTCAAAAACTGCCCGTCTGAGTATCACCACACCTTGTTTATTCACACCGATAAGCACCCTTGGAAACTCACTGTTTAACTTATAGAACTTTGGACTTTATGGAAGTGAACAAACTTTAAAATCTACTTATTGCTAAAGTTGTTGGAGATTGTGCTTAGAAACTATTTTTCCAAATTTGCTTTGCACCTGAGAACTGTCTGCAACTGGCAATAAATATTAAAATAATATAGTTTAGTAGTTGATATATTCAACTATATATGTTGAAAAACAGATGTGTTCCCAAAAATTGGCTAAGAAAGTGAATTTCTAAAGGGAACCCTCCTACACTGTTGGGAACGTAAATTGGTACAGCCACTATGGAAAACAGTAAGGATGTTCCTCAAAAAACTGAAAATAGAGTTGCCATATGATCCAGCAATCCCACTCCTGGGCATATATCCAGACAAAACTATAATTCAAAAAGATACATGCACCCCTACGTCCAGAGCAGCACTATTCACAATAGCCAAGACGAGGAAACAACTCAATGTCCATCGACAGATGAATAGATAAAGAAGATGTGGTACATATATACAATGGAATACTACTCAGCCATAAAAAAGAAGGAAATAATGTCATTTGCAGCAACATGGATGGACCTAGAGATTATCTAAGTGAAGTAAGCCAGAAAGAGAAATACAAATACTGTACAATATCACTTATATGTGGAATCTAAAATATGACACAAATGAACTTATCTACAAAACAGAAACAGACTCACAGACAGAGAGAACAGACTTGGTTGCCAAGCAGGAGGGGGCGTAGGGGAGGGATGGATTGGGAGTTTGGGATTAGCAGATGCTAACTGTTATATATAGAATGGATAAACAACAAGGTCCTACTGTATAACACAGGGAACTATATTCAATATCCTGTGATAAACCATAATGAAAAAGAATATAAAAAAGAATGAATATATATGTGTAACTGAACCACTTTGCTATACAGCAGAAATTAACACATTTTAAATCAACTATACTCGAATAAAATAAATTTGTAAAAAAAGAAAAAAGAAAGTGAAGTTCTCAATATAAGCCCTCTACTTTCTAACTGGCTTTACTTATTTTTTTTAAATAAAGATGTTCCTTTGGAAAATATCCTAGCACAAATACACAATAAAACCACAGATACGCATACATTAAACAAATTTTTTTTCACACTGAGGTGAGGAGTAATCATTTCAATTCTGTTATTTAAAATAGTTACTGTATAGCAAAGTGTACAGCAAATAGTTACTGTACAGCAAAGTGTAAATGCAAAACATTCAAGAATTTTAAAGACTTTTTATTGTTTTTAAATAATGCAATAACAATTTCAGGCATACATAAAAATATGTATAGGGTGATTCTTTCTGTGTCCACCCATCACTCAGCCTCAACAACCATCAACCCCATGGCCAAACCTGCCCCATTCACACTCTCATCCACTTCTTCCCTCCCATATTATTTTGAAGCAAATTCCAGACATATAATTTCATTCATAAACATTTCAGAACTTATCTCTAAAATATAATGACTACTTTCTTTTCAAAGTAAGCATATCAACATATCACCATTATCACATCTGAAACAATTAACAATCAGTCCTTAAAGTCATCAAATGTCTCACGTTCAAATTTCCAAGGTCTCATACATGTCATAATCTAATATTTTTTAAAAATCAAGATCTGAGTAAAGTCCATGCTTTGCAGTTGTTTGATGGGTCTCCTAAGTCTCTTTTAAATTATTGGTCCTCCTCCAACTCTCTTTCCCCCCCTTGTAATTTATTTTCCAGGAAACTGGGGTGTTTGTCCTAAAGGGTTTCTTCTCTCAGGATTTTGCTGATTATATCCTGGGGTGGCCTGAAAAGAAAAACATCTTTTTCTGTACTCTATTTTCTATAAATTGGTAGTTGGAAGCTTGATCCATATGTATGATTTTTATTTTAATGTTTTCTTTGGCTTTTTATTCATTTAAGTTTTACTGAATACCTACTATGTACATGTCTGTTATGGCTGGTTGTTATGGAAACAAAGATGCCTCAAGAATTTAGATAAGAGTGAAGAAAATGCATGCAAACAGAATTATAATCAATGTGTTCAGTGTTTTTAAAAAAGTGTAAAATAGCTGCTAAGGGAGTGCCAGAAGGAAGAAACTAGCTTGCCAGAGGGAGGCTTCTTAAGGAGGTGACTTTTGAACTAGGTTTTGAAAGAAGAGTGGGAGTTTTCCAGATGAGAACCTGGGGAGACATGAAGGGAAGGCAATTTCCAATCCAAGATATCAGCACTTGTGAAAGCAGAACATTGTATAAGAAGATAAATACAGCTTGAAGATCTATCCGTCTAAAGTAGGACCGCTGATGGCAGAGTTCCTGAACTGGATAAAAATACCTTTAATTCCCTCTACCTTATTTCTGCTCTGGGAAAATTAGCTGGTTGGTTCCCGCCTCCTCAGTCTCTAGAGGAGTCTGTGGCTTTTACAGAGTTGACCGTCACGGCCAAGGGGAGCAGAACGTGGAGAAGATGCCAAGAGCAGCAGAAGGAGAGAGAGGTCGGGCGATTTGGGCGCTCGTGACACAGCTTGGGCAGTGCCCAGCTAGCCTGGCCTGTGCCTGGGGCCTTTGGCACAGTACGTCACACATGTATTCAGAGGCCGCCTTTGGTGAGATGGTCAGGAGAGTGAAGTTTATCCTGGTCCCTTAAGCACACTCCTCTCAGCGCCTCTCCTCTTGCTCCCATCACCCCCGCTCCCAGTAAGATAAGGGCAGAATCTGATTCTGCCACATGACAAGATGCCTGCAGGAGACAGGGGACTGGAGGGAAATGTGGGGAAGGAGGGTGACCGGAGCAGAAGCTTCCAGGGCGGCCCTCGCAGTACAGTGTTCCTGCCTATCCCAGGCTGCCTCTCTGAGGCTGTGTCAATCCTGCCCCAATCACTAGCCTAACAACACCCACCCCGCTCCCTGCTTGCGGGACTGTCTGTCACTTATGTTTACCATGTTGTGATCATTTCCACCTTTGGTCATGCTGGTCCCTCTGATATGATGCCCCCATCTCTCCCTTCTCTAACTGGCAAACCCCTACTCATCCTTCAAGGCCAGCTCAGGGGCCACGGGTCCTCATCCCTAGATGGCCTGCCCCCATCACTGTGCTCTCACAGCACAGGCACAAATCTTGGCTCCTGCATCTGTCGCTCGGTATGACCATCTGCTCATGTCCTCCGTTTCTCCTCCATTTGACTTTTTCAAAATAGGACTGAGTTCCATTCACCTGTAAGTCTCAGGGCCTAGTCTAGTGCTGGCACGTGAAGATATTCAGTGAGCATTTGCTATGTGACTAACTGGAAGTATTAACTAGAAAGATTTGGCTTGCACCCTTTGCCTCACTCCACCTTTTTTTCCCCTCCCAGTTATAAGAGGACATTGTAGATGGTGGTCTAGATATAATGTCCTGACTTGGCTATTGTGGCATAAGGCCTAAAATTAAGGCCCAATATTATGCATGCCTTGACATCTGGGGAAAAATGGGAGACCTCAAATGGCCTAACCATAAGTTCCCCTCCCCACTCTGCTCCAGAGGATAAGGTCCCCCAGCCAAACAACCTTCCTTATTAAATGGACCAGGTGCTAATCCCTGAGTGGTGGGTTTCAGTTCCCTGCCAGCCCTCAGAATTCAAATAAGCCAGTCACATCCTCCCATGGGAATCAGGGGGCACTTCACCCTCTTGACGCTACACGAGAAGTCTGCCCTACCCACACAAGTCCTGGTTGTTATTCCATCCTCGAATGCAACCTGCACGTGGCACTGTGGGCAGTGTCCTCCTCCTCCCAGTTATGAGTGTCGGTGACCAATAAACTGCTGTCAATCTCTTCTGTCCAGTGTCAGGGGTTGTGTGTCTGGCCGTCCCCATAACTCTAGGGTGCGAACACCTCCCTCACCAATGGCGTGAATAGGAGGTGATTAAAACCACCATGGGTTCCAGAGGAACAGTGGTGATGGTGGGAAGTGGGAGCCAGGTTGGCAGGGATGTAGAAGACCTAGCAGTCTTGGTTGATCTCCCTCGTGAGTTTCCTATCATGCTGGGTTCCTGAGCTCTTATGGTAGTACTGGTGATCTGTCCATGGTTCCCAGTGCTATCAAAAAAACCTTACCAAAATGTGCCTGGACCTCGGTAAAAGCTACAAGGGTTACTACATTTTGGGTAATCCAGATATTTCAAAACATGGCAACCATGGAGTGAAAGTGTAACTTTTAAAAAGGTCTTTAGTTGAGAATGCCTGGCCTAGACCAAGCTAAGTTTTATAGGATTGCTGAGGTAAAAGTCTAAGAGAGTCCTGGGCTGATTCCCTTATATCCCATATTGTTTTGCCCTCTTTAACCCAACTTAACCCAGGGGGAATCCATTCAGGAGCAAAGTACTGCCCAGCTGGGGTAATTCAAACAAGAGTAGATTTCTTTGGCTTGAATTATTTCCATAAATGCCTCACTTTCCACCTGGCATCAGTGCGAGGCCAGTGGAGTTATTCTGCAACTGCCCTTCAAGTTTGTGAAAGAACAGGCTCCCCTCAAACAGCAGCTTTGAGACAGAAACCACAAGTTCAAGATGCAAATCAGTGTCCCTTCACTTGATAAGATGCTTACTATATAATAATTTTTAAGATACAGGTAACAGAAAAATGGGGAAATGACAACAACCTAAAACTAAAATGAAGAAAACTCCAAGCTTCAGAAATCTATCAGAGTGATGTTCTCTTGAAAAAACTTCCCTTGCTGAATCACTCATTTTTAGTGTTATGGTAACTAATTCCAAAAGTGACTTAGTGTTAGCAAAAAGCTCAGAGTCCCTTCACAGTTCAAGTCCATAGTTCTCTGGGTAATTGCTCAAGATCAGCCGGGGATTACTCTCTTACGTACCAGCCACAGATCATTTCAGGCCGCAGCATTCTGCCGTCTCTCACAGATAATTTTTAAAAGGTTCTTTGGCATCCAAAGGAGTTGGATACATCTGATAAATGTCGGAGACACTTTGGACAAGGTTCGAAATAATTTTTTCCGAGTAAAGACAGTATAGTAAAGGTAGAGCATGAGCTGTATTCATTTTTTCACATTCCCTAAATATGTTCTAACGTTTGCATATTACTATGAGTGGCAGTACTATTTTTTATTATTTCAACCTTATCTTACTCTATGGAGCACTTTATGAAAGCTAGCAATAATTCTTACCTTACGAGCCTAAAAGGTGGGTTTATTACTTTAGTAAGACATAAGTGAATAATAACGTTTCTCTAGCTCCACAGACCTCCTTGCCCTTTCCCAGGCAGCACCCTGGCAGGAAACCCAGAGGCAGCGCAGTAGACAAAGCTAGCTGTGGCAAAGCTGCTCTTATTTCTTCCACACAGTGTTCGCACTATGTACAAATATTGCTCCATTCACCTTTATTACAGGTGCTGACTTACAGAGGACTTACAGGAACTTGTCCATAGTCTCTCAGAACTAGGAACAGAGAGCAGAAATCTGAGCACTGGAGACTCCTGGAAACTTCTGGAGTACAAAGGGATACTGACAGCTCTCACAGTCCAGCCTTCACTTTCAGACATGCTTACGTCTAAGTGAGCCTCAGTGGGACACAGGCCTGGGGAATCCTTTTCCCCAATTTGATTAGAGGAAGCCTGTGGTCAGAAGACTGGGTTGCAATCCTGATGTTGTCACTAACAGAGTATCCTTTGGTAAGTTCCTCTTTCTGGGCCTCATTTTCCTTATCTGTAAAGTGAAGACACTGGATCAGATGATCTTCAAAGGTTCCTTCAGATCTCAGCTTTTATATGCAGCAGATTATTTCTGAAGATGGTCCCACAGTCCCTCCTACCTCCTACTTTTTTGGTATACTTTACCAAATAGTTGTAATAAAATGCACACATTTTGACAAATGTTCCCTGTGTATACACCACCACAGTCAAGGTACAAAACATTTCTATCATCCCCAAAAGTTCCCTCATGCTTTTTTGCTGTCACCACCCTTCAGCCACAGGCAATCAGTTTATCTTTCCCAGAAATTCACATAAATAGAATCATACATAATGCACTCTTTTGTGTCTGGCTTCTTTCAATCAGCAGAACCACATCCCCTTTGCAATGTGCCTGTATCATTCTCCCATCAAGAGTGGAATCCCAATCTTTTGACTCTATGCTGGCCCTTGGACTTGCTTTGACCAACAGAACACAGTGAAATTGATGCTGTGTAATCCCTTTCACTCCTTGGAAGACATCCACCACGTAAAAATGCTTGGGCTAGACTACTGAATGATGTGTGACTACATGGCAGGGAGAGAGAGAGAGAGAGAGAGAGGAAGCATGTGGAAGAGAACCCCACTGGGTGTGGAAGGGTGCCCCACCCAGGTATCAGCGCCAAGGCCCAGACAAGTGGATGAGGTCACCTTGGATCCTCCAGCTGAGGCACCCCAGTCAAGAGGAAATGGAGCAGAGAAGAGCCATCCTCACTGAGCCCTGCCTGAATTCCTAACACAAAGAATCATGAGCAAGTAAAACGGTCTTTGTTTAAGTCACTAAATTTGGAGGTGGCTTGTAACACAACAGTAGTTAACTGAAAAAATGAGTCTTCTGCCCTGTTTTCTTTTAAGGTCCATCAGAATTTCTTTCAGGCTCTAGGACTATTAGCTAACTATATAAGTGTTTTACCTTAAATCTTTTCTACTTCTCTTACTCCCCTTTCTTCCTTCCTTCCTCCATCCCTCCCCCCTTTCTTTCTTTCTTTCTTTCCTTCTCTCTTTCTAATTGAGGTATATTTGGCAAACAACATTAGTTTCAGATGTACAATATAATAATTCCATATTTGTATATATTGTGAAATGATCACCACAATAAGTCTAGTTAACATCCATTACCACACAGTATAGAATTTTCTTTTGATGAAAACTTTAAAGATTTACTATTTAGCAACTGTTAAATATGTAATACAGTACAATTAACTATGGTCACCATGCTGTACATTACATCCCCTGACAATTACTTTATAACTGGAAGTTTATACCTTTTGATCTCCTTAACCCATTTCTCACACTCCCCTATCCTCCACCAAAGGCAACCAATTTGTTCTCTGTCTCCATGAGGTTGGTTTTTGTTTGTTTCTTTGTTTTTTAAAGATTCCATATATAAGTGAAATCATATAGTATTTGTCTCTTTCTAACTTATTTCACTTAACATATTGCCCTCAAGGTCCATCCACGTTGTCATCTTACTCCCATTTCAGATTGTTCTTCCCTAAGGTATCATACATTGCATCTAAATTCTTTCTAACTGCACATTAACCCTGTTACTTACATGGACTTGAAAAATGTAGGGTGTTTTTCTTAGATTTCACTTCTACGTGATAAAAAAAATCTCAGATTCTTTCCCTCTTTCCTTCAGATCCAGTGTTCTGGCATTTGAATTACAGCATATTCTAGAGAAAAGAATGCAGAGTTTGGGAGCAAAGAGCTCTCACTTCAGACCAAATGAGCTGTATGGTTCTGGGCAAGTTTAAAAGCTTCCTGCACCTGATCTTCTCCATATAAAGTAGAAATATCTCATGTGCTGGTAGACAGAAGATAAAGTGCAAAAACAGATGGAAGAGTTATTCAAAAGCAAAAGTACCTTTCATTTCCATAACTCTGACAGGTCCTCTTGCAATATTTGCATGCCCTCCATGGGTCAAGTTCTCTGTCACACGGTTGAACATACAAGATACATTCACCTATCACCTGGAAGACAAGATAAACACTATTTCAGCCTTACAGCTTTTTGTTGGGAAAAGTGAGGGGTGTGTGTGTGTGTGTGTGTGCGGGCGTTTTACTTTGCTACTCTCCGTAAATGCTTTATGGTGAGCTATGGCTCATTACAGTCAGGGAAAATTTGGTGAAGGAAACATTCTCATGGAAGGGTGAAAGCTGCGGTTTACATGAAGAGATGCATTGGCTTGTGGGGTACTTAACTGGAGGGCTTAAGACTTTTAGAAGTCACTTCCAGCAAAGAAAGGATTATGGGAGTCCTGTCTCCCCAAGTACAACTCTAAATCAAAAATCATACTAGCCATAAAATAAAGGTAAAGAAACTCAGAAAGTTTCTGATTTGCACCATGATAGTTACTTAGAAGCTTCGTTTGAAGTATCAGATACAATCCATCTGATTTGTTTCCCCTCATTTTTTCTTGGTGCCCCTGTTTTCCTCGGTGTCCTAGCACAGTGGTTCTTCTGAACCAGCAGTAGCAGCAGCAGCACCGGGGAACTTGTTAGAAATGCTAATTCTCTGCCCCAACCCCTAATTTACTGAATCAGAAGCTCAGGCTGTAGGACCTCGCAATCTGCATTTTAACAAGCCCTTTCAGGTGATTCTGAAGCACTGACGTTTGAGAATAGCTGCCTTAGACAGATGCTTGAGCTGCCCACTGCACTGTTTCTCAAACTAGCTTTCATTAGAATCTCCTTGAGAGCTTTATAAAAATACCCATGCTGAGACTCTAACTTCACAGCTTCTCATCTCATTGGTCAGGGGTAGGCCCAAGAAGGCAGTATTTTTTTAAAGTCTGATTCTAATATGCCAACCAGGATTGAGAATCACTGGCATGTTGGGTAATCCAGCTCTCACCCCCAGGCTTGAGCAGTTGGGGGTTGGCAGTGGGGAGGGGGGGAGGTGAGGGAGGACAGAGAGGTCTGCTTCCTCAGTTCAGGCTGAAGGGAATGAGCAGGAATATAGGGATTGTTCCAAAGAATGTTCAAGCAAGTTTGAAACATAACAGGTTTAAATGTGAAATGGGGAAAGGGAAGTATTGTAGTTAAGCCACAGTCTTCAGGAAACGTTTGGGTCAGTGAGCATTTTGGATTGAATGAAAGGGAGAAAATTTAGAGAAAACTGCTGAAAAAGAGTAGAGTTAGTACAACTAAGAAAATTCCTTCTGGTACCGTGTTGTGCACTAGAAACTTGTTGCACGTTTATTTTCCGAATCTCTAAGCCAACATTCAGTTTACTCCTTTTAAAAAAATCTGGAAAAGGAACACCTCTGTTTTTAAAAATTTAACATTGCTATTCTCCACATAATGTTTTACTGTATGCTTTATTGTAAGATTAGTATGGTCAGGCAAAGTCTGGGTGAAGGCAACATTCTCATGGAAGGGTGAAAGCTGACTGAATAGTAATTATCTTCACTTATACAATAGCCAACTGAAGGAAACCAGGAAAATCATTTTTAAGCTTTTAAAAATTATAGCCATAAAAGGAAAATTTTAGAAATGAATTCTTTTTGGTAAAAAGTTAGGTTTTTAAAAGGACTTGATTTTTAAAATGTATTTCATCATGTATTTTTATTTGATATGTTCATAATTTTGGATGAAGTGAAGGGCAGAAAATAGAAATGTTTCGAAAAAAGTGGTAAAGTAGATGGCAAATGAAAGGTGAAAACAAGTGAAGAAAAAAGATGCAGTGAAAAGACGGAAGGGGTATGGGAGTAGAACAATATAAAACAGGAAAGGGATTTTTGTCTGTTGTTTTTTTTTTTCCACTGTTATATCTGCAGCATCTAGAACAAGGCATGACACATAATAATAAATATAGTATACTTGTTGAGTGAATGAATGATCTTACAGGATACCTCCAGTTTTGCATACCAGGATGATATGATTACTGGTTGGTTGAGGCATTAATATATGAGATCTTAAACTTATTTTTTTGTGTGAAGGACTTTCCAATCTGTCAGGTATACTTTGACATATAAACTTTCCTGGCCAAGGTGTGGCTCTTTCCCAACCAAAAGTTCCAGAGAAACGGAGGCTGAGACAGGGGTAACTCCTTAGAGCAGCTGGCTGTTCTGATCCTCTTCACTCTCAAAACACCCCATTTTCACTTCCTTCAGAACTAATCCATCATTTATGCGTCAGCATCCTGTGGGGATGAAAGGGCGTTCAGAGAGCGGAAGGATTTAGCCAGCTAATTTTCATGTGAAACACACTCCCCAGGTGTGTCTTCATGTACTAGACATGACACTGAGGGTCCAGCACAGAAAAAGTGACGTGGGGCTCACTGATGTCCGTCTTGTAAGTGTTCCGAATGTCCCAAAGCCCCATGTCTTGCTCATCAGACAGGCCACCGAAACTCCCAGATGGGGTTGAGCATGTGTCCGAGGGTCACCTAGGACTAGCAAAAAAGAAAAAAAGGACTTCCATTTTCCTCATAGATTTTTGTTGGGCTCACCTCAGAGGATTAATCTCTAGAATGAAGTGGAAAGCACCCTAGACATAAACGCTCACTTCTTGCATTATTCTCCTTTGGAAAACGTAATAGTGGGGTATCACTATCTCTTGGCTATTCCTCACCAATGATTGCTCCGAAACGAAAAGAGCAGGTCTGAAGAGATCAATTTTTCTTGTGTCACGTGGCTTTCGGTTTCGTGCTTCTCTCACGATGCCTTTAAATAATGTGTCATGTGCGTTTTTCATTCACTGAGTCACTATTTACGAAGTCCCCCCCCCCACCCCAGTACTTTGCCAGGCACTGTGCTAGGCTCCAGGGGACCCCAGTGAACAAAACACCTCCCGGCTCTCCCAGGTTTAGATCAAGTTGGGGAGAGAAGCCAAACAATAAGTATGTAAAATATGCAACATCTAGCAGGTGGCAAGAAAGGCTACGAAGGGAAACAAAAGGGGAGATCAGCAGTCACAAGCTGTGAGCCCAAGCTGGACTTCGGTGCTCTCAAAAAACACCCTCCTGCCCTCTCTTCCGTCACTGAGGGCTGTCGCGTAACCAAACAATAGACGCCTTCGCAGCGGGCTGGAAGCCCCTTTCGGAGGCTCGGCTGCCTCCGCCTTCTCTGATCAGGCAGTTTTCCTGGATATTCATACAAAACCACAGACTAACGGGATCCCCAGATAACTTTAACCCGCACAGCCCTCTCCTTAGGCCTGCGTCTGAGGCACCAGGGTGGACTCAGCAAAACACATCTCAGGACACTGTAAGCCCGGGTGACCCTCGCCCACCTCCACGGTTGCCCAATTCAATTCTTTCTGAGGGAGGAAAAGAAAAGATGTGCGCTAAGAGTCCACAGAGAACTCGGTCTCATCAGGTTTCAGAATCGCTAAAGGAGATGGAGTCAGTTTAGGCGGAGGGCAGTCCTCAAACTCCAAGACTCCAATCAGAATGAAAATGTCGGGAAGGAAAAAGCAGACTTTCCCGGGTTTAACTGACACGGAAAACATCGCCAGCGGAGCCCGCGGAGGGCGGCCCGGCGGCCATTCAGAAGGCGCCGCTTCGCCACAGCTCTTTTCCCGCAGACAAAGCCTCCTCGTCAGTCCCTCCGCTGCCGCCGAAGCACCACGTTCGGCAGAAGAAAAAGAGAGCCGCTGCTCTCCATCAGGCAGCCAGACAATAGCGGCGGCCAGGCCGCGCCTCGCCGAAAGGCAGAGGACCGGCATCTTTGTTTCCACCCTGTCCTTCAAACCCGGTCTCCGCGGGCTGTCGTAGCGCGGCGGGCGCGGAGGAGGAGAAAGCGACCCGGGACCACTCTTCCCGCTCGTTCCTTTGCAGCGGCAGGGACTGGGCCGCCTCCTCGGGCTGTGGCGGAGGCACCGGCCGAGCCCGCGCTCCCCTCGCCCACGACGCTGCGCCGTCAACCCCGCGGGAAGTAGCGCCGTCCGCGCGGAGGGAAACGGCGCGCGGTGAGATGCCCGGCAGCCGTGACGCGTCCGCGGAGACGCGGCTTCCTCGCGCTCGTGCGCGTCGACAGCCCGCGGCCCAGCCTGTGCTGGTGGCCGGAGCCCCCGGGCCGTCCCTCGGGAGCAGGCGGCCCTGGAGGCTGGCGGCTGGAGGGGTTCGGCCTCTCCAGCCTCACGGGCGCCATGGTAGGGTCTCCGTCCCGGGGTTGGGGGTTTGTCTGGCCCGCGCCTGTACACGGCCAGGCCCGCTGTCCCCCTCCCCAGCCGGACAGCAGGTGCCGCGAGTCGGGCCCCGAACCGCGGCAAGCGTGGCGGCCTGACTGGCCGGGGTCGGCCCGGAGCCCCCTCCCAACCTCCCCCGCCGGGCGCCGCCAGCCTCGTGTCCCTGTGCTGGGAAGCAGGGTGATTGTGAGTGCTCCAAGTGAGCGAATGCAGGTAAAATGCCCGGCGTTCAGCACACAGAGTAAAGTTCTCAAATAGAGCGAGCAATGGAAAGGGACCCAGTATTAATACGTGCAGCAACGCGGATGGATCTAAAAAAACATTATGCTGGGGGCCGTAGGAGAGGTAAACGCGGAAGACCTTAGTGTGCCCGATTGCGTTTATCTGAAATTCTAGAAGCAGCAAAACTGTGGTGATGAAAGCAGTTTCCTGGGGAGGGATGAAAGAGGCGAGAGGATGGGAGGAGAGGAGCAGGAGGGAACTGTGGGCGTGATGGCGCAGTTCCGCGCCTTGATGGGAGTGGATTTTGAGGACGTGTGCAGTTGCAAAATCCAACGCTCTGCAGCCTTCAAATGGGTGATTTTATTACACTCCAATTACACCTCAAACGATCTTGGGCGGGGGCGGGGGTAGAGTTAAAGTAGTGGGTAAGGGTAGTCGAAGAACATGGGACTGTTTGGTGGAAAATAATTACATTTACAACATCTGAGAGCTGAACGCGTGCTCTCTCTGAACTGAGTGGCTCCTCCTCCCCTAGGAGTGAGTGAACATCAGCACTAAGACCAGCTCCGGCCCTCGAGGGAGGCACGGTACCAGACCCAGCTTGTGCGCCTCGCCGCTTTGCTCAGTCCCACCTCCACCCTCATCTTAACCTCTAGCTCAGTGCGGAGGCCTGGCCTCCACTGCTGTAGTTTCCTCTCAGAACAGCCTCCCCGTGGGTGAGGGTCAGGCTTCAGCACCATCTCCCCCGCAGCCCGATTCTGATGGTCAGTCGGAGGCACTGGCTCCTCCCACCAGTCCCAGGCTCAGGTGAAAAACCCTGAGGTTCAGCTTGTTCTTGTCTCCTTGGCAATTGCTGGGTCAGAAGACACACCCAGAAGATTGGGGCATTGGAGCCCCACGAGGCAAACTTACACCACCACAGAGGGCAACCTAAGAGGGCGGAGAGCAAGAAGTAGCAAACATATAAACTCCTCTCCCCTTTTCTCCATAGGCAGCTGGTCCCAAGGCATAATGGTTCTGCATGGCTTGTCGGGAAGGTGTCCCTGGGGACTGAGCAATCAGCTGTACTTCTCTCGTGAAGCACCGCTTTCCATTTGCTTTCCTTTGCCTTTCCCCTCACTCTTGCTTGCCCTGGGATTGCACCTCCTAATAAAATCTTAGCGCTTAAACTTGGCCTCAGGCTCTGCTTTCTAGGTAATCCTTTAGCAGCCTTTGGTCTTTCACTCTGTGCTTTACTGAAAATTTCACAGCCACAACAGCAAACAAAATTAAGATTCTTTTTGGCTCTGGCGTACTGTCCTATTAGCCCTGAACTGCTACTTGAAAAAGCAACCAGCTGAAACCAATACTAAGTACATACATTTATATACACATACCTCTGTGTGAGTTAGTAGAGATTAAAAATTTGTTTTTCCATTTATAGGTTCCTAGTGGTGTTTCCTCTCAAGAGTAAGTTCCTAGAGCACAGGCACTTGTATGTTTTGAACATTTGGAAGCTTAAAAAACTTGAGATGCATGTGAGTGCAAAACCAAGAAAATGCTTTTCAATCATGATCATAAAGCTGTCATTTTGTCGGGGGGAGGTCTGGTTATGTTTTTTGGTTCATTCATAAAGCCATGTTCTATGTTTGCTAAAATCTTATTATTAGGGAAGGATATGTTAAAACCACTTACAGGAACATCTTCTGTTCCTGAATGCTTTGCAAAACAATTTTTCTTTGCATTACTTTAAATATTGAAGACAGTAAGTTTGTATTTTTAATGATAACAGCCACTGGCTTTGTGGCCTCCTGTTTATTGCAGGGTTGTCAGACCTTGTTCTTCCCTCCTACTTGGCTTGCCAACCATCTGTAACTTGATCAACAGTAATTTGAGATGAGACTGGCCAGGGTCATATGTTAAACAGGACATTTCCACTTTCTTGACCACAAAATCCTCCCTTTCCTGGCCACTTAAACACTGTTACATAATCTACAAACATGTGGCTCTGATGATGATCTGCTACATATGCTGGCAGAGGTCACACCTGCAAATCTACCTTTCTATTGGCACAATATTTTTTTTTATTAGAGACATTTTTATTGCTTATAATATGGTGTACCAGAGCATTTAAAAGTTATTTTTAAAAACATGTTCTGCCTTATCTACATCATCATAATGAATTGATTTTTGCAGAGAAAACTTTGTCATCCTATCATGTGAACAATTTTTAATCTTTACATTTGAAAAATGTTTTTATCAGGGGTTAATTTCAATCACAAACACGAAGCCAAGCTGTACACATAATGTATTTAAATAAATTTTCACAGAAAGAAAAAAACATTTAAAAATATCTTAGGTTATAGACATGCGGTATCAGAGGACATCCCATTAAGCAAATGTGAGAGCTTCTCTTTAAATTCTAGCACTTGATTCTTTCCAAATATATGAGGGCAGATAATGTTCTAGGTTTTATATATACAAATAGGTCTTGGCCTTTTCAGAATAGGTCATAAGCTTTGCTGCAGTTGTCGTTACTCAAACATTTTTAGAATTCTTTAGAGTTCTGAAAAAGACTGAGTCACATTCTTTTAAATAACATCATCAGTGATAGCAAATCTTTCTCTCTTGAGAGTGGATTTAATTTTTAGAAATACCCCACAGTCATTTGAAACCAGACCAAGCTGAGGGACATTGTTTAGCAGGAGAAAACTGAACACGAAAAAATAATAAGTGAACGGAGTGATACTTTTTTAAAAATTAAACCCTTAGAAAAGGAGAATTAAGGAAAAGATTGAAGCAGAAATTAATGAATGAGAAAACAAAAAACACAATTATTGATCAATTCCAAAAGTAATTCTTTGGAAAAAAATAAAGTAGAGAAATATCTGGCAAATCTATTTAATTAAAAAAAGAAAATATAAATAAAATTATAAAGGAGAAAGGAGACAACAGATATGGAGAAGTCTGAGGGGATTATATGAGAATACTATGTATAGTTAGCTATATGCCAATATATGTTTTTTCCAGGAAAAACATAAATCACCCAAATTTAATCAAGAAGAAGTTAGAAAAACTAAGTAGATCAAAACTAGAGAAGTCAAAAAAGGCTCACCCTAGAGATTTTATAGGCAAATTCTTGGAAATTTTGAAGGACATGTAATTCCCTTTCTGCATGCATAAATATATTAAAATTTAATCCATTTTATGAAGCAAATATAATTATTATAAAACCTATCAACTGTGGTACAAAAAGAATAGCCAAAAAATATAAAGTCACATAAGAAATCAAATGCCAGAATTCCCCCCAGAACTATCAGCAAATTACATTCAATGAAATAAGTAATTTTTAACATGATCAAGTAGCTTTTATCCTAGAAATGCCAAGATATTTTAATAATGGGAAAATAATTGAAATAACAAATCATACATTTAGGCCATATAAGAAAAAACTTTGTTGTCTCAACAGATGATAAAAATCTAACACCTACTCCTGATTAAAACAACTAAATTTTTTAAAAGACCTCTCAGTAAATATTAAACCAGTAGCCAGCATCATATATTTTAATAAGGTTCTATAAAAATAATAATGCTAATGATAAGACAGCCAAACTGTAAGGAAGAATAGAAAGTGTATAGTAATTCCTCACCCTCCCATCATCACTCCTTATTCTCCTTCCCAGACATAACCTTCATTAACAGTTTCTTACATGTCCTTCCAGAAATCTTCCATGAACATAAAAGCATATGACCATCCCTTTGAAAAAAACAAATAGAATCTTACTATACGTATTGTTCTGCACTTGATTTTTTTCATTGTATACATTAACTTGGACATCTTCCCATATCAGCACATAGATCTACCCAAAATTTTCATAACTTATTATATGAATATATATGTGAATTATGTAACAGTTCACATATATGAATGCGCCATAATTTTTCACTCCCCTATTGGGGAACATTTTCTAGTTTTCTGCAATTCTATACAGTTACACTGAGCATCCTTGAGTATAGGATTAATGCCTAGCAATGGAATTGCTGGATCCATTTCTGAATAGATATTTCCAAATTAGCATCTAAAAATTAGTCTGGATTAATTTATAATCCCTCTAAAAATGTTTGCAAAAATATTGATAATTGTTGAGGGTAGGTGGTGAGCACGTGAGAGTTCATTTTACTATTCAGTCTACTTTCGTGTGTATTTTTAAATTTCCAAACTCAATGATATGACAGGAGAGGCATTCTCATTAAAATCAGGTATAAAGATGCCCTCTATCAGCACTATCCTTTAAAATTATGCTGAAATAATTCTGACAAGAAACAGAAATAGGTAAAATATTGAAGGCAGAAGAAAAGTTACCTTTATTTGCAGATAATACTTTTGCCTAGAAAACTCAAGACATGATTAAAAAGCTATTATAAAATAACTATTAAAACCAGTAACTTTTCCAGATCCAGTAATAACCTGTAGGGAAATATGTATTTTTAAAAGATTCTATTAAAATATAAATAATATTGGCAACACCTGGAAGGGATTGATACAAAAAAAGAAAGAAGAGAAAAAGCATGAAAGCAAAAAGATTTAAATAGATTGAGAAATATGTTATGCTTCTAGATAAATGTATCTATTCCTTTATTTGTGATTTTAACCCAAATTCTAATAAGATTTTTTTTTAAGTTGAAAAAAATTAATTTCCGTTTGGAAGAAAAAGCAGGAGAGTAGCCAGAATACTTTTGAAAAGGAAGAATAATAATAGGAGATTCACTGTACCAGATGTTAATACATGTTATAAAGCCACAATAATTACAATGATTTTGAACTACTGAGAAAAGCTTGACAAATAGATTTAATAGTTCAGAAAAAGCCCTGAAAGAAAATTTAATATGCCAATAAATGAAGCATCACCAACGAGGAGGACATAGATTATTCAAAACTGGCCAGTAATTTAGTCGATTAGATGCTCACTTCATACAATTTACTGAAATACATCCCAGATGGATCAAAGGCACAAATGTAAAAAAGAAACTGTGAAAGAACTAAAAGAAAATATGAGTCCCTTAAATAAGGGATTTTGACTAGCTATCTGCAGTGCCTGAAAACTACAAAATAGAAGATATATAGATGTATCTGCATAAGCATTTAGACCATCTGTATGTCAAAAATTACAAACAATATTAAATAAAAAGTCAAGAAGTAGAAAGATATTTGCCATAAGAGTTAGTATTTGCAACAAGGTCCTTAAAAGCCTTTTCAAAGAAGAAATCCCAACACCTTTTGGGCAAAGACAGCATCACTGTATTATGGGTTATGTCTTATGAGTTCAGAGGGAACCACTTTGAAGAAGAGAGTTCATTCGGAAGAATCATTTGTCCCAGTTTTAGAATGCAAGGTTTTTGCTTTTGGTATGTTTTGTTTTGTTTGTTTCCACCTCATTTCATGTGTACAAAGTGATGATATTTGGATTACAAATGCTTTTTTTTCCATTTTCTTTTTCAAAATCACCCCTAGAGTATTGTGCTTCCCTCTCTCCTCTGAAGGGGTTCACTTGATTTATCTCATTGCAAACGCAGGGGTAGATAATCTTACTATCCCCATTTTCCAGATTAGGAAAGATGTATCTTTGTGGCTTTAAGTACCAATAGGCAGCAAACTGAAATATCGACATAAGTCATTAGAGGAGAAGCGACGCCGAGTGACACGATTTAGAGAAAGAGAGGCAGTTGTTAAAAGTACCTGCTGATCCTCAAATGCGTGTGCTCAGCCAGGAAGGATTCTTACATCCTGCCCCATCTTTGGCTGTCACAGACCACGCCCAAGGGATACAGCCTAGCTATCTGCAGTGCCTGAATGAGGACAGGTCGCAGAGGCCCCGCTGGAGAGAGGAGGCTGTGAGGAAGTTCACAGATGCCTTCACTTGTGCTAACACCTTCTGGGGGCTCAAAACAGAGACTGTTCTGAGCATGTACCGACTTCACAATATGCACGAATTGTCTCATGTAACCATCACCAAACTACCTCAGGACTTAGGTACTTTTACAATCTCCATTTTCCACATTAGGAAACTGAGGCACGGAAAACGTTAAGCAGCTTGCTGAAGCTCACACAGCAAGGGAGTGGTCGAAACTGTATTTGAGCTAGGCAGCTGGGGCTGGAGCCCAAACCCCTTGGCCACAAGTAACCATGTATAAAGCCCTTTCATCCACAGGAGCACATTTGTCCCTCACAACTTTGTAAAGATGTCAGGAAATATTCTCCCTGATTTACACTAAGGCAGTGGGAAGCCAGAAATGGGTTACTGGAATTAGTCATCTTTTTTTTTTAATATATATACTCTGAAGAAAGAGCATGGATGGACATGTGATAAGGAATGACTGGAGGGAAAACAAGACTTAACAAGGCTTGGATCAGAGAAAGAAGTGCCTTAAACTTTAAGTAGATTAAACACAAGCTGCACGGAGGGGAAGGGAGCTGGGGAACAGGCAAGGGGAGGTTATCCTAGCATGGGGAGAATGAAAATCATTCTAGCTCACCAGCCATCAGGTCTGTCATGATGCTGGATGATAAACAGTGAAAGAAATCACACCCACAGCATTCTCATCATGTTGAACTTGTTTACCTTCCTGAAATACTAGCTCTACTCTGTGTCACTATTTGTCTAAGAATACTGTTAATTCATGTCTCTGTTTACTTACCTGGGCTTTGTTAGTTTAGGTAACAAGACTAGAAGTTATGTCTAAACAGCCAAAATGAAGGTCCATTGCACAATAGGATTTTCATGTAGTTTTAAAATACAATCATGGTAATAAAGTTTATGCAAATACTTTTAGAATTTGCTCTCATAGAACTAAAACAGTATTAGTTAACCTCTGAACTTGTTGCTTGTTTTTTGATCACCTTATTTCCCAGTGTTGTGAATACAAAGGAACTTCGCAAGAAACTCTCATGTTCTGATAAACTTACATCTATAAAATGATCCACGTTAATTAAATGCACTGGAACTAACTCTATTTAAAAGTAGGAAAATAAAGAATCCTTTTACTCTAAGACTGTTGCCCACTCATTTATCTGGTTTTGTTCACCTCAAATGATAGGTATCAGAAAATATATACTCTATACTCATTTCAAAATGTTCCTAAAATTGATACGTGTCATCAACTGCAAAGGGAATTCTTTAACCTATTGTAAATTACAGCATTAACCTCAAGTTGCATGTAATGTTATATCAGTATAAGATTTATCGTAAGAACAATGTCTAAGTATAAACGTTTTCATAAATAAATTTCTATCTAAATCCTCTCTCAAAAGTGAGTAAATTTCATGTAATAAGTCCTTCCTAACTTCCTTTTCCTGCTCCAAACCCACATTCTTTCCTTCTATAACTCTTGGCCATCAAAATCCTTCAGTGAGCTGTAGCCACCAAACAGGTTTCCAGGATTTGATCTCAAATAGTTTTTAAAAATGGGGGGATTGTTCAGACTGAAATATTTGGCTATGCCTCAGGGGAAAAAAATAAAAGGCACTCTTAATCCATGGTTCTGACAGCACTGTTCTGATTTTTTTTTTTTTTAAATTGCCGGTGCTGGCATGAATGAAATATAGAATGATTCATCCAATGAGAATTTGAATGCTGGTAGAAAACTGTACAGAAAATCCAGGTGAGTTGAAGGAGAAAGAGATCAGGGACTTGTGAGGAAAATGCAATCAGAAAACGAAAAGAGAGGTTCTATGAACGCAGGCAAACAAACATAGCAGGTTTGAACTCTAATAGTTAAAGCCTGCTAAAGGCCAGTGACAGATGACACCAGGATGGGAGAAGAGCCAAGGGTGAGAAGTTTCTAAGCTGACTGTTAAATAGATGTAACTCACTGATGAGTGTGCCCATGTGGGATTTTAATTACTCAGACATCTGTTTAGCGAAGTGTATAGTAAATAGGGATCAAATACAGAGATCAAATTATGTGGGGAAGAGAGTGGAGATGACATTCATGACTCAGAAAGGAGAGCTATCAGCCAGGGGAAAATCAATCCCGGCTTTACATCTCACCAACAGAGAAGCAATTATTTTAGATGTGGGGCTGGTTTGCATCCTAGGTCATGAATTTAATTAAATAACCCTCGAGTGGCAGAAAACAGAACAAACCACTGTATTTAACTGTCAGTAAGACATGCTGCAAATCAATGGTCCAAATTCCTCCTCTTCTCCTTCCCTCCTTACAGCTGTCAGTGACAAACAAGGTAAAAGAAGCTAATAGTTGATGTAACAACATGGATGGACTTGGAGGGCATTATGCTATGTGAAATAAGTCAGACAGAGAAAGACAAATACTGTATGATATCACTTATCTGTGGAATATTTAAAAAAATATAGAAATAAATACAACAAAACAGAAACAGACTCACATATATAGTGGTTATAGAGGGGAGGGAGGAGGGGCAAGTTAGGGGTAGGGAATTAAGAAGCACAAATTACCATGTATAAAACAAATAAGCTACAAGGATATATTGTACAGTCAGGGAATATAGCCAATATTTTATAATAACTTTAAATGGAGTATAATCTATAAAATTATTGAATCTCTATGTTGTATACCTGAAACTAATATAACACTGTAAATCAACTATACAAGTAAAAAAATAATTAAAATAAAAGCCAGTTTAAACCTAAAAAAAGTCCAAAGTGCCTTAACCAATGGGTAAATGCAATAGTTACAATTAAGACTGTCATTTGATCCTTTTAATCTCTGAAACAGAAGAGCTACAAACTGGTATTTTCTATACAGTGAATTTTGTGGCAAAATAAGCCACAGTATACACAAGCCTCAACATTTGCTAGCACCTAACTTAAAGTTAGATGATTTGAAAACACAACAGACAAATCCTTCATGCTTTCAAGGTCAGTTTCTAAATTTGACATCTTAGATTGGAGATGGCATTACCCAGGAATTTAAGGTCAAGGTTTATGAATTTAAGGAAAGGGTTGGAGATCTAAAAACACAACAGACAAATCCTTCATTCTTTCAAGGTTAGTTTCTAAACTTGACATCTTGGATTGGAGATGGCCTCACCCAGGAATTTAAGGTCAGGGTTTATGTTAAGCAGGACCTCAAATCAAGTTTAGAAACAAGCAAATCTTTAATCCTGTCTTTAAGGGGATAGTTTGAGAGAAAAGGTTAGAAAAACAGGCCAACCTCCTGTAACTATGAGGTTGTCATTTGTTTTTACATACTGAATGAAATATGCCTGTTTGGTGTTCAGTGTCTTGTGACTATTTTATTCCCTGTGTCTGGGCAAATGTGTTTATATTAGAAAACTCCATGAGGGCAGGAAATTTAGCTTTTCTTTATAATAAATCATCTGGAATAAACTCCACTGATCTAAGATTATGGGGCCTGGTGTGCCCAACTGCTGGCCAAAATGTGTAATCTGTCACTGACTGTCAGATTGCCCATAAATCACATATTGGTTTGCACAGGATAGAAGAGTTTACAAAATTGTTACATGCATCATTGCAAGTTATCTTCATAAGCATCTTATGAGTTTGCTGAGCAAGTATTATCACCTTTACTATTTAACAGACATGATCAGAACCCAAACTTTCACCATCTCCTTTCAGGTACCACTGATACACACCTATTTCCACAACAGGTGAACTGAATGAATAATAATAAGGTTCAACCAATAATAAGATTCAACCATTCTATTCCTGAAATGATAAAAATAAACTGTTGTTCATGTAAGCTAAATGAGATATCCTAATGATAGTTGAATTTTAAATAAACTGCAGGGGGTGGGGAGGGGAAACAGAGGATTGGAATTGACAAAATTCAAACCAGGAGTGAAAATAACAAAGAATATCATCAGTGAGAGACACTATTTTTCCTCTAGCACAAATAGAAAATATTTTTTTAAAAGTCTCATAATAGACTTTGCAAAGAATAAAGAAAGCTTCATTTTGCTTTAAGTGTTTTATGTCAAGAAACATTTCATAGCATATATTTTCCAAATTGCATATGAACAACTTAAAGCACCCATTCAAATTCCACTAAACATTTTTATTTTTCTTAGCTTAAAACTATTGATAAGTATGAAATGATTTAAGAAGTGAAAAATTTCAAATACAACATACAATAGCAAGAAATACATAATAGGAAATTCACCATTCCTATAACATTTGAGGAGGTCTTATAGTAGATGGACTAATTTCTGTCATTATTAATGAAGAAAGATGGAAACCACCTTTATTTTCTCAGTTTGTTAAAAGGTTCATACGAGAAGCTGGGCAGGCAGGAAGGAGAGAAAGGGAAGCTACAAAACTGAGGATAAAGATTACATTTTCTTATGCAATGGATCTAAGAGATTACTGCAAGGAAACAAAATAGGCCCTTTTCAAAACGTATTAAAAAGTCAAACTGCAGGCAATTCTAGACTGATACAAGGCAAAAAGAAATGGGGTAATCTTGGGTATGATGAAATTTAAAAATATACAACAAAGCTATGTACTGTTAGGAAATGATGACAGAGATGAATCCAGAAAATACCAAAAATAAATGGTAGGTTTCTTTTGAGAGGGGAAAAAAAAAGAGTCTGAGAAGGAAACCTGAAGGCCAACCAGACTGGAAACACTGTGTCCAAGGGGCTCTCTGGTTACCATTTATTTCCTCTCCAGGCCTCCAGGGGAGATCACTGTAAGGAATGTCCTTTAGATTAAAAAAAAGACACAGCTGCCAACTAACCAAGACTCCTGAGTCTAATCACATATTCCCCAAGGTCAGAAACACTACAACGGAAAAATGAAAAGGACAGTTCTAATGCTGTTTTTATTTAAAATTTTATCACAACTCCCTCTTACCCTCCTCTCAGCTCTGTTTGTGAAAATGTAAAGTCTGAGTCGGACAGTATTCTTTTCAAATTTTTCCTTAAATCCTTGAAAATCTGACTTTTGAAACCTGGGAATGTGAAGCTAGGACAAGGGAACACTGAGGACCCATTTTATTTGCTTGCTTCCTTGTTTATTCATGAGCAGGGCTAGACTAAGAAGAAACCTTTCAATGAAAATGGAAAGCATGCCTGCAATAGCATAGTGCTTAATATTGACTTCTACCCTGTCCAGCCCCAGGAAAGGTAAGGAACAGTTTAGGTAGGGTAAGAAAAGGTTTAGGAAGCTTAGGATGAAGAGGAGACTTCCTAAATTTTAGGAAAACCTGCCAGGTTATCGATAGATTCCATATGTTCGGCTAACACATTTGTGTAACCAGCATCAGTATGTCTTTCAAATGCCCTGTACTTTGTCATCAGTGTCCTCTTTCAGCTAGTACTTCCCTTGGATATCCTACTGTGGAATTTGCAAGGCCAGCCTTCCTTGCCTGTGCCTGTGAGGAATTGGCAAAATAATTAAGAGTTTTTGAACACCATCTTTCATCTGTATCTAGTTGGAAGGGTGTGTGGGTGTGTGCGTGTGGTCTTTAATGGAACAATAACTAATGCCTTAGATCCTTTAATGTCTTTTAAAAATTTACCTTTAGATCATATCCTATGCAAATGAACATGAATAGTTCCTCATACATTCAAGCCACTAATTTTTAAAGTATTCCATAAATTTAGAAAATATCCAAAGGTTTTTCACAGTGAATAAAGCTAGAATGTATTTAGTTCAAATATTTAGAAAGAGCTTTAACAACTGTCATTCATAAATACTCTGCTGTGAATTTGAGTATAAAAATGTAACTTTGCTCAGTTAGTAAGTGGTTGATAGCTGTCCACTCTCTGCAGAAGTATATCTGAATATCCAGGGGAATAATACCTGAAAAAGAAAATTTTCTATTAGATCTTTGTGAAAAGATTCGGCACAGTAGGCAAAAAAGATTTAATATAAGATATTTATCTGAAATAATTCTCTGAGTGAAACCTCTAATACACTGACCAGTTATGCTCCAGGAATGCTTTGTGCACGAGGGTAGAGATGATCAAGGAAGAGAACAACAGCTCACCAGACTGTGCCAGAGAAACAGCAAACATTTAAGGGATATCAATGCAATGGCAAAGAAGGGGTATTTTCAAAGCCAGGAACTTGGATCCAGTAACAGTATTTTATTACAGAGACTTTGTTTTCATTATGTCAAGTGACTGATGTTGCTTTCATGATCACAGCAATGGGTTTTTTTGTAAGTTAGACAACACAGTCTATCATTACTAATCAACTTCCACATTCTGACTACCCTACAGATTATTCTCAACATATGGTTTTTTAAAAAAATTTATTTATTTATTTATTTATTTTTGGCTGCGTTGGGTCTTCGTTGCTGCACGTGGGCTTTCTCTAGTTGCAGCGAGCGGAGGCTACTCTTCGTTTTGGTGCACGGGCTTCTCATTGCGGAGGCTTCTCTTGTTGCGGAGCATGGGCTCTAGGTGCATGGGCTTCAGTAGTTGTGGCACAAGGGCTCAGTAGTTGTGGCTCGTGGGTTCAGTAGTTGTGGCGCACGGGCTTAGTTGCTCTGCGGCATGTGGGATCTTCCTGGACCAGAGCTCAAACCCAAGTCCCCTGCATTGGCAGACGTATTCTCAACCACTGTGCCATCAGGGAAGCCCTCAATGTATGTTTTAATCAGATCTGGCTACCCATAAAAACAAAAATTTCTGGGAGTATAATTCACATTAAACAGCTATTCAATAAATAGTTTACAAATACTTCATCATACTAACCTAGGAAATAAATCCTTTTTGTTGGTTTTGGGCATCTATAGTACTATAAATTTACATTTATAAATTTATCATTTTATAAAATACATAGTATAAAAGTATTATATATATTGATTAATGCATTGTGAGATGCTTCATATACCATGAAAAGAATTTATAAGCATATAAAAGTATGTCAAATAAAATTTGGCATTCTAGAATACACTAAATGGATAAAAAAATCTATTAAGTGTAATTTAAAATTTTCTAAAACATTCAAAATAATTAAACCTCCTAAGGTGTTTTCTCCAAATAAAACCTAATATTCAAGACTTGCTTTATCCTTTGTTAATAATCTTTATCTATCCTCAGATGCTTGACTTAAAAACTCATAATTTATATTACATTAATTTCTTCCACAATTTGTCAAGTTAACGTGGATAAAACTGTGTTTTCTCAACAGTGTGCTTATAGGCAGTCATAGATAAACAGATACATACATGCATACATAAAGAGCTACCTTAAAGAATGTATCTCCACCAAAGGCCTCCTATCCTTGAAAAAAATTGTCCCTCAACAGTGAGTCTCTTCAAAGTATTCCTAAACCAAGGAAGTTACAACTGTTTCTCTCTGAGTTAGTCACAAATTTTAAGCAGGCCTCACCTTCCTGGGTCTTATAAATGTGTTAGACACGAGATAGGTACTTTTATAGAAATGGTAGAAAGTGAATTTAGAAAAACCAAAACTTTAAAAATTGTGCTGTTTCATATGGTAGCCACTAGCTACATGTGGTTCTCGAGCCCTAGAAATATGACTGAGGAACTGAATTTTTATATTTAATTTTTATTAAAAATATTAATAACTGATATTCAATTAGTTATTAGAAAAATTTTAGGTGTGCTTGGAACAACTTGTGAATCTACTTTTTTAACTGTAAACTTATATAATGTAAATACAGATCATGTATTTCCAATGAAATTTAATATCTGAATTGAGATGCACTAGAAGTGATAAAATACCCACCAGATTTCAAAAACTTAGTATAAAAAATGTAAAATAGCTGATTGATAATTTTTATACTGATTACAAATTGAAATTATAAAGCTTAGATATATTGGGCTAACAAAAATATATCATTAATATTTATTTACCCTGTTTCATTTTACTTTTTAAAATGTGGCTACTAGAATATTTTAAATGACATATGTGGCTCATACTGTATTTCTGTTGGACAGTATTGCTTTAAAATAAATGTCCCCAATAAATAAATTAGGACTTACCTATAATTCTTGAGGTTTTACCTGGCTAATTGCCAAGCTAATTGCCATTGTATACCTGTCTCCCCAGGGACCTCAGCGTTGCCACAATCTCCAGGATTCCCCACAGGGAAGGAAATGTGCTCAGGACTTATACTTCTCACCCCCTCAGCAGGGTGTACATTTATCACTACCTAACTTCTCATAAATGCATACAGATCACGTATGCATCTCAGTGTATGGACCCATAAATAAGTACATCAAGTTACCCATTAACTGTCAGAAATCCCATTCCAGCTAGAACCTGTCTGATGCTAAGGAATTCTTTTTTTTTCTTTTTGGCCTATTTTTATTTAAGGAAACTTCATACTGTTTTCCATAGTGGCTCCACCAATTTACATCCCCACCAACAATACACGAGGGTTCCCTTTTCTCTACACCCTCTCTAGCATTTATTATCTGTAGACTTTTTTTTTTTTGATTCTTTGTACATTTATTTGTCTTCAGAATGTACTCCAAAAATGGATTTATATTTAAAATATTGTGTTCTTAAGTCACTTAAGATAATTACTTTTACAAACAATAAGAAATTAGTAAAATTGGCTTCTGTTTCTAAATTCTTAGGAATTGCTGGGATTTTTTTTCTATTTGATTTAATTTTATTTTTAATTTTTAAATTTTATTTTTTTATACAGCAGGTTCTTATTAGTCATCAATTTAATACACATCAGTGTATACATGTCAATCCCAATCACCCAATTCATCACACCACCACCACCACCACCACCACCCCACCCACCCCGTTGCTTTCCCCGCTTGGTGTCCATATGTTTGTTCTCTACATCTGTGTCTCAATTTCTGCCCTGCAAACTGGTTCACCTGTACCATTATTCTAGGTTCCACATATATGCATTAATATATGATAGCTGTTTTTCTCTTTCTGACTTAACTTCACTCTGTATGACAGTCTCTAGATCCATCCACATCTCAACAAATGACACAATTTCGTTCCTTTTTATGGCTAAGTAATATTCCATTGTATATATGTACCATATCTTCTTTATCCATTCATCTGTCGATGGGCATTTAGGTTGCTTCCATGACCTGCCTATTGTAAATAGTGCTGCAATGAACATTGGGGTGCATGTGTCTTTTTGAATTATGGTTTTTTCTGGGTATATGGCCAGTAGTGGGATTGCTGGATCATATGGTAATTCTATTTTTAGTTTTTTAAGGAACTTCCAGACTGTTCTCCACAGTGGCTGTATCAATTTACATTCCCACCAACAGTGCAGAAGGGTTCCCTTTTCTCCACACCCTCTCCAGCATTTGTTGTTTGTAGATTTTCTGATGATGCCCATTCTAACCGGTGTGAGGTGATACCTCATTGTAGTTTTGATTTGCATTTCTCTAATAATTAGTGATGTTGAGCAGCTTTTCATGTGCCTCTTGGCCATCTGTATGTCTTCTTTGGAGAAATGTCTATTTAGGTCTTCTGCCCATTTTTGGACTGGGTTGTTTGGTTTTTTAATATTGAGCTGCATGAGCTGTTTATATATTTTGGAGATTAATCCTCTGTCCATTGATTTGTTTGCAAATATTTTCTCCCATTCTGAGGGTTGTCTTTTCGTCTTGTTTATGGTTTCCTTTGCTGTGCAAAAGCTTTGAAGTTTCATTAGGTCCCATTTGTTTATTTTTGTTTTTATTTCCATTACTTACTCTAGGAGCTGGATCAAAAAAGATCTTGCTGTGATTTATGTCAAAGAGTGTTCTTCCTATGTTTTCCTCTAAGAGTTTTATAGTGTCTGGTCTTACATTTAGGTCTCTAATCCATTTTGACTTTATTTTTGTGTTTGGTGTTAGGGAGTGTTCTAATTTCATTCTTCTACATGTAGCTGTCCAGTTTTCCCAGCACCACTTATTGAAGAGACTGTCTTTTCTCCATTGTATATCCTTGTCTCCTTTGTCATAGATAAGTTGACCATAGGTGTGTGGGTTTATCTCTGGGCTTTCTATCTTGTTCCATTGATCTATGTTTCTGTTTTTGTGCCAGTACCATATTGTCTTCATTACTGTAGCTTTATAGTATAGTCTGAAGTCAGGGAGTCTGATTCCTCCAGCTCCGTTTTTTTCCCTCAAGACTGCTTTGGCTATTTGGGGTCTTTTCTGTCTCCATACAAATTTTAAAATTTTTTTGTTCTAGTTCCGTAAAAAATGCCATTGGTAATTTGATAGGGATTGCATTGAATCTGTAGATTGCTTTGGGTAGGATAGTCATTTTCACAATGTTGATTCTTCCAATCCAAGAACATGGTATATCTCTCCATCTGTTGGTATCATCTTTAATTTCTTTCATCAGTGTCTTATAGTTTTCTGCATACAGGTTTTTTGTCTCCCTAGGTAGGTCTGAGGTATTTTATTCTTTTTGTTGCAATGGTAAATGGGAGTGTTTCCTTAATTTCTCTTTCTGATTTTTCATCATTAGTGTATAGGAATGCAAGAGATTTCTGTGCATTAATTTTGTATCCTGCAACTTCACCAAATTCATTGATTAGCTCTAGTAGTTTTCTGGTGGCATCTTTAGGATTCTCTATGTATAGTATCATGTCATCTGCAAACAATGACAGTTTTACTTCTTCTTTTCCAATTTGTATTCCTTTTATTTCTTTTTCTTCTGATTGCTGTGGCTAGGACTTCCAAAACTATGTTGAATAACAGTGGTGAGAGTGGACATCCTTGTCTCATTCCTGATCTTAGAGGAAATGCTTTCAGTTTTTCACCATTGAGAATGATGTTTGCTGTGGGTTTGTCATATATGGCCTTTATTATGTTGAGGTAGGTTCCCTCTATGCCCAGTTTCTGGAGAGTTTTTTATCATAAATGGTTGTCAAATTTTGTCAAAAGCTTCTTCTGCATCTATTGAGATGATCATATGGTTTTTATTCTTCAATTTGTCAATATGGTGTATCACATTGATTGATTTGCATACATTGAAGAATGCTTGCATCCCTGGGATAATCCCACTTGATCATGGTGTATGATCCTTTTAATGTGCTGTTGGATTCTGTTTGCTAGTATTTTGTTGAGGATTTTTGCATCTATATTCATCAGTGATATTGGTCTGTAATTTTCTTTTTTTGTAGTATCTTTGTCTGGTTTTGGTATCAGGGTGATGGTGGACTCATAGAATGAGTTTGGGAGTGTTCCTTTCTCTGCAATTTTTTGGAAGAGTTTGAGAAGGATGGGTGTTAGCTCTTCTCTGAATGTTTGATAGAATTCACCTGTGAAGCCATCTGGTCCTGGACTTTTGTTTGTTGGAAGATTTTTAATCACAGTTTCAACTCCATTACTTGTGATTGGTCTGTTCATATTTTCTATTTCCTCCTGGTTCAGTCTTCGAAGGCTATACCTTTCTAAGAATTTGTCCACATCTTCCAGGTTGTCCATTTTATTGGCATAGAGTTGCTTGTAGTAGCCTCTTAGGATGCTTTGTATTTCCGCGGTGTCTGTTGTAACTTCTCCTTTTTCATTTCTGATTTTATTGATTTGAGTCCTCTCCCTCTTTTTCTTGATGAGTCTGGCTAATGGCTTATCAATTTTGTTTATCTTCTCAAAGAACCAGCTTTTAGTTTTATTGATCTTTGCTATTGTTTTCTTTGTTTCTATTTCATTTATTTCTGCTCTGATCTTTATGATTTCTTTCCTTCTGCTAACTTTGCATTTTGTTTGTTCTTCTTTCTCTAGTTCCTTTAGGTGTAAGGCGAGATTGTTTACTTGAGATTTTTCTTGTTTCTTGAGGTAGGCTTGTATAGCTATAAACTTCCCTCTTCAAACTGCTTTTGCTGCAGCCTATGGGTTTTGGATCATCGTGTTTTCATTGTCATTTGTCTCTAGGTATTTTTGGATTTCCTCTTTGATTTCTTCAGTGATCTCTTGGTTATTTAGTAACGTATTGTTTAGCTTCCATGTGTTTGTTTTTTACGTTTTTTCCCCTGTAATTCATTTCTAATCTCATAGTATCATGGTCAGAAAAGATGCTTGATATGATTTCAATTTTCTTAAATTTACTGAGGCTTGATTTGTGACCCAAGATGTGATCTATCCTGGAGAATGTTCCGTGCGCACTTGAGAAGAAAGTGTAATCTGCTGTTTTTGGATGGAATGTCCTATAAATATCAATTAAATCTATCTGGTCTATTGTGTCATCTAAAGCTTCTATTTCCTTATTTATTTTCATTTTGGATGATCTGTCCATTGGTGTAAGTGAGGTGTTAAAGTCCCCCACTATTATTGTGTTACTGTCGACTTCCTCTTTTAGAGCTGTTAGCAGTTGCCTTATGTATTGAGGTGCTCCTATGTTGGGTGCATATATATTTATAATTGTTATATCTTCTTCTTGGATTGATCCCTTGATCACTATGTCGTGTCCTTCCTTGTCTCTTGTAACATTCTTTATTTTAAAGTATATTTTATCTGATATGAGTATTGCTACTCCAGCTTTCTTTTGATTTCCGTTTGCATGGAATATCTTTTTCCATCCCCTCACTTTCAGTCTGAATGTGTCCCTAGGTCTGAAGTGGGTCTCTTGTAGACAGCATATATATGGGTCTTGTTTTTGTATCCATTCAGCGAGCCTGTGTCTTTTGGTTGGAGCATTTAATCCATTCATGTTTAAGGTAATTATTGATATGTACACGTTCCTATGACCATTTTCTTAATTGTTTTGGGTTTGTTTTTGTAGGTCCTTTTCTTCCCTTGTGTTTCCCACTTAGAGAAGTTCCTTTAGCATTTGTTGTAGAGCTGGTTTGGTGGTGCTGAATTCTCTTAGCTTTTGCTTGTCTGTAAAGCTTTTGATTTCTCCATCGAATCTGAATGAGGTCCTTGTCGGGTAGAGTAATCTTGGTTGTAGGTTCTTCCCTTTCATCACTTTAAGTATATCATGCCACTCCCTTCTGGCTTGTAGAGTTTCTGCTAGAAATCAGCTGTTAACCTTATGGGAGTTCCCTTGTATGTTATTGGTTGTTTTTCCCTTGCTGCTTTCAATAATTTTTCTTTGTCTTTAATTTTTGCCAATTTGATTACTATGTGTCTTGGCATGTTTCTCCTTGGGTTTATCCTGTATGGGACTCTCTGCGCTTCCTGGACTTGGGTGGCTATTTTCTTTCCCATGTTAGGGAAGTTTTCGACTATAGTCTCTTCAAATATTTTCTTGGGTCCTTTCTCTCTCTCTTCTCCTTCTGCGACCCCTATAATGCGAATGTTGTTGTGTTTAATGTTGTCCCAGAGGTCTCTTAGGCTGTCTTCATTTCTTTTCATTCTTTTTTCTTTATTCTGTGGAACAAACAGCAGTGAATTCCACAATTCTGTCTTCCAGGTCACTTATCCGTTCTTCTGCCTCAGTTATTCTTCTATTGATTCCTTCTAGTGTAGTTTTCATTTCAGTTATTGTATTGTTCACCTCTGTTTGTTTGTTCTTTAATTCTTCTAGGTCTTTGTTAAACATTTCTTGCATCTTCTCGATCTTTGCCTCCATTCTTTTTCTGAGGTCCTGGATCATCTTCACTATCATTATTCTGAATTCTTTTTCTGGAAGGTTGACTATCTCCACTTCATTTAGTTGTTTTTCTGGGGTTTTATCTTGTTCCTTCTTCTGGTACATAGCCCTCTGCCTTTTCATCTTGTCTATCTTTCTGTGAATGTGGTTTTTGTTCCACAGGCTGCAGGATTGTAGTTCTTCTTGCTTCTGCTATCTGCCCTCTGGTCGCTAAGGAATTCAAAAGTAGCTCCTCATCAGGAAAAAGTTTGGAATCCCTACCGTAGCAATTAAAAGCAATTTAAATCTAATCAGAACAATCTTTATTTATGTCTTTTATACTTGCAAAAATGAAACAAATATTTGCTTGCTATGCATTTATCATCAAAACAAATAGTGAAAAAATGATAAGTGGCCAAGTGCTGCTACATAAGTTTCTCCAGTATTATTATAATGTTAAATTTGATCTAGCTAATAATGTGACTTAACATGGATAGAAAAAAGAACAAGAATAATATGCCTTGGTGTAGGTCTGTTTGGGACCCTCCTGTACCTGAATATCTGTTTCTTTGGTGTTGGGAAAGCTGGACAGCCACATGTAAATCAATGAAGTTAGAACACTCCCTCACACCATACATAAAAATAAACTGGAAATGGCTCAAAGACTTAAATATAAGACATGGCACCATAAAACTCCTAGAAGAGAACATAGACAAAACATTTTCTGACATAAATTGTAGCAATGTTTTCTAAGGTCAGTCTCCCAAGGCAATAGAAATAAAAGCAACAATAAACAAATGGGACCTAATCAAACTTATAAGGTTCTGTAAGCAAAGGAAACCGTAAACAAAATGAAAAGTCTATGGACTGGGAGAAAATATTTGAAAATGATGCGACCAACAAGGGCTTAATTTCCAAAATATACAAACAGCTCATATAACTCAATAACAGAAAAACAAAAAACCCAATCAAAAAATGGGTAGAACACCTCAATAGACATTTCTCCAATGATGACACACAGATGTCCAACAGGCACATGAAAAGATGTTCAACATTGCTAATTATTAGAGAAGTGCAAATAAAAACTACAATGAGATATCACCTCACACTGGTCAGAATAGCCATCATTAAAAAGTCTACAAATAACAAATGCTGGAGAGAGTGTGGAGAAATAATCCTCCTACACTGTTGATGGGAATGTAAGTTGGTGCAGCCACTGTGGAAAACACCATGGAGGTTCCTTAAAAACTAAAAATAGAGTTGCTATACGATCCAGCAATAACACTCCTGGGCATATATCCAGACAAAACTATAATTTGAAAAGATACATACACCCCAATATTCACAGAAGCACTATTTACAGTAGCCAAGACATGGAAGCAACCTAAATGTCCATCGACAGATGAATGGATAAAGATTTAGTATACATACATACACATACACACACACACACACACACACACACACAAAATGGAATACTACTCAACCATATAAAAGAATGAAATGATGGCATTTGCAGCAACATGGATGGACCTAGAGATTATCATAGTAAGTGAAGTAAGCCAGAAAGAGAAAGACAAATACCATATGATATCACTTACATGTGGAATCTAAAATGTGATACAAATGAACTTATTTACAAAACAGAAACAGACTCACAGACATAGAAAACAAACTTATGGTTACCAGAGAGGGCAGGGGATGGGGAAGGGATAAATTCAGAGTTCGAGATTAGCAGATACAAACTACTATATATCAAATAGATAAACAACAAGGTCCTACTGTATAGCACAGGGAACTATATTCAATATCCTGTAATAAACCATAATGGAAAAGAATATGAAAAAGAATATATGAATATATCTGAATATATATATATGAATCACTTTGCTGTACACCAGAAACTAACACAACATTGTAAATCAACTGTAGTTCAACTTAAAAAAAAAGAAAAAGAAAAAAAGAACAAGAAGAGGGGTGCCCACAGAGGACCATAACACAGATATTTACTGAATTGAATTCTTCCTATCTGTAAACCCTGTGGCTAATCCTAATAGCCTCTCACTTAATCCTAATAGCAACTCTGTGAAGTAGGTAATTATTCACATTTTAGAGATGAGGAAACTGGCTAAGAGGGTTAAGTAATATCTTCAAAGTCACAGTTAGCAAGTCGTTTGGACTGAGATAGGAACTTAGATCTGTTTGATACCTAAGTCCGAGCTTTTAGCCATACTCCTCATGAACGAACGAAAACGAACCTCCAAAAAAGAACTGGAAATGCCTTTCCTCTGGCTATCACCCTACTTCTTCCTGGCCTTTAAGAATATAGGGGAGTTAACTCATCCTAGACCCATGTAGAATTTGGGTTACTGTAATAGCTGTTATCACACCAGAAATGTGCTGAATGGAAGACCTATATGCATGTCTCGCACCCCAGTTTAGGCAGAGATCCAGAAGACAACAGCTGTGGAGTGGCCCAGGATTAGAACTTAGGTCTTCTAACATCTTGTCCTGGGCGCCTTCCCTCTCATCATACCAACCACCTTTATTAAACATTTTTAAAGATTACTAAAATTAGAAGGCAATGTGAAATAAATGTTTAGGCTAAAAACAGCTGAGAGAATGTATCCACTGATAATCTGTCTTATAAAGAATAATTCTAAAATAGTCACCAAGTCATTTTTGAGAATTATGATAGCAAAAATTAAACAATTTTGAGATTATATTTGTCTGCTTTCATAGAAAGGCAAATTTTCAGAGATTTCTATGAAACTCCTCTAAGTTCTATAGAGCCCAACGCTTTAAAAAATATATGTCAGAAACTTGAAAAAGTTAGCCAGCTAACCAAAATTCTTCATGATAATTAGCCAGTTTTTAAAATGAAATCCCAGATCCCAGAATATGAGAAGTGGAAATTTTACAATGGTATTTTGACAAAGAACCAGGTCAAATTCTAACATGACAGGGTTTTTTATTTCCCCTGGTGTCCTGTAAAACAATCCTAGAAATTAGTGGAAAGAAAACTTCTATTTAAGAAAGCACCTTACCATTGGTTAATTCTAATAGGTCAATCCATTTGGGGGACCAGTTAGTTTGCTTTTTCCATTTTTCTATAATTCTGTTTATGTTAGAAAATTGCATAGAAAGTTATTTTAAACTTATATAAAATAGCATTCTTCCTGAAGGGACATACATTCCATGCACAAAAATTAACTTAATTTTCTTCATAAAAGATTTTCATATTTCCTTCATTTAGTGGGTTCACACATATTTATATGTTATACAACCTTTTTGGTATGTTATTTTATTTATATATTATACATAGTATACATACATGTTATGATATACTACTCCTTTAATGTATTTTATACATATTAATATTTTCAAAGATAATTTATTGGAACTCTTTTGGTCAAGAAGTTCTCATAAACCTCCCCAAAGTGAATGAACTTGTACACCTCTGGAAAGAATTTACTGGCAGAGTATATGTGAATATAAAACAAATTTCAATCTTAAAATTATTTTTGTGCTTTTAAAATCAATGTTACCATATGTATTAAAAACCACTGATATTAAATAGGAAGAATACTCCCAGAGTAATGGAAATAAAACAAAAATAAACAAATGGGACCTAATGAAACTCAAAAGCTTTTGCACATCAAAGGAAACCATAAACAAAATGAAAAGACAACCCACAGATTGGGAGAAAATATTTGCAAATGATGTGACTGACAAAGGATTAGTCTCCAAAACTTATAAACAGCTCATGCGGCTTAATATCATCAAAACAAACAACCCCAGTCAAAAAATGGGCGGAAGACCTAAATAGACATTTCTCCAGAGATGACATACAGATGGCCAAGAAGCACATGAAAAGATGTTCAACATCACTAATTATTAGAGAAATGCAAATCAAAACTACAATGAGATATCACCTCACACCAGTCAAAATGGCTATCATCAAAAAATCCACAAACAATAAATGCTGTAGAGGGTGTGGAGAAAAGGGAACCCTCCTACACTGTTGGTGGGAATGTAAATTGGTACAGCCACTATGGAGAACAGTCTGGAAGTTCCTTAAAAAACTAAAAATAGAGCTACCATATGATCCTGCAATCTCACTCCTGACCATATATCCAGAGAAAAATGTGGTCCAAAAGGATATATGCACCCCAGTGTTCACTGCAGCACTGTTTACAATAGCCAAGACATGGAAGCAATCTAAATGTCCATCAACAGAGGAATGGATAAAGAAGATGTGGTACATGTATACAGTGGAATATTACTCAGCCATTAAAAAGAATGAAATAATGCCATTTGCAGCAACATGGACCGACCCAGAGATTGTCATACTGAGTGAAGTTAAGTCAGACAGAGAAAGAGAAATATCGTATGATATCACTTATATGCGGAATCTAAAAAGAAATGATACAAATGAACTTATTTACAAAACAGAAACAGACTCACAAACTTAGAGAATGAACTTATGGTTACTAGGGGGGAAGGGTGAGTGGAAGGGATAGTTAGGGAGTTTGTGACTGACATGTAAACACTGCTGTATTTAAAATGGATAACCAACAAGGACCTACTGTATAGCACATGGAACTCTGCTTAATATTATGTAACAACCTAAATGGGAAAAGAATTTGAAGAATAGATACATGTATATGTATAACTGAATCACTTTGCTGTACACCTGAAACTATCACAACACTGTTAATCAACTATATGCCAATAAAAAATAAAAAGTTTAAAAAATAAATAAATAAATTGAAGAAAAATAAATAAATAGGAAGAATAGTTTATATAACATATAAATTATAACAAATTTTAAAAACTGGAATTTGTAATCTCTAATATTAAGAGAAAATAAGAAATGAGTGTAGTATTAGAAAAATATAGATAAATATAGCCTTTAATTCTGCATGTTTTGTGGACACTTTTCAAGATTCAGTTGCTTAATAATTCTATCTGTACTTGGTAACTTTGCTTTTATTTATTTGGGGTTTAGTGGTATAGTTCTCTTTTAGGCTTACAGGGACTGAGGCTTAGGTTTAATGCTCTGCAAACCAACCTCATTAAAAAAATTAATCTTGAAAAAAGCTTCCTGCTACATTACTATGAAGCATCTGCATTTCATAAAAAACATTATTTATTTAATTTTTTCAAATATAGATAGTAACTTTCTCTTTGCCATTCAACATCTCTTTTTTATTTGTAATACTCTCACTGATATGAATGGAGCTTAAGGCAGAGAAATAATATGCAGGGAACTATGAAAATCAGACTCTTTCTAAATCAGGTTCATATTAAAGATTGTTAATTTACTTTGAACTCTATTTGAGTACTCTTTAGTAAAGCATGTATTAAATTAGTACAGAAATATCTCAAATGGCATTCCAGTTTGATGTGGAAATGTATGTGTCAATCAGAACATCATTTAATTTGAGGAATAAAAGAGATCAAGAGAGAAGTAGAAGTATACACTGGTCTTATGTGCTATTTCAAAGTCCACATTTTGACACAGTAGATATAAAATCTAGGTTTGAGAACAGAAAAAGTACATTATAACTTTGACTTTCTCAAAGTCCATTTTTCCCACCTTACTATTTCTTCTGGGTAACAGTTGTTAATACTGTTGATGTATTCTTGAAGGAGAGATCCAGGTTCTGCTTTTATTTCTTGAATCTTTTTAAGTCCACCACTTGTTACAAAAAGTCGTCGAGCTTTGCTATCATGTGGCAGTACCTTGAAAAGTGAAGCACATAAAAATGTCAGCTTTTCTTTTCCAAGTTGGATTTTTACTACTGAAAAGCAATAATATATCTGAGGAAATGTATAAGAGAATTTATGTCCAATATACCTGTAACATAATGAGCCTAAATTTGCTGACCATTGGAAGTAAAATGCAACCTTTTTAGAAATGTGTTAACTTTTTATGTTGCGGAGATGGAATAAAGGCAATGAACAGGAGCAAAGATAATGGAGAGCCACTCATATACATACAAGGTAAAGCAGTATCTGTTCTTGTCTTATACAAACTGGAGGTCTCTCCAAGCTCCTTAACAAGGCACAGAGGGCCTTCTGTGACTCAGGTCCTAAATACCTCTCCAGTGTCCTTCCCTACCAACCTCTATGCTAAATTTTATTTCAATAATCTCAAAGGATGTGTCCAAACCATTTCTTGCCTTTGCCTGTGCTGTTTCCTCTTCCTAGAATACCCTTCCACCCTCCACACACCTCCCCCATTACTTGGCTCACTCTTATCTTTTTTATTTTTTATTTTTTGGTCACGCCACGTGGCATGCAGGATCTTAGTTCCCCAACCAGGGGTCGAATCAGTGCCCCCCTGCAGTGGAAACTGGACCATCAGGAAATTCCCACTCTTGCTTATGTTTTAAGACTCAACTCAGATGTCACCTCCTTTAAGAAACTTTCTCTGGGATACCCCTATTCTCTTTTCCCAGGATGAGTTGGGTACTTTTCTTCTCTCATGGAATTCTGTTAAACCCCTATCAGTGCATTTGCCACATAATATTTTAATTATTAGTTTATATGTCTGTCACACATAAATGGCATTGAAGGTAGAAACCATTCATTCATTCATTCATTTCTCTAGTGCCTGGTGCCTAATAGATGCTCAATAAATGTTTAGGAAATGAAAGAACATACTAAGAAGTAGGCAGAGAAACGAAATTGAGGAGGTGTTAGAGACAGAAGAAAAACCAGGGAAGTAAAGAATCAACAAATGCGAGAGAAGACTTTAAGAAGCGACTAATGAGAACTAAATAAAGTCACTGGGTTTGACAATGGATGTTAGTGTGTTGAAAGGAAAGAGCCAGTGGAGATGAAGAGGTTAATCATGCAAGACAACATGACCACCAGACAAGGAACAGATAAGGAAGGTCCTGGGGGCTGGGGCTGCGGTTCCTGCTTTGTTCCTTCCATGGCCATTGCTACCATTCCCTCTGACAGAAACACCCTTTCTTTCTTCCTCCATTCTTCCTCTTTCTTTAAAGACCAGCTTTTTTTTCACTTGTACTTCTTCCGCTGAAGTCCTCCTCGAATATCTCAGGCTGCATTCACTCATTCCTTCTCAATTTTTTTTTTAAAAGTTTATCATGAAGTCTAGCACATTGAAGTGTTTTCTGATTGTTCCATCTGGTCCCCCAGCTCGATTATAAAATTCCTTGAAAAAGAACTTGGTCTTATTCATTTTTTGCCTATCCCTTAATGCTTAACAGACTGCTGGGTACATGTAGGAACTTTAATACTTAAAACTACAAAAGGATCTTGCTAATAGAATGATAATACGTATCAACTGGACAGTAAAAGATGGCACTAGTGTGTATATCTAAAAATGGAAAAGCCTATAGATGTGTCGGTTTTAAATATTTTGTTTGGCCTGGAGGGTTTTTATTACCTCCTATCTGTCTGCAGCCATGTTAAATTCATACCTTTTTACCTTCTGCCTTGCTTTCCCATCTCTTTTCTAGTGCTCTGGATCCTTAGATTAAGAAAACGCAAAATTCTGCCTGAAGAAATATTCCCAAAGGCACATTTATAAGAGCATGTGATATGCAGTACTGTCTTTATTTTATCTTGGCTGTCTAACTTCCACAAATCCCACTGATTTACTTTACAAGGTGACTTATTTTGAACTCAGTTCAAGCTAGTGTTCATTTTCATAAAGTTCAGTAAAGTTCAAGTTCAATAAAACCAGAATATCTCACTTCCTGTAGCTGAAAAGATTAGACGATAAAATGAAGCTTTCAGAAATCATGTCAACTACTCACTTTCAAGAGCTGATGACTGTGAATGATCCACTCATCTCCTTACACCGCCCTCCCTCTTAGCTGATCGAATTAGCTGGTCACTTTCTTACTTAGCACCAAGAAAGCAAAGTTCGATTATTTACTTAGAAGGAGGAAGACAGAGCATAGGTGTTTGACACACAGAATTGTATCCTGAGGGGCCTTCAGCAACGTACAACCTTCTACCATCCAGTGACTGTGGTGCTTGAGGGGCAACCAAGCTGCTGGAGATCATGGAAAGGATTCAGAGAACTGAGGGCTGTTAGCAGACAGTATGATCTTTCAGATGAGTACCTAAAACTAGACCTATTTAGCTGTAGGGCCTAACCTAAACATCACAGCAATATATAGTTTTTGTTCATCATTTGTAGAAATGCAATATACAAACAGTAGTACCTCCTTTATATAGCGTTATAACTGACTATTCAAATGAATTTGGCCCGCCATTCATTTTTATTATTTTTTAAAAAATCAGCCTTAACCACGTCCATGTTTTATTTCTTAAAAACAACTTTTTGAGATTTTGTGGGGTTTTTTCTTTTTTTTTGAGTGCTTAGTATATGCCTGGGATTAAGCTAAACTCTTTATATATAACATCTCATTAACCTTTACAATGACCCTATAAATAGGTTCTTTTATTAAGCCCATTTATGGGTAATCACACTAAGGTTTAGAGAGGTCAAGACTTGCTAAAGGCATTGCTGCTGGTAAATGGGGAATCCAGGCACCCCAGCTCCAGAGCCTGGGCTCACGACCACAGTGGGATACTAATTCCAAAGACCCTGCTTTCTTAAACCCAACCTCCTGAACACAGTTGTTGATAGCTTAGGGTCCCCCTCCTGGCCATCCACAGCTGTGAGAACGCACTCACTCTCTCTCAGCCTATGCTTTCAGCAGTCAGTCCCACTGGCTGAGCCCCTTCCAGCAGCTTGACCTTTCTACCTTACTACCTTGAATCTGCAGTGGTCTAAGAAATATGACAGCCACGTTTGTTAAGACTGTTCACAGAATAAGTCAATACACTCCAAGTGACTGTCTCAAAGCATCTCCGGTAAAGTGCATGCACGTTGCAAAAAATATTTCAGTGACTCAGAGACCTTTTTCCTTTCCTTTATAAGATCTTCGCAGTGTTCCCAGATGAGTGAAACTAACAGACACTGGGAAAATTACCAAAAGTTACTTCTCAGTATAAATTATCTGCGCTATGAGATTTTTATATGTTGACTCTTTACTCTCCAAGAACATAAAAAAGACAGTACAGAGGCTGTGAGGAAAATGTGAGGAAGAAGAAAGTGTGAATTATTTATGTGTGAATTTTATTAGCTTATGTTAATTTTATTAACCTGTATTACCTTCCGTGCCAATATGATAGGTGAAAGTTAAGTAGCAAAACCCTGCCCCCATCTTACAGAAGAAAACATTGACCCAGCAGAAGAAACAAGTTAATACCCCATTTCAATTTTCTTCCCCCACTTCTAGGCTAAGAGAGCATGTCTTACCTTACTAAACTGTCCAACCACATACTTCAGGATATTGGGAGGAGCATCATGAAGAAGTGGCTCGAGAGCTGGTAAATGGGTGCATTTTTGTAGGATATTCTTTATGGCTTTTTTACTCTATTGAAATACAAAGCAAAATACATACCAAAGTAAGTAATCGATGAAAGCTTGACAAGAATTCATGTCTTGTGTTCCTGGAATTTGAAAATGAAGTGAAGAGCTTGTGATGAACTTAACTGCTGTTGGTGACAAGGTCTACCAGCGGGACAGCGGCGATCACATCCACTGTACCATGCAGACAGCCTTACTCCAATTCTAACAGTTCCAAGTTGGTGATAGACTGCCAACTTATTAATCAAGAACTCTAATGACACTAGAAATCCACTGAGCTTCACTATCCTTCATCAAGAAATATACTTGATTTTTGACAATAAACTTCTAGATCAGGATGTATATCATGATTAATAATCAGTTGTGGGCTTCCCTGGTGGAGCAGTGGTTGAGAATCTGCCTGCCAATGCAGGGGACACGGGTTCGAGCCCTGGTCTGGGAAGATCCCACATGCCGTGGAGCAACTAGGCCCGTGAGCCACAACTACTGAGCCTGCGCGTCTGGAGCCTGTGCTCCGCAACAAGAGAGGCCGCGATAGTGAGAGACCCACGCATCGCGATGAAGAGTGGCCCTCGCTTGCCGCAACTAGAGAAAGCCCTCGCACAGAAATGAAGACCCAACACAGCCAAAAATAAATAATAAATAAATAATAAATAGATTTAAAAAAATCAGTTGTATTATCCAGCATGAAAGAAATATTAGTATATTAGTTAATTAAGATTCTGTTTACTTGTCAATTTCTGGGTTTAAGACTTTTTAAACAACATTATTGAGATATATTTACATACCATAAATTCACTCATTTTAAAATCCATGGATTTTTAGTAAATTTACAGAGCTGTGCAACCATCACCACAATCTAATTTTAGAATATTTTCATCCTCCCCAAAGAAACCTCGTGCCCGTTTATAGTTACATTCTTGTGGGTGTAAAGTAATATCTCATTATGGTTTTGATTTGCATTTCTATAGTCACTAATGATGTTGAACATCTTTTCATGTGCTGATTGATCACTTGTTGGTGAAATGTCTATTCAAATTTTTTGCCCATTTTTTAGTTGGGTTGTCCTCTTATTATTGAGTTGTAAGAGCTCTTTATATATTTTGAATACAAGTCCTTGCTTGAATATATGATTTGCAAGTAATTTTTCCAAGTCTGTGGTTTGTCATTTCATTTTCTCAGTGATGTCTTCTGAAGCATACAAGTTTTTCATTTTGAAGAAACCTAATTTACCAGTGTTTTCTTTTATTACTTGTGCTTTAAGCGTCATTTCTAAGAAATCAATGCCTAATCCAAGGTTAAAAAGATTTACTTCTATGTTTTCTTCTAAGAGTTTTATAGTCTTAATTCTTATATTTAGACCTATTATCCATTTTTAGTTAATTCTGGTATATGGTATGAGACAAGGGTCCAAATTAATATTTTTGTCTGAGGATATAATAATTATCCTAGTACTGTTTGCTGAAAAGACTATCCTTTTAACATTAAATTGCCTTGGCACCTTTGTGAAAAATCAATTGACCAAAAAAGGGTCTATTTCAGATTTTCAATTCAATTACTACATTGATATATATGTCTTTCTGTAAGCAAGTACCACACTATCTTGATTCCTGTAGCTTTATAATAAATTTTGAAGTTGGGCAGTATAAGGCTTTCTTTTTCAAGATTGTTTTGGCTAGTCTGAGTCCTTTGCATTTCCATATGAATTTTAGGATCAGCTTCTCAAGTTCTGGGGGGAAAAATGCCAGCTGGGATTTTGACAGGAATTGTATTGAATATGTAGATGGTTTTCACAATATTGAATTGCCATTTTAACAATATTGAATCTTACAATCTGTGAACATGGAATGTCTCTTCATTTATTCAGATCTTCTTTAATTTTTTTCAGCAATGTTTTACAGTTTTCAGTGTACAAGTCTTATACTTCTTTTGTTAAATTTATTCCTAAATATTTTATTCTTTTTGATGCTATTGTGAATGAAATTATTTTCTTAACTTCATATTTGAATTACTCATTACTAAGATATGGAAATACAATTGATTTTTATATTGATCTTATACCTAGTGATTTTGTTGAACTCTTATTAGTTCTAGTATTTGTGTATGTGTGTGTCTGTGTGTATTCCTTAGGATTTTCTACATATAAGATCACGTCATATTTTGGATTTAAAATGTATAAGCCTTTAGAAAATGTGCCTTATATTTGGTTATTTATGGCTGTGAGTGAAATAAAATTGTTCCTACAACTTCATTCTGTGAATTGTACAGAAATTACATGGGGTCAACAAACCCTTTTATTTAACTAATTCAGGAAATCAAGTAATGTGTTACTTTGAAATAACGAATAAGAGATTATGAATTTTGCTAAATGTCACAGCATTTAGTAGCTAGTGCTTATCCTTAGGCATATATAATACACGATGATGTGAGGGAAGGAGTCATGGGCTATCTGTTTAGGGCAACTTGAATTTGAGTCTGGTTTTCCTATGAACTAGCATAGCATCTACAGTTCTACATTCACTAATTTTTCTGATATTTCTAAGAACTGACTTTAGCCACACTGATCAAAGCTATTGTAAAAACCACAGTAAGTGACTAGCATACTATTTTTTTTTTTACCTCAACAACACACATAGCGTAGTAATTAACAAAATAAAATTGTCAATTCTAGGCAAACACTTGGTGCCACTTCACTTGTTTTTCACAGAAAATGAAGGGAGTAACAAAAAATTATTCACTGTTGCTTTCCTTAATGAATGATCTCTAATGAAAACTGCTTAAAATGAAAAATGTTTCTTATTCAAAAGTTAATTTTATTCTGAAAGCATTCTGACCCAAAGAGCTATAGTTATTTAAATGAGGGGGGCACATAGGAATAAATCTTCATGACCTTGTGTTAGGCAAAGTCTTCTCAGATATAGCTCCAAAAGCACAAACAGCAAAAGAAGAAAAATAGACTGAACTTCATTAAAACTTTTTTTAAATGTGCTCTAAACAATACCATCAATAAAGTGATAAGACAATCCACAGAATGGGAGAAAATATTTGTAAATCATACATCTGATAAGGATTTGTATCCAGAAATATATAAAGAACACTTACAACTCAATAATAAAAAGATAAATAGCCCAATTTAAAAATGGGCAAAGGCTCTGATTAGACATTTCTCCAAAGACGATATACAAATGGCCAATAAGCACATGAAAAGATTTTCAGCATCATTAGCCATCAAGGAAATGCAAATCTAAACAAGAATGTTGATACCAATTCACACCCACTAGGATGGCTATAATAAAAAACAAAGACAATAACAAGTGATGGCAAAGATGTGGAAAAATTAGAACCCTCATACATTGCTGGTGGGAATGTAAAATGGTACAGTCACATTGGAAAACAGTTCGGCAGTTCCTCAAAATGTCAAAAAGAGTTATCATATGACCTAGCAAATTCCATTCCTAGGTACATACCCAAGAGAAATGAAAACATACGTCCACACAAAACTTGCACAATAATGTTCACAGCAGCATTATTTATAACAAAGAGTAGAAATAACCCAATGTCTAAGCAGTGAGCAGAAAAATAAAATGTGGTATATCAATACAATGGAATATTATTTGGCAATTAAAAGGAACAAAATATTGATATATGCTAGGACATGGATGAACCTTGAAACTTTAAGTGAGAGAAGCCAGGCACAAAAGGCCACATATATTGTATGGTTCCATTTAAATGAAATGTCCAGAAGAGCAAATCCCCAAAGACAGATAGTAAATTAATGGTTGCCTGGGGCTAAACAGGAAGGATATGGAGTGACTGCTAATGGGAGAATGAAAATGTTATAAAATTAGACTGTGGTGATGTTTGCACCTGTGAAGATACTAAAACCATTGAATTGTATAGTTTAAATGGGTAAATTATATGGTATATGAGTTATATTTCAATAAAGCTGCTAAAAATAAAGGGGAACAACCAAGACAATAAGAATACAATAATTAAATCAAATAATTATCTTAGAAATAGTTTTATAACTATTTGAATAGTTTTATAACCATTCAAATGCCAAACTAAGATGATACATTGAGATATGATACCTCTGAATCAAAACAAATGAAAATGTAGTTGCCTGAATATTATCAAAATATATGTAGGTAAGCTGATTATATAAAAGATTTTTTTTTCAGTTTTTATAAGGTATTTGAAATTACATAGGTGTATAGACAGTAAGGCTATGTGAAAATGTGCAAGAAATTCCAAGGGGCTGCTCCTTGGCTCTCTCTCATGGATCAGAACCAATTAGAGAATGCTTACAGAAGCTGACATGCCTTTGGGACAAAATGAACTTCAACATGGCCTTATAATTTGAAAGCTGCTACAGAGTAACAAATGAGAAACACCATTAGACAGTTCCTAAAGCTCTTGGATACATTTTCCCTACTGAGATAGTGTCACATCAAACAGATTTGGACTTTCACTCTAAAGCCTTTAAAACAACAACTGAGAGAATCCAAGAGACCTTGGGGAAGAAAAAAAAAGGAATGATTAAGTCCCTACAATAAGAAAATATCTGGATGGATTTAAAGCCTTGGAAAGATTGTTGACAGGATAATGATTGATAAATCACTTTTAATTTAATACCCACTGTATTTCCTCAAAGTAAATATTATATTAAATCAAGGCAGAAGGAGCCTTCTATTAGTAAACCTAAATGTTTTAATAAAACCACCTTTATTAAACTAATACAAGATAAAAATTATCTGACTTCAAAAAGTAAATTTACCAAACTTATTTTACTCTGGTGATATTTATACAATATAATATCATAATAACTCATTAAAAACCAAGTTATATAAACTTGGTAGCATGTAAATAGTATATAGTGCTCCCTCAGAGACTATTTGCAAGGGTTTCTCAAACTATAACTACTATTGACTCCACTATTAATTATTCATGTTCCAGCTGATGTATTCTTTTATTTCCCTGGATTACTAGAGGTAAGGGTGGGAAGGATGAGAAGTGAGGAGGAGGGAGGAGGGAAGAGGAGGAAGTGGGGAAGGGGAGAGGGAAGAGGGAGGAAGAAAGACAATTATGATAAAGGGTTAAAGAAATATGCCACAAAAAGAGAACTACATACATAGGTTAAAATTATATGTAAGGCTTCTGTGGTGGCGCAGTGGTTAAGAATCCACCTGCTAATGCAGGGGACACAGGTTCAAGCCCTGATCCAGGAAGATCCCATATGCCGTGGAGCAACTAAGCCCATGGGCCACAAGTACTGAGCCTGTGCTCTAGAGCCCATGAGCCACAACTATTGAGCCCTCACACCACAACTACTGAAGCCCATGCACCTAGACCCCATGCTCCACAACAAAGAGAAGCCACCACAGTGAGAAGCCCACCCACCACAATGAAGAGTAGCCCCCACTCACCGCAACTAGAGACAGCCTGCGCACAGCAACGAAGACCCAACGCAGCCAAAAATAAAATAAATACATTTAAAAAAAATAAAATAAAATTATATGTATGTAAATCAGATGTAGTTGGACAGTTCAAAACTGGAAATGGAGTTGTGGTTTCTCACCAGAAAGTCAAAGAATCACACAATTGTTAAACAGGAAAAGACCTTCTTAGCACATTGTCAATCTTACTCTCTACCAAGCATTGCCAAGGAATGGAGTCAACATTGGAGACAAGTAAGGGAAAAGCCCTAAATCTATTAAATCATTGCTTTGATCTAGAAAGTCTTATAAAAATGAAAAAATTGTTAATCTTAGAAATCAACTTCCCCCAATGAATCTGTAGAGAAAAAAACATGTAAACATAACCAAATCAACATAAACTCACTTCTATAAAATTTATAAACCAAATAAATGACTCACTACATCGCTTTCAGAGTCTCTCAACTGTAAGTTCAAGCAGACTTCCTGCCTCGTTATACCATCTAAAGTTGTTCCAGCAAATGTGTTTTCCTATTTGTTACTTTAGCGTTTTAATTAAAATTTAAAAGTAATTTAATTTACTGTTATTTTGAATTATTGTCTTTTCTGTGTACTTCCCTCAACCCAAGTCAATTCTGAAAGCTGCTTTCAAAAAGTTACATGTTTTCCTAATAGGGAGTATGCTGGGAAACATTTTTCTTTCTTTGAAATTCTAAAATTATTTTACAAACCCATCCTACTTTATATTCATGTTTTATGAATCATTTCAGTAGCTAGTAACATTTTTTTTTAGAAATCTTGATTTTTTTTTAAAATGCATGATTTAAAAATGTTTAGTGAATCTTACAGTCATTTTTCCTTTAAGGAACAAATATAAGACATAATTAAAAGATCAGGCAGACTTGGAGTTAGGAGAGGTAGCTCATGCTTCAGGAATACCTTGGGAAAGCAGCTTAAATTTCTTTAGACTCAATTTTTTAACGTAAAATGGACTAAAGTACTCTCTGGCCAATTCCACCTCCAAAATCCTATTATTCAATAACCTATTTCATAAGAAAAGTCAATAGAAATGTAGAAGGCAACAACCAGACATTCATTTTACAAACAACTTTGTACCTATAGAGAACTTTCTTTAAAATATATCACTGATTTTTAGAGACAATCGTAACTCATTTTCAAAGAGTCACCTCACTTCTTCTGATAAATTTATTTCTTGACTCAGAAAAGCGATATTGTCCATGATGAAAATTAAAACATTTTAAATTACACATTTTAAAGAATGAGTCAAAATCTAACAAACCTTCATTAAAACAGTCAAGGATTAAGCACTTACTTTCACTTGAAGATCCTCAGAACTTTCGGTCGACATGTACAAAGAAAGCAGGACAGGCAAAGTGTGTGTGACCGCGACAGCCCGTGCGTGCTCCGGAGTGTGCCTCCCAATCTGTCCCAAGGCCCAGGCAGCAGCAGCCTTAATATGATCTTCTGGCTCTTCTGACAAGCAGACTGACAGCTGGGGCACACCCTGCAGCGTTGATCAGAAGAGCAAGAGTTATGAATCCAGAGCAGGATTAAAGCGTCTTCCCTGCCTCTCAAACATTAAGAAGGAATCATTTTGGTCTTGATCCTTTTCTTAAACGGTTCAATAAATGAGCACTTCACAGGGGCTGTCATTTTTCAAGTCAATAAAATGACTAGAACTAATTTACCTTAATTATCTGTAACAATCCAACTAAACTAAATCTCTCTGCTAGCGTTTACTCCCCAAACAGAGGCGTTTAACCAAAAAACAGATGCCACAGACTAGTATTTAGGCAAAACCAGATTCCACTGTGACAAATTAAAAATGCGTAGGATTTTAAAACCTTTTGCTTGAGGGGAGGCCGGCTGGGGCCGGCGCACACATCCCGGACGCAGCCGGGCCGGTGACTCGGCTGCAGGCGGCGCCCCAGAGTCCAGGGAAGCGGCAGGGGGCGCAGGACGCAATCCGAGGTCGCCCCCGGGGCAAAGGATTTCCAGATCTGATCAGGGAGCTGGATTCCTCTGTGTCACCACTTAGAACACACATCCTTTCTTTGTTATCAATATCATTGATCATCAACCACCCCAGACATCTGCATGTGTGACTTTAAAAAGCCAGTGCAGCAGCATTTTGGTTGAAGGATGAGACCTTCAAGATGGCAGAAGAGTAAGACATGGAGATCACCTTCCTCCCCACAAATACATCAGAAATATATCTACATGTGGAACAACTCCTACAGAACACGTACTGAACGCTGGCAGAAGACCTCAGACCTCCCAAAAGGCAAGAAACTCCCCACATACCTGGGTAGGGCAAAAGAAAAAAGAAAAAACAGACACAAAAGAATAGGGACAGGACCTGCACCTCGGGGAGGGAGCTGGGAAGGAGGAAAAGTTTCCACACACTAGGAAGCCCCTTCACTGGTGGAGACAGGGGTGGGGGTGGGGGTGGGGAAGTTTGGGAGCCACGGCGGAGAGCGTAGCCACAGGGGTGCAGAGGGCAAAGTGGAGAGATTCCCGCACAGAGGACCGGTGCCGACCAGCACTCACCAGCCTGAGAGGCTTGTCTGCTCACCCACCGGGGCAGGTCGGGCGCTGGGAGCTGAGGCTCAGGCTTCGGAGGTCAGATCCCAGGGAAAGGACTGGGGTTGGCTGCGTGAACACAGCCTGAAGGGGCTAGTGCGCCACAGCTAGCCGGGAGGGAGTCCGGGAAAAGGTCTGGAGCTGCCAAAGAGGCAAGAGACCATTGTTTCGGGTGCGCGAGGAGAGGGGATTCAGAGCGCTGCTTAAAGGAGCTCCAGAGACGGGCATGAGCCGCGACTATCAGCGCAGACCCCAGAGATGGGCATGAGACGCTAAGGGTGCTGCTGCCGCCACCAAGAAGCCTGTGTGCGAGCACAGGTCACTCTCCACACCTCCCCTCCTGGGAGCCTGTGCAGCTCGCCACTGCCAGGGTCCCGTGATCCAGGAACAACTTCCCCAGGAGAACGCACGGCACGCCTCAGGCTGGTGCAACGTCATGCAGGCCTCTGCCGCCACAGGCTCGCCCCGCATTCCGTACCCCTCCCTCCCCCCGGCCTGAGTGAGCCAGAGCCCCCGAATCAGCTGCTCCTTTAACCCCGTCCTGTCTGAGCAAAGAACAGACGCCCTCAGGTGACCTACACGCAGAGGGGGGTCCAAATGCAAAGCTGAACCCCGGGAGCTGTGCGAACAAAGAAGAGAAAGGGAAATCTCTCCCAGCAGCCTCAGAAGCAGCGGATTAAAGCTCCACAATCAACTTGATGGACCCTGTATCTGTGGAATACCTAAATAGACAACGAATCATCCCAAATTGAGGCAGTGGACTTTGGGAGCAATGATATATATATATTTTTCCTTCTCCTCTTTTTGTGAGTGTGTATGTGTATGCTTCTTTGTGTGATTTTGTCTGTATAGCTTTGTTTTTACTATTTGTCCTAGGGTTCTGTCTGTTTTTGTTTCTTTGCTTTTAAGTATAGTTTTTAGTGCTTCTTATCATTGGTGGATTTGTTTTTCGCTTCAGTTGCTCTCTTCTTTCTTTTTTTTATTACTTTTTAATTTTTTTATTTTTAATAATTATTTTTTATTTTAATAACTTTATTTTATTCCCTCCCTCCCTCTCTCTCTCTTTTTCTTTCTTTCTTTCTCCCTTTTCTTCTGAGCCGTGTGGCTGACAGGGTCTTGGTCCTCTGGCCAGGTGTCAGGCCTGTGCCTCTGAGGTGGGAAAGCCGAGTTCAGGACACTGGTCCACCAGAGACCTCCCGGCTCCACATAATATCAAATGGCGAAAGCTCTCCCAGAGATCTCCATCTCAACGCTAAGACCCAGTCCCACTCAATGACCAGCAAGCTACAGTGCTAGACACCCTATGCCAAACAACTAGCAAGACAGGAACACAACCCCACCCATTAGCAGAGAGCCTGCCTAAAATCATAATAAGGTCACAGACACCCCAAAACACACCACCAGACACGGTCCTGCCCACCAGAAAGACAAGATCCAGCCTCATCCACCAGAACACAGGCACTAGTCCCCTCCACCAGGAAGCCTGCACAGCCCACTGAACCAACCTTAGCCACTGGGGGCAGACGCCAAAAACAATGGGAACTACGAACCTGCAGGCTGCAGAAAGGAGACCTCAAACACAGTAAGTTAAGCAAAATGAGAAGACAGAGAAATACACAGCAGATGAAGGAGCAAGGTAAAAACCCACCAGACCAAACAAATGAAGAGGAAATAGGCAGTCTACCTGAAAAAGGATTCAGAGTACTGATAGTAAAGATGATCCAAAATCTTGAAATAGAATGGAGAAAATACAAGAAATGTTTAACAAGGACCTAGAAGAACTAAAGAGCAAACAAACGATGATGAACAACACAATAAATGAAATTAAAAATTCTCTAGAAGGAATCAATAGCAGAATAACTGAGGCAGAAGAACAGATAAGTGACCTGGAAGATAAAATACTGGAAATAATTACCACAGGGCAGAATAAAGAAAAAAGAATGAAAAGAATTGAGGAGAGTTTCAGAGACCTCTGGGACAATATTAAATGCACCAACACATGAATTACAGGGGTCCCAGAAGAAAGGGAGAAAAAGAAAGGGACTGAGAAAATAATTGAAGAGATTAGAGTCGAAAACTTCCCTAATATGGGAAAGGAAATAGTCAATCAAGTCCAGGCAGCGCAGAGAGTCCCATACAGGATAAATCCAAGGAGAAACACGCCAAGACACATACTAATCAAACTATCAAAGATTAAATACAAAGAAAAAATATTAAAAGCAGCAAGGGAAAAACAACAAATAACCTACAAAGGAATCCCCATAATGTTAACAGCTGATCTTTCAGCAGAAACTCTGCAAGCCAGAAGGGAGTGGCAGGACATATTTAAAGTGATGAAAGGGAAAAACCTACAACCAAGATTCCTCTACCCAGCAAGGATCTCATTCAGATTCGGCGGAAAATTAAAAGCTTTACAGACAAGCAAAAGCTAAGAGAATTCAGCACCACTAAAGCAGCTTTACAACAAATGCTAAAGGAACTTCTCTAGGCAGGAAACACAAGAGAAGGAAAAGACCTACAATAACAAACCCAAAACAATTAAGAAAATGGTAATAGGAACATACATATCGATAATTACCTTAAATGTAAATGGATTAAATGCTCCCACCGAGACATAGACTGGCTGAATGGATACAAAAACAAGACCCGTATATATGCTGTCTACATGAGACCCACTTCAGACCTAGTGACACATACAGACTGAAAGTGAGGGAATGGAAAAAGGTATTCCATGCAAATGGAAATCAAAAGATAGCTGAAGTAGCAATTCTCATATCAGACAAAATAGACTTTAAAATAAAGACTATTACAACAGACAAAGAAGGACACTCCCTAATGATCAAAGGACCAATCCAAGAAGAAGATATAACAATTGTAAATATTTATGCACCCAACATAGGAGCACCTCAATACATACAGCAAATGCTAACAGTCATAAATGGGGAAATCGACAGTAACACAATCATAGTAGGGGACTTTAAGACCCCACTTTCACCAAAGGACATATCATCCAAAATGAAAATAAATAAGGAAACACAAGCTTTAAATGATACATTAAACAAGATAGACTTAATATTTATAGGACATTCCATCCAAAAACAACAGAATACACTTTCTTCTCAAGTGCTCATGGAACGTTCTCCAGGATAGATCATACCTTGGGTCACAATCAAGCCTTGGTAAATTTAAGAAAATTTAAATCGTATCAAGTATCTTTTCTGACCACAAAGCTATGAGACTAGATATCAATTACAGGAAAAAGTCTGTAAAAAAGACAAACACATGGAGGCTAAACAATACACTACTAAATAACCAAGAGATCACTGAAGAAATCAAAGAGGAAAAAATACCTAGAAACACATGACAATGAAAACACAATGACCTAAAACCTCTGGGATGCAGCAAAAGCAGTTCTAAGAGGGAAGTTTATAGCAATACAATCCTACCTCAAGAAACAAGAAGCATCTCAAATAAACAACCTAACCTTACCCTAAAGCAATTAGAGAAAGAAGAACCAAAAAAAAACCCCCAAAGCTAGCAGAAGGAAAGAAATCATAAAGATCAGATCAGAAATAAATGAAAAAGAAATGAAGGAAATGATAGCAAAGATCACTAAAACTAAAAGCTGGTTCTTTGAGGAGATAAACAAAATTGATAAACCATTAGCCAGACTCATCAAGAAAAAAAGGGAGAAGACTCAAATCAATAGAATTAGAAATGAAAAAGGAGAAGTAACAACTGACAATGCAGAAATACAAAGGATCATGAGAGATTACTACAAGCAACTCTATGCCAATAAAATGGACAACCTGGAAGAAATGGACAAATTCTTAGAAAAGCACAACCTCCCAAGATTGAACCAGGAAGAAATAGAAAATATAAACAGACCAATCACAAGCACTGAAAGTGAGACTGTGATTAAAAATCTTCCAACAAACGAAAGCCCAGGACCAGATGGCTTCACAAGAGAATTCCATCAAACATTTAGAGAAGAGCTAACACCTATCCTTCTCAAACTCTTCCAAAATATAGCAGAGGGAGGAACACTCCCAAACTCATTCTACGAGGCCACCATCACCCTGATACCAAAACCAGACAAAGATGTCACAAAGAAAGAAAACTACAGGCCAACATCACTGATGAACATAGATGCAAAAATCCAACAAAATACTAGCAAACAGAATCCAACAGCACATTAAAAGGTTCATACACCATGATCAAGTGGGGTTTATCCCAGGAATACAAGGATTCTTCAATATATGCAAATCAAACAATGTGATAATGCCATATTAACAAATTGAAGGATAAAAACCATATGATCATCTCAACAGATGCAGAAAAAGCTTACGACAAAATTCAACACCAATTTATAATAAAAACCCTCCAGAAAGTAGGCATAGAGGGAACTTACCTCAACATAATAAAGGCCATATATGACAAACCCACAGCCAACATCATTCTCAATGGTGAAAAACTGAAACCATTTCCACTAAGATCAGGAACAAGACAAGGTTGCCCACTCTCACTGCTATTATTCAACACAGTTCTGGAAGTTTTAGCCACAGCACTCAGAGAAGAAAAAGAAATAAAAGGAATCCAAATAGGAGAAGAAGAAGTAAAACTGTCACTGTTTGCAGATGACATGATACTATACATAAAGAATCCTAAAGACTCTACCAGAAAACTGCTAGAGCTAATCAGTGAATTTGGCAAAGTAGCAGCATACAAAATTAATGCACAGAAATCTCTTGCATTCCTATACACTAATGATGAAAAACCTGAAAGAAATTAAGGAAACACTCCCATTTACCATCGCAACAAAAAGAATAAAATACCTAGGAATAAACCTACCTAAGAAGACAAAAGACCTGTATGCAGAAAACTATAAGACACTGATGAAAGAAATTAAAGATGATACAAAGAGATGGAGAGATAAACCATGTTCCTGGATTGGAGGAATCAACATTGTGAAAATGACTATACTACCCAAAGCAATCTACAGATGCAATGCAATCTCTATCAAAGTATCAATGGCATTTTTCACAGAACTAGAACAAAAAATTTCACTATTTGTATGGAAACACAAAAGACCCTGAACAGCCAAAGCAATCTTGAGAAAGAAAAGTGGAGCTGGAGGAATCAGGCTCCTGAACTTCAGACTAAACTACAAAGCTACAGTAATCAAGACAGTATGGTACTGGCACAAAAACAGAAATATAGATCAATGGAACAGGATAGAAAGCCAAGAGATAAACCCATGCACATATGGTCACCTTATCTTTGATAAAGGAGGCAAGAATATACAGTGGAGAAAAGACAGCCTCTTCAATAACTGGTGCTGGGAAAACTGGCCAGCTACATGTAAAAGAATTAAATTAGAGCACTCCCTAACACCATACACAAAAATAAACTCAAAATGGATTAAAGACCTAAGTGTAAGGCCAGACACTATAAAACTCTTAGAGGAAAACATAGGCAGAACATTCTGTGACATAAATCACAGCAAGATCCTTTTTGACCCAGCTCCTAGAGAAGTGGAAATAAAAACAAACAAATGGGACCTAATGAAACTTAAAAGCTTTTGCACAGCAAAGGAAACCATAAACAAGATGAAAAGACAGCCCTCAGAATGGGAGAAAATATTTGCAAATGAAGCAACTGACAAAGGATTAATCTCCAAAATTTACAAGCAGCTCATGCAGCTCAATATCAAAAAAACAAACAATCCAATCCAAAAATGGGCAGAAGACCTAAATAGACATTTCTCCAAAGAAGATATACAGATTGCCAACAAACACATGAAAGAATGCTCAACAACACTAATCATTAGAGAAATGCAAATCAAAACTACAATGAGGTATCACCTCACACCAGTCAGAATGGCCATCATCAAAAAATGTACAAACAATAAATGCTGGAGAGGGTGTGGAGAAAAGGGAACCCTCTTGCACTGTTGGTGGGAATGTAAATTGACACAGCCACTGTGGAGAACAGTATGGAGGTTTCTTAAAAAACTAAAACTAGAATTACCATATGACCCAGCAATCCCACTACTGGGCATATACCCTGAGAAAAGCATAATTCAAAAAGAGTCATGTACCACAGTGTTCATTGCAGCTCTATTTACAATAGCCAGGACATGGAAGCAACCTAAGTGTCCATCGACAGATGAATGGATAAAGAAGATGTGGCACATATATACAATGGAATATTACTCAGCCATAAAAAGAAACAAAATTGAGTTATTTGTAGTGAGGTGGATGGACCGAGAGTTTGTCATACAGAGTGAAGTAAGTCAGAAAGAGAAAAACAAATACCGTATGTGGGCAGGACAGGAATAAAGACGCAGACGTAGAGAATGGACTTGAGAACACGGGGAGGGGGAAGGGTAAGCTGGGACGAAGTGAGAGATTGGCATGGACTTATATATACTACCAAATGTAAAACAGATAGCTAGTGGGAAGCAGCCGCATAGCACAGGGAGATCAGCTCGGTGCTTTGTGACCACCTGGAGGGGTGGGAGGGAGACGCAAGAGGGAGGAGATATGGGGATACATGTATATGTATAGCTGATTCACTTTGTTATAAAGCAGAAACATACCATTGTAAAGCAATTATACTCCAATGAAGATGTTAAAAAAATAAAAATAAAACCTTTTGCTTTCCATTGTTAAAAAAGTTAATTTAGAATCCTTTTAAAAATTGACTCTTCACCAAGTATAACAGATCTGAGAACAAAATACCTACTATAGATCCAAAATCAAATGAATAATATGAGCAAGAATCCTATTCAAGTAAATTTTAGGTGAAATATATTCACTAAAACCTTTTCTGAAATAGTAAATTTCCATTAATTTTGGTCAACATTTAAATGATAGTTTTGCCCATTTTAACATGATTGAATGTCAAAGTAGGGATGAGTACTTTTGTTACACAGATGGTACATGCTTATATCTTGCACTTCAAACTTCAGTTTTACCTAAATAATCAAAACAGAATTAACTAAAGGGCCTCAAATGCATCACAGTTTATATACCCAAGGAAGAGTCAAATAACCAAATCAAATTATAATTCATTCTGTATAGACATAATTTTCTAACTAACTTGAGACTAGAAGAATTATCACCTTAAATTTAGTACCACAAAAGCCACTATCACATGGGTCATGCTACCACAGCAAAGGCCAAATGATCATATATACTTTTTTTCCCTCCACCTTTAAATTAGGTTCTTAAGACCAATTTCTTAAAGAAGAGATCCACCTTATTTCTTTGACTTCTTTCTTACGACTAAAAATGTGTCTGCCCATACAAAAAAAAAAAAAAAGGTCAGAATCTTTCAGAATCTTCAGAATGAGGCAACTCTCCAGAAAGTCCACACTTCTGAGACGTACCAAGACTGAAGAAGCAGGAGGAAGAGAAGACAGCCCCCTTTACCCCATGCCCAACACTCTGACTTACTGGCCTCGGTTGTTTTGAACAGCAGATGAGACAAGGAGCGTTGAGTGTGCTTTGAACATTAGAAAGTACTATTTAGATTGGAGGTGTTGTCAGTCCTGACAGTACCACACGGAACGGGAAAGGACGAGGCAGTGTGGCGTGGTCTGCCTCAAACTGCTGCTGCTCCCACCTTGATCTTCAATTAAATGGAAGACAGACCAGATGGGAGAGGCCAGAAGCAGCCCCAGACCAAAGGCAGGGAGCACCTCCTGGCTAGTCTGGGGAAGAAACACAGGAAGCAAAAGCAATTGCTGCTTCCTTCCTCATCCTTCCTACAGCAGGCTTTCTGACTATCCACAGAAGCACCGAGAATCAAGAATCCTGATCACATCCCCATGGTGACCCTTCAGGAAGCAGCACTACTGCTCTAGTCACTATCAGAGTCTTTGGTAATAGAAGAACAAAAGGAAAAGTTAGAGATAAAAAGGGAGTGAAGTAAAGAATTATCAAGGAATAGGCAGAAAATAAAGATCTGAGGCTCATTTTTATTCTGAGGATTAGCAAAGGACAAAAAAAAAAAAAAATCCACACTTCTGTTTAACACACAGCAGCAGGTTTTCCATGCTGATAAGAAACCCACATCCTAGAGGGTTGCCAGAGACACTGGGAGCACACAGCCTTTGAAGCATGCTTCAGGAGATCAATATTTATTCATTCAACAAATATTTTTTGAGCACCTACTATGAGCCAGGGCTACATGATCTGGTGGGTTAATTCCAAGTTGTAAATTGAGATAAGGCCAAATCCCTAGAGCAAGGAAACAGCATGTCAGAAACATGCGATCCAACATGTGCTCTGAATTGCCCATGTCGAAGAAGAGAAATTAGCTCATGGAAGCTGAAGGAGAGAGAGCCATCCATTGTCATCTCCTGCCCAAATGGCAGGAAGGGGGAGAATGTACGGAATAATAAAAATGACCACTGGGCATGTCATTTATGATAGCTGTCTTTAATCAAAGTATGCTTTACATATTTGTAAAGCCAATCCTTCAAGATACAAATACATGGTATTTAGATATAGGTGATACTAACACTCAGAGGTGTTGACATTTTATTGATATTAAACACTGAGTAAAACTTTAAACTTCCTGCCAAGTAAACTTTACTTCAAGCACTGCTTTGGGAAACTTACTAATAAGCCTTGAAGAAAGCTGGTAATTCTTTGACTCTGGTCAGCTATATTTTACACTCTGTGGGATAGTATTAATCTGCGGTTCTGTCTTAGAGTATCTCACTGCAATAACTAGAGGAAAAGGAAGCAAGAACAAACCTTGGAAATGATGACCGCCATTGCCAGGTTCTCAGAATGAGCTGCCACGTAGCCAAGCATCATGATGCCCGGCAGCCTTATGTTTCCTTTGCAGGACCCAATGCAATCGATCATGGCAGCAACTCCCCCCGTGTTCACTATCAGCTGAGAAAGCTAAGAGAAAAGAAGGAGAGCTAGATAACCATGGCCCTAAAGTGTAAGATGATCTTTAAATATTACTTCAGCATTGCCAAATTTTAAAATTTAGGACCTAAAAAACATCTGGTAAAATCTGAAATATCATTTAGTGAAATTATTACATTTATCAAAGAAATGTACAAGGGTAACAATCCTGCTATTTCTAACGTACAGAATATGCTCACGTGAGGAGCCTCTCTGTGGTTCAATTTTTCTTGCACGACTCTATCCTTATCATAATGGATGTCAAAATTCCTCACCTAAACACTAAGCCTAGGGCTAGTTCATAACTAGCTAACTGCTGAAACCCCCCATCACAATGCGTGAGTATGAACTGGATTAATCACTGAATGCTGAAAGGTAAGATCAGACTTGAAATAGTCTAGCCTCATTATCCCTCCTTTGCTAGCAATGATCTCTAGCTGACTGCACTCCAGTCTTGAAAAATCTCAACCAAATAAAGATGTTGGGTGAAATAAAGAATGAGGACTTGGGACTTTCCTGGTGGTCCAGTGGCTAAGACTCCGAGCTCCCAATGCAGGGGGCCCGGGTTCGATCCCTGGTCAGGGAACTAGATCCCACGTGCCGCAACTAAAGATCCCCCACGCCACAACGAAGATCCTGTGTGCTGCAACTAAGACCCGGTGCATCCAAATAAATAAATAAATATTAAAAAAAAAAAAAGAATAAGGACTTAAAAGTTTAGTGAAATGAAACTGATTAGTGAAAATATACACAGAAAAAGACATAACTTCAGAATCTACCCAGGTTCGCTTCGTCTCTATTCCTTTCCCACCTCACACCTCAGAGCAGGAACCACTGTGCAAGAGCAGCTGTTAGAGCGGTTACGCCAGGTCAGGGGGCCTGATGGTCTCTCCCAACCTGGAGGGGCACCATCTCTCACTACGCCCAGCTGACCTAGAGTGACAGGACGACAAAGGTCCACGGTCCCTACAGTCTAGAAATGGAAAGCAGAAAATGATTAAAAACTGAGACTTCAGACTCAAACTCCATTGATGTAACCCAGTGGTTCTCAACTGGGGGCACTCTTGTCCCCCTAGGAAACATTTAGTAATACGTGGGGACATTTTTGATCGTCACAACTTGGGGGAGGGGTGCTACTGGCATCTGGTGGGCAGAGGCCAGGGATGCTGCTAAAGGTCCATCCTGCAGTGTACAGGACGGCCCCTCACAACAGAGCGATCTGGTCCAAAGTGTCAACAGTGCCGAGGATGAGAAACCCTCAGAACGTTTGGCACCGCCCCTGAGCCCTGTGAACAAATTGATGTTTTACTTAAAAACTAAAACTAACCGCATACTGTTGTATTTTGAAGCTGTTTTTTTTTTTTTCCTTGTTTTACCTCAGGTGTATGTTTTCCGATCTCTCTAATTAAAGTGGAAGCATTTTTCTTCACGTATTCATCTTTGTCCTTCAGACAGGTAAGTACAGCTGGAAAAATCTCTGCTTCAACCACCATTTCTGCTAGATCCACAGAATGTTTCGCAATCTGACTGAGAGCTGAAAGGACCTGACGCTGTTGAGCAAAATCCAAACCCAAATGTTACACAGAGTCCACTGTGGAGTTCAGACATAATTTAAACAGCTTCGTACACATTCAAATTCCTTTATAAAGAGGAAAAAACAATCACACATCCAACATAATCTAGGAGTCTCGAGGCATTCACATCCTAGTCTTCTTATACCTAAATACTCAATTTCTTAAATTCCCTAATTTCCAAGTTAAACATCTTAGTTCACACTATTGACTATTTAAATCTCTTATCAATTGACGCTGGTCAAAGAATATGACCCTGGGATGAATACTATTTCTTAATTATGCAATACTTAAATTGTTAATTTATGATAAACACAGTAATGTAATACAGTAACAATCAAGCAGAACTAACATTTCGGGATATTGCCAATATCATTTTTAGAAACTTTGCATTGCTTAATTAACAATTTTTAAATCTTATAGAATATAACTATTAGAATATAAAAGTAAAATTGGTGACTATTAACTGAAAATTAGATTTTAGAAAGCTATAAAAAAGACTAATATAAATATGGCAAATTTTACAGGAAACTTAAATATAACAGTGGGCTAGAAAACCTTTAGGTCCCTTCTAACCCTGAGATTTAATCATTACGTGATTCCTTATTTTAATTATTAGTACTAATTCTGATGCTATTTCTAGTTTTCAGCGTTGCACATACTTCTTCCCAGTCACATCTTTACTGTCTAATCCTTACAGCACAGTTTTCACATATTAAAGGACCAAATACATAATATATTCATATCTGTTTTCCATGATAATTTACTAATTATTTAAAAATGTATAATATTAATGCACACATTTCCATCTTCTTAGATTATCGGAATCCTGGTTTGTTTGTTTCTTTATTTTTAAATACCTTCAACTTAGCATCAGGGTTCAGGATCATCTGGGCTAAGTGAGCAATTGCTCCTGCGTCCACCACTGTCTGTGCTAACTCTGGAGAATGCTTTGCAATATCACTGAGGGCCGAAGCAGCAATCCTTTTCAAAGCAATTTCTGGCTCTTGGATACAGAGCACTAAAAGAGGAATGGCTCCCGCGTCCACCACAGCTTGTGACAGCTCTGCGGGTCCAAGAAAAGTAATTAAGTGAGTATGGGTGACTGACCCTTGTACAAGCCACTTTTCACCCTGACAGATACAGCAAAGGGAAAAGGGGAGGGTGTACTTCACTGTCTCGACATCTGCATTTCAAATCAGGCTTCCTGGTTTCATGAACCATGTGGACCAATACTGAGCTGAAAAGAATACAGGTCAATAGATGGACCTCCATTTACATGAACACATTTGAGGTAGATTAAGCTGAAATGGCTTCCTATTCTTTTTTTTTTTTTTTTTAAGAGAGTAAGCAGATGTCAGCTGTTTAAGCTCTGACAATTCTGCACTTCTCAATAGCAAGCATTTTATGCATGGTTTACAATAACAGAGAAAATTAAAGTACCAAAAATTTACCAACCACACTAATTAGGCAGTATTTTGTGCTATTTACATGAGTAAACATTAACATGAATCTTGTGCCAATAATGTCGATTTTTAAATTCCTTTCATCTTATTGTACTTTTAAAAGATTTTTTAAAAAACTTTGTACAATATTAAAAGGTGTATTTTCATTGTACATATAAAAACACTTTCAAAAATGAGAACTACAACTGAACAGGCTTTAATATATATAAATGTTAATGTAAGATAAAGAAATAAATTTATCTTAAGCATTTTACATGTCAAAAATAGTATCTTTTGTATATACATGTTGATTCACTTGTGTGCCCAAAAATAACAGCTATAAAAAATAACACATTTTAAAATTATAGATAACAGGAGACAAGCAGGCAGACCCATATAATATACGTGTAAAAACTGTCTGTTGAAAAGCATAAAACAGTGCATAGTTACAGATTCTACTCTCATTGTACTCATGGCCTTTCTTGCTGAATCACATATACCCATTTCTATAATCTCTTCCTTTCAAATTATGCTCTCATTTTCTCAGATTTATAGCGCCTTGGCGATTTATGTCTTAATAGCCAAGCTATCAATTCAGCATATCTCTTAGTCTTTAAAGAAAATACAGTCTTTAATTTTTCAAAAGATTGGTAATATCACATTTTCTAAAAGGAAATAATGTTAGAAAATACAGGTTAGTGTCCAACACTTGTTTTCCTTCAATTATTATAATTATCTTAGAAGTCCCGATATTGCATAAACGATTCATTCATTCTTTCATTAAACAAGTATTAATGGAAGGTTATTATGTGTCAGACTCATTCAACATGGGTGCAGATGACACACTTCTACAAATTAACACTGCACTGATTAGCAGATATGTTTCAATTTAAAAACCCAAGTGTGAAATATGAAATACAACGGGAAGTTCATCTATTTATGTATTTTCACTTTTATACAGTTTCTAAGAGTAAAGAATCTGCAGTAAACAACTGTTTAAAAAACAGTTAATATGGGCTTCCCTGGTGGCACAGTGGTTAAGAATCCGCCTGCCAATGCAGGGGACACGGGTTCAAGCCCTGGTCCGGGAAGATCCCACATGCCGCGGAGCAACTAAGCCCATGTGCCACAACTACTGAGCCTGCGCTCTAGAGCCTGTGCTCCGCAACAAGAGAAGCCACCAGAATGAGAAGCCCGCGCACCACAACAAAGAGTAGCCCCCGCTCTCCACAACTAGAGAAAGCCTGCGCACAACAATGAAGACCCAATGCAGCCAAAATTAAATAAAATAAATAAATTTTTTAAAAAGTTAATAAACAGTTAATAAAACTATTAATAAAAACAAAGTGTTAATAAAAACAAAGTTCTTTTAAACAAAATTTATCATCTTTGTAATTCCCATACATTTTATTCTTTCCTTGAGTAACTGAGTACCGTATCCTCCTTTTCCTGAACTCTATAATGCTAATAATAAAGCAAACTCAGTTCTTCTGACTTGTTACCCATTCCCTCCAAAGCTGTTTTCCACTCTTTCTGGATCAGTGATGCTAAACGAGGGGAAGGCGGGGGAGGGTACCAAAGAAAGGTTTGCCTGAAGGTAATGAAGCTTCCAGGGACCTGGATGGGGCCTAGCAATTTTGTACCTGCAGTTTCATATACCTTACATCTCCAATTTATATGGTCCTACAAAACCCAGCTCTGTTCTTGGGTGGCACACATTGTAACTCATAAATGATACTGTTCTACCACTTTCATTCATATATTGGGTATAAGACAGTGTATATAAAGGTAAGAGTATAATAGGCCTAAATAATGCACACCATACTATATTACACATTCCACAGGCTATTTCATCCTGCCTCTGCCACTACTCTTTTTCCTGTGGTATATCCTTCTCCTCTACCCTACCGTTGCTTCCTCTGGTACTTCTGTGCCAGTCGCTGTTGACGTCTACCCCATAGCCTTTGTCGGTCAGGGCGTGGGCTTGTGAATCAATCCTGGTGAATGGGACCTGAGTAGAAGTCAGCTAGAAGCATCTCTGAGCGGTTTTCCTCTTTAATAAGCAGAAATACACAGGAGGAAACACCGCCTCTTCTTTGCTGGAGATGGGCACATCTGCCTGCAAATGACATCTGGAACTCCTACAGCCATCTTGCAACTATAACAGAAGAAATTGCCAATATGCTGAGGATGGCCGAGTACAAAAATGAAAAACAGCTGGGTCCTCCAAGACACTGTTCAGCTGCATAACCAACCTTGGAACTGCCCTGACTCTGCACTTTGTGTCATGTTAAATAAAAAAATGTCCTCACTCCTTAAGCCACCTGTAGTTGATATTCTTAACTTACAGCCCCAAACATATTGATACAATTCTGTCCTCTCTCAGGCTTGGTGTATGTACTTATTTTCCTCTCTTTTCTGGTCATTGAGTGTTCATTACGTGCTTACTATGTGCTAGAAACTTGCTAGATCTTGGGGAAGCAGAATAGAGTAAAAACATTGTTCTGTTCTAGCAGACTCTGCTCAGGGTGAATATGTGAACAGACCACAGCACAGAGTGGAGCTGGGAGTCAGGTGCATGGAGAGTTTGGGGAAACACACATGGGGTGCCGTTTCAGGCAGTGCTTCCCATCCTCCTTCCTGCTCCCCTTTTCTTCTCTCTACTTTTCTACTCTAAAAAACAGCGGCAGTAACCAAAACACATACAAAAATCTGGTACACTTAAAAGTTACTCCCGGGCTTCCCTGGTGGCGCAGTGGTTGAGAGTCTGCCTGCCAATGCAGGGGACGCGGGTTCGAGCCCTGGTCTGGGAGGATCCCACATGCCGCGGAGCAACTGGGCCCGTGAGCCACAACTACTGAGCCTGCGCGTCTGGAGCCTGTGCTCCGCAACAAGAGAGGCCGCGACAGTGAGAGGCCCGCACACCGCGATGAAGAGTGGCCCCCGCTCGCCGCAAGTAGAGAAAGCCCTCGCACAGAAACGAAGACCCAACACAGCCAAAAATAAGTAAATAAATAAATAAATTTTTTAAAAAAGTTCATATAAAAAAAAGTTACTCCCTATAGGAGAAATCTCAAAGAATTCATTTTTAACTCTAATTTGGAAATGAGTCTGGGTGGTTTAATTATTAAACTTAGGAAATCAAAGTTTGATATGTACAGATGCTCATAAAAGGTTTGATCAAGAAAAAAAAAGAGCCAATTAATTTATATTCAGTGCCTGAAAATATCTTAACCTCATTTTTTTTCCCTTAACCTCATTTTAAATTTTAAATGAATCTTCAAAAAACAAATTTTTTAAGACTACATCTTCTTTTATGCAAGAACATGTGACATAATTATATACTGTTCGGTAACCAGCAAAATTAGAAGTAGTTATGCAAAAAAAAAAAAAAATTCAGAGAAAGAAGGCTTTATGTTATACTAACATACTAACAAGATTTAGATGGGGTTGATGGTACTATTGGTGATATATTTTCTTCTCTATTTGACAAATTTTCTTCAATGTGATTGTTTTTAAAAAATAAAAGAAATATGAACGTGTCCTTTGACCATACATATAGCTATTGCTGGGGCTAACTATACTAACATTACTATTCTAAAAAAAAATAAACACTTTAGCTTATTTCTCAATATGGAAGAAAGTTTCTTATTTTTAAAAATGGTGGGAATATATGTCTCCTTAAAACAAAATATTAGGAAAGAATGCGTAATCATTCTTTGAAGAATTACTAATATATACTAGAAATATTATCCATTTACTTTTTCACACTTTCCCTCATCTTAATTCATGCCTTTATCACAGTTAAAATACTACATTTTTTAAATGTTAAGGCTTATTCATTTTTTAACAATTTTTTAGACTTCAAATTGTCAGTAGAAATATAACTATCCAATAGCACCTTCCTGATTCATAAATAATAATTAAAGCCATTGAGTGCATGCATGTAGACAACTGGTATACAGTCCTCAAGTCCGATGGTCAGCTGTTTTCAGTAAAGGAATAACTAGTTCTCTTTGGCCTCCTGACTACCTCACTGCTGAGTGAAGGAACTGAGGCAGCCACCTCCACTGGACCATGACAAGCTCAGTACAACTTTAGATTTAATTTTTAAAACAAAAGGAGACACAGATAAAAGGGAGGACATTTAAGATCAACAACATTCATAAAATTACTAGTATCTAAAGCTGGATGAATGGAATATTTAGGGATGACTTTATGTTGACCAGAAGGGAAGAGCACAGAAAGGAAAGTCCGTCAGCATATAATAGGCACGGCTGTAACACGTAAAACTAGGTGCGTCAGGCAAAAGTGATCTTGCTTTAACAGTGCTCACAATGGCCTTAACCCCCTCCTCTTAATTGTTATGGCTAGTGGTTTGTTTAGATCAGGAGTGGTAAACACAGGGCCCAGGCAAGTAATTAAAATAAGTGAAGCCAGAAGGCGTAAGAAAAATAACTGAGTGGGAAGCACAGTAAACTGGAAAAGTATATGCACCAGCTACAAGGAGCAGCAACTACCCAGCTTCAGCCCAGCACTGCCACATAGGAATATAGGCCAACCGTTGTCAGGTCCTTGGAGTTTTCAAGAGAAGCCAGACATCTGATTTTTAATGTGAAATTGCCTAGTTTTTAAGTGTTGGGAACTTAAAAACACACTGTGTAAGACAACATAGTGCAGGCTAAATAAAACACGTCTATCATTTTACAACCCTAGGCTTAAACCTTACACCTTCTAAAACGAGCTGTGGGGATTTTCTGGATGTAGAAAGGTGACATTCTTTCTACATTTGATTCTTGAAGACACATTCTAGAGTCATAAAGGAAGAACCACTATAGTGGTTACATAAGAAAATTCAGAGGTGAATTCCAAGAAATTGATGAAAACCTAAAAATTGGCCTGCAAAAAAAGGATTAATCTAAACATATATTATGATACTCCACTAATTTTTCTGCTCATAATGGAGATGTAAGAGGGAAGAATGTGAGCAAAATTAAGCGATCCATCATGAGAACTCATAAAAAGGACTCAAAATGAACAGGTTCTCCGAAAGGAAAAAAAGGAAGGAAAAAAAAAAATATATATATATATATATTTACCATATTAATTCAAAAATAATTAGGCAAATCAAACACCTCAAAAACTCTAATTCCTTTTAACTTTATTGCTTTTTAATTTCATTTTCCAAACACTGCTTTTAACTCACTGGTTTTAAGCCCTACAAAAATTTATATTCTATTTTTTCATTAAAAATAAAATAAAGTTATGAATCATCATTTCTTTGCATTTAGGTGGCCCTATTTATTAGTTTAAAGATAGGCTGGTTTTGCATCTGGCTGTAAAACACAACTATATCACTTCAAAACCTTTGTGAAATAAAGCGGGTTAAAAAATACATTTAAAAAAAAAATACATTTAAGATTTGGCTATCACTTATGATGTCAATCTTATGTTATATAATCATCCCATTCAACCAAATTTTTCATGATTTGGTGAAATTACAGTAAAAACAAATATGGAGGTGTAATCGCCAAAACTGGTTATATACTGACCATACGCCAGTATGATTTTAGGAATGTCACTTTTAAAGTGGAAGAAATTTGTCTAGAAATTTGTCTAACTCAGCTGTTTACAACTGGTTTAGTTACCTACTGCTACACCAAACTTAGCTGCTTGAAACAGGAAACGTTTATAATCTTACAGTTTCTGTAGGTCAGGAATCTGGGAGCGGCTCAGCTGGATGGTTCAGGCTGTGACGTCTCACGAGGCTGCAATCAAGCCATCAGCCAGGGCTGCAGTTATCTGACGCTTGACTGGGATACACTGGGTCTACAGGATCTTCTTCCCAGCATACCCACGGGAGTTGGAAGAAGGCATCAGTTCCTCCCCATTTCTGGGCTCTTTCATAGGCTGCTCATGATGAGACTTCCCCCAGAGTGAGTGATTCAGAGGAGAGAACCCAAGACAAAAGCCATAGTCTTTTATAATCTAACCTCAGAAGTGACATGCCATCACTTCTGCTCTATTTCATTGGTGCAACGTGGGCAGAGACTACACAGGGATGTGACTAAGAAGAGGCAGGCATGGAAGCCAGCTACCAAAAAACCTTTATTCTACACCAACGCATCTGAGAGAGGCAATATCCTTCTGTAGGTAGCGATGGCTCACTAGAGCTATAATTCTGAGCTGAGAAACTGATATTTCCAATCGCATGTCGGAGTGAGAAAAGGTGGCGGGAATTTGCATATTATTATGAAAAAATCTAATGTATGATTTTTATTTATCCCTCGCTCCCACAAATGTCATTTTTCCTACCCATTATCTCCATGCCACTTCTTTCCACCCCATCTCCAGAGCCATCGGTCTAACCCTTACATATGGATTGAGTGTCTGAGAGATTAAGGGTTAACACACATACATACATATGCTTTGAAGGTTAACTAATTCTAGCTTCTTTAAAAAGTCAAGTGAGTCAAATAAGCCGTTGATCTGGAGTTAACGGGGCCTTAGTAAGAAATTACAATCAGCTGGATGGATGGCGCACTTATACAAGGCTCAAGTATAAAAAACAGCTTCAAAATATGGAAAGGAAAAGTCAAGAAGTGGAGACAAGAGAAAGAGAAGGTGGGAAAAGGGAGAGTTGGGTACGGCCTTGGAAGATCATAGGTAGCATAAGATACAAAGCCATTTTTAAAACCCCGATTTTAGCAACTTTTAGTTTTATACTTTACTCAACAGCTGAGACTAAGCTGAATTGGAAAAGGCAAAGTTACAGAGAGGGTCTGGAGTGCTCTTGTAATGAAGAAAACAAATTACTTGGAATTAGCTTTTTACAAAATACGCTTTTTGTATCTAGACATGTTTCCATTCATTTCTACTTGCTTTATATAATATTGCAACAATCATTGTAGTTTCATTCCACCTACAATCCGCACTCTGCTGGGGGAAAAAAAAAATCCTTAGATGGAAAATGCAGATTTTATTATTCAACCTTTCGAACTTTACTGGCATCTGTTCTTTCTTCCAGCCCAGTTTTAGGCAAGTCCCTGCCTTCGAGGAGCTCAGGCTGACGGAGGAGGCTAAACAGTAAAGGGTTAGCAGTGCCCCAGTGGAATTCTCTACAAGAACACACAAAGGACAGAGGAAACAGAAACGAAACACTGGGTGGCTAGAAAGTTTACAGGGTGTTTTTATACAAGTGGTCCCCGGTCAGCAGTTCTTGGGGTGACTGCCTCTGGGTGGTTAATGAAGCGACCTGTGGGCCTCCAATGTCCACTTTTATTCCTGAGGATGAGCCAGCCCAACACTGTTAATAACTGCATGATATCCCACTGAGTAAATATTCCATAATTTACTTAACCTGCCCCCCCCCACCCCAGCTACTCAGGACACTTAATTGTTTTTTTTTTGCTTTGGGGCTTTGCCATTCTTAAGTTCAGTACAGTGAACTTCTCTGTGCATTAAGATTACATTTATTTATTAGTTATCCATTGCTACATACAAAATGACCCAAACTCAGCAGCTTAAAGCATCATTCCTTATCTCATATTTTCTGTGGGTCAGGAATCCACGAGCAGCCTAGCTGGGGGGTTCGGGCTTGGAGTTTCTCATGAAGTTGCTGTCACACTGTCTGCGGGGGCTGCGGTCGTCTGAAGGCACAACTGGGGCAGGATCTGCTTCCAAGCTCACTCATGTAGTTCTAGGAAGCTCCGGTTTCTTGCTGGTTGTCGAAGACCTTAGCTCCTCATGACATGGGCCTTTCCACAGGCTGCCTGAGTGTCCTCATGTCACAGCACCTGGCTTCCCTCAGAGCGAGTGATGAGAGAACCCCACCACAGAAGCCTCGATCCTGCAGAGCTGGTCACCTCCTCTCAGAAGTGACAGACCATCACTTCTGCAGCATTCTGGTGGTGACACAGACCAATCCTGGTATGATGTGGGAGGGGACTATACAAGGGTGAGAATGCCAGGACATGGGATCTCTGAGGGGCATTTGGGAGGCTGGCTACCACGGGTCCTACATTGATACATGTATACTCTACAGGTTAGACAAACACACACATTCACACATATGTGTGTGCATGTATGTGTTTACTTAAGATAGAGGCTCAGAGGTGAAGGTCCTGAGGGGAAGAATGTTGACATTTTTTGAGGTTCTTGATATTTTTAGATTAAACCACATGAAACTGCTGTTTCTGTTAAGTCAAAACCAATCAAATATAGGTAATTTCGTAAGGTCAACCTCATATGACTGCAATATTGTTTTCCAAAGGGGGTTACCAGTACGTGGCCCCATCAACAATGTGCGAGTCTGGTAGTCTGGCCTCTCATAAAGTACGTTTCAGCCCTTACATCAGTAAGTGACTGCTCGAAGTTGACTCATCATTTACTTCTCCTCAAATGGTAAGTTTAGTTCCACATTCCTTAACTTACTACATATATTACTGTTCAGTTATACTGATTAATAAGCATGAATATTAAGCGTGACTTTTTGAGACCACAGCATCACCACTACATTGCCTTTTAACAACAACAACCCCCCCCCCACACACACACACAAAACACAAGAGTGCAGGCACAGGAGCTCTAAGTCAGTGCTGTGAGATGGGAATGTGAGCCACGTATAAAATTTAAAATTTTCTAGGGACTTCCCTGGTGGCGCAGTGGTTAAGAATCCACCTGCCAATGCAGTGGACACGGGTTCGAGCCCTGGTCCAGGAAGATCCCACACGCCGCGGAGCAGCTAAGCCCGTGTGCCACAACTACTGAGCCTGCGCTCTAGCCCGCAAGCCGTAACTACTGAAGCCCGCATGCCCTAGAGCCTACGTGCCACAACTGCTGAGCCTGCGTACTGCAACTACTGACATATACCACAGAAAAGAATCAGGCCAGCCAGCTCTGTCTGGATTCCTTCCTTACATTATCTATTTGGTAAACAGCATGTAATCTACTCGATGTTTCTGTAGTATCAGAATGAGCCAATTCCTGCAAGCACCGCTCATCTGTGGCTGCAGCAATCTCCTCTCCTGACTGCTATTGAGCTGGAAGGGAAATTTCTCATTTGATTTAGGATACAAATGATATACCTGGGAGAAAGAATAGTCACACATGTGGAAACCAGTCATCAGGGATTAAAAACAGAGGTATCTGGCAAGACTATCAGATACTACAAGGAGCTTAAAATGAAGAATGATGAGCTTTCATACACTTGCCTTTCTCACATTATAAAAAGGAAGACTCTTTGAAGGGTTTTGAGTAATTGCCAAGCAGTTCTGCCATAAATTGCTGTCTGACCAGAATAAATCGTTTAACCTCTCTATTTCAGTTTCCTCACCTATAATGTGTTAATATTATATATATAATATAATGTGTTAATAATTAAAATGTTTTAGAACACCTAATCAAACGTATTCCTCTTTGCCAGGACTGAGAACAGCCAAAGTTTATTCTGAGACAGCAAAGGTTTACAGGAGACCAAGTTTACAAGAGACAGAATTTTTAGCTAACGTTCCTAAACAAACACTGAAAACTTAAGTTTTCAGCCCAAATGTGGAAGATCATTCCCACAAAACACGTACATGGCTCCTCCTTCCTCAGGTTGCAGCCAGGCCGCTGCTCTCACCTCTGTCCCAAGCACTCTGATGACTGCCACGTGCTGCACACAAGTTCACCGGCGGTGCTCCTCCACGAAGCTGCTGTGCCACTGACGGGCGCGAGGCCAGAGCCAGGCGGCCAGGCGCAGCGAGGAAGGAGGGCCCTGAGCGCGAGGAAGCCCCTGCCTGGGCCCTACCGGTGGGAGCACCGAGGCCGCAGAGCCCACCGCCCCTCCTGCCTCGCCCCCTGTAGCTCCAAAAGCAAGACTAGTCCTTGGAAATAGTGAGAGATTTGACACCGATTAGGTAAATATGTAACCAGAGTAATTCTGCTGAGTGGGAGAATGTAGCAAGACGGAGGAAGAGGGACAACCGGTCTGAGAAGAATTCTACCTCAACCTTTATTAAGGAGCCCAGAGTAGAAAGAAGTAGCTTATTTATCTTCCGAGTAAGAGGTACATATTATCAGTTGTATTCCGTACCTGGTGAGTCAATCGTGGAAATTTAATAAGACCATTTGCCCAGAGTTAAAACCACCACCACCACCATTTCTGGTGGATAGCCCCGTTTCCCTTGGTTATCTGTAAAATGCTTTAAAATCTATACATAGAAGTAACTTTTAGAAATTGCATTTTTCAAATAAGGAAAAGTCAGATGATGCCCATAGATTTTCCTCTTCTACTAATTGTATGCTTACTTTATTTTTGTTTCCTATGCACAAAACGTTCTTCTTTAAAGGTTCCTTTCTTATTGCCCTTAAAGGTACATTACTTTTGCACCTCCTTTAAGGTTTATATTTACTAAACTATCTAATCAAACAACTTACCACAAATACCCAGAAGAAAACACTGAATGAATCCCTTTAATCTCAATATATTCCATTTTTAAGAGATCATCAAGAAAGAAATCAGGTTATTTGGAGGTAAATCTTCTATTTTCACTGATATTCAGGATGTGAATGATGACTTAACTGCTTACTAGATAACAATTCCCTTTCCTTCTGAGAAATCTATGCAGTAATCTCTTCTGGGAGCTTCTGGGTCCCAAGCCCCTAACTACCGTGAAATATTGAAATTACACTGGGAATTCCATGTGGGAGCCAGATTATAGCAAAAAATTGGAATAGAATCCTGAAGACAGAGCCTATTTATGAACTATAATCATTTAGCCTCAGATTCAACAAAAGGGAGGTATGGAAAGGTTACCTATGGGCACCTGCCTCAGCGTATCTGTATGGTTGTCCTCAAAGCTCTCTCGCACCACTCTTTAAAATACTCATGTTACAATCTGTTTGCCGTAAAGTCCTCTGACATTAAAAAAAAAAAAAAATTACTAAATATACTCAGGTAGTTTCCCCATGATAACCAGCTTCTAATTTAAAACATTGCTTTAGTTTTCTCAATCAACATGTGTTAAACAATAGTCCTAGGGTGAAGCTACTTGGAAAACCAAAATCCAGATATTAAAGAAATAATTTTCATATACCAATTCTGAATCATTCTAAGCATAACAATAGTTTTCTTTCTCAATTTACTTTTGTATCATCTTATTATTTTGTTTCCAATAGTGTCACCATTTAAAAACCAAATTAAACATAACCATGGGACAGCCACTTCCTGTTTCTGTTTTGAGTTTCTTCTTCAAAACTCTTTCAAGGAGTACTTAATGAAACTGTATGGTACAGGGGTTGACATACGGCTTTGGAGTCAAGACAGATTTAGATTCAAATTTTGGTTCCACCATTAACATGACTTCAGGTATCCTAAGTTCCACTTTCTTCCTCTTTTTAACAGGGAGAGTAATACCTGCCCTAAGTGTATCTGTAGCCAAAATGAGATAATATCCTAAAGCATACTGCACAGAGCCAGGCACACGGTAATTACTTGATAAACGGTAGCTATTATTTTATACATGCACACACACTGAAAAATCTGGAAAACAAATTAAAAACATCCTTAATTCTATCACCCTAGTAACACAAACATGTACGTCCTTGTAATTTACGTCCACATAAAAATTTATTTTTATATTATTATAATTGTAACACGCAATTTTGTCTTTTTTTCACATTATCATCACTTTTCCATGTTATCATGTAGGATTCATAATTACCTTTTATTTGTTGAGTGAGATTCCATTAAGTAAACTACTATAATTTAACCACTAAATTCCTGCCAAATATTTGAGGGGTTTTGGTATTAGAAATAATACTACAATAACATTTGCACGAATGCAGCTTCTTCATTCTGCGGGATTCTTTCCTAAGGATGAATTCCCAAATCAGGCTTTCTAGAGTAACCATGAACTCTTTCATGGCTTAGATTAGTTTTGCCAAATGCCTTTGCACAAGTTTATACAATTTGTAGTGCCTCCATCAGTGGACAGATACATCTTCATGCCCCCTCAAACCTTCAGTATTAATACAGTATTCATACCTTACATTTATTGATTCTTTACCATGTACCAAGCACTGGTCTATCTCATCATCCTCACAACAAATCTCTGAAGCAGTACTTCCTCTCTTGCAAATGAGGAAGTTAAGTTCCAGAAAGTTTAAAAGCCATGTCGAAGGTTACACAGCAACTAAGTAGTAGAACTTGGACTCAAACTCAGATCCTGTCCTAAGGCCACAATGCTGTTAACCACTTGGTTTTATTTCTGCTTTACTCTTTTTTTCCCCCAAATAATAATAGGTAGGAAAAGATACTTTCACTGATGTTTTAATATGCAGTTCTTTATCAGCAAAGTTTACACTTTTACATATGTTTGTTTTAAAACTGTTATTTTCTTGTTGTGCTATTTGTTCATACTTTTTAGCAACTTCTGTAAAGTGGTGGGGGCAATTTTGTTCCCTATGTATTTTTTACCCATCAGGTGTGTCAGCACAGCCTTCACACAAGAGGCCCAGGCCCCTTCTTGATGGCTTCATTGAGCTCAGTTTATGAGAAAAGGTGCTCCTCCTCTTTCTCCTCCTTCCTGACGATTATGGGCTGAATACAAATATGTTCTAGCAAGTTACCACGTCCATATCTTTTCAACATTATTCACTCATACAACATGGCTCCTGGCTGGCTTGGAACACCCTACCATAAGTGAGAGTGAAGACCCAATGTCCCTTGAGGGGTGACAAACTCAAACAATTTTGTAACGGAACCAATTTACCAAGGTCCTTGAAGCTAATCAATATCTCATTCTCCCCACATCCCCCTGATTCCCCTTCTGACTTCAAATTTTTCTTTTGCTAACTAACATAAAGACTGAAATGGATAGGTTTTTTTGGTGAATTTGTGATCCAAACAACTTGGCCATCATTCAAAACTTATCTCCCATAATGTATAGAAACATCATTAAGACGTCATATCTGGGACTTCCCTGGTGGCACAGTGGTTGGGAATCTGCCTGCCAATGCAGGGGACACGGGTTCGAGCCCTGGTCCGGGAAGATCCCACATGCCGCGGAGCAACTAAGCCCGTGCGCCACAACTACTGAGCCCGTGCTCTAGAGCCCGCGAGCCACAACTACTGAGCCTGCGCTCTAGAGCCCGCGAGCCACAACTACTGATGCCCGCGCGCCTAGAGCCCGTGCTCCGCAACAAGAGAAGCCACCGCAATGAGAAGCCCGTGCACCACAATGAAGAGTAGCTCCCGCTCGCCACAACTACAGAAAGCCCACACACCACAACAAAGACCCAATGCAGCCAAAAATTAAAAATTAAAAAAAAAAGACCTCTCATATCTATGGTTTACTAAGCAAAGCCAGATTTACCTAATTAATCTAAACTTTAACAATCCTATTTTATAGTAAGGCCCATTACCTGCATTATGTCTTGCAATATAGCCAAGTGCCCAGACTGCAGCCTCTTTGACTCCAGGGTCAAAATCTTCCAAGCATATCACCAGCGTATCCAGTGCTCCACAATCCACTATCGCCTGAGCTAGCTGGGGAGAATGTTTACCAACTGCTCGTAACACAAAGGCAGCGGCTTTCTTGTAAAAACGCTACAAGGATAAATAGACAAAACTCAAAGTGAATTGAGCTAAAAGTTAAAATAGACCAAAACCAACATTAAAATGACATTGATATATTTTTTTAAAAAGCTCAAAAAGTAATAAAATAAAAAATAAAACTAAGAAAAAAAGCTCAACAGCTATGAAATATAAGAGATGAAAAACATCCTGCAATATCATTTTGATTTTTTGTTGTTTCCCCCATTGCTTTTGTTCAGTAACTGAACTGAAAGGATTTAAGTCTTAAAATACATTTCAAATGTTTTACTCTGAAACATGCATTTGGAAATTGTATAAAATGAAATATAAACATTATATTTCCTACAAATTCATAAAATAATGAGATTTCATGTTTGTGCATTACAGTGAAAGGTATTTGTTTGCCCTATGGGAACTCTTAGATTGTTAGCGCATGCAACTAAACTGTCACCTAACAAATTCGTTTCCTTAACTTGCCCTCAGTCTCTAAGCATGACCTCAACTAACCTTTCTGGTGTCCCACGTTATCCTGAAATAACAACTATGTTCTGAGGCTCACTTAGCAATCATCAGATAAACATAAAGGCAAAATATTCATGATACATTTTAAAACTCCTCCTGGCAAATAAACCAGCCCAACAGTGGGTTATGTTATTTATCCCTTCTTAGAAATGCTTTTTTACAAAGATATAAATGACTTACCATTATGTGAATTTCAAGTAATGCTTCATATTTATAATATGTTCTATATGTAAATTTTATCAGATTAAGAAATAAAACTGAAACACAAGACTAACCTGTTTTTCTTCATATTGCTAAAAAAAAAAAAAGATATAGAGGAAGTATTCGGCTATAACACTCACTGTTTTATGGTTAGCGTAATGACACAGTAATAGTTTCCTAACTCTATCTTTCATTAATAGAGCCCAATTAATGCCCTATTTTAGATTCTAAGTTTCTATTTCTTTACAGTGACTACAAAGAAAAAGTGACTAGGTGACTATAGCATCTGTTTTGAAAGCATTCTATTTGTGCAGGCTGAAATATTAAGATTCAATAAAAAATTATGTGAGAGAAAATACATCAAGTATAATTTAACATATTATATCTCCAAAATCAGTATATATTGACAAGGTAAGAAATATGCTATGTTAGTAATGATGTTTTGATTTGATATATTTCTTTAGTTTCTTAAATGTCAACATATAGAGGCATTAAGATATTTGTTATAAAGTCTAATTTTACATGTCAGTAACCAAAAATCTCCTACTTTATTATAAAAATTAGAATAGTTTTAGAGTAGCTTCCCATAGATTATTTTCTCATAATTGTGGAAAAATAACAGTGACACATTTCTTGTCATTACCTTAAACTAATTTGACTTTTTATATTGCAGAATTTTCAAATTCACACTTTACTGGGCATCAATAGTCAGTACTAACTACAGTGCCTAGAATATCACTCTCTGATCTCATTCCAAATCCCTAACTCTCTTCTCTCCCAGAAAACCTCACCAAAAGAATTACCCTTTAAAAAAAAAAAGGAAGGAAAAGCAAAACCAGAGGACTTTGTACCTCATAAAGAAGAGATTAAATCTCCTGTGAGAAATGGGCTAAACGCCTGGTAGGGGAAGGAGACAGAAGCCTGTGAATGATGCTTCACATTCTCACTTTCTCCTCACTTCTGCCCTAGTACTTTTTGTCTCTTTACAGCTAATGGGTACTCATTCACACTTAGAAAACTTCTGTTGAGAACCTTCTATGTGAGACACCAAACACAGACCCTGCCCTCAGAGAAGGAGCTAAGAGTCCAAGCATTTGATGATAGAAGGAATGCCTACAAGAAAAATAAAATTTCTGTAACTCCTCCTAGGGATAAGACAGTTATTAGCAAATTACTCTCCAATCTAAAAAAATAAGGCACATTTTTAAACAATTAGGATTTTTTTTTTTTTGGTAAATACACATAACATAAAATTTACTATTTTCATCATGTTAAAGTGTACAATTCAGTGGCATTTAGTGCATTCACAATGTTGTGCAACCATGCCTATCTAGTCCTAGAATATTTTCATCACTCCAACAAGAAACCTCCTACATGCTAAGCAGCCACTTCTCACCCCCCCCTCCCCCCCGGCCTCTGGTAACCATTCATCTGCTTCCGTCTCTGTGGATCTGCATATTCTGGATATTTCATATCAATGGAATCATACAATATGTAGCTTTGTCTGGCTTCTTTCTGTTAGCGTAAAGTTTTCAAGGTTCACCCATGCTGTAGAATGCATCATGATTTCATCCCTTGTTATGACTGATAATATTCCATTGTATGGATACATAACATTTTGTTTATCTAGTCATTCTTTTGGCTATTGTGGATAATGCTGCTGTGAACATTTGTGCACAAGTTTTGTTTGAACACCTGTTTTCAATTCCTTCAGAAACATAACTAGGAGTAGAACTGCTGGGTCATATGGTAATTGTGTTTAACTTGCTGAGGAAGTGCCAAACTGTTTTCCATAGCAGCTGCACGATTTTACATAACTTCTCCACATCTTCACTAACACTTTTATTATTATTTTCCTTTTTTTCTTTCTCTTATTTTTTATGGCCATCCTAGTAGGTAGAGTGCTATCTCATTATGTTTGGGTTTTTTTTTTTTAAGATTTGATTTTATTTATTTTTGGCTGCATTGGGTCTTCATCGCTGCGCGCGGGCTTCCTCTAGTTGTGGTGAGCAGGGGCTACTCTTCGTTGTGGTGCACGGGCTTCTCATTGCAGTGGTTTCTCTTGTTGCAGAGCACGGGCTCTAGGCGCACAGGCTCAGTAGTTGTGGCTCGCGGGCTCTAGAGCGCAGGCTCAGTAGCTGTGGCGGACAGGCTTAGTTGCTCCGTGGCATGTGGGATCTTCCCGGACCAGGGCTCAAACCCGTGTCCCCTGCATTGGCAGGTGGATTCTTAACCACTGCACCACCAGGGAAGTCCCCCCATTTTTTAAATTGTAGTTTTTGTCCTTTGGTTACAACAAATAGGAATTTAATCTTAAAAGACACGTCAAGAAAGATACATCCCTAGGTTATGATAAACTAGCAGGATGGAATGAACAGTCCAAGACCCTATGTAGAGGAAGATCCTTAACTATTGTTAGAAACATAGAGGGAACCAGACAGGATGAAAAAAACAATGGCAGCACTCTTATATGGCCCTTAAAAGGGCTGACATGCTTGCATACTTGGAAAAAAATGCTTTGTCAAACCTTCTGTTAAATGCATTCTCCTTCCTTTTGGATGCTTCTCTTCCCCTTGCTTCAGAGCTGTCTCTTACATTGTCCATTAACCAGATTTCACCATTGTATATAACTTATTTGCCCAGGGCTCCATACACCTTTCTAAGACTGATCCTATAACTTGAATAAACCCATGTTGAGAAATACTGCTTTATGTATAATTCCATTAAAAATTGTAATATGGCAATTATACTTCAATAAAGATGTTTAAAAAAAAATTGTAATATGTTTTCTCCTTATATTAACAGTAATGGAGAAAAGCTGCCTATCAGCCCCAAAGTAAAATACCCTAAAAGTATTATTACATGCAGTTCAAAGAATTGAAGGTTGTATTAACATCCTAATAATTCTATGCCTACAAACTTGCAACTGTACCCAAACTATCAATTTTTTTAAAAATCCAAAACAAACAAACAAAAAAACATATAACTTAGTTTTTAAAAATTCTTACATTCTGTTCTGCCAATGAATAAACAAGCTGTGGAAGAATGTTGCCCTTCACGACTGCTTCTGCTAGGTCATCATTATAATTAGCCAGTCTCCCCAGAGCCAAAGCAGCAGTCTGTTGAATTGTTGGGACCACATCCAGAAGAAGAGGCCTCAGCAAAGACATTACACCTAAGTTATGAGAAAACAGAAATCAGCAAATTTTAAATTACAAGGCAAGCATACCATTCAGCATATACGCAGATAGGAAAATTCAGGGGAATATATCAGTAAAACAACAACAAAATCATCCACTAAAAACTAATGGGATATTAAGCAGCATCTAACTGGCTAAGGCACAGAATAATACAACCTGTAATTATCAAAGTAGCAGCTTAGCATGGAAATAACAAAGGCTTTGGAGAACCAGAGTTTAAATCCCTGATTTGGCAAACACTAGCTGCATGACGTCATGAACGCAGAGAGAGGTTTGTAAAGCACAGAGTAGAATGCCTACCTAGCACGTGGCAAGGAGGCAGGTGTTGGGGAGCTGGGTCCCTCCCACACAACCTTTGCACATCCTATCTTTCAGGGCTCAGTTCACTCCTTTCCTCTCAATCAAGTCTTCCGATGGTTTTTTCTCTGATTCCAGCTGAACTTTACTTCAGGGCTAGGTGAGCTAGGAGGGCCATTTGGCTAGGGCCTCCCATTCATAAAGGGCTGCAAATTCAGATTTCTGACATTACCTCCAAATAAATAAATCACAATACTAGCTCTCATAATATTCATTCTAGGCTTGAATACATAGTAGGAATACCATCATAACAACAACAATAATAAAAGTAGCTTATATTATATATTATTTTGTGCATGCATTGTTTTAAGAACTTATTTTCCATATTAATTCACTGAACTCTCATAACTAACCTAGGAAGTAAGCCCTATTATCATGTCTATTTTACAGATGTGGAAATGGAGGCTGAGAAAGGTTAGGGAAATACTCACACAAGGGTGGAGCAAGGTTAGAAATTCAGACATTCTTTATTGATACTTACTAAATAAGTAATATGTATGGAAAATTGAGGAGGTGGGGAATAATGATTGCATTTGGGCCATTTTACTGGATACTTCCAACTCTGTATTAACTTTGCCTTACTATAAAATATGCAAAATAGTCAGCTGCTATTTGTGCTTTAATGATGGTGTTATAGTCGAAGATTACAAAAAAGGTAATGACAGAGAGTTCAAACTAGAACAAGTTTAGAAACTTGACTTTCTAAACTTAATTTACAGCAGGCTATTCAACTTGATGTTATTACATCTTTTCTTTAAAAACATACCCCAGTGACCTATAAAAGCAAATACATACTACCAATATTCTTTTATAATGTTATATCCAGAAACATGTGAAATAGAAATAAAAGGAAAACATTTACAATAACATTTAGGATTAGACCAAAATAAGATAAATAGTACTACCAAATAACATAAGCGGAGAATAATGATGCTTATCACAGAAACATTTAATGATGAGACCTGTGGCTTTTCGCAGTTCCCAATTTCCTTTAGTGATCATTTTTACGTCTAAGTTGGTTTGGTTAGATCATTTTACAGAAGGCCACCGTTGCAAGTCTGCACCCCACTCAGGCTGGTTAACTTTGCAGGCACACACAGTGTGCCTAGGCCCCTCCTCAGGCCTAGGCCACAGCTCATGTTAAACAAATCAGCATGTCCATGTGCGTAAGTGTTGTTTATATTATTCTCTATACTTTTTTATAGAGATGATTTCCGTAATATATCACAACAAAAAGTTTAATGCACAGAATAAGGTATTAGAATGACTACCAAACATTAACATGGGTTCCCTCTAGAAAGTTGAATCTAAAACAATTTGTTGATCTCTTCTTTGTAGTTGCTTTATTACTCAATTTAAGTTTTTTAACAGTGGTAAAATATATATAACATAAAAATTACCATTTTTACCATTTTGGGGTGTACAATTCAGAGGCATTAAATACATTTACAATGGTGTGCAATCATCACCACTAGCTATGAACCATTAGACTGCTTTCCACAGAGGCTACCTCATTTTACACTCCCACCGTCAAAGTACAAGTGTTTAAATTTCTCCCCATCCTCACCAACGCTTGTTATTTTTTTTTAGAATAACCATCCTAATAGGTTTGAAGTGGTATGTCCTTGTGGTTTGATTTTTATTTCCCTATCACTAGTGATGGCGAATGTCATTTTGTACATCTTCTTTGTTGAACTGTCCATTTAAGTCCTTTGCCCATTTTTTAATTGGGTTGGTTTTTTTGTTTTTGTTCTTGAGTATAACTTGATATTTTTTATAATGAATATGCACCATTTTAAATAAAACAAGTCAATACTCTAAAAAAGAAAAGCTAAATTTGTTAACATATATTTAAAGTTTCATAATAAATACATTAATGAGGATGCTCAGAATGGTTTTAAGAGAATCACAAATATGTTTCATGTTATTTTTCCCTGATGATTCCGGTATTTCCTTTTCTCCTCACTTGATATAATTATGTGAAGGCAGTGGCTTATTGTCTTTTGAAATATAAATGGAAAATCAATCCATACTGGGTTATTCAACCTAGAATTTTGAATTAGACTGCAAGAACTCTGAACTTTTATGTTATGAATTTGAAGAATTAATTTATCTGTCTGAGTTTATAATATTTCTTATTATATTATTATTTATTATTAGTTACTATATTTAGCTAACACACCACAAGTCTCCCAATGTTGGATATTTTCAGTTTGCCGTTTTAGCAATAATATATTTTACCCCCAAAGATGTATTTCACTTGTCCATATACTCAAAGGAATTTTCTGCTTTGTATATTTTCTCCTCCCTTTTTCTACTGCATCTGGCCCAGGAAAAATAAGGTCAATAAAATGACACACAATTCCTTTCCTTCTACTCCAGTATTCAAAATCAAAGTTAGACTTCTATGCAGATGCTTCTGCTCTATCATATTCCTTTGTTCAGAGAGTAAGAATTTTGAAAAATTTTAAATCTCTGAATCTATAAAAGTAAAAGCTAAAGTTTCTGTTTAAAATATCTGTTTAAATAAGGTCATTCTGGGGCTTCCCTGGCGGTCCAGTGGTTAAGACTTTGCCTTCCAATGCAGGGGGTGCGGGTTTGATCTCTGGTCGGGGAGCTAAGATGCCACGTGCCTCGCAGCCAAAAAACCAAAACATAACATAAGCAATATTGCAACAAATTCAATAAAGACTTTAAAAATGGTCCACATCAGCAACTAAGCCTGTGCGCCACAACTACTGAGCCCTCGCGCCACAACTACTGAGCCCTCGTGCCACAACTACTGAAGCCCGTGAGCCTAGAGCCCGTGCTCTGCAACAAGAGAAGCCACCGCAATGAGAAGCCCGCACACCACAACGAAGAGGAGCCCCTGCTCACTGCAACTAGAGAAAGCCCACACCCAGCAACGAAGACCCAATGCAGCCAAAAATAAATAAATACATACATACATTTATTTAAAAAAATAAATAAACAAAATAAAAATGGTTCACATCAAAAAAAATCTTTAAAAAAAAATAATAAGGTCATTCTTACTAGAGGAAATATTGCCCCAAATTTCTAGTCCTTGAATTGCCTCTTAGTGCTTCATAGTCCTCAATCCCCAGGGACATGTTTTTATCTCTTACATAGGCTAAGCATACTTTGTTATTCTAATTGCAGGTTTGTCCTAGATATACAGATAATGATGCAAAAGGAACTGAGGAAGGAAGGAAGGAAAGGAGGGAGGGAGGGAAGGAGGGAACGAGAAGCATATATAACATAAAAAAAATTTTCCTTACTTGTCTGTCCATTAGGAATTCATGGTGATTGATCCTTGGTGAGTGAATGCATGAAAATGTAGAGTCCATAAGTTTCAACAGTCTGAATTACCGCTACAATATCTTATAGACAAGGTCTCTAGTGAGCAGCTAATGACTCATTAGGGTCTCCACTGAAGGAGCCAACACGTACTAGCTAATATTGGGTTGGCCAAAAAGTTCGTTTGGGTTTTTCCATAACATCCTACAGAAAAACCCAAACAAACTTTTTGGCCAACCCAATATTATATCTAATAGTAAAAATTATTCCTGTATTATACTCTAATATCTATAAAACAATTCTGTTTTCTCTATACAAATTGATTAAATGGTGTGAAAATGTTTCTGAAATTTAACCTACAGGCTAAATCTTTACAATCTTCCCCACCCCCAACTTTATAGCTTTGAGTTTCTTTTCTGTATTTCTTGTTCCAGTGCCATACTGGAGACACTGCTTCTAATACTTACATTGTAATCCAGTTTTGCAAAAAACAAAAATAAAAACAACCTCGCTAATCCTACCCACCATCATTCATTCAAAAAATAGATCAAGGTTTACCGAGTGGCAAGAAATAGGACCTCATACATGAGTAAAGGCAGTTCATGCTCTCAAAAAACTAATAATCTAGTGGAAGAGATTATAGAATAGCCTCAAAATAATCACAACTCTTTCCCTTAATTCCTTTTAATACAACATAGGCCTAATCACTTTAATTTTGCATGCCAATTGTATATGTAAGTCAGGAAAAAAAGGTCAAACATTTCTAAAGACAAAAAAAAACTCATTCTCATATTATATGTGTATAATTTATATAGATATTACTTCAATCTGAGGTGTTTTATAAAGATATTTAACATCTCAACTTTGTTCCATTAAAAACAATTCTTTGGGTTCATTTAAGTCATAGTAAAGATTTCCGGTTGCCCTGGTTACTTTTTTGTTTTGTTTTGTTTTGTTTTAATTGTGGTAAAATATATATAGCATTAAATTGATCACTTTAACCATTTAAAGTGTACAATTCAGTGGCATTAAGTACAGCCATAATGTTGTGCAACCATCACTACTGTCATTTCCAGAACTTATTCATCATTCCTAACAGACACTCTATACCAATTAAACAATAACTCCCCATTTCCCCCTACCCCCAGCTTGTGATAGTTTCTATTCTGTTTTCTATCTCTATTATTTTGCCTATTTTAGATACTTCATATAAGTGGAATCATACAACATTTATTCTTTTTCATCTGGCTTCTTTCACTTAGCGTAATGTTTTTAAGGGTCATCTGTATTGCAGCATGTATCAAAATTTCATTCCTTTTTAAGACTGAATAATATTCCATTGTATATATATACATTTTGTTTGTCTATTCATGTGTTGATGGACATTTGGGTTGTTTCCACCTTTAGGTTATTGTGAATAATGCTGCTGTGAACAGTGGTGTACACATACCCATTTGAGTCCCTGCTTTCAATTCTTTTGAGTATATACGTGGGAGTGGAATTGCTGGACTAAATGATAATTCTATGCTTAACTTTTCGAGGAACCACCAAACTGTTTCCACAGTGATAGCACCCTTTTACATTCCCACCAGCAAATTACAAGAGTTCCAATTTCCCCACATCCTCACCAATATTTTGTTGTTGTTTATAACAGCCATCCTGATGGGTGTGAAGGGGTATCTCACTATGATCTGATTTGCATTTTCCAATGACTAGTGATATTGAGCTACTTTTCATGTGTTTATTGTCTATTTGTTTATCTTCTTTGAAGAAATATAATTGATTTAAATCTTCTGCACATCTTTGAAGTGGATATTTTGTTGGTGGTGGTTATAGTTCTTTATATATTCTAAATATTAAGCTCTTATCAAATATATGCTTTGCAAACATTTTCTCCCATTCTGTGAGCTGTCTTTTCACTCTCTTGATAGTGTACTTTGAGGCCCCTCCTTGTTTTTTTAGACTTAAAATGAATATTTTTTACTTTCCAATTTTATTCAAAATTATCACAAACATAAAATACGTTAAAGACTTGTTATAAATTTTACAAAGCTTTAAAATTTTTAACTCAAACAATATGTTTTATTTTAATCTAAAACTACTTTCCATGTATCCATTTACTATGAAACTGCTACTACAGTTCATTCAAGTTTTGGAAGAAGTGATTTCTGCATACAGTTAACCAATACTCAGCAAAGGATTCACCCTTAACCATCAACGTTACTCAGGCATTCTGTTGGGGCCCAATTAAAATATGAAAGAAACTTCGTGCTTTAGAAATAGAAGGAATCTTGCCCTACTTGATACATGACTGCCTATGCTGAGAGACAACAGACTGAGGCGGTTAACAGCATGTATCTGGAGGGAGATTGTTTGGGTTCAAATCTGGGCTCTGCCACTTCCTGGCTGTGGGGCCTCAGCGAGATTACTTAACCACTCTGTGTCTCAGTTTCCTCATTTGTAAAATGGTGACAAATTCTAGGACCACCTTATAAAGCTGTTGTGAGAATTAAAATGAGCTAAAATTTCTAAAGTGCTAGGAAGATTAGCTAGGACAAAATAAACACCAGTTGGATGCTTGATAAATAAAAGTGCTCTACAGGAATCAATTCCCTATGCTGACCATATTTTTCATCAACATTTTATTATTATTAACATAGATGACTCATTAATCAATCAGTACCTTACACTGTAATGGAGAAATATTTAAGGTCGCACGGCCCCACAAATTGAGCCTTTTCTACGATGTATTTTAGAATTACTATGGAATGAATAGCTCATTCACCATTCATTTAAGAAATATTAAGAACCTACAAGGTGTTAAAACACAATGGTCCCTGACCTCAAGGAACTCATAAAGGGGTCATGAGAGATAAACAACACTTTATGATGTGTGCAACTAAAGGAGTAGAGGATGCTTTGCAAAAACACAGTAGAGCATCTAACCCAGGCTTTGAGGGACAGAGGGAAGGTGTAAAGGCTAACTGACATCTAAATTGAGATCTGAAGGCTCTCAGGCAGATTGTCTGCTGAAAACATTGAAGGCGTAGGGATTGGAGAGAACTCCAACCAGAAGAAACTGTATAAATGAAGCCCAGAACCAAAAAGAGTTTGATATGATGACAAAACTGAGAATACAGTTTGACTTTAGTACAAGAGAGAAGAGAGGAGAGAGGAGTTGGAGAAAGAAGGCTGAGATTAACAGAGACAAAAGTCCTGAAGGGTCCAATGAACTGTTTTAAGTATTCTAAATTTAATCTAAGCATTAATGTCAGTGCAGTGACAGATCAGATTTGCACTCTGTAAAGAAGGACCACTCTGATTACACTGGGGAGAAAGGATGAAAAGAGAGAAGACCACTTAGGAAGCTATTATAGGAACCTAGGCCAGATGTGAAGATAGCCTGTAGTATAGTAACGGCAAAAGGGAAAGAGAAAAGTGAAAGGTCTAAGGAGATATTTAAAAGGCAAACTGATTATTGTGAAGAAGACGGAGGAATCACCGATACTTCCCAGTTTCTGGCTTGGACAAGGGATGCATGATTGTTGCAGACTGTTGAAGAAGCCATGATAAATCTATACTGGTCTGAAACGTAAAGTGGGAGGGGTGACGCGGCAAGGGGTAAAGCTGGAGAGGTTGGTTGGGGCCAGATAAATTTAGCTATAGGTTAAATGAAGATTTCTGTGATGTTGTTCTAAGAGAAATGGGAAGCTATGGGGAGCTTTATTGTTTGCACTACTCATTCTCAGGGAAGTAAATAAATGAAAATGAAGACTCTGAATAATTCCCAGGCCCACCATGTATGGCTGGGCAGGCTGCATACTGCACAAATCCAGGGGAGGCCATTCACATAGATCATGATATAAATGGCACTCCCAAAGTTGTGCAAAGCACAGTAGCCATCCTTGATATTTACGTGGTTCTCTATTTTATGTGAATAAATATCTTACCTCCTCAGTATAATAATGAACATCTCTAGAGCAGTGCTTATGTTTTACACTTTTCTTCTATTTCTCAAATTACCTAGCACAGTTCTGAACGCACATCTAACTCTTATTGAAACACTTTGTGGTCTTGACTCTAGATACCACTATTCACTTGGATTTTTACTATTACAAGCACTACCTACTCTCCTATCACAGAGTAATTCCAATTACACTCATCAGCTTTACTCTGATTTTAGTTTTTTTATTTCTATAACAAGTTATTACATTTACATGTCTATATTTTTACTAAATCAAGTTTTATGACACTGATGAGTTTTAAAGCATGTTCTCGTTTTCCTTAACTGGTCATTTTTCACTTGAAAATATTTGTGTTCCTCCCTTGCTTTTCTTTAGAGAAGAATTTTCAGGCCTTGATTTGATTTCTTTCATCCTCTATGATTATATACCTCTGGCCACTATTCCTTCATTTGATTAAGAATTAGTAAATTTTGTTATCACATATCTATTTGTCTTGCTTTCTGTGAAACACTTTTTCACTGCCATAACTATAAAGTCAATTATGATTTTAGGTGTTATATCCCTTACAACACACAAAGAGCCTTATCATTTATTTAAATGGTCAGAATGAATCACAAAATGTATATATAGTCTTTTTTACATAAAATTCAATTGTAATCATAAATGATTCAAGAAACTCTTATGATCAAGAGTAATATATTTTCTCCTTTTAAATTTATTCTCATTAACTGTAGTATCCTCTGAATTTTGTTTGGTGATTCACTGTCAATTCAGTCATTTGTGAGTGAAGGACTACCACACCTGACATGTCACTGTTGAGTGGGGAGGGGTGAGAGGAAGATGAGACAGAGATCACTGACCCTCTCACTGGCAGCCAGCAACTCTTCTAAGAGGGCAAGGAAGCACAGTATGTATTCACTTATTTAACATATACTTCTAGAGCATCACCAGGCACTCCTCTAAAAAAATCTACAAATATTAACCCATTAATCCTCATTAAAATCCTACTAGGTAGATGCTATTTATAGCTTGGGAGTCTATGCCCTCCTATTTCTCCAATGTCTCAGTCAGCCCATTTACCAATGAAAACTGGCCTCTGTGCTAGGTTTAGAACGCATACCATCTGTTGAATTCACATGATTCTGCCATTAACGTTACTGTGTCTCTTCCATGATTACTGTATTAAACCTAAATTCCATTGATTTGTCCAGTGCAACTGTGACTCTTGACTAGGTCACTGCCACCACCGTCTATATGTGAGATTTATACTGAGTGAGTATGTAGAGCATAAAAGTTATGGCAAGTTCAATTTACATGACACTTCAGATAAAAATGATTAGAACTTAAGTGTTTATAGTTACGTGAAGAAATATAAAATGGGCTTTTAACATAGTTTTCAAATGAACATGTAAGTTCCACATATCCAAGCCTTTATTTTCATTTCAGATCTCTCTCCTGAGCCCCAGAGCCCTATCTATCCAAACTGCTTACCAGAGTCACTGGCACATAGATCTCCCAGACACACTTCAACCTCAGCACTGTTACAGAGTGAAATCTCCATTTCCCTGTGCTGTTTGTATCCCTTCTCCATTAATGAAGAGTGCTAATTTGCCTAAGTAACCAGAAGCCTTGGCGTCATTTTGTTTGTTTGTTTGTTTGTTTCTAAAAGTCATTTTATTGTGAAAGCATGAAGGACTGCCTTTCATCAGGCAACAAGTTTGCCATTCCAAAGCTGTTTCAACATTTATTGAGTGCCATTTATTGAGTGGACCCTCTGCCAGTTGGAGGGCTGTAACAATTTTTAAAAACAATTTTATTGAACTATACTTAATTTATAATGTCATGTTAGTTTCTAGTATACAGCAAACTGATTCAGATATGTGTATGTGTGTGTGTGTGTGTGTGTGTGTGTGTGTGTGTGTGTGTGTATCCCTGTGCTATACAGTAGGACCTTGTTGTTTATCTATTTTATATATAGTAGTTTGTGTCTGTTAATCCCAAACTCCTAATTTATCCCTCCTCCACCCTCTTTCCTCTTTGGTAACCATAAATTTGTTTTCTATGTCTGTGAGTCTGTTTCTGTTTTGTAGTTTGGTAAATGAGTTCATTTGTATCGTATTTTAGATTCCACATATAAGTGGTATCATATGGTATTTGTCTTTCTGTCTGGCTTACTTCACTTAGTATGATAATCTCCAGGTCCATCCATGTTGCTGCAAATGGCATTATTTCATTCTTTTTTTATGCCTGAGTAATATTCCATTGTATATATATACCACATCTTCTTTATCCATTCATCTGTCTATGGACATTTAGGTTGCTTCTATGTGTTGGCTACTGTGAATAATGCTGCTATGAACACTAGGGTACATGTATCTTTTCGAATTAGAGTTTTCCTTGGAGTCATTTTGAACTCCTCTCTCCCCTCACCTGCCCCTGCCAGCCCCCTACTACTAAGTCACAAGTCTGGCAGATCTCTTATCCAGCATGACTGCTATAGCAAAAATGGATACCTGGTCTTCCCGATCCTGTTTCAATCCCCTCCAATCTATTCTCCACACTACTGTGAAAATCATCTCCCTAAAACACAAATGAATCCCTCCATCCCTCTAGTTAAAACCTTTCAATGGCTTTCTATCAATTTTAGGATAAATCCGAACTTCAGATGAGGTCCTTCATAATTAGGGCTGTTTTCCTCTCCAGCCACTGACTTGCCTCTCTCTTGTCCTATTAACCCAAGAAGTTCCAGCCATGCCTAAACATCTGCCTTTTCTATCAAGTACCATCTTTTCTCTTGCCTATTTGCCTTTACACATAATGTTCCCTCTACCCAAATGCAGTTCTCCTCTCCCATTTCTTCGTCTAGCTAACTCCTAAGAAATTCAGCACAGATAACACCTCCTCCTAAAAGCCTCCCATGACCAGCACCCCTCATTCCTAAAACTTGGTTAGGTTACCCTTCATATGTGTTCCATATGTCTATATATCAGACACTTATCAAAAAGTATGTATTTATATATCTCTCCATTAGCAAATAAGCTCCTTAAGGGCAGAGTCTATGCCTGCTATTTTTGCATGATCAGCATCTAAGCATGCATCTGGCACTTGGACACTCAGTAAATGTTTGTTGAATGATGAACGAACAAACTCTGAAAATTAATGTGCAATTTTCTCTTTTTAGGTAAATTTTAGTTAAAATAACAAAATGGATAACATGTGTTCATAGTTCTTTTTTTAGGTACACGAGGTCAGGTACATAAGTGTCATCATCATAAATTCATAAAGCTTTAAGGAACTCAAATGGGTCATTTAAACTATCCCCTCACCTAAAACCACCCCACATACATATAATTCTATTTTAATTTAAAGTCTTCTAGAGAGCTGCAAATTTTAAATTAGTTCTGTCTTCTTCTGTCAATGTGTTTTCTCTTTTACAATATATACCTATTACACCCATCTTCCTGGAGAAGATTAGAATGTTTAGGAATGGGGTCAGTATAGAGAATAAAGAGGACAGTTCTAAAAGGACTGTCTGCTCCAAGAGGTTTCATGGGTAATATTTGAAGAAGAAACTTTTGAAAGGCAATCACAGTTCAAAAATCTATCTTCAGATGAAATTCTTTGCTTTAATCATACTCTACCTAGTTTACTTTTTTTTGAGATAGTTTACTCTAAAAGATATGGATACAAAGATAATAATTAAGAGCCATGGAGTAGAGACGGGGGCTGGTTATTTTTTAAATCAGAAATATAGTGATAGTTGCTACAGCTGAACTCTGAACATAGCACTGAGTTTTGTGGCAGCAAAAGTAGAACGAGAACCACTTTGTGAAATAAAAGGAAGCAGGAACAAATTTTTTTTTTCCTGAAATCATACCTAGGCCTGGCTTGAAACATAATAGTTAATAAAAGATTGGTTGAATAAAAGAGTATATCTTTGTATTAAAAAATTTAACAGCAAAATGGACATCTTCAATGATAGGTTTTTAAAGTTATGGGAAAGTCTAAGTATCTATTTTTAAATAAGCCCTCAAAAAAAAAAAGAGGGACTTTTAGAATTATTAGACTAATTCTACGAAGACATTTTTATAGAAAACTAATGTAATCTAGTTTACTTACATAATATAATAGTGATTCTAACTTGACACAGAGATACAACTTAGAATATATGGAAAAGTGGAGAGAGATCATTTCCTTTGGAGACACATGCACACATACACAAGCACAAATATCATTTGTTTTCACCTAGATTTTTAACAGAACTTGAATAAACAATAAATTTAAAATTGAGCCACCCTTATAATAGAAAACTGGGGTGTATGGCAAAACCAATACTTCACTTTGAAAATTAGGGAAGTCTGACTTGTGTTCAAATGGGCCATTCCACCCACTACAAGACAAGGCCAATTTGTTTTCTCAAGGTATGGCCCTGGATTTCTCCTAGGGCCAGTAAATCTACTCAGTAGAAATCCCAAAGTTCTGCCCCCAATGAACATGGAAGAAAAGCCCTTCACACCAAGTGTGATTAAATAAAGAACAAAGGGAAGTGTTGAGTATGCATTCACATCAACCAACCAACAAATATCAAGGGCCTCCCTCTTCACTGTACTCTACCTCAAATGTTCTCAAAAGACCCAGGAGAGCAGGCAGGCAATCACAGGGCAGCTGGCCTCCCTGGGCCCTGACGAAGTCTCCTGGGCACTCTTCCTGATAACAGGAGGTCTCAGTCCAACAACTCTCTCAAGTACTCTATTGGTTCTCAACTTCCAGTGGATTACACACTTTCCCCAGGTGATTTTAAAGAGCTTCTGGTTTGATAAGACTTTCCTTAGAAGCCAGAGGAAACCAAAAAGTCTTCTAGAGCTCTGAGGCCAGTTTAAGCCCTAAATACAACTTCCACTCCCTCAAACCTCCAGGTATTTACCAATTAAAGTTAGTTCTCTGCATCTGGGCCTCCACTCAAGATCCCATAATGGTCCTCAACGAGACCTCAAAAGCAGTTATGCACAATTACTGGACAGTCATTGGTACCCAAAGGCCTAAATAGATGACTTGTTTTAACAGTTAACACTGAGGCTTATCTGGAACTCCTAGAACATCTAGGAATAGTTTCCTGATACCTCTGAGGTAACACCGAAAGAGCACAAGGTCAGACAGCAATTAAGAAAAAGGTCCTAGTCCCAGTTTGGCCACTAACTCACTTTGTGATGAGGGCAATTATCCAATCTTCTTTGGGCTTTAACCACAGTGAAGAAGATACCTACTCTACTTACCTGAGCTGTTATAAGAATCTAATCTTCTAAGAGATGTGAAAACACTTAGAAAAATAATTACTCCTTCCTTCATTCTATTTAAACATGTTGAACATCTGCTCTATGCTAAGCATTATGCTAGGCATGAAATTTACATCTCGTAGAGAAAGCAGAAACTAAACCATTACAGTTGTGATAAGGACTATGAAAGAGAAATATTAGAAGCAGGGAAAGATAAATCAATAAACTCAACCCGCTGGGAGGGCTCAAGGAAGGTTTCCCTGAGGAATCAACATCTAAGCAGAGCCATAAAGAATGAGTAGGAATTAATCAGGCAAAGAAGTGTAGGAAAAGGTTCTAGTAGTCAGAGAAGCAAAGGTCTTGAAAAAACATTCAACAAATGTAAAGTGCTTTTAGGAAACACTTAAATAACTTTTCAAAAACATTTAATCTGTGACATTAAAATGTAACCCCACAATCTGCCATTTCAAAAACCCACTCTTACAGGTTTATCTACAGCTTGGATTTTTCTTTTTAGTCATCAAACTTTTCCTAAGAAAACAGTGAGATCCCAGCCCTGGTTGCATTATTTTCTACTTATGTACCAATGCTTAGATAACAAAACAGATAAATGTCCATGTAGAAACAACGATTTGGGACACAGAATAAAATTCTGAAAAATCTTGTTTTTAGGATATATTGGTAGGTGCATAAAAATTCAGAATTTTTATAGTTCCCTGGAACATTTTCCACTTAAGTATATGAAAAGAAAGAAAGAAAGAAAGAAAAACAAAAGCCCTCTATCCCTACCCTATCCTTAAAAAAAAAAAGTCAGTGCTTTGAGTTAATTATCGTACATTCAGAACTATAAGACTCCTTTTATATTGGCAAATACATCAAATTTAAAGGGCATAATTCGTTAAGTTTTCTGAAGTTGCTTTACTAATTATCTTTTCAGTTCTAATATCCTTTGGAACAACAGTTTTTGTAGGAGAATCATGGTATTGTACATGTACCTCCCAGGATGTGTTTTAAATACATTATAAATATTTACTACAGGCTTTTCCTTCTCATAGCAAATTGAAGTTCTAGATCATTAATACGAAGATTTTCCCCCTGCCCAAGACACATGCAATTTAAAATCATTTTATGTCAACATATATTACTTATTTTCTTGAATTATGAACCAAATAAATTGCCTCAATTTGCAAATTAGCTTCATACAGGTGCATATTTAAAGAGATAGGCAAACTTTTCTATTCCTACTCTTCTGAAAATGTGCATAACTATGATTTGCCATGTTTACTGTTTGGCTATATATAGGTTACAAGCAAAATATTACAAAGTATTATTTTAAACTTTACCCCCACTTTTCTTATATAAATAGCTGCTTCAGAAGAAGTTTATTTCGTGCAGCTAAGCAGTTTAAAAATCATGTTCTTTGGGCCTTTACTGGCTTATTTTAAAAGACCTTCTAAACAACCAAAGAGTGGCCTGGTACTCCAATATACCACAAAACACCTTTCTTATATTTTATAATTAAACAACCACCACCAATTGCTGAAATTCCACAATTGGTACAACGATGTATTATCACTACCATTGAAGTCATGTGTTATTATTCATAGAGGGGAAGTATCCAAATTCATTTTTAAATAGCTACAAGATGTAATGGCCCAAACATACAGGGTTTGAGGGAGCATAAAGAGATTTTATAACAGACATTAAACTTTCTAATCTTTTCATGTATGTCCTTTTGATTTAGAAGGAACAAAATCTCAATGAGGAAAAAAGAAACTCTAGGTTATAGACACATTGTACACAGTTCTTTCTAGTAACAATTTTGATTGGAACTCAAACTTATTTTTGTCCAAATACTCTGAAGAAGATATCTTGCAACACTGTTTTATAATTACTTTGGACATATTTAATAGAGCAGATTCTCTCATTAGCACATCAAAAACACAATGAGAAAGATCAGAGATTTTAAATGAAATAAAACTTCATTGATAACTTTTACCTTTAAGATTCCTTTCACACTGAATGAATTTTTAAAAAATTCTAAACCAGTGAACTACTGATTTATCATGATACCTATATGGAAACTTTTTTTCACATTATTTTGGATCCATGATACATATTTATTTAAACAGTTTATTAGGGGAGACAAGTGGGAAAATAAAACAAAACCCTCCCAGGTATGCAGACAGTATGTCAAAGTCAGGAATAAAATGCACTGGTATCTTATGCTACCAAAATGAAGTCACTTGACTGAAAAAAAAAAAAAAGCTTGATCAAAATATATACTTTATGTACAAATATTGTGGCTCATTCAAAAGCATTTTTAAATCCATGGTGATGTTTTAAAAATAAATCATTTAAATGGTTAAGTTGACTATTAAGAGAAGTCTTCATAACAAAGCTTACAGGGTTTTTTTAAATTAAAAGAATAAATATATTAGAATACTCATCTCTCCCTATTTAAAGTTATTAAAGGGGTGCTTAAGTTGAATTTAGATAACGTGAAATACATTAAAATAAGCTCCTCAGGGGAAAGAAAAATCTTACCATTCCATCAAGATATTAGTCAAGTGCAGATAACTTCAAAACATTAAGTTATATTCCTTTTGTATTCCATTCCTTCATAAGCCAGACCATAAGTGGAAATAGGTGGCTATTTAAGAATGCCATATCTAAGTCACTTATACTTTGGTGATGACTTAGCCTGTTTGGATTGATTAAATTCCACAATATATTCTACATTGTATACTTATGGGAAGAGATAATCTGTCACTATTATGCTAAAACATGATATTCTGTATCTTAAGAGTTATCTGTACATCCATATTTCAGTATCAAATTTATAAAAGAATGTCAATCATTTTCCCTTTTTAAGAAATCATGTTTTAGTTTAGCTGCATACATACTGTCCAGAAAATTAAATATTTGTAAATAGCAAGTGTCCATTCACAAAGGCCACTGAGTAGGACTGAAAGGGAAAAAAAATCCAAAAATAAGCCCATTCAAAAAATGTAATATGCTCTAATGAAGTTAACATGGTCAGTACATATGAAACACTGTGTGTCCAGCACTGTTCTGGGCACTTTGAGGAGTATACGTGCATGCACACAAGCACACACACACGTGCAGAAGAAAGAAGACGAATTCACATGAAACAACTGTAGAGCTAAAGACTATCAACTCTGAAATTTTCAAAATGGAGAACAGATTAGTGGTTGCCCAGGGTTAGGAACAAGAGGGAGGTAGGTGTGGCTATAAAAAGGCATCACAAGGGATCCTTGTGGTGATGAAAGTAGTATCTTGACAACAGTGGTGATGGATACACACGGTATAAAATTGTATAGAACTAAACACACACATACACTTAAAGTACAAGGAAAACTGAAAAAAAAACTGATGGATTTTTATCAATGTCAATATTCTGGTTGTGATATACTACAGTTTTGAGGTACATTAGCTCTCTATATTATTTCTTACCACAGCATGTAAATCTACAATTATCTCAAAATTAAGTTTTTTAAAATGATTACAAAATACTCTTTCTCTATTCTAAATACATCCGCCTCCCAAAATAAAAACATGCAATAATAAACACCAGAATCCCTCCCAGTGACAAAAGAAATTGCCAGCTAGGTGCAGTAGTAATTCCCCTCAAAGAAACCCAGAGTAAACATTATGTCTAAACATTCTTGCCCTGAAAATATGTTCTGAATTTTCTTCAAATCCGTGTTAATTTAATGAGTTTTAAAGATCATATCCCATAAATTGAAGATTTCTCATGACACAGCAGCAATAAAATTCTACCTTCAGATGGTGGTGGAATCATCCTTAATCAGAGACAGAGACAGAGTGGGGGGGGGTGTACCACCATTTTCTTCTCTGTTTATGTTAAAAGATAAGAAGCAAATCACACACACAGGCACACACTCTTCCTCTCCTTGTAGAGTCTACATGAGTTCGGATCGAGACGTGTAATAAGAGCACCATAAGGATTTCTCAAAGCTAGGTCTCTGCCTACTTGGAACCTCTCGGAAAATATTCAAGCATATCTTTGCTCTTTCGCTAATGCAAGACAAGAAATAACGGGTCAACTGCTCTGGAATTCCTTTGGTGTGAGAAAGTCAAGTCGAAGGTGATCAAAACAGGGCATTCGGATAAAATGGGTCTGATTAGGGTAGACTCAGACAACCTGACATGTGCTTGGTTGCGATAAAGATGGAAATAGGGACGTCGGGTCCCTCTCACACCAATCTGGAAACATGACCCGCTGAAGAGACCGAACGCTTCTACAGCCTCCGCGGTGGGTTGGAGGAATTTAGGGACGCTGTCCTCCCGTCCCCATCCTGCCGCTCCCCAACAGCTCAGCCGGCTGGGGAGCGGGGCGACGGGGACCCGGGGCGAGGCGAAGCCAGGGGACACTGGGCGACGAGGGGTCGGGGATACGGGGTGAGGGGCGAGGCAGGGCCAAGGACCCAGGGAGACTAGGAATGGAGATGCGGGGCGAAGCCGGGGCAGCAAGGGACGCGGGGTCGGGGCGCGGGGCGACGCGAGTGCGAGGTGAGGGCTCACCCGCGTTTTGCAGCGTCTCGATGTTCTGCGGTCTGGTCGCCAGCTCCGCCACCATCTGCACGAATTGGGTCCGGGCTTTCTGGTACTGCTCGAACACTGCGGGGAGAGACACGCTGGAGCGCGCTGCCCGCGGCCCCCGGGCCCCGCCGCCCCCCGTCGGGGCGCCCGGACCTACCTTGCAGCACCTGCCTCTGACTCATGGCGCCCTCGCCACCAGCTCGGCGGCGCCCGGCTCGTCCGCGCCCGGCCTGCGAGTCCGCGGAGGGGTCGACCGCGGCGACCGCTCGGACTCCGACGGGAGCCAGGTCTCTCTGTGTACCCGCGTCTCCCGGGCAACCGACCGGAACCGGAACGCGGCCCTCTCGCGGCAACGGCGGTCCCGGGCGTGACGTCAGGGCGCGGTGCTCGGGTGCCCCGTGCGCGGTCGGCGTCCACCAAGGAGCTCAGCCTGTGCGACTTCCCCGACGTGCGGAGCTCGCCCGGCGGCCGGGGGAGCCGTGCGCCGTCGAGGGTCACACCCTATGGGCACAGGCGTCCGCCAGGAGGTCAGGGAGTTTCACAGACCGAACCCGGAGGGAGCCCCACGCGCCCAGGAACCCGGTCCAAGTGCGGCGAGACAAGCAAAGTGCTGCGATGGAGTCGCCTGGGCTTCGACGGTCGAGAAAAATCTCACATAGGACACTGTGTAATCTGATAAATACATTACTGTCAGTACAACCTTAAAGTCAAATGTTTTCCCCTTTAGTCCAGCTTTTATATACCCGGCATTTCAGGTTTCAGGATTCCTGGAGGGTCAAGACAACTATGTTCATACACTTAATTATACTGTATTGAAAACATTTAATAAGCACTCCTAGAGATTCAGTGAGAAAAGCAGACGAGGAAACAATATGATAAACGTCCTGTCTTCCTTGACTTTCTCCAAATTACTACCAACTTTGCTGTTTCCTCACTTTCATGTGATTTTTAAACATGTTATCTTCGTCTTTTAAATTTAGGCTTCATTCTGTTGCTGAAGGACATTTCCAAAAGAAACTGAGAGAATCTTTACCTGGAAAGTCTTGATTGAAATTATCTTAACCAGACTTCCCTTGCTGACATAACTTTAATTCTTTACCCGGTTTCTTTTGACAAAAGTTAGGTAGTCTATTAGTGGTTTCTAGTTTGTCTGAAAACTGTATACCAAATGTTTCAGTGACAGGTGTCAACTTTAAATGTTCCTCCATCAGAAACTACAATTTCGCCAGATGTCAAGTGAGCAGATAGTCACAGCTGCTGCTGAGTAGTGCCAAGACAGGAAACCTCTTGATATCTCTTCTTTAATAGAAGGGAGCATGCAAACTTAGCTGGGGTGAGTCCTATATAATAATCTTTCAAATCTCACTCTGACTTGAGCTCTCTGATAAAGTCCTGGTATTTTGTGAAGCCCCAAATAGTTGTGGAATGGACTAGCAATCAGAGAGAGGAGTAAGTATGTTAAATACTTACAGCCGGGTCCCTACCACCCCCAGAACAGGTGCATGTCTTTTGCTCCGGAGTTCAGAAGCCAATGATACCCACAGTCCCTTTACTTAACTCTGAGGCATAAAGTTTAACAGTGATCTCCACATTTCCCTAAGGAAACAGGTCCTTTAGAATTAAAGTTTTTGTGTGTACTAATTTAGAGATTGGGGGGGAGGGACAAGTTGAACAAATAATTAAAATGGCAAATACACCTTCACTGTAATTTTATTTTCAGTTCCTTGTTGCATTGTGAAAAAAGAAATCCCCTTAAAACTAAAAGGTTCCATATTTGGTTTCAGTCCTTTAACAATTCAAACTCCGAAGTGACTACAGCTGCCATTTTTAGTAATTCTTTTTACTATGTATTTTCTACTTGAAACGTGTTGAGATAAGAGCTCAATAGTGAAAAAAAGGCTAAACCTATAAACATAACAGTCTACTTACGGAACCTTGCAAAGTTTGAAAACTTAAGTTCAAGTGGTATATAAATTATTTTTAACTATAGATTCTGAGTATTTGTCATTAACAGTGTCTGTGGGTTAAACTGTATTGTTCCTGATGAAACACAATATAGAATTCCTAGTTTATATCTGAAACTGGACATACTAAAGAAGCTAGATCTTTGCTCTTTATTCTGGCTTCCTTTTTTAAAATCCTTAAAATTAAATGGAGAACTGTAACAGATTAATTGTAAAACATAAATGAATTGTTAGGAATTCAAATATAAGATATGGCAAAACTGAAAGATTACGTTTACTGACAAAGCCAATCTATATTTTCTGACTCACTTTTCAACTTACTAACTATAAAATAAAATACCATTCTGTTTTACAAAGCTAGTTGAATACCCCAAGATGACGTACACACCTCTAACAGTTAAGCAGTGAGAAAGAAAACTACTCAAAGGGATATGTCAATTAAAAAAAAAAAAAAGGAAGAAAAGGTGCTATTTAAGATTACTCTTCTTAAAGTACCAGCTGACTTTAATACAGATATACAGTGTACTTGACACATTAAACTATACATTTGATTGAGAATGAAACTTATTATCTGAATAACTTGCAAAAATGTTTCCAAGAAAGATTTGTGTGGAAGCCTTTGCCCCCTTTTGTATAAAGCTAATCACATGTAATTTCAAAATCATTTTTGCATTTATCTTCTTATGAAAATGAGACTCAAAAAAGACAACATTATAAAGCCAGTTTAAAAATCCTTTTCTGTTTCTCTTTAAAAATCTGCTCTGGGAATTCAGAAAAACCCATTATCATGGGAATATATTCTGCACATGCCTAAAAGAAATTTTACTAATTTTAACGGACATGTTTTCTTTTCCTTCAGGTTCTAGAAGAATTTTAAAAGTTAAAGCTTTATATGTTATAAGTAGATATTAATATCCACATTTTAAAACTGCTGTTGAATGAATCAAGTGTATATATATTCCTCTCCCAAGCCAAAAACATTAAATATCAGTGTGTGCCAGACACTACTACTAACAGAATGTGCTTGTCTTCTAGGACATGAAACCTAGTGGAAGATCGACGTCTAAAGAAAGTTTAATTCATTAAATAAGCATATACTGCAGCCTGCCCTGTTTTAAGGGCTATTATTGCACTCAGCACTTTAAGTGCCTTGGGAGCAAAGAAGAGGGACTTAGGATAACCTAGGGGAAGAGGTGAGAATATCTAAAACATCACTTAACTAATAAAAGGTGTCTTGTTTTTAAGAAAAATTAGCTTTTACCTAGATATGAAATCTCCTTCCCTCCTCCCCCAAAGAATTAAAACATAATGGTAGTATTTAAATATGCATTCATTTGGCAACTGCATGTAATTATGCAAGTCATAAGAATACAATAATCATTTTGCCAACATCAAATCTAAAATTAATAATATTTACATAGTTGAATGAAAAATAAAGGTATTACATACCCCATAACCAAGTTAGTGGACTCAAAATATTACCTATAATGATGAAAGCAACATATGACATCTTAAATGTTGCTCTGCTCCTCTTATGAGTAAAAGCCTCAGGAGTTTACATTTGGGTTTTAGCAGACCAACCGGTTGTGCCATCAAGTTTGTCAGCTGAGCAGAAAAGACTCGGACACTTCCATCCAGAAGGAGAAGATTAACATTTCTATGCTGATGTTGTGTTTGTGTCTTGTTTCCTATTCTTTGCTTTTCAAGCCTTTTAAAGTCAATTTATATTTTAGACTTTAAAGTTTTTACGTTTCTTTGTGTTAAGGCCAATAAAATGTTTAAATGACAGTGATTTTGCTGGCCCCAAAGTTCTAAAGATACACCTGTACATGGCTTCCTTTTCCAGTAATTCAGTGGATGCACAGATTGAACTCATCCTTTCCACTTCCAAAGACTGATACTAAAAATTGATGATTCTAATGTCTGAAATACAGCATAACATTTTCGAAGGCAATGGGACATGCATAAAGACCAATTTATTGCTGCTTGGTGTGCGTGTGTGTTATGTGAGTATCTTCTTTTTAAAGACTTACGTGTTTTCCTTTAAGACTGTACCCAAACCCCGCACCAGCAGATACCCTCTAGGCACCCTGCCATAGAAGTCTGTCAGCCACTCCTTCTCAGCGCTCCCCAGGGCCCCCACCCCTTTAAAATCTTGGCCTTGTTGGACTTCTCTGAGACAAGGTAGGTGCTATTCCTTTCCCACGTTTTTATTACTACAGGACGCAAGAGACAAAAGATGGAGGGTACCACATACGAAAAAAAACCCGGAGCCCACCAAGCGCCCATCTACGCCAAGACCCAGGAGGACACGGCTCACGCATCCTCCGTGTGCGGGTCCCGCCAGGGCTGCGCTGCGACTCCGCCCGCCGCAAGCGGAAGGTTCTGGGCCGACGCCGCGAAGCTAGACGTAGGCGGGTCTCCGCGCGCGCAATGGGCACGGGGTCCCCGCCTCGACGGCGCTGGCTTCGGGCAGGCAACTGCGTTCAATGTGTACGGGGTGTCGGGGCCCCAGGAAAAGGGAAGAACGCGATGCTCCTCCGATGTCCTCGGCTTTTCCTTTAAGCCAGAGTTTCTCAAACTCCGGCGGGCACCTCCGCAGACTCCGCGTAGTTCTCACCGGGGAGGGGGCGCGGGAATCTGTTGGGGTTGGGGGTCAGGCCGTCGTTCGAATCAGAAACCCGCGAGGCCCCCGCCGTGGGTCGCTGGGCTGGGCCGAAAAGGAGGCGCGGGGGCGGCAGCGCCGGCGGGAGGAAGAGGCGAGGGTGCGCGGCCCGAGGGGTAGAGTGCGGAAGCGTGGCGCAGGCTACGCGCGGGCGGCCCCCCTCTAGCGGGGCCTCCGGGGGCGGCCGCGGGCCTGCGGGTGTGAGCGAGGGGGGAGGTCCCAGCTTCGGCTTGCTCGTAGCCCTGCGGGCCGCCGGCCTGGGGATCAGGAGGGAAGGGGCCGCAGATGCCGCAAGCCGGCGTCTGCTGGGGGCGGGTTGCAAGATGAAGAAGGCCTCTGTCCTTTCGCTTTGCTTCCCGGCCAGGCCTCCAGCAAGCACCGCACCGCCGCGCGGGCTCTAGCGGACGGGTCCCGCCCCGAGCCTCCCCGCGGCGCGGCTGACCCGTGGGCCCGGGAATGGTGTGGCCAACTCGCAGGGGCGAGCCCGGAGCGGGCGGAAGCTGGAACCCCGGGAGCAAAGGCCCCGCAACGTTGCGCAGCCAGAAAAGCTCGCGGCGGCCGCTCCGTTCGGCCCTGCTTCCCCTGACTTGCTTCTCCCGGGACTTAAAAAAAGAGAGCCCCGTTGGCGGGGGAGTGGGATCAGACTCTTGGTCGGAGTGGGGTGGGGGAATCCTACACCACCTTACATCAGCCAGCTCCCTAGACCCCGGCGGCGCAGGCCGGATCCCAAAGGCTGAGTGAGGAACCCAAAGCTTACTTTAAAAAAAGGAAAGGAAAAAAAAGCTGCATGTCACTGCGCATGTGCGAGCCTCGTGTTTTTGGTTTGTTTTTTTTTTTAATTTTTGACGTCATTTCGCTACATCAAATCTCAAGCCAAAACTTCTTGCTCATTGATTACTCTGAAAAATAATTGTATGCTCTGACTCCTAGGAAATACTGCAAAAGTACAGAGAGACGGTGTTCAAGGTTTCTGCTTTCACAAAAATAGCACAGGCTATCTATCCACCCTGCACGTCGGTTCCCCCCACAGATGATCAGAGCCGAGAGAGCTCCGCTAAAACTTAGGCTAGACTTGGAAGACTCAGTGGCACAGCTTCCCATTTTTTAAGTGGAGATAACTTGCGCTATGATTTGCATCCTCCTTAGTGCAAGTAAGCTATACAACACAACTCCTGCCTTTTTTTTTTTTTCTTTTGGTATTTCTGAGGAAACATGTGAATATTGCTAAAGCTGAACTACTTTACGTCCTACTCCAGTGTTACCTCATATTTATTTTTTAAAGCGAAGAATAAAGGCTTTCATATGGACAACATAAGAAAAGATTAATGACTACCAATATGAAGAAAATACTAATGCCTTTCCCATTAATAAGACAGGAAATGAATAGTAAAGAAATGCTTTTTATTCTAGGAGTGCTTTTTTTTTTCCCGGTGAAATAATACGTAATTGCTTATCATTTTGATTATAAGTCAAGGGTAAAGGTCTTGGAAGTTTACAGATAAAATTAGATGTATACAAGTAATGTCAGTATATTTATAGTCAAATCCCAGAGAACCAAACTTACTAACAAACTTTTGGCTTAAAGATTGCCTTGCAATACTAAGGACACCAAATGGGGACAATTAAGATAGAGACTTCTGGTAGCACAACTGGATAGAAAAACCTTGATTTTTTTTTAATATGATGCTTATGCATAATGCTTTAAACGTATGGCAAACATCTAAGACTGATACCAATTAAGATATCAGTTATCTTTCTTGGAAAGTGTATTCTCAGAACCCATTGCAGACCATGATAATATAAGAGTTGGCTGCACTAAGGTCTGTCTTTAAGTTTAGAGAGCCTATACGAACTGTGTATATTAAGTTCATGAAAAAGGATTTCCTTAAGCCTATTTTAAAGGTTGCTTATATCATTCTGTTGTAAACTTACTTTATTCTAATGAATTTCCTTAGAAGTGGTCTCCAAAGTGATAATTTTAATTGGTGAATAATTTGAGCAGAATGATTATTTAGTAAAAGTGAGTGGAGTCCTTCAGATCTCGTAACCTCTTTCTCATTAGAAAATGATGGCATAGTTTGAAGAGAACCCAAATGAATATATTTTAAGATAATTGTCATGAGGCATATTTAGAAAGAAACAGCTGGTAAACACATTTTCCCAAGCTTACCCTGACTGACTTCTTCAGTTACACTAGACAACAAACTGTAATATATCATGTTCAAAGGAAAAACACTCTTCTGAGTTAATTACTGGTAACATTAATTTTCTGATTCATGAACAGCTAGATGCTTTCTAAACAGCACTCCATTTTCCCAGTATCATTTATACTTAAGTATTTTGGATGAGTGTTTATTGAATTTAGGAGTTTTGTTCAGAAGGTTGGAAAGGAGTCAAAAATTGCATGGTAAGATTCTATAGAAATGTAACCAATTCCAATAAAAAGTCCTCTGTATGGAAGTACATTATGGAAATGACGTGGTTGTCAGACCTAATTGCTTGGCTTTTGAGTCCTCAGAAGAAATTCTACAGCCTTAGGGGTGTAGACCCAAAAGCAGCAGCATTTCTGGTTTCAGTTTAAATAAAACAATGGAATCCATCATTATTCAAGTCAATAGCAAAAATTCACATGAATATGAATGCACTTTGATCTTATCCTTCAATTCATTGAAAGACACAGTCGTAATGAAAAAGAGAGATAATCTCTTTAACTTGGTCCAAAGCAAGTTGTTGGAGCTTTTCTTTCCTGAAAGACCATAGAAAGGAACTTTTCACTAAAGCCTTGCTTTCGTGTTTTTCAGGTGGAGGTGGGGAGTGTTGGGCAAGCTACAGGTCATTATGTTGCCCCCAGGAACCAAGTAGTGCTAACTTTCTTCTTTGAGGTAAACTGTCTTATTTAATGAACTTGACGTTTTGTGAAGCTTAAAGGTGAACCCCTTTCATAACATCATACCTAAGAAGCATTCTAGGAGGCATGTTGATTTGAGTTTACCATCAGATATGATTAAGACTATTAACTGTTTTCAGTATGTTTTAAAGATTAAATTAGGATATTTCAAGCTGCATTGTCTTAGATTTGCAGTATCCAGTAGTAGCTCCTTAAGAATTCCTGTTGAACTGTGAAGACAGTTAACACCCTGCCTGTGCTGTATGAAAGTCACTTTAAAATATCATCTTATGCCTATTTAACCTATTTCCAGACACCTTTGGTGGGAAAACAACAAAGTTACAAGTTCTTATTCTTAGAATTCTGGAAACATCTGTCAGATATTTTTTACTACAGTCACCACATTCGAAATATAATTAGGTAAAAATATGCACAAATGAGGATATCTGATTAGTGTCACTGGCTTGGAAAATCTTTACCTTTTCAGAGTTCATTAAAGATATCCAAGCTTTATAGTAGTTATTAAGTTTTATTTCTCATAAGGGTTGTTGAACTTCTGGAATCCTCTGGAAATTCAACAAATATTTGTTGAGTTATGTTAAAGGGACTCCGGAGCATACAAAGATAAATAAGACAGGTGCTTGTCCTCAAGGAGCTTTAAACTTAAAAGTTTCAGCACATATGTGATTTACATTAAATGTCAATCTAGAAAGAACACTCCACTAACTTAATAGCTGTTTAAAACCGGGTCAGTTGTTAAGAGCGATGAAATTTGGCAATGCATGTATTTCCCGGGGTTATCCTACTAGCTAATCAAAATATTTTGCTGGATACTTTGAAGATTTTTCTTCAATAAAAACTTGTTTAAAACATTAACAAGAGTTCTGTCAAACATTAAATCTACGTCCTAGAGCCACAGACATTAGAAAAGGCAGAAAGATTCCTAAAGGTTAATGTCAATCATTTTCTTTATGCATCCCCACTGCTGAGGTCTGGTGTGGTTCATCACATGAGATGAGGGAGAAAAAAACTGCTCCATCCACTTATGTATAAGAACAAGTATCTGGAGGTAATGTTTGAGCTACACAAGCAGTTATATTATGAATTTCATGCAAAATAGTCGTGGCAGACAAAGAAGAGGGAAGACTGTAGCGTTTGCCTGTGGTTATAACCCAGAGGAAAGCCACCTTTACCAAGGGCAGACACAACCCTAAGCTCTTTGTGTCGATGTTACTAGAGAGGGAGTGGGCATCTTGACTTCTTTCTTTACCACCATCCTTATTGCTGATATCTAGAAAAGCTTTTGAATGGACTGGCCATTGACAAAGAATTTCGGCTCAAGTTGGAGACAAGGGCACCTGGGGCTGGGACGAAGCCGAGCGCCGGGATCTCGGGGGCTCAGGTGCCTGCGCGGCAGCGTGCGCTTGGAGCCTATTTATCTATTGTCTGCCATGGGGGCAGGGCCGAGCCGAGCGAACTAGCTTTTGAGTGGAGCTGAGGGTCTTGGAGGATGAGGACCCGGAGGGGTGGGGGCGAGAGATGTCAACGAGGGCAACCTCTAGAGTTCTAAATGCTAGACACCGAGACGTACGAGGCGGCGGCGGTACCCGCGGCTGCAGCCCTGGCTGCAAATCGCCGTCGTGTGGTTGCTACTGGCAACCGAGCCTTTGCCGAGCGCGCAGCCCCGCAGCCCCTGGAAGGAAGGTGGCGAGGGGAAGCGGCGGCGCCGCGGCCGCCCTGGCTCGGCCGCCCGCAGGGCTCGCGCTCCCGCCCGCGCCCCGCAGTCCCTTCGGGCTGTGACCACTGCTGTGCGGCACGTAGGGCCCCAAAAGGCTCTCGGGTTGGGGGTGTCGCTGCCTCGGGAGCGTCAAATTACTGGCGTCCTCCGCGAATGCAACATGGCAGCTCTGGCTCAAAGACTGAGCTTTTTCAGTCCGCCGGGGAGGCGGGGGATGCGGACTCCGTTGCGCGCCCACCGCCTCCCTTCCCAGCCGCGAGTCGGCCCTCCTGGCGCCCCCGCCTCCGAGCCGGGCCCAGCCAAGGGCAGCCGCGCGCGCCGACTCGCCGTGCGCTCGCCCCTCGGCCCTTTGTTCTCCACTCGATAGGCAGGCACCTCGCTCTTCGGGGGCTTTTAATGGAGACCGTGGAAGACAGGGTGACCCCGGGTGGGACGCCGACGTCCTGGCACTCCCCAGAGGTGTGTAGCTCCCCGGGTCTCCCGAGGGCTCCGGAGCGAGCTGAAAGCGCGAGTCCGGGATGCTAACTCGACACTACCCGAGGAGCCGCGTCTCGTCGGGTGGGTCCCTTTCTGCCAGGCCTGGCCCGCCTTTCTCTTCCTTGCTTCCGAGAGGTGTGAGGCGGGAGGCCAGGGCTGGCACGCGATCCCCGCAAAAAGACAATGCCCGTCGCCGCCCCAAGGAAATGAGATTCTCCGCAGGGGAGAAGAAAGCTGCGGGCTCGCAATCTGGGAAAAAGGGGGAGAAAAACACCCGTTAGTCCTGCGCTGGGCTCCACCCCGCATCACACTAGCCCTTGGGCGCGGGTGGAGCCCGGTGCAGCCCCGAGGTCCCCGCCCCGGGTCGAGGGGGAGCCGAGCCGCGGCGCCCTCCACCGCGAGTGGGGGAGGGGTCGGTGCTCCGGGGAAGGGGGGAGGCCAGGGGGAAATTTGCATTTTTAAAAACGGCGGTTCCGAAAAGACCTTGCCACGTAGACAAGCCAGTTGTGACGTTCAGCACAACGTGCTACTGAAATACCGAAATCCGCCACCAAATGGCGGCTCCTGCAGTCTGCCGCGCCGATAAAGAGGACTCGCCGGGCGTCGCCCATTTTAGGCCGCTTTCATTTCTCTGCTGTTACCCCGGTCCCCCTCCCCAAGCCGTCCCTTCCTCTCCCCGTTTTTGGGCGCACGTGGGACTCCTGGGTCAGAGAAGCGTTTCTGCCCCGGGGATCAGGCAGGCGCGGACTCTGCTGGAAACCGCTGCGTCCCGGCGGCTTTCAGAGGCGATATCCCAACCTCCGACCGCCCGATCCTCTGCCCCGCCGGGGTCTCAATGGCGCCGGAGTGCGAGAGCACCGGACCTTCCAGGTTCGCCCTGCCCGGAGACCCAGGCTTCGCATTTGGGTCCCAAAGTGTGGTCCTTCGCCCAGATCTTAAGATTCCTATCGCGCAGCCACCCCTTCCTCGACACTGTAACCTGGTCAGGTTTTCTTCCCAGGGGATTAGAGCCCGTTCTACCCATTAAACAAGTTCAACTGGAGGACCCTTCGGGAAGGCTGAAGCTCAGCCTTCGGGAACCCTCAAATGGCGGTTTTATATTTTGTTAATAATTTGGCTTACAGTCTTTCCAACAAAACGCTAAACTCCAAGGACACCTTGTTATTGAAGGAAAAAGGGCATAGGGTTTGAAGCAGCCGGAGGGAGGAGGGCAAAGTGAGGCGATAATCTGGAATGGCCCCGCAAGGAATCGCTTCTGAGGGCTTTGCAGGCGACGCAGCCGCCTCCCAGGACGTGGGACACTTTCCTGCCCGCGCTGAGCTCGCGGCCCAGGGGCCAGTTGCCGCGCCTCGGTGTCCCGCCCGGTGGAGAGGCCTTCGGCAGGACGGGGGCCGCCTTGTGAGATCACGCGCACCCGGCTGTCGCCGCCGCTCGCCACCGGGTCCGGCCGTGGAGACATGACTTCGTTTTCCCGCCTCCCCAGCCTGCCAGGGCCTGGGAATCTCGCTTTCAAAATTGGCGGGATCCGAGTCCGCCGAGCCGAGGGTGGCGCGCGGCGCACGCGCAAAATGGCCTCCCGGTGCCCCGCGGCCTGGGCTCGAGCGTTGGGCCGGGTCGAACCCCGCGGCGCAATCGGGGGCGGAGGTCTGGGCTGTCGCTCTTTGCGGTCCTCGGAGAGCTGCTAGTTAAAAAATAAAACAGGGAGAAGGGCCGTTTTCTCTGTAACCGGTCCTTTTGGTAAAGGCTCCCTAATCGGGAAGGCAGCGCTGCCGGGAAACGAAGGTCATTTTCTCCAGCCGGGCGTCCTGTGCCCTTTCCACCGGGCACCTGAACATAGGAAGCCTTTCTTTCTCTCTTTTTTTTTTAAACCGTTGCTCTTTCCACCCTAATTACCCTCGCCCCCGCTTTATTTTGCAAGCAGCGCACTGCGCTCCTGTCTTCGGCTTTCTTTGAATATTTCCACTCGTGGGGGCACTTAGACTTAAGACTGGAGCTCCTGGACAGGCTTCGCTGTCTCCAGTAACTTCTTTATCCATCTCTGTAACGTTCTCATTCCTTCCATCCCAGTTTTCAACGCGTTTCCCGAGTACCCTAGTCCGCAGCCTTCCGAGGGTCTGTTGGGTTCTAGCTAACTTAGAAGGACAGAGTTGAAGAGCGCCGAATCCGCACCGAACTTGAAATCACGTTCACTTTGAAGCTTGGAGTTGATGACCACCCAACAATCAGAGCAAGAAGTAACTTTTTTTTTTTTTTTTAACTGAAATGTAGGTGACTCTGAGGGAACATCACTTGCTATTCTGGGAAATTCCCTTCTAATAGCCTCTGGAAGGGATATTTTAAGAAAACAGTCAGAAGAATGGGGATAATTTAACTCATCCATTGGAAGTTTTATTGAGTGCTTACTATTCATTTAGGGGGTTAAATGAGACTTCGGGTGAGTTTTCCACAGGCACTTGAACTTCTTCAGAAAACTCATAAGGATCCTGGAGTAGCCTTTCCAGTGATAAATGACTGTTGATGTCGACTTGATGAAGACAAAAAGTTGATGGTGAAGTCTTCATGTGAGACCTCTAGAAATTGCACATTCAGAAAAAGAAACTGGTGCAAATAAAGGAAATCCGTTTCAAGAACCAAAAGAAGAAAAAACGTTAAAAAAAATTAAGTGCGGAAACAGGAAACACTCGACTGTGTAAACATTTTCGGAGACTTTCATAATCAAAACTGGGCGATCTTGAGATTTGTAAGGAGATGGACAGGCTTCGCGGTGGTATTTCCCAAGTCTGATCTACTGGGAAGCTCTAATATGTGATACTTTCTCTTCCTTGTAAAGAACCCATCTATCTGAATTCTGTGGACCCAGTTTAATTCAAGGTTTTATTTTGGAGGAATCTGGATTTTTTTTAAGCGACCTTAGAAATAATCACCTGTTGTACTGTTCATTTTATACTTGAAGAAACATCCTCAAGCGAAGTGACCTTATCTAACCCAAGAGCCTTATGTTGGAGCTGCATTCTGTGCTCTTTGAAACTTAGATGTCTTAAAGGTATATATATATATTTTAAGGGTCCTTTAAAATGTAATTTCATCAAGACCTTTTGTTTTGGATAAAAGGCGAGTAAAACTGTATGGAAGAAACAATCATTGTATTTCAAAATAACATGGAGCCTCCATTTCATGGAGCACCAAACTGAATCAGAATTTCCAACTGTCATTCCAGGGTAATGTCAGAAGGAAAAGATATATTTTTAAAACCTTTAAAATATAAAGAGAAATGAACAAAAATAACACTTCCTTCACCTCAGGATTCTAAAGGAGACTAGGTTCCATGTGCAAATTGTTTCTAAAATTAAAATCCCATCTTCTCCAAAGACTACCATAAGCTATTTTTCAAAAACCAAACATTTTCATTTCTTCTTGGCCAGTTCAAGTAGGATTTCACATGGATTCCTTTTACATTGCTATTAAGGTTTCATAGCAAAACTTTTTGATAGGCCTATACAACGAGTGTACCGAAAGCCTTCACAAATGAACTGCAACTCCAATATTGGGAAAAGAATAAGAGGAAAGGATGAAGGAAAGCCCCTATCAGCTTACTCTGCCTGTTGCATTGTACCTCCAAAGGTCCTAACATTTGCACATATGGATAAGGAAACAAAGCAATATGGTTGGTAGGTTAAGTCAACTGAAGGGCAACTTTTTTTTCAACTCAGAGCAATTAACGGCCGGCAATTTTAAAAGCAAAAAGGTACTTGTAAAGTGGTATGCATGTGTAAAGCAAGATAGCTCACTATTTATACAACAGGAACCAGCCTCATTCTTTTTTTGCATTTAAGCTAAAATCTGTGAAATCAATTTAGGCATTTTCTGTGGAATATTTTTAGCTCTAACTTTGTGGTACAGAATCCCAGAATACTGTCCAGAAGCAAAAGCCAAACTTAAAGCCGACTTTTCACACGCTCTGCCTTGATTGCTAAGAGTTAAAAAGTTAGCAGCTTTGATATGGGTTTTTGTAACACTGAAATTTTAAGTGGTAGTTTAGCAAAAGTTTTAAAGCCTAATTGTCAAACCCGTGACGGCTGCTTATAGAATACAAAACATTATACTCTTCTGTTTTATTAAAAGACAAATTTTAGCTGAAATAGCCTTTAAAGCTTAAGCAATTTTCAAATTGAGTAGGGGGGAAATTCCTCTTTCAAACAAAATAAATGGACATGTTTTCAAGTATGGTGAAATAGTGTTAGGTAAGCCATAAATGCAATATCTGATATTTTACTAAGTAATTTCAAAAATAAGTCCATAAAAAGGTTGAGATGTAAAATCTTTGAGTTCTGTGTTGATCCTATGACTTGGTTTTGTGTAAGTCAAATGACAATCCACTAGCACTTTAAGTTTTTAGCCTCTGAAAAATATTTTTGCATTTTTTATATACACAGTCATATCCAAAGTAAAAACATCACTTGAAACTTCCATTAACTTTTTTTTTTTTGTCTTGGATAACATCATGAACAACTTAAGAAGAAAAGCCTAGAAAAATGAGTTAAATTCACCAAAATTGGCAAACATGGGTAACTTTTACTTCAAAGATTGTAGAGTAAATAAACAGATACATCTTTCAATTGGGCTTTCAAGCAATTATACAACAAAGCATGTACTCTCAGCAACATCACCAAGACAGCAATGGATGTTCTTCAGCTTTTACCTGTTGTAATCCACAATAGGGTTTCCAAAACTTCTGCACATTGTGCTTTTCATATCAAATTTTTATTAAAGTCTTAGCTATTTTCTAAATGAATATCCTTTTTATTGGATTTTTTCCAATTACAAATGAAATTTAATTTTACATCTATCATTAGAAACAACAGTTACAATGGGACTGTACAAATTTAGGTCAAAATAAAAATATATGTATTTTGTGGTTTCATAAAACTTCATTTACTGTATCTTTAAAGAAAGCAGAAGTAACAGCAATATATGTAAAAGTAATGATGTAATGACTATAAGCAAGACAGAGCAATAGAATTGTGCTTCTTTTGCAGACGGGGGACAATGAAATGTTTAACTACAATTTCCCCATACAAACATGAAACAATATTCATAGAGAATAAACACCCTCACAAATAACTGATGGGTGATGAACAAGTTCGACCAAAGCAAAACACAAACTGAAAATTGTTGGGGATATTCATACTTTAAATTCAACATGCTCACTCTATTTAAAAACTAATACCTGTAGAAGCTCACAATAAATTGCTTCTATTTCCAGACGTTACAGAGAGGGCATATTCCACTGTTTATAACTGTAAGAGCAATTCTTAAATTTGAAATTTCCACTATGCCACATATTAAAATAATTTTAGATAAAATGCCTTCTTCCAGCAATTTGCTGGTTTATTTAAAATACTTTTTAGAATTACAGCGATCAATATGCATTTTAAAAACATATTAATTCCATCATAAGCAATGGGAAATGAAGAAAGCATTTCCAATTTCCTTAGTGAAAAGTTTTTCTTTAATGCAACTATTAATTTTAAAAGTAAACAGGTATTACTAGAGAAAAGTCAGTATTACGATATGCCAATCGCTTCCAATGGAACAAAATTTAGAATTAGATATCCACATTAAAAATATTCTATGGTGATAAGGCTCAAACATAGGTATCTGCGAAGGTCGAACCAGCTGGGAGAATTTTAACAACCATCTCTGAATGCATGAAACACAATATTTTCTTTATAGTATTTATAAATATATCATACAATACTGTTTCCTGTTATGTCGTATACCAATATGGCATTGTACAATAAGCATAATGCCATCTGATTCATACAAAAGCGAATCATTTAAACAAGTCAGTAAAATAAACGGTAGTACCCGCTTTTAGGCTTACAGATTGTAAAACTGAAGTTTACTTTCCTTTGATCGGTTTCGCGCAGCAACAGAGAAGTAAAAATCAAACAGGAATCAAAATGGCTAAATATGCAAGAAATTGTTATTCACAGTGACATGGCTACATAGAATGCATTATTCTATGCATATTCTTTCCATTTGTTGAATTTCAAGATAAAAAGCACTTGTTTTCTACAGGTTCACAAAACGGCATAATAACAAGAACAATCAGGGAGGATGTAATGTAGGCGTTAGTTGAGATTAACAAACTATGGCCCAATGTTTATATCCACTGCAGAAGATTTTCAAATCCAAACAATGGTTACAGAAACCATTTCACATCTGTCCTAACACACAGAAAAACATCTTGCCTGCTCTCTCAGAAACCAGTTCTTTCGAGAAATAATCTTCCTTTTCAATTAACGTCCATATGAATATCACATCTAGTCCATCTTTTATAGCCAAATTTAACGTCACTACAAAAGAAAGCAAATTGGACGATAGTCACATGTATTAGCATCTATAAAGCTGTAATGGCATGAAGATATCTATATAAATCAGGGGTTTAAAATTTTTTTCCTCAACAGTCTCAGGTATCAACCAGATGAAGTTGCTGACGACCCATTTACTGACGATTTTCGAGGTCTATTGGCAAAGGAAGATTGGTGGTTACCGCTGGGGCTGCTGCTGGTTCCATTCATAGTGCTGGAAATGTGAGGAAACTGAGGATGAGGAGACTGGACTGGAGTGCCGGGGCTGGGCAAACAAGAAGAGGTGGAGGGAATACCTCCTGCTGGGCTGTTGGCCTTGTCACTCCCAGAGTCACTTTCCAGTTCTCCAGCGTTTGTCAGTCCATCTCTCTGATGACTGATCTTCATTCTTTTACAAGTAGGTCGAACTCTGTATTTCAAAGGAAGCGGACCATTCTATAAAGTTAAGAGGGAAAAAAAAATCAGTCTTAGATCTTTAAGTACAGTCTATCAAAGTAACCTGCGAGCATCAGGTAGGCTACTTACCCTTCTCCAGGTATAAATGTAGGCAATATCCATTAGTGTATAGTAATCCTTTAAAGGTTCCTCTTCATACATGACATCAATCTGTTGAAAAACAACACTTCAATTATTAAGCATCACAAAGAATGATGGTAAATCTAGATTTTTTTCGCCATCTAAACAGAATCCAAAAATGCTTTTAAAAAATATTTTCTCCAAACATTTGGACAAAGAAAGAATCCCTCTGGAAACTTCAAATGAGGGAAAACATTTCTTGAAATTATTAAGGGATTTGTTTTCATAGCATAAAACAGAATCCATACCAAATATTTTACGAGCTATTTCCAAATAAAGTACTAAATTTAAAAAAAAAAATTCCGTTGCTTTTTTGGGTTTAGAATCCAAGAAGAAAAATGTCATTGAAATTTTTTTTAAAAAGGTTTGCATGAAGACTGTAAAGTAGATACCTGGAAAGTGTTAGGTATGTCCATTTTACTTCTGAGAAACTTTCTCAGGTGCATCACAGTCATTGCTGCTGGGCATCGCAAGTATCTTTTATCATTCACCTAAGAGCGTATTTAAGAAAAATAATTTTTTAAAATTCCGAACTTTAAGATTTTTTTTAAAAGTCAAAAAAAAATAGATAGATGTCTGAGTATGATAAAAGGTACGAATACCAAAGCTGAGATTTGACTAAGTTCTCAGCTATACTTTGAGTTTGCTATTATTATAAATACTAAATGAACAGATTCCTTCAGTACATCAAAGCATTAAACATTAATTACTGAAAATATTTTGTAAGAATAGTAATCATATATAAGATAAATTCTATCTAGTAACTATCGAATATAGATCACTCTTAAACATCAAACATGATGATTTTCTTCTATTTGATAGCAACATCTGACTCTAGGATATTCTAAAGGGCAACATACACCCTCATAAAATCTAGAATCCAAACAATGCATCGTCTATGTGTTTTTGTATCATGGAACATACCTCCTCCTTAGATTTCTCCTTGTCTTTATTTACTTTCCGATCCAATCTAAGAAACAGATAATTTATTAGGCAAACAATGTATCTAATAACCATATTAGCATAAAACACATTTCCTTAAGAATTACCTGTTCTGGTCAAAGAATTCAATGGATAAACTTATTATTTCATCATCAGTTATAATTCTCTTATCTTCATCTGCAACTTCTCCTCTATCTTCATTAGAGCCATTGGCAGCTATAAAAACATTTTTAAATTCAATTTTTAAGAATTAAATATTTAATTAAATATTATACATATAGAAGAATGGAATTGGTACTTTAAGCTTAATTTTAATAAATTACTGGATAAGTTCTCCCTCCAAATAAAATGTCTTTCCCCCTCTAAAGAGTTTACCATCAGCTGAAGGATGAGCTGCATAAAAGTCCCTTCTTCTCTTCATTTCATCTAAAGAGGAGGAAAAAAAAGACTTAAACATAGCAGGTAAAACTGATAAATACTTTTTAGAAATTCATTTTTAAGCAAGTTACTCACTTTTGAAAAGCCCTGGAACTAATTTGTATACAATATCTTGAAGAGTTTTATCTGACCTGAAAAAGAATAAATTAGAAAATAAACTATCAACTAATATGGCAAACACTAAAAATGTTCCTAAGTTTTTAAACATTCTTTGTTTTCTCTGTTATAGTATTTTACTTGATTGTAACACTGTCTATAACTACATCAACATGATAATTATGAGGATAAAATTTCTTTATGTAGTAGCACTGTTTTTAAATTAGTAGAAGAATACTCTATTTTATATTCACTAATAAATTCTTCACATTTCACTAAGTCAAGAAAAGTGTGCCTTCCAAATTACTGAATTAGCTAATATGAAAGAGAACAAAGAGGAGAGAATGGAAGCAGTTTAAACACATGCACTCTTGCCTGTCACAAGGTCAATAAAGCAATGCAAAAATGGAGAACTAATTCCATTTTTAAAATTGATTTTAAAAAATCTTAAAATCCCTTGAATAATATTGAACTCTGTTTAAAGTTAGTCATCATTAAAATGGCCAAGAAATTAAGGGCTATCCTCCTCCACAACGTACACGCAGTAGACGGGGACTGAAGGGTAAATTTTGTGTGAAGAAATAAACACTAAATTCAGTAATTATGCAATTCCAATAACAATTACAAACAATATTTTTAAACATTTTCCTACCTTATATTCAGTAGTGGTCTGGTCTTGTGAACTTGGACATCACAGATAGGACAATACTTGCTGGTCTCCAGGTAACGCACAATACACGTTTTACAGACTAGAAATAAAAACACAAATTTTTTAAAGTTCAGGAGGTAGATGCTAAGCAATAAAATTAGTGTCATAAATAGAGAACTAGTAGTAACAAAATAGTAAATACCAAAAGATATTTCTAATTAAATAAACAAACTCAGTTAACATCCTGAGAACACTTATACAATTTATATTTATATAATATTTTATTAAATATGCATTAACAAAAAGTCACTAAATGCAAGAGCAGAAAACGACTTCTTCATTTTGTACCAACATTCTCAAGGACAGTGGGAATTGTTAGTTTTCAAATTTCAGGACAAGATGTTAAATATACACGACACAAGAAAAGGTCTAAAACTGTGTACTTACAGGAATGTAGACATTCTATTATGGTTGTGGCATCAATGAAGTACCCTCCACAAAGCACACACATTAGGTGGGGATTTAGCTCAGTGATCTTGATTCTGGTTGTTCGATGCATTTCTGCTTGATAAAAGATCCTGCAAGACAAAGAAATACTGGCCATAATTCACAGAAAGAGAATCGAGATTATCTCCAACTCCCAGTAACTATATGCTCTGAAATGCTGAAGGAGTTCATAAAACTCGTTTAACACTGTGCAGCTGGACTGTCCCAACGTCTTCTACAGAAGGAATTCACTGATCAGACCTCAATCAATTCTACTGAAAAGGTGAAAAAGGATCCAAGAAAAGTAATCTCTGGTCCCTCAGGTCATTCCAGGAGGGAGAAGAAAAGGTCTGGGGTGGGGGCTGGGAGCTGAGAGCATTCGGGTCTCTTTCTTCCATTTGTCCTCCAGCCCAGCAGCCCCACGGCTGCTGCAGACGCTACACGCTCCCCGCAGATATTTACCAACCGCTAGGGCTTGATCCAGGACTCCAAATTTAGGGTAAAACTTCCTTATGGATCTTCGATCGAAAATCCAGGAGCATGCCCTGGCTTCCCAGGGGTTCTGGTTGTTTTAAGCGGTTCCGGCAACCAGAACCTGGCACGTTTTGACGCGATACAAAGGGAAAGCAAATTCTGCTCTATCTGCATCCCTGGCATTTCCGGAGCTGGGTGCTGGGGCCGCAGGAGAAGCACCTCGAGTCGGCCTCGGGCTGGGGCCTGAGCGCGCGGACGCCCGGGGGCCGGGGGGCCGGGATGCGGAGGGGCGGGTCCGGCGGCGCCCGGGGCTCCGTCTCGCTCCGGATTCGGAACTCGCCTCTGTCGGGGTTTCCATAGCAACTTACACTTACACTTGGCATCCGGCCACCGCTGCAACTCCGCGCGGAGCCGGGCCGGGCCGAGCCCGTAGCTTCGGCAGGCGGCGTGCGGGGCTGCCGGGCGGCGGCAGCGGCGGGCGCGGGGGAGGGGCCGGCACGGCGCGGGGGCGGGGCCGCGCGGGGGCGGGGTGGGGTGCGGGCGCGCAGCGCGGGGGTGGGGCGGCCCCACGAGGCCCGAGGCGCAGGGGAGCAGGATCCTGGCCCGAGGCGACCCGGCAGACAGCCTGGGGGACCCCGGAGCGTGCAGTGGTAAAGGAAAATGCAAACCGCACTCCGGCCATTTCGGACACTCTCGGGGGCCTCTTTCCACGTCGACTCGGCGCGAAGAGCTTCTTTCAGATCTTTACTCTTTCGGTCTCTCCTGTTAGCAATCACTAGGTCAAAAATTTCATGAAGGGATCTTTTGAGAATTGCCAACTGTGCACTTAGCCCGAAACCGTCAGGGCTCAAATTGCAGAGATGTTTATTGAACTGAAACTCTTTAAAGCTTTCTTCTCTAATAGGAAGTTCTCCTGTAGATTAGGATGAGCGATACAAAGTTTTGGAAAGGCTGAAAACTGAAATCTGTTTCACAGCAGACAAGGAGTGGGCAAAGCCTTGTGTTTTACCTGAACTATGCTGGATAGAGGCAAGAAAAACTACCTGAATCGACGACAGTGACAATAAGTAAAGGACCATGTGACCAGCCCATTCCCAACGCTAAATCAACACCTTGTCAACCCAGAGCACCGATAGCAGAGAAAAACAAATGTCATTTTCTCAGCCTCACCTCCATGCAAACCCCACACAATGAAATGCTATTCCCAATAGATATCATATGTTACAGAAAAGTCACGGTGGGGAACTGGCAGCAACAATACAACAGCGGACAATCAGGGAAGTCAATTACTTCGTGCAGTATGCTTGAAAAATGCATTTCTTACTCCCACTTCATTCATTTCAGAATCTGAAATAAGACTAAGCTTCCAGACTTATCTGAAGCACATTCTCAAAGCTGCCTTGAATAGAAATCTAGGAACTTGTGAAACTTGAAGATGCATCTGAGGTTTTAATTCTCAGGGAATTTTAATGCAGAAGAGGGAAATACTAATCAACACAGCTCAATGGCTGAAACTAAAAGTTTTAGAGTACTAAAAACACACACACACACAAAACAACAACAACAAAAAAAACGGTAAAAACAAAACAAAGCCTCTTTTATGAAAAGTGACCACAGTGGCAACCAGTGACTTCAACCAGAAAACGTCATGTGTGACTCCTCAGTTATCTTTGGATGACTTGTTTAGAGGAATATTGTCAACATATTGTTAATATAAATCTAAGTGGGATTACAGAGGAGTTGTGGATGGAGCAGTGTCCCTAAAGAGTAGCAATATTTAATTCTATTGTACTTGGTGATTAAAGACAAGCCTTCTTGGTTCTCAAAGAAAACTCTCCTTATGAAACTGCAGGACCTTTACTAGAAAGATAGTTAGCAAGGTGATACTTCTGTCCCCTTGCAAAAGCACATCACACTAATGCCACCGATCATGAAGTTCAGGAAGGGGCATCAATAAAAACAGCTGCCTTTATTTCTCCTCTACTTTACATAAAATCAACACCAGACAAACACAAATATTAACACACAGAACAATCAGACCTCAGTGAAAGGTTATCTACTGGTTGGCTTTGAACGTTTAAGTCTCATGTACTTGACCAAAACCCTTTCAAATTCATCTTAAGTGTTAATTCACACAACTCCTCTACTTCAATTCACAAGAATTTGACCACAACCCTATAACCATTTATAATGCTAGTAAATACCACTTTGTTACTTGTATAAGAATCAGTTCTTTATCTTTTTATACCACTTGAAAGTACTGGGAACCTAATGAAGACTTCCAAAACATCTGACATGCTTGATAAGGCTTCAGAAACAATCTCTTGCACCTTAGAAAGGAAAACCTTCTAGGTTCCACCACAGAAACTGCCAGTTAAGCAAGCAAAAATGCATCAAACATACAATGGAAAAGATACTCAATAGTTTAAACTTGCCATTATAACATACTCAGTTGGGGTTGTCACTTTTGTTGGAGGCCTAACACCAGTAATGTCAAAATGAAGGAAAACAGAAGCAAGTTCTTATGTTAACAATTAGCTTGACTATTGCAATCTAACAAATGCAAATGAACTCCATAACCCCAGTTGGGGCTCCCAGCCCAATACAAGTATGGGTAAAGTTGGGGATAACTTGACTTCCAGGGAGAATTTTACATTTTGGGGAACTTAATGTACATCCAAGAACTTGATGGTAGAACATTAATGGATTTTTCAAGTATAACTAAATGCTCACTTTTCTTACAGAAGCGTGTGTATATGTGTGTGTATACATACACACATGCATACACAGTGACTTATATGGCTTTAAAGATACTAGGTGTAAATGTACACAAGTAGGTTATTTCAAACACCTTTGCACTTTGGGGCAGATGTATGGGAATGAACTCAAATATTTAAAAAAAATGTTTGCCCACAAAATCAACCTCTAAGGGATTCTACTTAAAATAAAACTCAAATGTTAATATAGTCTCATAAGTTAGCATATGCTGTTAACAATTGGCATCCTTAAGTTTCAAGACTTTAGCGTGGCATATAATATGTTTCCAGAACTTTGGGGTTAAGCTTCCTATAAAATATAGGTTGAACTACTCATAACATTCTAGGCATCACCAACCTACACTTCGATTTGAATAAATACGCCCAGAATTTTGCCTACTTTAAGGGGAGGGGTTAATACATGCTTGTATTTCAAATACTGAACCGTGACCACTAAGCCCACTAAATCCTTTTATTGCAATTGGGAATGATCAAAGTCTCTATACTTGTTTACTTCCAATTATTAACTGTAAATCTCTGGGGAAAAGATCATGCTATATGGCTGTCAAACCCAAAAGACTGCGTAAACATATGCCATCAACTTTTTAGTGCTCGTTTTCCAAAGCATCTCCTCACCAGATGACCTAAGCTGACATTTAGCAAAACCTGTAAAACGTTGTGGACTTAAGTCATGGTTCTAAGTGCATCCCATACTAGAGGCTGAGAGAAAAACTGTAGTCTCTGAGAGAGAAAAAAACAAAAAGAGGAAAAAAGAAAGAAAGAGAGGAAACCTCTTGCAGGACTAACGTCCACTCACCATCATCACTCCAAAAAAAGCTCCAAATTTGAAATGCCCACTTCCCAGTGAGCACATCCCAAGTAATGTTTGAAGAACTTATCCAAGACTCTCAACAAATAACACCTTGAAAACTTTACCATTTTAAACACAAACGCAGGAGACCTTGGAAACAACTGGGAACCGCCATCTTACAAGCCATCCAATTTCTCACAAGTGTCCCTCCAACTTAAGTTAATAACATTTTTGTTCGGGCTCTCACCAGCCTAACATCCACCTTGGCGGGATCGCTGCCCCCCACGCAACCCGTCCCTATAAAATGGGGGCGTTCTCTGGCTGTTTAAACCCCTCCAAAGCCCTTTCTTCGGGAGAGGAGGGAAGCCACTTGACCCAAGCAGCTCCCGATTTCAGGCACCCGTCCCCGTTTCATCAAAATCTACCTCTCAACAAAAGGCGCCGTGGCCGGGAGAGCCGCAGAAGCTGCAAATAGAAGTGTTCTTCTCGGGGGCCATGTGCGTCGCGAGGGTGTAGAGGGGCGCTCGGGGGAGAAAGGAACTAAAACGTGGGGCCGCGCGCGGCGCGTCCGGGCTGGAGCGGGCGGCGGCTGGAGCGGCGCCGAGGCCGGCTGGCGGCGGCGGCGCGGGCTGCGGGTCGGTCCCGGCGCCGCGGGAGTCGGCGGGCGGCGGCGGGCGCGCGCTCGCGGGCGCGGGCGGCGCGCGGGGCCGGGCGGCGCGCGGGGCCGGCGGGCGGCGGGCGGCGGCGGCGCGGGGCTCGGCGCCCACGCTGTCAGCGCCCTCCCGGCCGGCGCGGGCGAGGCGCGGGGGGGGCCGCTCCCAGTCCACCGGCGGCCGGCCCGAGCCCGGCGCGACCCCCGCCGCCCCCAGGCCCCGTCCCGGAGGCGCCTCGCCTCCTACGTACCCGGAAAAAGCAGCCGGCGAGAAGCGATCGCAGCGGGCGGAAAAGACAATGAAAGTTAAAAGTCGTTCAGCAGAAAATGAATGTGAGCCAAGCGGCCATCTTGAAGCGAGCTGCAGACGCTGCTGTCAATGGGCAACGAGCGCAGCCGAGAGGAGCCGCGGCCGCCGCGCTCGGCTCATGCTGCCTCCCGAGCCCGGCCTCCTCCTCCTCCTCCGCCTCGGCCTCCTCCTCTGCGGCCTCCTCCTCCTCCTCCTCGGCCTCCAACGCCTCCTCCTCCTGGGCCTCCTCCTCCTCCTCCTCGGCCGCCGCCGCCTCCTCCCGCTCCGCACTCGGGGGAGGGAGCGCGCGGAGGGGGCGCGATCAGTATTATTCTGCGGGGCTGGGAGGTGTTTCTAATCCGGATCGGGGCTCCCTCGCCAACATCCCCATTGTCTCGCCCCGATCTCTGCCTTTAATACTACGATTATTATTTCATAGTTGCCGTGGGGGGAGGAGGGGGGTGGGGGGCGCCGTGTGTGTGCGTGCGGAGAGGCGGGGGGAGGGGAGGAAGGCTGAGGAGGGGGGAGGGGAGGGTGGAAAAAAAAAAAAAGCACCGCTGAAGGCAGAGTGGAAACTGACACCGGCTCCAAAATGGCTCAGAGTCCGCCCGCCCCCTCCCCCCGCCGCCCCCCCACCGGGTCACGTGCTCCCCTCATTCCTTAAGGGCGGCCTGGGAATTAGTGTCGGTGTAGTCGGGCCCGCGGCCGCCCCCTCCCCTCGGAGCAGCGCGACCCGGTCCCCTCCCCCTCGCTCGGCGCGGCGGCGGCGCTGGCGCGGCTGCGGAGACATTTCTCCACAGCGCCACACGCGCCACCCTGCTCTCGGCGCGGGCATCGCTCCGGCCCCGCAAGCAGTTCAGCCCACCCCACCCCCCGTTATTTCTTTCTTTCCGCCGCCCGCCTCCGCCCGCGGTGCACACGTCCGCGGGCTCCCGCCGAGGAGAACGCCCGGCCACCGCCCCCCGCTCGGCCCCACGGGCTGCGGCCCAGACTCCGGCGCCGCGGCGCGGAACCTGCGACCGAGTTGGGCTCGCGGAAACAACAGCGCCCGCCCCAGTCTTCCCGCGGCCGCGCCGGCCCCCTTCCCCGCCCGCCAGTGGCCGAGGCGGGGCGCGCGCGGGCAGCCGCTCGCTCCGGGCAGGGGCTCCGCGCGGGGCCGGCCGGGCCGGGCCTCCGGAACCCAGCGAGCGAGGGTCGGGCTGCGGGCGAGCCCTCAGGCACAGGTAACGGGACGGGCCGGCTCCCGGCGCGGGGCGACCGCGCCCTTTCCCCACGTCCCGAAGCTGGGGTCTTAAGGCAACCCCGAAGATCGCATCCTTTCCCACTACGCTTTTTAATCCTGAGAAGAGGCGATCGTTAAAAGTTAACGCCAATCGTGCCTGTTTTCAAAGTAATAATTAACAAACTCAAATCCAAACTCTCAGCACTCTTTAGTGGGAACAACTTATTTATTCAGAATATAATACTGTCTGCTTCCTTTTGGAAGACTTGGAAAAGATCAAATATCAGTGTACGGATAATACTAAAGATGATTCACATACTTAGGCAGACTTTCCCTCTTAACCCTTTCACAAGTGTAAAAAAATAAAGTGTCAAAATTGATGAGTGACAGAAATCCAAAAGAAAAAATTTGTTCTCCTGAAAAGGAAGACATCCAGCTCGCAGAAACGATGGTTTGGCGGACGGCAAGGCGTTCCTGGTCTTCCTCTAGACCGGGGCAGATCGTTAACTTCCCCAAGTTACAACTGAGTTGCTCTTTCCAGGCTTTTCGAAGCATCTTTAAGTTTCCCTACTAAGTCCTGAAAGATGTATATGATGGATCGTTTTTAGGATAAAACAAGAAAGAAGTATCCAACTTTAAGATGCAAGAAGAGTCGGGACACTTTCTAAACAAGTTTAAAATTCACAAAGATTTTAAACCTTTGACAAACCACTATCAAAAGAAGGTTTTCCTCTAAGATATAAAAAATTAAAAGAAGGTCAACAGAAGGTTTTCCTCTAAAATATCTCATCTTCAAATGGGCTGCCTGCCCTCAGATGTGAGATAGTTTCTAACTGAATCCTCTGAACAGGCAAAGTTTATCAAAATTAAATTTCTCAAGTTATCTAACAAAGATTATGCTGTATTCACATCTTCTGAAAGTTTAAAGTTTGATTAATGGTTACATTAAAACGACTCTGCAGGAGATCACTTTTGAAAAATTCAATCTCATCAAAATTTCAAGCAATGACCTTCATTTTTTTAAGTGGTAAGAAATAAATTCGTTGTCATGTCCATTAATCAATGTAATTTTGAATTTCCCCAGTCTTACACTGGCAATATAAACAGTTTTAGAATTTTTGTATACTTGCTCCTTTATAAAAAGTCATTTACAACGACTGTTTAAAAATCATGTTTTGAGAGTTTAATTCAATTTCTGAAAGCAAAGAAGACATTTTCAAAGCCAAGCTCTTCTTTTTGCTTTGTCCTATTGGCTCACACTTATCACAAATAGAAGGAATTTACACTCAACACTACACAAGTTTATTTTAATTGGAGGGAACAGCAAATGCAGACCAATTCTCTATTAGTAACACTGTAATTTCAAAGGCGAAGTCTACGTTAAAATATTGCTTTTGAAGCCCCCTCACCATTAAATCCTTAACCAACCTTCATTATCTACTGACAGATGCTTAATTTTCTTTTGAACTTTCCATAGGCATAATTCTCAATTAAAAATCTGTAAAAAGATAGGCATATTCACAGATCCTAATACTGTACCTGTAATTGTTCCATGTTGCAACTAAAACTAATCTCTGGGTGGGATCGGGAATCAGTGTTCTAGGGAAGAAAAAAATGCTGTTTATTTAATCAAGGAAATTTTAAATTTCATTACACATTTAATTTTTAGACAGGGCTTATGTATAAATACCTCTACATTTAAGGTCACCAAATATGCAGGTCTGTACATCTTATCAAGTTGATTGGTCTAAAACAACACAACACATTGATTTGTCTTTAACTATTATTTTTTTTAAAAGTTCCCTAAGTTCCCCTAGAGAACAGTTTGTTAAACTTTACCTTTATCTGATATTCCAAATGCCAAGAAACATCAGTTATATGAGGGAAAGATCTGCCTATACTGAAAGATACAATGATAATTTTGTACATAATAGCTACAGGAAAACTTTCAGTATTTATCTTCACCAACAATGGTGTCTACCACCTCCCCACCACACACACACAATTTTAATCCATTCTGAATTTAAAACATTGTTAAACTTTATTTTCAAGTTCTGAAGAGTAAAAGAGCATTTTAAAAATTATATCCATAAACTTTATCTTTAAAAACATTAGCTTAACTGCAATTGTTTCACTTGCCCTTTAGCCCCTTTTCTTTTGGTCTAGATCCCGTTTTTCTGTCCTGTTTTGTTTCACACCAACACTCTCCATTCATACCTGCAAGTAAAAAGTGGCTCAGCTTGACACCTTATACAGGACCTACCTTCCCAGTAGGATTTCTAGGGAATTCTTATTATTCTGGGAGGGAAAAAAAAGAAAGAAAATACGTCTTTGCAAACAGAGTAGAAGAAAAATAGTAATTGTTAATTTTTAAAAATTTAAGTAAGTAACCTGATATTCCGTGCAAAACAATTCTATTCTCTCGCTATCAAATTTACAGTCTTCTAGATAAGTGCTAAAGAAAAAAAAAAGCCTAAGTTTAGTCTCCATTTTAAAAACTGAAACTGGAATCATAAAGGTACTATTTGAAAACAAATGGATATTTAAATAAATCCTGTACCTTAGAGTTGATTTGTCAGCTCTTTGCTTTCCAGCCTCCAGTATGTAAGTTGCAGCTGCTGCATGACAATGTTTTAAAACCACTGGATCGATATGTTTCAAGTCTGGGTGATCTAAAATAAATTAATTGCCAGTGATGCCTGTGATAAATTCTTTATAGTCCTGTTTCTAAAAAGGAATTTTAATTTGGGTAAAGAACCCTCTTTAACAAAATAACAAGAAGAATTCAACTATAAGGACTGGAAATTATAAGTAAATGAGATGTGCAACATGGTCAATGGCAAAACAATAAAGATCACACATCAATAATTATGCAATTACCTGGTCAAATTACCTTCTTTTACTTTACCTTAATACTCTTATTTATTTTTTAAAAAACATAGTCCTAGAGTAAAATATACAGTGGTCACTCTAAAGATGGATGGAGTAAATTCCGAGGAAAATAAGAAGATAAATATTTTATACGGTGTAAATTTAAGAATGAATAAACTTTCCTTCTAAAGATTAATTTTATGCTAACTGGCTCCGTGGACATTAACACATGGAGGTGGGGGAGAGGGAACGAGTTCAGAATATAAAATACAATTTTCAAAATATTTTCAGGTTTCGACAGCCATCCTTTTTTTTTTTTTTTTGAGATTAACCAGGTGGTGGTTACTATTTTCGTTTAAAGAACTTCCACTTTCATACTTTTTGTACACGTGTTTAGCTCGTGAAACTACAGAAAAAAAACACAAAAATTTGAATTGTTGAGATATTTATATTTAAGAAAATCATGTAATAGCGATCTGTCTTAAAATATGCCTCCATCCATACTGACACCGCACTCCGCAATCACTGACCCGACCACTAGACTCGCCTCCTGATAAACTAGTGCAGAACAAAACATTATGCACCATATTTTAAGGGTCTAGGCGTGGAACCTGTGCAAAACATATTGAACTAGAGTGTTGGAATGATCAGAGGAACTTGAGGTATTCTCTAAGCTGAAAAATGTCAACACTATTTGACGCAGTAATTACTATGGAAGCAGACCCTTTAAAACCTTCGCCAACCTAGCACTGAAAGCTTGAATTGCAGGGAGCTGCCCTGATTAAGTCCAAGTGTCAAACAGCCTTTGCCCCAGACCAGGCTGAAAACCTTAGATGTTTAGGCCACAAACAAGACTTGAACACCGGCTTTACAAAGGAACAAAGAGCCTGGGAGGGGAAATCAGGCCAGGAACGTGTAACTGGCTGTGTGCAGGTGCCAACTGGGGAGAGAACAATGCTCGGGGTCCGATGTGGGTTCTGGCAGAGCCACATCCCCACACTCCGTCCGGAGCGAAGGGCAAACCCTGGAGACTTCCTCTTCCCGGGGCTTTCCCCTTCTCGCTCCATCTCGCTCCTCTTCTCCGAGCGCCCCTCCACCCAGGCCGATCCAGCTCAGAGCCGAGCGGCTTACCTAACACGGCCTCGTCCGCCTGGGCGTCCAGCAGGCTCTGGAAAGCCGCCCGGAGGAGAAGCGTGAAGGCGTTGGAGTCGAAAGAGCCGGGATCGGCCAGCATCTGGAAGCCTTTCTGCACATACTCCGAGAGCTCCATTGTGAGCGCGCCGTGACCTTCGACACGCGCACCACGTGACACGCGCCGCGCGCTCAGCTGATGCGGCCGCGCGCGCACGCGGCTGGGGCGGGGGCGGCGGCGGCGGCGGCGCGGCGCCGGCTGCGGGCCTCCCAACCCGTGGGCTCCCCGCCGGCCTCCCGGGCCGCGCCCCGGCCCGCGACCCCGGCCACCCGCCAGCCGCCGCCGCCGCCGCCGCTTCCGTCCAGTCCTTCCTTCTGCGCCCGCCGCTAGGGCCGCCGTGCCTTAGCGCGAGGGGCGGCCCGGGCGCTTTGTGGACGCGCTCGGCGCTTTCTCTGCTCTCGGCGCTCACCTAGGACTGTCACCGGCTCCTGCAGGGCCCGCGGGAGCGCTCCCGAAAGACCCCTCGGGAGGTGGTGACGGTGACGGGATCCCGGCCCTCACCAGCCCCGAGAACTACGCCTTCCCCGCTCCTCGCTCAGCGCGAAAACCTGCGGGAAGCTCCAATCGGAGGCAACTGGTTGGTTTTTGGTTGGGGGCTTTTTCTTAATTCAACAGCTTAACCCCCAAGCACTGCCCTTCTGTGAATGAGACTGTAGACGTCTAATTATAATTCTTGCTTATTTTTCCTCTTTCACTGTCATTTCTGGAATACGGCAGTTGATTCCTTCCTGCGTGGGGTGTGTGTGTGTGTGTATACACATAGTGCGCGCGTGTAGGTGCTGTACTTCGACAATTGAGGGATTAATATCTTATTCATGAACATATTGGACAGAATTATTAAAAATTTTAGATGCAGCTGCAAATAAACACCTTTCAAAAGCAAACTGATACAAATTTTGTGCTACTGTGCTCACAGCATCTATGGGTCCTGTTTTAATTAGTCAAGCTATCATATTTTTATCAAATAGTTATCTTAGTAAAATATAGTTAAGAATGGCAAAATCTTTATCAGAAGTGAATACCCATAATTTTAAAGGTTCAAATATTGTATAAAGTTTAACTTCCCCTTCATAGTTACACGAATTTGGAGAACAAGAGTGATTCTTAAAACAACAAAACAAAAACTGCATCAAAGTAGATTATGCATTTTTTGATCAAAAGAATTTAAAAAGGAAAGTCAAAGTGCAAGTTCTTTCCGGGTGGAGGGGAGGAATAAAGAACGAGAAAGATGTTTTAGTCTTTAACATAATGCCTCTTAGGAGGCATTATTTGAAACAGACTCACCATGAAACACTTTTTGAGGCATAATTTAGGTGTTTATTTGAAAAAAAAGTTTCTAATGAATACAGTCAACATTTAACCTTACACCAATGCCTAAAGAGCACCTGATTTCACAACAACAGGACGCAAATGGAATAATTTAGCATCAGTAAAGATTGAGTAACTACTCAGTTTTCCTTTGAAGGCTTTGAAAGGCATGTGAACTAGCTCTCCACTTCGGTGAGCATATAGGAGCAGTGAAGGATTTAAAAGTCTCCCTAGAGTCTTTATGAAACAAACACCTATTAATCATGTTCATCTTTTCTTCCCATCTCTCATTTTCTTTCTAAACTCCTTGTTTCTCCTCAGTAGTAAAATGTCAGTTGAAAAATGTCCAGATATCTGATTTGCATAAGGGATGTTTTACAGGGCAGAGTTGTGTAAAAGTTAAACAATATTAACAACACCCAAGCTCATTACATTTGTTACATATTTTATGACCTTGCATAACATTGATTGTTAATACTCTAATAGAATTTGAGTTGATAACTGTAATCATACTCAATTTAGTGTCAAAAAAGAAAGCAATAATGCTTGAGCATAGATTTTTAAATGCTGTTTTAAAAGAGGAAAGTAAATACAATTAAATGTGAGTTCATGGGCATAAAAGTTAGGAAATCCACAAGAATTGTTTCTGTAATAGCTGTCATGTTACTCTCCTGTACGTATGTAAGTCCTTTCTCTTACAAGGCATTTGCCGTCTTCTACCTAAATGTGTTTATGTGTTAGGCCCAAGTGATGGGTATATTTCCAGCTCACACAAAAATTTTCACCATAATGTTTTCTGATACTAGAAAAACTGAATTTTTCTCCTGTAGCTACATTTATTTCAACTCCCTTTGAAGGAGGCACAGGATTAAGTATTTGTTCAGATGTAGATAATACATGTGTATCTTTGACAAGTAAGCCATTGAAATACATTGAAGTATAATTATTAAAAGGCATCATTACACAGATGTAGACTCTTTGTTGCAGCAATAAAATCAATATATTCTATATTATTAGAAAAACTATGTATGAAAACATTCTGAAACTATGGGGGAAAAACTATTTAAAATTTTTGCTTTGATAACTGAAAACAGCATTGGGACTTTCACTAGATTTAAAACAATTCTGCAGCCTTAAAGCCAATCGACTAAATTTGCCCTGAAAGAGCCTTTTAAAATAACAATTATGTGCAGCTGAAAACAGCAAAATAGATGTTCAAAGGTCTTCGTGTTAATAATGTATTTTTCCTTTTAAACTGAAAATTTAAGATAGATAATGCTGCTAAATTTGTTTTTCTTTTTGAGAATGTACAAATTATTCAAAGAATGAGAAAGTATTTTTAAATGTTTTTTACAATGTTTTAAAATACATTGTATCCTATCCTTTGAGCTGGTTAGTTAATTTTTTTTTTTTAGAAACCAATTTCATATTGGCCTCTGCACCATGAGTACAATTTAAATGTGCTGGGGCATTTACAGGATCTATGTGGTCAGCTTTTCCCAAAGGCCTCATTGGTACATTTGTTGATTGCAAAAAACAATTTCTAGTATTTATTTTTTAGACTGTATAAGTACTTTTGCTTTTGTGCCGAGGAAGCTGAGGGAAAGTATTCCTTTAGATTGAAGAGTTCCTTGAATATCCATGGGGAGGGGGAAAAAAAGCCAATATGCTTAAATGCCCATGCATCCAAAAGTTTTACTGGCATACATATTATGTTCTAGCGGGGTTCTATTCTACCCCTGCACATGGAATACCCTCTCATTTTCCAAAAAGAAGAAAGTTTAAAATGCTTAAATATTACCTAAACACAAGAAACATCTTCTCTCTGCCCCCTCATACGGATTCTTTGGTGGTTAGTGATCTTAAAGCCTTGAGATAAATTTTTTTTTTTCATTAATCCACACATGTCCACTGAGTGCCCTCGAGATAAATATTAATAAAAATAGAATTTATTATTTTAAAGCTACTTTAACCACAAATGGACAGTTGGGGGGAATGCTTAAATGAGTTACATACGGTATTTGAAAGTACAGGTCAAAACTATTTCAGTGAAGTTTATAAAATCTATACACATTCTTTTATTAAATATCTTAACTTGGCAAGGCATAGATTGGGTCTTGGAATTTGAATGGTCAAGTTTTTGCACATTTATGACTACAGAGTTCAGTGGTTTCAAATTGAGTCTTGTGTCACATGTTTTCGAAAGACCACATCAAGCATTCAGAGGGAACAACAAAGGTTTAATTTTCAAATTAAGCATTTAGTCCAATCTCTAATAATTTATAAATGGTCATTGCTATAGTAATTAATATAGGCAAATACAACCTTTTCCCTCCCTTATTCATATAGCCTATCTTGTATATGAGGATTTTTAGATAAAACTCAAATTTATTTCAATGGAGCTAGTGCCTTAATATGTGAGAGAAAGTGAAATGCTAGTCACATTAAAGAGATTGGAACCATAGGAATGAAAATCAGTGGTACAATGTTCTTTAAAATACTACAAAGTTCATGCTTATGGTTTTGCACAAGTGTTTTGAATTTTTCCCCCAAAACTTTTATTCAAAACATTTAGACTAATTAGCACAACTTCTATTTAAGTAATAGTTTCATCATTTAGTACTATTTTTTAAATTTCATTTTTCAGATAGTTGTGTCAGGAAAATATCAAATATAAAACTTCAAAATGTGGTATAATGGTAAATATTTCAAATCTAAGTTGTAACAGGTTAAATTATCACACTACTAAGAAACTGAGTTTCTTAAAAAGATAAATATCAAAGCATTTCCTTTGAAATTAAGAAACTATAATTTTGTCAAACTTTGCAAATAGGAAGTTCTATAGTCAAGATGTTTAAAAAGGAGAATACCCTTGAATTTCTAAAGTGAGATTTGGGAGCTATCATCAAGAGTGTCCTGCCTTGATTTTGTTAGCTACTTGAGTCAGAATGAAATAATTATGTAATATTAAAAGAATGTACATAAGTATCAAATGATAATTTTTAATATTAAATCTTTGTATCTAACCAGTCTATGGGTTTGAAAGGATTTTCTGCATATTGGAAAAGTCATGTCTGCTCTTCAGGGCTGTCTTTAGGAAGTTTGATCCCTTATTTTGAAGCCAAGCAACTAATGTCACATGGGAATATCTGAGTAGTACAGACTAAAATTGTGAAGTCTTCAGCTAGGAAGAAATGAGGAATTGGTTTCTTAAAAGGAAATGAAATTTTTAAAATGCAGTTTGGGAAGAGATGAAGGCAAATTTTAATTTAAAGGTAAAGAAATTAGAAACAAGGAAGGCAATCATACTCCACAGTATATTTAATGAGAAAAGAACAGGTTGAATTGTGTGTCTTAGAATTTCTCTACATAGACAAATAAAAACTATTTATTTACTTTTAAATTCTTACAACGTACTTATCTTTTGTATGGATTATAAAAAGTAAGTTGACTCAAGTCACCAGTGAAGTGATATGAAAATTAGGAGCTGGCCAACCATCCAATAAAGTCTGTCAAATAGATAATTTAGATGATAAACACAGTTTCCCCCTCAACAACAGGTTGGTTTTATTCTCTACTTCACTTATAAATATCACCGCTTCGATTTCCCACTTCATTGATCTGGGATCAGCCAGAATGACCCATGGGTTAGCTAGAAGAGAATGAAAGTGAAGCATGGACATGTTGAAACAAGTTTACTTTGATGAATATATCTGACTAATTCTTCCATATGCATGCAGACTGTCCTTTAAATTGTTATTTTACATCTTTAGAGAGAGAGGGAGAGAGAGAGATTGAATATTTTTTGAAGGAAGGAAGGAAAGGAGGGAGGGAGGGAGGAAAATTTTTCCCTTCCAGAGAAGAAATGTTACAGAAAACTTATTTACTGTTTATTTTCTCTGACACAGTCCATTATACCAAGATTCTCTTAGCTCCACTGAATTTAACTAAGCCTTCAGTCATGCTCAAAATGGACTAGGAGATCATCTGTCATGTCCAGAACCTAAACCTAACCAGTTTTAAAATGGCTTACATTTAGACTATAACAACAGAAAATATCTAAGAGATTCCCTTCCCTTTTGGTCCTGGTTTTGGAAACTCTAACACTGTATTTTCTCATACCTTAGAAACGAAGTTTTGACCAGATCCATGAATTCCAACAACAACAAAAAGGAACAAATGGGCCTAGTCAATGGAATATTATTGTCTAAAGCCAACATTTTTTAAAAGTTTGTATTTTGAGAGCATGCTTTTTATATATTAAAATTTGAAATTTAAGTAATGTATAAGTATTCATATTTATTTTGTTTAAAGGAGTATAATTTTAAAAAAAGAGGAAACAAAATAAATAAAGGAGTATTTTATAGACTAAACTCAGGTAACAATAATCTATACTTGCTTATAAAATGAAAGATTTGACCGTCATTTATCAAATGAATTATTTCAGAAGAGAAGTTATATATATAAGAATGCGTGATCTGAATTAAATACATTGCCAACACTAAAGAAACTATACAAAATGTGCTTTTAACTCATTTAAAGTAAACATTTAAACCAAAATTAATATATTAAGAGAGATTACTTTGTAAGGAAAGGCTTGGGTGAAAGTTTTAGTATTTTGAAACATGATATTTTAAATAATACTGGTTAAGAATTTAACATTTTAATTATGGTTGTTTTGAATGGTATTTTCAAGAGAATACATATTTTTATGTCCCTGGTCAAAATAAAACATAGACTTGAAACAATTTTATGCAAAGTTCAGTCTAACAATACTTTAAAAAAATCCTTAGAATAATTGTGTTCAATTCTCTCACTTATATTTTTTGCATATATAGAACTATTCAGAAAATACTTTATTAATTTATTTTTAATTAAAGTATAATTGACTTACAATATTATATTAGTTTCAGGTGTACAGCATAGTGATTCGATATTTTTATACATTATAAAATGATCACCATGATAACTCTTGTTACCATCTGTCCCCATACAAAGTTATTACAATATTATTGACTATTTTTCCTATGCTATACCTTACATCCTGGTGATTCGTTTATTTTATAACTGGCAGTTTGTATCTCTTAATCTCCCTCACCTATTTCATTCATCCCCCTACAACCCCCTCGCCTCTGGTAAGAAAATAAATGGTTTATACATAACTGAGTTTTACACCATGGTAAATGCTCAGAAAGTAATTTTATAGACTGTTGTGAAAACAAGTGCCTATGAAATAGATGAAAATTTCTATTTTTTTCTCCCTAAGTGTTTGATTATTTTCATTAAGGTTAAAACATAAATAACCACAGTTGTTCTAACTCTTTCAAGTGTAATTTTCAAAATTACATTCCTTTTTATAAGCATTCTAATCTGTATTTTATGGAAAGGAATGGGGAGCAAGATTTATAAAATCATTTTAATGTCATAAAATACCAAGAAAATAATGACTGGCAACAGGGTGAAAGGGAGAGTTGTATTAATATGGACAATTTAGTCCATGTTATTAGAAACTTGGACTTGAGTTACTAGTGTCTGGGTAATTACTCAACTTTTTATTTTGTGCTAAAGTAAATAGTCCTGGATCATTTGGAGCAACAGTATTCTAAATCAAAATTAATCAGATAATTGGCAACTTTTATTTGACTTGCAGTGCTCTATAAATTATAGACCGAGAAATGAGGAGAAATTTGGTAAAGAATAATAATGTAGATGGTAATACATGGGCAAATGAGGCCTAAGGAAACTCTGAATTTTCATATGCTTTTCTTAAAATCTGAAGGTGACAGAAGATTTTTAATGAGGCCCAACTACAATATATAGGTGAGTAGTAGACAGAGTTAAGAAAACTTGTTTTTGTTAAAAATAGTAATTGAATTAAAATATTTGTGAATTGACACAGAAATGAAGACCCAACACAGCCAAAAATAAACATAATAAATAAATAATAAATAAAAATTAAAAAAAAATTTGTGAATTGAAAGGAAGAATTGTTTTATAAGACCAGTGGTATCAATAAAGAGATACATATTTTGTTTTATAAATTTCTATAGAGAATATTCACTCTACAAAGGACTCTTTCTTTCAACAGTGTAAAATGGAAATATTGATTTTACATTTGCCAATTATAATGGAAGGAAAATAATATTCTACTATGTATGTTATGGTTTTGAAGGTTGCCTTAAATTAATTTTGTAACAAGGTGGACATTAATAAAAATCTAAAGTACAGAGGCTTGTGAGATATTTTAACCAATGATTAATGTGTTTTTAGAAACCTAAAAGCATTTTCAAACTAATACTTTTTAATTCATTTAAATTTCATTTTGCTTTTATTCTGTTTCTAAAAGTTGCTATGATCAATATTTGTCTGTTTGTAGAGACTATGACATTCCATGATGACTAATCTTCAAGTTGAGTCATAATGATAGTCTGTTATATTAAAATCAAGAGTGACTATAGGAAAATAGTCATTTTGCAAGCAAACATCCTGTCAAGTAATGGCCAGGGTAGCAGGGAGCATATGTCATAAAGTAACAGACTTAAACCTTTAGCTATGCCTTAAGTATCTGTCCATTGACATAAATGGCATAAAGACAATCTAATTGTGTTTGTCTTAAGCTTTTTCTCTTAGCTGCCCTTTATTTTATTAAAGTTTTAGAAAACAGTGTAATGAGAAAGACTTGGTTAGATTTGAACACACTTGACATAATTCCTAAGATGATAAAGGAAAAAAAAGAACCTTTCACTGAGATGTTATCAGAATCTCAGACACAGTTTTACATTATGCAAAAAGTTTAAATAATCATTTGATCATTCCAGCTAAATACAATAATTGAAGAGTAGATAATGTTACTTTGTGTATTAGAATAATATTGTGCCATTCTCTGAATGAAAATAGTTGTTACTCTTTTTTTTCCTTTAGGATATCTGAATAATTATATGAATAATATTTTGGAACTGTAAGAGTTTAAATGGCAAATTTAGGATTAAAATTTATCTCCAGTTTCAAGTGGAATGTCAATTTTTCAAATAATATACTTGATTAGGATAACAAGATGTATTGAAAAAAATCTTTTGCGGAATACTTATACGGAGATATATTCTGGATAAATAGGGAGATTTTCATAACTGCTTTAAAAGTTTATTTTTATCTTAATTGTAAAGATCACTATAAAATTATATAAATAAGTTACAGTGCCTTCTTAAAGTATACTGAAGCTCATGGAATTTAAACCTTTATGGTGTTACTTCTTTACTTTTTTACTTTGCTGTCCTTAAAAAGAGTCCTTTTATTAGACGAGTACCAGGTACATAACAGACAGTCAAGAATATTTATTGAATGAATGAAGGCAGTACAGTACATGGAGTCAGAGAAAATCGGGTTCAAATCCCTTTCCTACCTGCTTCTAGTTCTTAACCTTATTTTCTCTGCTCATTTTTCTCAAATGTATGATGGAAGTAATAATGGCATCTCTTTCATATGGCTCTTGAAAGGCGTTCAGAGCCTAAGTATGTGCAAAGCATTCAGAGCCCAGCCTTAGCGTGTGCTCCATGCATGCAGTTATAACCAAATAATGTGATTATGTAATTTTGAATTTTGTTTTCACTGGCATCGATTTTTTCCATTCAGATTTACAGCTGTGGTGCACATGATACAACCATCTGAGGACCCCAAGCACATAAGCCCCTACTTAGAAAATTAAATAAAAACCTTCTGGGCTGCCTAGCACTTCTTCACAGTGAGTCTGACAGAGCTCTCTTTTAATAGCAACAGTCATAAGATACCCTCACAGACCTTGATGACAATAATTATCTTACCCTTCATCTCTTGGTCCCCCAGGAATCTCAGAATCCAGGCCAGTGTCTGTTATGGTCAGCCATCCTGTAAACACCTCCCTCTTATGAAGGCCTAGTGGGCCATTCCTTCTCTTCCCACTGGTTCTTACCCTAGTGTTTCTTGAACCATTTCCTTTGGTCAGCAACTCATTAGAAAGTATCCAGGAGCAAAATCAAGACATCTTCACGTTTTCCTCTGGAACATCTCTTATTTATTTTTATCTTAACTGTAAGGATGATTATAAAGTTATATAAGTTACAATGCCTTCATAAAGTATATCAAAGCTCATGGGATCTAAACCTTTCTGGTTGTTATAGCAACTGTCAGTGAGTTGCTGTCTCATCCTCTAGTTAGAGTAATGCATAATTTGTGGTCCTTTTGGCTCTGCTTGGAACATCTTTGCAATGCCACATGCTTCATAAGGCATTGAGAAGATAAAGTAAATTTAAAACAATAAGGAAGGACTTCCCTGGTGGCACAGTGGTTAAGAATCCGCCTGCCAATGCAGGGGACACCGGTTCTATCCCTGGTCCGGGAAGATCCCACATGCCGCGGAGCAACTAAGCCCGTGAGCCACAACGACTGAGCCTGTGCTCTAGAGCCCGTGAGTCACAACTGTTGAAGCCCGCACACCTAGAGCCCGTGCTCTGCAACAAGAGAAGCCACCGCAATGAGAAGCCCGCACACCGCAACAAAGAATAGCCCCCTCTCACCACAACTAGAGAAAGCCCATGAGCAGCAATGAAGACCCAATGCAGCAATAAATAAATAAATACATTAAAAAAGAAAAAAAGAACCCTTACCTACCATGGAATGGAGGACACACGATTTAGAATATGGAGGTTTAAACCCTACAGTTCCGAAGTGTTGAACAATTCAATGGGTTTTGGCAAATGTATGCAGTCATGTAATCACACCACACTGAAGAAGCAGAGCATTGCCTTGATCCCAAGTTTTCCGTCTTCCCCTTTGCAGTCATTATACTTGCCCCACCCCTGATCCCAGGCAACCATTGATTTACTTTGTCTCACTATAGTTTTGTCTTTTCTGGAATGTCTCACAAATAGAATCATTCAGTTTGCAGTTTTTGCATCTGTCTTCTCTTACCAAGTATAATATTTTTGGATTCACCTATGTTGATGCATGTATCAGTAGATCATTCCTTCTTATTGTCGGATAGTATTCCATTGTACGGATATACCAGAGTTTGTTTATTCATTCACCAGTTGGTGGACATTTAGATTGTTTCTAGTTTTCGGAGATTATGAATAAAGACATTTTAACAGGTGTGTAGTAGTGTATCACTGTGGTTTTAATTTGCATTTCCCTAATGTCTAATGATATTAAGCATCTTATCATGTGCTATCTGCCATCTGCATATCTTTATTAGTAAAGTGTGAATTCAAATCTTTTGCCCATTTTTTATAGGGTTATTTTCTCATTGAGTTTTGAGAGTTCTTTGTATATTCTGTATACATGTCCTTGATCAGATATGTTTTTGCAAATATTTCTGTGTATATTTTATGTATTGTCTTTTCATTTTCTTTTTTTTTTAAATTTATTGTTATTTATTTATTTTTGGCTGCATTGGGTCTTTGTTGTTGTGTGCGGGCTTTCTCCAGTTGTGGCGAGCAGGGGTTGCTCAGCAGCTGTGGCGCAGGGGCTTAGCTGCTCCACAGCATGTGGGATCTTCCCGGGCCAGGGCTCGAACCCGTGTCCCCCGCATTGGCAGGCAGATTCTCAACCACTGCACTACCAGGGAAGTCCCTCATTTTCTTAACAGTGTCTTTCAAAGAGCAGAAGATTTAATTTTTGATTAAGTCCCATTTTTTTCTTTTATGGATTGTACTTTTGGTGTTGTGGCTAAGAAACCTTTCCTTAACCAAGGTCACAAAGATTTTTCACCTAGGTTTTCTTCTAGAAGTTTTACAGTTTTAGATGTCACATTTAGGAGTTTGTGATCCATTTTGAGTCAATTTTTATATATTGTGTGATATATGAATTAAGTTGGGGTTTTCTTGCATGTGGATATTCAATTATTTTGTCCTATTTGTTGAAAAATTATCTGGTCTTCATTGAATTGCCTTTCCACTCTTGTCAAAATTCAGTTGACTATATATATGTGGGTCTATTTCTGTATTTTCTGACACATTGATCTGTATGTCTGTCCTTTTGCTAATACTGACACAGTCTTAATTACTGTAGCTTTATGTAAGTCTTAAAATCAGGTAGTGTGAGTCTTCCAACTTCTTTTTTTCTTCTCAAAATTGTTTTGGCAGTTCTATTTTGTTTGCTTTCTCCACATAAATTTTAGAATCTGCTTGTTGACTTCTACAAAAAGGACTGCTGGGATTTTGGTTGGGATCACATCGAACATGTAGATCAATTCAGAGAAGAAATGATAATATTGAGTTTTCCAATCCATGATAATGGTATGTCTCTACTTTTATATATATGTCTTCTTTGATTTCTCTCATCAGTGCTTCATAGTTGAGCATGCAGATTTTGTACATATTTTGTTAGATTAATACCTAAATATTTTATGCTTTTGGTGCTATTTTAAATGATACCTTTTAAAATTTCATTTTCTAAGTATCCATTGCAAGTATATAAAAATACAGTTGGTTTTGTATATTGACCTTATAGCCTATGACCTTGCTAAACTCACTTATTAGTACTAGTAGCTTTTTATAGATTCCATTTGGGATTTTTTTTCTGTGTAGACAAGCCTGTCTTCTGTTAATAGAGATAATTTTATTTCTTCCTTCCCAATCTGTATGTCTTTAATTTATTTTCATGCCTTATGCACTGACTAGGACCTCCAGTATGATGTTGAATAGGAGTGGTGAAAGTGGACATCCTTCCCTTGCTCTTCATCTTTAGGGAAAGCCTTTGGTCTTTCATCATTAACTATGATGCTAGTTGTAAGTTTTTTATAGATATATTTTCTTAGGTTGAGGAACATAAGAAAATCCCTTATAAACCAAGTTTGCTGAGAGTTTTTTTTTTTAAATCATGAATAGATGCTGAATTTTTTCAAAGCCTTTTTCTATATCTGTTGAGATAACCATACAGTCTTTCTTCTCTAGTCTTAATATGGTAAATTACATTGATTGATTTTTAAGATTTGAAACTAACTTTCATTTGTGGGGTAAAGCCTACTTGGTCTTGTTGTATTATCCCTTTTATATATTGCTGGGTATGATTTGCTAATATTTTGTTGAGGATTTTGTGTGTATGTTCATGAGACATATTGGTCTTTAGTTTTCTTTTTTTCTAATATCTCAGTCTCCTTTTGGTATCAGGGTAATACTGACTTCCATCCTCTTTTATTTCCTGGAAAAGTTTATGTAGAATTAGTATTATTTTTTCCATAAATATGTAGTAGAATTCACCAGGGAAGCCATCTGGGCCTGCAGTTTTCTTTGTTTTAAGGTCTTTAGCTATACATTTATTTTTTAAGGTGATGTAATACTATTTAGTTTACCTATTTTTTTCTTGAGAGAATTGCCACTTGTCTTTGTATTTTCTTAACATTGTTCTTCAAAGAGCAAAAGATTTTACATTAGTTACAGTACTTAATACAATAGACAAGAGCAAGCAGCTGTAGTTCTTGAGCAGCAGAGAAGAGTGAGACAGCAGTGTTTTAGGAAGATGAGTAGGATTCAGACAGGATCAAAGAAGGAGACTGGGCTTAAGGTGACTATCTAGCAGATGACAGTCAGGGGAGAGGTGGTGGCAGTAAAAAGGAGGAGGAAAGGAGCACTTGGAAGTCACTTTAAAGAAGGAATTGACAGAACTTAGTCGTGTCTGCAAGTAGGTAAAGATGGAGAGGGGCACTCAAAAATGAACCCAAGATTCTATCTGAAGAGATGAGAAGAATGTCAAGAGTGCAGACAGACGTGATATGATGGAAAAGGCAGCCCTTTTAGAGGTTAAGGTCTTGCTTCATCTTGGGATATATTGAGTGTGAAGTGAGTTGCTATGGGAATTGGCAGCAGAAATAGTATGAGAAGGTAGGACAGTAGAAGAGATTTTTGGATTAGTGAGATCAGGGTTCCTTAGAAGAATGGAGAATCAGAGAGGGTTGCCATATAAAATATAGAATGCTCAGTTAAATGAGAATTTCTGATGAATAAGGAATGTTTTTTGGTGTTGTGGTGGTTATTTTTTGGTATAAGTTTGTCCCAACAGCCTGGTCTTCAACCTATACTAATTGGAATTTATAGATCAGAGAGGATCACAATTATTTTGGAGGGATCTAAAAATTCTTATCAGTATAGGTGGAAGACCAGGCTGTTGGTGGCTAAATCATATACTTATTTTCAAGTTTGGGGCCATAAATATAAATGTTAACTGCATATGAGTTTTACTCTGAATAAAATTAAAAATCATTTCTATCCAAAGGAAAATGACATACAATATTGAAATATATTTCAAGAAAATTAAATGTAATTTCTTTTAAAAATAACAAATCATCATGGTAATTTCATCAAAAGAGGGTAATTTGAAATATAGAGGGAAATACTATAAAACTGGCATTAAGGGCCTTAAAATAATCTGTTTCATATATAAATCATCGACTACATACTAGATACTATGAACTATGCCTTGAGATAGGCAGCCTCACAACAACTCTCCCAGGTAAGTTGTTACACTATCCCGAATTATTTCCTTTTCCCAAATGAGGAAACCGAGGCTAAGGTGGTTTTGCTTGAGGTAACATAGAATGGTGGCTTGATACTGTGTCAGTTTGGCTAAACTGGAATTAGGTTTCTCCAAATTCCTTGACTTGTATGGTTCCTGTCTAAAGTTGGCCCCAGGAGAAATCTGTGCAACATTTGAAATGTAGGATGAAGCGGCAGCATTACCCTCAAAGCAGGCTGTTGCTGATGTCCTTGTTGGCTCACCTTGTTGGCTTGAGGCAGCAGCTCCCTCAGCACTGGCCCATCTCCTCCTTCAGGTGCTCTCGATCTTGGGGCAGATTAGAGGCAGCGAGAGACGCGTATAAAGCCAATACGCTGTGTTACTACAAGCAGGTGTGCTTGTCTCCCACCGCTTTGCATCCAGCTTTCCTTCCCCGCAGCCTGCCTTGCCACTCTGCAGGCAGGTGACTTCGGGGCCAGCAGCAGAGGGGTTAGCCTTCTGGAGAGCCCTTGATAGGCTCCCGTTCATGTTCACAGGTTAGTGACTTTATCTATCCTCTGCCTACCCCGTCCTTCACAGACCTCTGCTATCACACCTTCTCCCACAGTTGTATAACGTCTAATCCCTGTAACGAACCCCTTAGTCCATATCACTCCTAGTGGTTCTGCTTCCCTGATTGAACTATTAACTGGTACATAGAGCAAGCAAATTGCCGAGGAGCTTCTCAAGCCCAGGTCTGTCCGGCTCTTTCCTCTCACGTTGAAAAAAACAATTAAGACTTTTATTTGGATGACACATTATCAAGCTTGGCTTATTGTTATAGATGGTATGATTGCTTAGTTGTTATCTTGCTGAAATTAGGTTTCACAGAAATTTGAACCCCTTTTATGTTTCCTAACATTTCATTTTGAATTACAGCCGTTGTGTATGTGTCATCTCTAGTACTGAATGATAAAGTTCTCCAAGGACCACACAAAACTTCTCTTTATTCTTCAACAGCTGCTGCCACAGTATTTTGTAAGTAGTAGGTACTCAATAAATGTTTGTGACTTTTAATAGAGTAGCTAAATTCCTCAAAAATATGTGAAATAGTCCTACATCAAAATATAAACTTGCTTTTGGGGACACTAGGTGTATGTTATAAGATGTGGAAGAGATGTTGCCACTAAATTGGGATGTATAGAAAGATGAACAGTTTTAAATAGGAATTGAACTACTGTTCAAAGGATTGGAATGTTCTTGTTACAAGCTGAGGCTTAGCTTCAGAATGAAAGACAGAGTCCTGCCTTCCCTTGAACACTGTAGGCTCATGGTAGAGATTTTTGTTACATGCTACTGAAAAGATACTATCCTGTTACAGATAGTGTATTCATCAGTTTTCTTAGTCTCTAGAAACATACTCTGATTTCTTCAGAAAAAGATTTTTTTTAAAGGATAGTAGATTGCTCTCAGAATCTCTGGGAAGATCAGAGAATGAGGCTTTTGGGGAGTGAAACCAGCTCTCTGGGAAAAAACATGTTTTCTTAATTTCTCTGTTATTTACAAGTAATGGTTATAAACATGACACACTTTTGATTTGTATTAACATTTTTCCATCACTTAAATTCTAGACAACAAAATAACAAATCAGGCCTTGATTTCTGGTGTTTGCCAGTTTCCATAGTGTAAATACTCCCAAGATGGCTGATGTCCAAGCTCCCAGTGTGATGTCAGTGACCATGGAATCGGGAAGAAATGTATGATACAGATGCAATAGATGTAAATAAGCTTAAAGTCCATAGATAACAGTAAAATATAGTAAAATAATTAGAAAAGGATGAGTTTTGAGTTTATTATCTTTTTATATATAATTTATTTAATTGTAAGTTTATATAATTTAATATTTAATATTACATTTAATGACTGGCTCACAAAATTCCTGAAAATTTAGCAATCACCTTTTACAAGTAGGGAAAGCTGGCTCCAGCACACCACTGCTTGGTGGCCACCCAGCCAGGAAACAGCACCCCAAATCACCCACAGCACTGCTCCATGGAAGATAGCACTGCACACAGGATAGCTGGGTGCAGATCCTGTCACTGACTGGGCACAGGAGGGTCCTGCTGGAACTAGTGCCCTTTGTTGGTTCAGGAAACAGCCACAGTTGGCATCTGTCACCAGAGCACCATGACCCTTGTGTCTTTTGTGTTGCTGTTTCCCAAGACTTTGAACTGGTAGATGCATCTGACTGATGGCTCTCACTTAGGTGCACAGAATCTGAAAAAAAGAAGTGTTTCACATTTTCAGCTTAAAAGGTGGTCATAAAGTGAAAGGTTCTACAAATACAGAGTTCAGATATGGAGTAGCAAAAAGGAGTAACAAGCATCTGCCCAGTTGTGTATTTCACCCCTTTGGTTGTGGGAGAATTGGTTGCTGGTTAAGAACATTTGCTGCATCCCATAAGAGAGCACACCAATCTATCAAGAACACATATCATTATTCCACCATTCCATAAGGCCAGCTACTTCTGAGTGATGCATAAGTGAATCCCATGGATATCAGTTCACTGTCTACTTCTCCAAATTTTTGATTGAATTAAATTTTTGATAATATGCTGTGTTTTTCAAACATCTATCAGCTTCACTGACTGTACAGGTGACTTAAATGGTGATGTGAAAAGAATCATATCCCTGCATCTGTTCGGTTTGTTATGACGACCTTTATCACCGTGACCCCTCAGGTATGGGGAATTGCTCTTTGGTGACTTGTTGGTGTAGAGGGACAAACAGGGAATGCTCCAAGGGATCTGAATGTGGTCCTTCCTGCTTGCTATGAAAAGGAGTCACTCTTTCAGTCTTTCAGTTCATCTATTCCTTTACGCACTTAGCAACAGATGAATGAAATCAGGGTCCTACTGGGCTTATGTGAGACAAACACAGATCAAAACTTTATTTCTCATTTTAATTTATTCAGTAACTGCATTGTAGGTGTTGATTCTATGCAAGGCATTGTTCTAGCTGCATGGGACACAGTAAGGAACAAAACAGACAAAAATCCTTGCCTTCATGGAGCTTATGTTCTGAAAGGAAGTAACAGACAATAAACTAACTAAATAATATAGTACCTTAGAAGGCAACAAATTCTATGGAGCAAAATATAAGTCAAGGAAGGGGGATAGGGATTTCTAGATGGGGAGGTGTTTGCACTCTTAAGTAGGGTGGTCAGGGAAGGCTGTATTCCAGCTAAGATTAAAGGAAGTAAGGGAACAATCTCTTTCTATCCTGTAAACCACAGTTTCATTCAGGAATTAGAGTTAGTTCTGAGCCAGTTTCCAATAATCCCCCAAACATCTAGGTATTTGCCTTTACAGTGTACTCTTCCCCTGATCAATGACCCGCAGGTACTTTTGGGAAAGTCCAGGAGGAAGATTCACAGTACATATGTGTGTCGTTGTGGCACGTTTTTCCTCCATGGGTCCTCACTTCCCTTTCAGTGCAGACACTCTGGGTCACTGAACCAACTCAGGTTCAGGAATCAGAGGAGTGGCTCTGAGACCCCACCACCAAGGCTCAGAGCATGTCTCTTACACCAGACTCGGAAGATGTTTGTTACTTAGATCAAATAGGCCCTTCATGGGCTGACTACCTATTTTGGTTCTAGGGACTAGATACTGAAATAGGTACTAACAAAAATCCTTGTAGGGTTCACTCTATTTACCACTCCCATTCTGCTGCTACACACACCTTACCCTGGTGATACTACACTGGGACCTTGGGACTCCCATTGTGAGTTCATTGGGGAATGAAATCAGGAGCCCATTTCAACCAGCACATGGCCAGGATACATCAAACAGCCAGTACAATGTTCATTCACCTGTTCTTCGATGTTGGTACCCCCCTCACCAAGGTATCTCTGGACCCTCTAAGGGGACACAGTTAGGTGTTAGGAGAGCAGCCTCTGCATGATTAATCCACTCCAACATTTTTATCTCTCTGCTATTCATTTTTTTTTTTTTTTTTGCTATTCATATTTTTCCTTGACATTATATCAAGGAATTTCTGGTATCTCAACTTTACTTAGCCAGGTTTCAGTCAACCAACTGGGCAAACCATTAGACCCATTCCCAGCTGCTGGTGTCAATACACCCAATAAATTCAGTCTGACCTAAAATTCTGTCCCTTAGTCTTAGCCTGACACCCTCAGAATCCATTTCCAAAGTTTACCAATATAAATTAGCATAATCCTACAATTCTTTTGATGTACAGTTGGTATTTCTTTTATTGGATTTTGTTATTATAGCCTATCTCCTCCAAAGCATGATAGGATGTATATAATACATGTTATTACATACTATATATATTCTATATACTAATATATGTATTTCATATATGACATATATCGTTACTTATGTATATATGTGTATATAATTATATATGTTTACATAACTACATATACTTATATATGTGTGTAGTTATATACGTATGTGTAACTATATATAGTTATATATACACACACTTAAGTACACATACATATATATGTAACCATATAGCTAGATAGACATAGAGACAGACACAATGATGGGTGGAGGAGGTAAGGTATGATTAAAATATTTCTCAAGTCAGGTCTTTTCAGAGTCTTCAAGCAAGGCAAGAAGAGTCATCCGCTTCGGTCGGCAAGGGAAGCTCCGTGGGGTTGGAGTTTAAGTTTATTCTGAGTTTTTCTAATCCTCCCATGTATTCATACTTCAGTTCTCAAGTCCTACACTTTCTTACTCAGCACCTTAACTTGAACATGAGGGATCTGGTGAGGCTGGTACTTCACCTGGTACTGAAATTAGACAACTCACAAGATCTAAGTAGATGTTCGATTTTCAGTAGTCTCAGCATTTGTTTTGAGGTCTATCAGCCCTGCTGCACAATAGATAAGAGATTCTTTAAGAAAAATCATAGAAAGTCCCTAGTTGGAGTCCTTGATAAAATCCATTTTCTTTCTTTAAGCTCTCCAATACCATTAGAAGCACCTATTCTGCCCTGCAGTCTTTGAATTCTTCACATCTTTTATGCTGTTTATTGCGAATAGGCCTTGGGTTTCTCAGTGCCTTGTATGAAACAGCACTTTATGCCAGGTGACCATAGTTACCTGCACCATGTAATACCAATGTCCCATCCTTCAAAACTGCTTGGATTTTTACTCCATTCAGCCCCAACCTGGCCAGATAACTGATCCTAGTTTCCCTATCACTCTGGATAGTTTGCCTCCCCCTACCCCTCCCCACCCCCCAAAGCACTGTAGAAACACCAACAAATTCATATATGTCTATCTTTGTTGAAGACTCCGTTCATATCATGGCTCTTCTGTTATAACATTGCCCGTGCAGATCTGCTGCAAGGAATTAAATCATAGGGATAAGTCATTTTATATCATTTCTATTTTTGATTTATAGTGGTTAAGAGCACTGGCTTTGGAATCAGGAAGATCTGGGTTTCACCCCTAGATCTGTAATATACTTGTTGTATGATCTTGGGCAAAGTACTCAACCTCTTTAAGACTCAATTTCTTCATCTGTAAAAGTGGGGATAATAATATTTACCTCATTGTTGGGTGATGTTGTCATGAGAATTAAATAAAATCTGTAAGATACTCAGTGGCACATATTAAGAATTCAGTAAACTCTGAGCTTCTATTTCCTAAGTGAACCTCATGAGGACTTGGAAAGCACCCAGTTTCATCAGGAAGACATTTACAAATGATCATAAAATGCCTCAGCAGGTGTCTGATCTCACCCATTATAAAACTGTCATGATTAAAAAGCAACACACAGACTGCATCAATTCTATGGAGAGTCTCAGTGTGGAATTCAGAGATCCACTAGAATGCCCCTTAAGTGTAGGTAGTGTCTTGTTTATCAGTGTCTCTCCACACACTACCACACCTCACAGAGGGCATGGCCAAAATCAGGCACTGAACAAATATTAACTGAATACACAATGTTTCTTCTGATCTTCTTCCTAAATTCTAGATGTGTCCTTTCTTTTTCTCCAGCTTCCAAAGCCCTATGAACAGCACACTCCCAATCAAAATCCCAGTTAGCTTTGACTTTTTGCTTTGTAGAAATTGAGAAGCTGATTCTAAAATTAATATGGAAATGCAAAGGGTGAGCAATACCCAAGGCAATCTTAAAGAACAAGGTTGGAGGAGGAACAAGGTTTCACTTTCAAATACTAGGATTTATATTACAAAGCTATAGTAATTAAGACAATGTGGTATTCCTGCATAGACAAATCACCACATAGAACAGAATGAAGAATCCAGAAAAAGACCCATACATGTATGATTACCTAATTTTTGACCAAGGTGGACACTGCAGGCCAGTAGGAAAAGAATTGGTGCTGGGTCAATTGGAGATCTAAATGGAAAAAAAAAATATCTTAACCCTTGTCTCAAACCTTACACAAAAATAAGGTACAGGTAGATTGCATGTTAAAGGTAAAATTACAGAGCTTTCAGAAGAAAGCACAGGAGAACTATTCATGACATTGGAGTAGGCAAAGATGGCTTAACCACAACACAAATAGGGCTAACCACAAAAGAAAAAAAATGACAAATAAGACTATATTAAAATTAAGAATTTTGTTCACCAAAAGATACCCTTAAGAGAATGAGAAGACAAACTATAGAATGGGAGAAGATATAACAATACACATATTGACAAAGGACTCATCCAGAACATATAAAAACTTCTACAAATCAAGAAAAGGACAGGGACTTCCCTGGTGGCACAGTGGTTAAGAATCCGCCTGCCAATACAGGGGACACGGGTTCGATCCCTAGTCCAGGAAGATTCCCACATGCCGCGGAGCAACTAAGCCTGTGCACCACAACTACTGAGCCTGCACTCTGGAGCCTATGAGCCACAACTACTGAAGCCTGCATGCCACAGCTACTGAAGCCCACGTGCCTAGAGCCCATGCTCCGCAATGAAAAGCCCGCGCACCACAACGAAGAGTAACCCCCCACTCGCCTCAACTAGAGAAAGCCCACGTGCAGCAACAAAGACCCAATGCAGCCAAAAATTAATTAATTAATTAATTAATTAATTAAAGAAAAGGACAGAATACCAACAGGAAAATGGACAAAAACCTTGAACAGACTTTCACAAAAGATGATGTAAAAATGGCCAATAAACCTATGAAAAGATGTTCAACATCTTTAAGCAATAGGGAAATACAATTAAAACCACATTGGTTCTACCACACATTTAAAGAAGAAATAATACCAATTGTTTTCAAACTCTTCTGAAAAATAGAAGAGGAAACATTTACTAACTCATACAATAAGCAAGTATTACTCTGATACTAAAGCCGGACAAAGATACCACAAAGAAAACTACAGACCAATATTCCTTATAAATATAGATTCAAAAATCCTCAACAAAATACTAGCAAACCAAATCCAACAGCTTATTAAAAGGATTATACACTATGACAATGTGGGAAATATCCCAATAATGCAAGGGTGGTTCAACATAAGAAAATGAATCAACAAAACATACCACATTAATAGGATGAAGGTGAAACTCTACATGATCATCTCAACTGATACAGAGAAGGCATTTGGCGAAATCTAAAACCCTTTCATGATAAAAATACTCAAAAAACTAGGAACAGAGGGGAACTTCCTCAACATGATAAAGGGCATTTGTGAAGAACCCATTGCTAGCATCGTATTCAATGGTGAAAGACTGAAAACTTTCCCCAGAAGATCAGTAACAAAACGAGGATGACTGGGGTTTTTTAAAAAATAAATTTATTTATTTATTTATTTGAGGATGACTGTTTTAACCACTACTATTCAACAATGTGCTGGAAGTTCTAGCCAGAGCAATTAGGCAAGAAAAAGAAAAAAAAGGCATCCAAGTTGGAAAGGAAGAAGTAAAACTACCTCTATTTACAATGACATGATCCTATATATAAAAAATCTCAAAGACTGTACCAAAAAGAAAAAAAAAAAAGAAACTAGAGCCAATAGACAAATTTCAGAAAAGTTGTAAAAGTGTGAGATCAACACACACACACGTGCACACACACACATATGAACAGTTGTGTTTCTATACGTCAGCAATGAACAACTGGACAAGGAAATTAAGAAAACAGTTCCATTCTCAAGAGCATCCAAAAGGATAAAGTATTTAGAATAAACTTAACCAAGGAGGTGAAAGACTTGTACACTGAAAACTACAGAACATTGCTTAAAGAAATTAAAGAAGTTGTAAATAAATGGAAAGACAACCTATGTTCATTGAACGGAAGACTTAATATTGTTAAGATGGCAACACTGCCCAAAGTGATCTACAGATTCAATGCAATCTCTATCAACATTCCAATGATAATTTTTGCAGGAATGGGAAAGTTGGTTCTCAAACTCATATGGAATTGCAAGGGGCTGTTAAAACACAAAAAATATATAGATATATACACATATTTTAAAAGAACAGAGTTGAAGGACTCACACATCCCAATTTCAAAACTTGCTACAAAGCTACAGTAACCAAAACAATGTGGTACTGACATAAGGATAGACATATAGACCAATGTAATAAAATTGAGAAATAAACCCATACATCTATGGTCAATTGACTTTTAACAAGGGTGCTAAGACCATTCAGTGGGGAAAGGACACTTTCTTCAACAAATGGCATAACTTCAACAAATGGCATATTCTTCTGGCATAACTGGTCCACATGCAAAGAAATAAAGCTGGATCCCTACTTCACACCATATATAAAAATTAATTCAAAATAGATCAATAATATAAATATAGAGCTAAGATCATAAAACTCTTAGAATAAAACATAATGGTAAATCTCTATGGCCTTAGATTTGCAATAGATTCTTAGATATGACATGAAAAGTACAAGCAACAAAAGAAAAAAAATAAATTGGACTTCATCAAAATTAAAAGCTTTTATGCTAATGTCCAAGGACACTATCAAGAAAGTGAAAAGATAACCTATAGAATTGGAGAAAATTTCACAACTCATATATCTGATAAGGGCCTAATATCCAGAATATATAAAGAACTCTTACAACTCAACAACAATAAGACAAAAAAATCCAATTAAAATATGGGCAAAGGGCTTGAATAGACACTTCTCCAAAGAAGATGTGTAAATGGCAATGGAGCACATGAAAAGATGCTCAACATCATTAATCATTAGGGAAATGTAAATCAAAACCACAATGAGGTACCACTTTATACCCACTAGGATGGCTATGGCTATAATAATAATTATTTTAAAAATCCAGAAAATAAGAAGTGTTATTTTTATGCTGAGGATGTGGAAAAATTGGAGCCCTGGTACATTGCTGGTAGGAATCTAAAATGGAAAGTTTGGCAGTCCCCTAATAAGCTAAACAGAATTACCATGTGACACAGAAATTCCACTCCTAGGTATTATATATACCTATCCAAAATAACTGAAAAGTGGTATTCAACCAAATATATGTACATACATATTCATAGCAGCACTATTCACAATTTGGGAAAAAACCCAAATGTCCATCAATGGATGCATGGATAAATTGTGGTATATATATATATATACACAATGGAATATTATTGCACTATAGAAAGAATGAAGTACTCATACAATGTGAACGAACCTTGAAAACATTATGCTAAGTGAAAGAAGCCAGAAGAAAAAGGTCACATACGGTATGACTCAATTTATATGAAGTATTCAGGATATGTAAATCCGTAGAGACAGGATGCAGATTGGTGGCTGTCATGGACAGGTGGGGAGGAATCAGGGAATAAGGAGTGAATATTTAATGGGTACAGAATTTTCTTTTGGGGTAATGAAATGTTTTAGAGCTAGATAGAAATGGTGATTGCAGAACATTGTGAATGTACTAAATGCTAATTAATTGTTCACTTTTTAAAGGTTAATTTTATGTTATGTGAAGTTCACCTCAATTTAAAAAAATGTTAAACACACACACATTAGTATAACCACCAGAAGAGCAAAACTGAAAAAGACATAAGTGCTAAGTCCTGTCAGGGATGTGGAGCAACAGGAACTCTCATAGAATGGTGGATATATACACTGGTTGCAATTATTTGAGAAAATTGGTGATACCTGCTAGAGCTGAACCATCTGCACACCCTATGACCCAGCAAATCTTCCTTTCAGTATATACCTCAAAGAAATGCATACACATGTTCATTAAAAGACACGCATTCAAATATCCATAGGAATACTATTTGTAATAGCCCAAATCTGGAAACTAGCCAAATGCCTATCAACAGTCATATAGATAAATGGATTACTCTACAGCAGTGAGAATGCACATTCTAAAACTACATGCAGGGACTTCCCTGGTGGCACAGTGGTTAAGAATCCGCCTGCCATCGCAGGGGACACGGGTTCGAGCCCTGGTCCGGAAAGATCCCACATGCCACAGAGCAACTAAGCCCGTGCACCACAACTACTGAGCCTGCACTCTAGAGCCTGCAAGCCACAACTACTGAGCCTGCACGCCACAATTACTGAAACCCACGCACCTAGGGCCCGTGCTCCACAACAAGAGAAGCCACTGCAATGAGAAGCCTGCACACTGCAACGAAGAGTAGCCCCTGCTCGCCGCAACTAGAGAAAGCCCATGTGCAGCAACGAAGACCCAACGCAGCCAAAAATAAATTAATAAAAAATAAATTTACATAAGTAAAACTACCTTCAATAATATGGATGGATCTCATGGACATAATATTGAGTGAAAGAAGCCAGACACAAAAAGAGTGCTGTATGATTCCATTTAAATAAAGTTCAAAAGACAGTCAAAGCTAACCTATGTTGATAGAATTCCTCACAGTGGTTGGGGATGAGGAGGTAGTGACTGGAAGAGAGTGGTGCCTCATGGGCTGTGATGATGTTCTGTTTCTTGATCTGTGGCTGTTTTCACTGGTGTATTCAGTTCATGACGAAAGTTCATGAACCATACTTTTATGATACATGGCCTTTTCTGTTACATTATTCCTCAATACAAAATTTTAAAATATTTTTTACAGATATAGGAGTGTAACCTATTAAGAAATGTCCAGTGCATGCCAATCATTCAAACTTAATTTCTTAAGAATTGTTTTAAAAATTTTTTTAAATTTTTTTTTTTTTTTTAATTTTTGGCTGAGTACTTGTGGTGCACGGGCTTAGTTGCTCCACGGCATGTGGGATCTTCCCAGACCATGGATTGAATCCGTGTTACCTGCAATAGCAGGTGGATTCTTAACCACTGTGCTACCAGGGAAGTCCCTAAAATAATTTTAATGGAATGCATAAAGAAAAAAATAGTTTACAAGGTTATGTTTTGTTGAGTTCTTACTAACTGATGACCAGTTGATTCGATAAGAAGTGCTTTGTAACCTACAGCTGGTATTATTTAACACCCTGCTTTCAAACTGTGCCTCACTGAATCAGAGGTGTTTTCAGAGATTCTAAAACCATATAAGTATGCTGTCTCAAACAACAACATTTATTTGTTTATTTATTTTTATTTATTTATTTTTTTAAAGACTTTTAAAAAAAATTTATTTATATTTGGCTGTGTTGGGTCTTCGTTTCTGTGCAAGGGCTCTCTCTAGTTGCGGCGAGCAGGGGCCACTCTTCATCGCGGTGCGCGGGCCTCTCACTATCGCGGCCTCTCTTGTTGCGGAGCACAGGCTCCAGACGCGCAGGCTCAGCAATTGTGGCTCACGGGCCTAATTGCTCCGCGGCATGTGGGATCTTTCCAGACCAGGGCTCGAACCCGCGTCCCATGCATTGGCAGGCAGACTCCCAACCACTGCGCCACCAGGGAAGCCCAACAACATTTATTTTTATGGAGAAGTTTTGGATGATCAGGGAAACCTGTTTCTGAGGGTCTTTGAAAGAGTGAGGATGAATCTAGACTTCCTTGCCTCTAAAATGCTTAGGAATCCAGGGCAACTTGTGTTGTGTAGGGAAATCATCGTGCCCTCTTTTTGGGGTCGTAACAGCCACGAGGAGAAACTTCTACTCAAAATTTTGATTCCTGTTTTGAAAGAACAGCACCATTTCATTTGTTCCTATTAGAAATAGAGAATTTTGTAGCTGGAGAGGACCTGAGAGATGGTCTAGTCTGATTCCCTAATTTTATTACTTAGCAAAAACCATAGAGAAGTAATACAGGCCACATGTTCCCTTCTCTGCTCATGTGAGCCATCTAAGGGATTCTGAATCTCCTCTCCTCCCATTTATGATTCGAATCATATAACTTTAGGATTTAAGATTTTGAAATTAGTTTTAGAAAGAAAAACTTAAAACACCAAGAAAGTACCCCCTCTGAATGATCTTTCCTATGTCAAAAACAAAGTAGAGTAGATCTCAGGCATTTTTGAGGTTTAACAGATGATTAAATTAGGAAATTCAATTTCATTGATCTGTTAGGATAAATTTCCTAAAGGATTATACGTGACATTGAAGTTACAGAGCTGAATGCACTTAAAGAGTTTAATAGTATATGAGAAACTAATGAGCTTCTTCTATAAAAGGGTCCAATTCTATATTTCTTTAAGAGAAACTTTAAAAATCATGAAAACTTCTGGAGAAGTTGAAACGTTTTCTGCTCACAAAATGCCACCAAACCATTTCCTGCAAATATCCAAGTGATTTTTATATTTATATTTTTACCAAAAAATAAAAATAAATGGAAGCTTTCCTCAAAATCTGTCAATTCTCTGGAATTCCAGTCCATTTATATTAAACAAGGCATGAATTGACAAGCTCTTAACCATAAGCTTGGGACAGGGAGTCATTTTGATCTTCTCAGTTGGAATTCCTGTTCTCAACACCTATACTTGATGCACATACATAGTCCCTTGGCTGTCATCCCTGGGCCCATCTGTTGGCATGGCTCTCTGCCCATTCACAAGTTTGGACTCCCGCCCTAGTGTGTAGGTGCCAGAGAATAACAGTTTACACGAGCAGCCTGTACCACGATGTAAATGTACTCTCTGCCCAATGTTTAGACATGGTGTCCACTAAACGTGGACACTGGGTGTGCCCCCCCCCTTTATTGGATCACGTTTTTCATCCTATGTTCTTGATGGAGGTCAAGGGAGAAGAGGCTGAGGAAAGTGGCCTTCCTGGTTTTTAATGTTTGAAAACCTGCTGGTTAATTTCACTGGGGCAGCTCCCTCTACGAGGCATGATCATCATAGGAGTGTCAGCAAGGCTGTAGCACAACCAGAGGAAATATCTCCCCCCCTTTGGCGAGATCAACCACAGCAGACAAGTGACTCACAAAAGACTGTACTTGCTCCTTTAAATTATCCAAAGGGCCAAAAGGCTAAATTTCTTTTGTTTACTTTTTTCCCCCAAAAGTTTTTGTTTGTGATGCCTCTTCATATCAGGCTTAGAAAAGCAAGAGACTCTCTGGGTGTTTCTAAGCTTTAGAGAAACTACTTCTTGGTGTGGCTGAAATAGAAAAGATAAAAATCTACAGTATGTGCCAAATTCTTCGAAGACTGTTGTTCATAGCTCAGTTAGAAACGTGATTATTTTCAAACATAAGGTCTTGAATATAAATATCATACTCTTTCCTATATTTTTATAGTTTGTAGTTTCTATATGCTACCTAGAAAATGTTAGGAGTAGCAATGGAATGTTAAAGCATAAGATTTTAAACTCCTTTGTAAGCCAGTTTAAAGTCAAATCTCTCTGACCCTTCAAATACAGAAGAGGGGCTGGAATAGTATATACAGAAGGAAACACAGATTTTATAAGATCTGATGATTTATTCTTTGGTTCAAAAGAAAATGACTCAAGTCATAAAATCCAAGCAATAATCTTGCAGAACTCCTGGGAGATTGATCAGGTGTCTTCCTGTTAGAAAGACAAATAGTAAATATGAATATCGTTAGAAATCATGGGCCCATTACAATAGCTTTTGTACCTTAGAAAAGTGCTAAAACAACTTTTATAAAAGTTAGCAAGATTTGGGGGTTTGTTTACTTTCTGCTAAATGGTATGAATTATCTTTTTTCTATGACAGTTCTGGTAAGTTGGAGCAAAAGAATAAATATATATATTTTTTACCTTAAGCAATTAGTAAATATGGATTAAACACCTATCATATACCTAGCATGTGCTAAACACTAGAAAGGATACAAAACTCACTCATTAAATTCAGTGTTTATCAATAGAAGGTTGTGGTGAAAGCAATCCTGAATTCAGTATCAGGGGATTCAGTTTGCTAGTCCTGGTTACACCAATTGCCAGTTATGAAACCTCAAACAAATCACTTTTTCTCTTTAAATCTTACTTTCCTTATCTCCAAAATGAAGATAATAATGCCTGTCTCGGTTTCTTTTTTAATGTGGCCGTGGTTATAAACAAGTCAGCTATGTAAAAGCTCTTTGAAAATCATATAGTGCTATAAAAATAGGAGGCATTATTTATCATCATACATTTCTGAAAAATTCCTTACCTTGTTCTTTGAAAAAAAATCTTTTTGACTTTCAAGTTAAATCTTGGATACAAATTGTAAGCCTTGAATGCTAGAAGTTTGGATTTTATCATGGAGGTTGTAGTAGTTATTTATGGATTTTTCAGTTGGGGAGTGACATGCTATAATTTGCTTATTTGATCAAATTCATGTAACTTTTTTACATTTAAAAAGCTTAGGTGGTTTTAGCTTATTCGGAATATTCTTATTTCATTGTGAGTTTCATAGGACCACCATCACCATCTTCATCTAATGGTTACTATGCTTTAAAAATATTTACTCATTTAATCCCATATATAATTACAGGCATATCTCACTTTACTGTGCTTCATTTTATTGCACTTAGTGAATATTGTGTTTTTCACAAAGTGAAGATTTGTGACAACCCCGCCTCAAGAAAGTCTATTGGCACCATTTTTCCAACAACATTTGCTCACTTCATGTCTCTGTGTCACATTTTGGTAATTCTCACAATATTTCAAACTTTTTCATTATTATTACATTTGTTATGGTGATCTGTCATCAGTGATCTTTGATGTTACTGCTGTGACTTGCTTAAGGCTCAGATGATGGTTAGCCTTTTTTAGCCTTAAATTAAGGCTTATAGTTTTAAATTAAGGCATGTACTTTTTTTAGACATAATGCTATTGCACACAATAGACTACAGTATAGTGTAAACATAACTTTTATAGGCACTGGGAAACCAAAAAATTCATGTGACTCACTTTTTTTTTTTTTTAAGAAAGTTTGTGGTTTTCTTTTTTTTAAATTAATTTATTTATTTTTGGCTGCATTGGGTCTTCGTTGCTGCGTGCAGGCTTTCTCTAGCTGCGGTGAGGGGGGGCTACTCTTCTTTGAGGTGCACGGGCTTCTCACTGCGGTGGCTTCTCTTGTTGCAGAGCATGGGCTCTAGGTGCATGGGTTTCAGTACTTGTGGCACACGGGTTCAGTAGTTGTGGCTCATGGGCTCTAGAGCGCAGGCTCAGTAGTTGTGGTGCATGGGCTTAGTTGCTCTGGGGCATGTGAGATCTTCCCGGACCAGGGATTGAACCCATGTACCCTGCATTGGCAGGTGGAATCTTAACTACTGTGCCACCAGGGAAGTCCCTCATGTGACTCACTTTATATTTGCTTTATTGCAGTGGTCTGGGACTAAACTTGCCATATCTCTGAGATATGCCTGTACTATTATACTTATTATTCTTATTTTATGAAGATACTAAGCACAGAGAAGTTAAATGCTTTTCCCTTGGTTACAGAGCTGATAAGTTGAAGAGCTGGGATTTGAACACAGGCAATCCAGCTTCAGCCTGTGCTCTCTAATAAATATTCAGGTAGTATTTATGGAATACCTTTAATATAACAGACACTCTGTAAAGATGCTGGGACCACAAAGAGGGGAAAGGCATGGTGGCTTCTCTTGAGTCTATCCTTGGTGAAAGCATCCTTGTTAATTATGCTTTTGCCCTAGTTAGCCATAAATGCTCAGTGTTTACTTATTTATGCATTCAACTTTTATCTGTTGAACACTTACTAGATACTAGGCGTGGGGTACATCAACATTTAGAGCTCAAGGAGATAAGGAGGAAGCGATGGAGGAGACTGAGAAAAGCATCAGGAGGAAATTCAGTGGAAAATAACTGCCATTGTTTGGAAGAGGCACAAGAAAATCTCATTTTGCTATAAATGAGATTCATGTGTTTCTCAAGACCATATTATACTTGTTTATCAAAACTTTGACAGCAGTGTATAAAGTGGCATTGTTTCTTTTTACAAACAAATAGCCCATTTAGTACCCTGTTTGAGTGCTATTAAATATTTAGAAAATCAGTTGCAAAACGAAATGACTTTTAGGGAAGTCTTTGTAGCCCACTCTAGAAGGTCGAGTGTTTTTTAATAATAATAAATTGTTGCTTGAGAGTATGCAAATTAAACTCTCAGCCCAATGAATTAGATGTTAATGTTTTGTTAAGTAAATATACATAAAGTGAGATTGCTCTGTGGTCGGTTTTAGTGAGAAACCAACTGATATTTGGGGACAGGGAAGGTCTTTACTGAAGGAATAATGTGAATCAAGGGAAATGTCTGTGGTTTGTATCGTTTAAGGGTTGTCTGTTCTCTTTGCGTTGAAGTTTTCCAGCTAGTTGAGTTTGTTACTTGTCACATAAAGGAGATTAAGTATGTCAACACTGCAGCTGGATAATAGAAGGTTTGGAGCAAAAGTATGGCCAAGCCTGAAGTTTGAGTTTTAATTTCTAGGAAAGAAGATATAAAAATAGCAAAGGGAATGAGGAGATGAGGATTATAGCATTCAGGTCTGAATATGAAAAGAGGATGGGTACCCAAAAGGGCAAAGCCAAGAATGGAAAATGTTGGGGTGTGCTCACACAATATGTTCTGCTCTTCTTCAGAGGATAAATTGTTCTTCTCGTCTCTCCCCATCTTGGTAACCTCATAACCCATCCATCATACGGTCCCACTTGAGCAACTTCTTTAATACGTTAGCCAGAACACTCCTGCTAAGGAATCACGTACTCCAAACCAGTTTGGGCAGCAGGACACACATATATTCTGGGTATTAGCCAGATGTCATCTTCCTGCTACAGTCTCTATACAAACCATGTATTGGCTCCAAAATCCATTCTCCCTGCTTTTCTACAGTAACTCCTGATTTTTAGCAGACACAAGACCACCCAGGAAAAACATTGTCTTTCTGAGCCTCTCTTGCCATTCCTTCTGACAACATACTCATTTTGAGATTTACAACACATGTGGCCTCTGTTCATGAAAGCCACTCTGACTCATGTACCTGACAGGTGAATTCACCCTTCTGTGAACGTTCACTGGATTTATCTGCACCTCTGACTGTTATGACATTTATTAAACTGTCTATGTACATTCCTTAACACTTTACTATCTTGTAAACTTTTTGGTCACATGAATTGGATCTTACTGACGTTTGGCTGCTTCATATCAAGTATTTTGAAAGTAGGAGGCACTCAATTACTGTATCTTTTTTGTATTAAATTGTGAAAGTAGCTGCTTCCTACTCTCTTCCCACCTGTTTTGGACTCACTCTCCTAATGTTTTCTTTCTAATTTTTATTCTTTCTGGCGGAGTAAAGACAGTGTAACTGAACCTCAGCAAATGGAATTTAAGAGGTTCTTGCTTCCTTTCTGTCATCTTTTAACATCATCTTTGCAAAGGAAGAGGCTCATACTGATTTAATTAATTATATTTTGATTTAAGTCATTGATGAAAAGCTTCCTAAAAATATACTCTTATCCCTAGTCTTTTGTTCAGGAACCGGTAGTGGGCTCCTACTTTTTGTGTGTCAAATCTGAATTCCTGACTTGTTTTTCAGTAGATTCCTTCATTTGGATAACCAATGTATCAATAGTTTAACGAAATGTAATTTTCACCGCTCCCAAAATGAGCCTTCACTCCTCCCAGGTTAAACTCTTTAATGCCGGTGAAACAAACCCTGTGAACTTCCACTTCTGTTATTTTGTTTATTCTCTTCCTCCAGCTGAGACCACCTGCTACTCTTAAGTCTCTTGCTGAAATCCTGTTCATCTAACTGGCTGCTTAAAGTTTGCCCTCTCCTTTTAATTTTACTTGAATACACCAGCACCAATTAACTGCTTCTTTTCTCAACCTCCGTTGCATTTATAATGTACAGTTTTTCTTTTAATTTCATTTAAAATTTTGTCTGCTGTTTAGATCTTATATCCTCAACTGAATTATAAGCTCTTTGAATGCAGGAATACATATATTTAATTATGGTTGGTTATAGTTATATAATCACCAAATAGCAACTAGCCCAGGGCAGGGTACATAGTATATATTCAATAAGTACTTATTGCTTGATGAATTGATTGAATATAGAATTATATTCTATAACTTTGAATTGAATAGAAACTAATTCTTTCTTATTTTAAAAAAATTTATTTACATATGTCCAGCTATACATCTAATTTTATTTTTGTATCACTTTGAAATGAACAGAATGTATATCTACTTTTATCACTCCATTTTAAAGTGATTTCTGGAGAATGCTCTCTCTGCAATGAAAATAAAAGCATATATTGATAATTCTCTTGAAAATTCAGTTAATATACAAAATTATTTGGAATTAAAGAAACTTTTACAATTTGAGAAACTTTTAATTTTATGCTATTTAGAAAAGCCTAGCAATCCACTTTTGTCTGACATGGAGACTTTTTCAAATTCCAGATTCTATTGTTGGTATATTACATTGAATAATAAAGTACCCTCAAATTTTCAAAAAATAAAACCAAATAAGTGGAATTCATCGTGAGAAAGACTGAATTAGTGGAGAGACAAAATTCAAATGTAAAAAAAAAGCATCTTCACTAAGATAAGTTTCTTTTAGCGCTATGCTAATAACTATTGACGATAGCAATCCTTTAGAGACTGCTATAATGATGCAATAATACTGATTATTAAGTACTCCTGAATAAAATACTTCTAAGGTCCTACAAAGTTTATTATCTTAAGTATGAAAATACTCTCTTGTGGGATCTAATTTACACTTCAGAGACAGTTATAAACCCTTTTAATAAAGCATACGAAGGTAGAAATATGTTGATTATCAAATAAGAGTAACAACAAACTCAGAATTCACACGATATACATTAATTAGGCTTCACTCTACTGGCTATTAAAAACAGTCAAGGGACTTCCCTGGTGGCTCAGTGGTTAAGAATCTGCCTGCCAGTGCAGTGCAGGGAACACGGGTTTGAGCCCTGGTCCAGGAAGATCCACATGCCGTGGAGCTACTGAGCCTGCGCTCTAGAGCCTGCAAGCCACAACTACTGAGCCCACGTGCCACAACTACTGAGCCCACGAGCCACAACTACTGAGCCCACGTGCCACAACTACTGAGCCTGCAAGCCAAAACTACTGAGCCCACGTGCCACAACTACTGAAGCCCGCGCACCTAGAGCCTGTGCTCCACAACAAGAGAAGACACTGCAATGAGAAGCCCACACACCGCAACGAAGAGTAGCCCCTGCTCGCCGCAACTAGAGAAAGCCTGCGTGTAGCAATGAAGACCCAACGCAGACGAAAATAAAAATAAATAACTAAATAAATTTATTTTTAAAAATTCATATTATCATTATGAAAGAACATTATTATAAAAATGGCAAATTTGTACTATCAGCCTGGAAAAATCTTAGTTCAGGGTTGACCTCTGCAGGTCACAGATCAAGTCTAAAAGGCAATCCGCACAGCTACTGCATTCTAGTTGCTGCCCTGGAGTTGCAAAGTGTATATAACATGTACAGTGCAGTTAAGAATTTCACTGTTGGGAAAAAAATTATACTAACATATGACACAAATTTTCAGCAACCCGAAGAAGAAGAAAAGAATTATTCTTTGATTTTTGCATTCATGGGTCAAACTTACATGTTTGATTAACTGGGAAAAATTCAGAAGCATGTATAATTTTCATCTTATAATAAGTCAAGGGCAAATATCTCATAGTCCTTCATATGACTATACAGCACCATTTATGATTAAGATTCATGCCATTTCAGATCAGAATTTAAGGTTTTTGGTCATAGTCATTAACAATATTGCAGAACAAATGATTACTTACTCTGATAATGACACTGTAAGGTGTTAATTTAAAACAATGTAAAGGTTAAGTTTCCAAGCATGAAAATATGTAACATTCCAAATGGATTTAAAATTTGGAAATATCACTATTTCATTTTAACTATTAGATCTAAAGTGTATATTTCTCTTATCTTTTAAAACAACTGATTTAAAAGATTCTAAAAATAATTAATTGCACTGTATAAAGCAGTAACATACCTTTTCTCAAATTGATCTTAAACATGTGTTCCTCAGCTTTCCCCAAGGAGTCTCCGGTATGATACCTGTCACAGCAATTTCAGAAATTAGTCAGCCATAAAGGGGAGGTAATGGAGACATACAATTGTTTTCAGGAATCAATACTCTACAGTATTTTTAAATGCTCTTTGCTTATTTATGTGGTCTTTTATTCGGGACCCATTATAGCTTGGACCTACGTTTGAACTAGGTTAGGAAAGAATGTGATATATGCAAAGAAATTTATTAGCAACTGGATGTAATTGTGAATTAAAGACATTTAGAATTTTACTTCGTCTTTCCAACCTTGTCTTCTAGTGAAAGTGTTTTTTGGTAAGCTGAGATTTGTCATTTGAGTCTAATGATCTAATTTCTTTTCAATTGAATAAAAAGAAAAAGCCCACACTCGCACCTGGAAACCTGGCACTTAGGCATGAAATCAAGATGCCCGTGCCTTTGTTGCATATTAAAGCAAGTATGGAAGACAGCCTCAGGATGGCTCCCAGTGACCCCCATCTGTGGTTGTCATGTCCTCGTGTAACCCCCTGAGTTTGGCAGAACTCTGGGACTCATTTCTAATGCAGAGAATCCAACAGAAGTGATGGTGTGCCTCTTCCCAGGTTAGGTTATAAGAGACTGCTGCTTTCCTCTTGGTTCACCTGTTTCTGACTCTCTCTTAGACTCTTTGCTCTGAGGAAAGCCAGCTTCTGTGCTGTGAGCTGCCCTGTCGCCAGGTCTGTGTGGTGAGGAACTGTGGGAGGCCTTTAGTCAACAGCCAGGGAGGAACTGGGGCCCTCAGCCCAACATTTGGGTCCTTCAGCCCCAGTCGAACCTTGAAATGGCTGCAGCCTCATGAAAGACCCTGAGCCAGAACCAGAACTCCTGACTCTCAGAAACTATGAGAGAATAAATGTTTGATGTTTGAACCTGCCCCGGTTGGGGTAATTTGTTATGAAGCAATAGAAAGGTAGCACAGAATGTAACTTCTGACACTTCCATTGGCCAGAGCCCAGAAGAACCAGTTTTAAGCCACATTCTAGTCCATTACTAGTAACATTATATAATATATGGAGTAGTAGTCCAGCCAGACTCAGAGATAGCATCTTCTATTCCGTAAGGTGAGATTTCATTTTCCAAAGTCAGGAAAGAGCGTCAGCGCCGGTGTCAGACTGCCTGGGCTTCAGTCTCGACTCTACTGGTTATTAGGTGTGTAAATCTGGACCAGCCATTCAACGTACCTAAAACTCACTTCTCCATTTTTAAATGGAGGTAATGATAGTACTGTTGTGAGAACTGAATGAAGGAATTCATTTAAAGGACCTGGCACCCAGTACACATTTAACATGGTAAATTACTATGATTATCATCATCATCATCAGGTCAGAGAAAAGACAGTAGTAGCTTTTATTCCGAATACTTTTTCTTCACAGCTTGAAAAACAGCCACTTACTCTTTATAAAATAAGAGCATGACTAGTTTCCTCTTCTTCAGAGTACTATTGCTAATATCTGTTTCAAACTGCCAGCTCTATTTAGAGAGTATTTCCATCCTTAGTATGACCTTGATTAAAATATCTTTTTTAATCCTTAAAATATTTTGATTTATAAATGCCTTGTTTATGCTGTGATGAAGTTTTCATAAGTTTAACATGGGATAAAAAATGCAAGTAATAGAATTATCAGATTGATGACAACACTTTTTTTGAGTACTTATTAGGAAACATCAATGTCGCTACAACACGAATTATGTCCGTAAGATGAGTGATTTTCTTTTTTCAAACAGGTGAAACTATCCACTCAGATGAATTGTTTCCTTCAGAATAATAACTTTCATTCATTCCACAAACATGTGTTAGCACCTCCTATGTCCCAGGCACTATTCCAGGTGCTAGGGGTGCAATGATAAAGCACAGTCTGTGCCTACAAGGAATTTGCAGTTGGAGACAAAAGAGTTCCAAGCAACTTTGTGTCAGTTTAAGGAGTACAATGAGGTAGGCACTTGCCATAAAAAATGGGTGTGGGAGAAGACTCCAGTGGTTGAGGTGAATATTGAGACAGGTCCTGAAAGGTTAGCCAGAGTCATTAGGCAGGGAAAACGGACAAGGAGGGTGGGTTAATGCTCCAGGCTGGGCAGGAGCCTGGAGGTAGGAGAGCATGTGGCATATTTAGGAGGCAATAGGTATTCAGTATGGCTGGATCTTGTCAGGCCACAAGGAGGGGAGTGACAGAGGTGAAGCTGGAGAGGAAAGCAGTGTTCCCATCATGAAGAATCTTGGATGCCATTACAAGGATTTTGGACTTTACTGGGAATGCCTTGGTGAGCCAAGGAATGATTTTAAGAAGGAAGTGTTCCCACGGGTTACACACTTATTCGACAATGCTCCTTTGCTCAAAACTTTATAGAGCTCCTTTTAAATTGCTTTCAGCTCATTCTTTTGAATATGCTCAATGCTGAGAATGCTTTTGAGGGGGGATTGGATTTGGGGGCAGGATGTGGGGTGCGGGATGGGAAAGAAACCAGTGAGAGGAATTGTGCTCCGTCAACAAAGTTGATGACGAAGCAGGTTAATATTATTGGGGGGGGGGGTCAAAAATTTGCTCTGATTATAAAGCCATGAGGCTGAATCTTTGCTTCTGATTGCGTTTCATGAAAAACACATTTGTACACTTTAGAATGTATTTATTGGATGGCCACTCATGTTTTTAACTGACTTGGCAGCAACAGAATCACCCAGATGCTTTGAAGGGATGTTATCTCCCAGCGTTGGAAATGGCACCCTGTGAAGCTTCCGGTCTGGGTCAGGGATCTGCGGTCAGAGCAGGGCTTCAGGGCAAACTCTCCTCACCATCCATCCTTTGCCACCATCTGTGCTGTGGTCCTATTTTAAATAATCTCAGACAACACCACTGGCATTTGTGTATGGGTTTCTCACCTTGCTATACTGTCTATCAGTGTTTAAAACATTTTTATACACATTTAGCTTCTCTAAAGTGTTGGGGACAAACACTTCCAGCTCAGTTCTATGACGTGTGCAGTCCGTATCACTGTAGTAAGATGTTTAAGGCCGATACTGAGCATCTTTCACATTCATCCTATTCACAAGCTTATGGCATATAGAGGAAAGTCAGCATTTTTTCTAAGGACAGCATATAGAGTATTTTTTCCAAGGAACAAAGCAGAGACTCATATTTGGGACCAATTTGAAATATTCCACTAAAGTCACCTTATAGCTATGAAATGCTTAACCCCAATGTTTACTTTTGATATCTAGTATGTTGATAGCTTTTTGTTTTTTGCTTTTTTGCTGCATCACGTGGTTTGTGGTATCTTAGTTCCCCAACCAGGGATTGAACCCGGGGCCACGGCAGTGAAAGCACTGAGTCCTAACCACTGGACCACCAGGGAGGTCCCTGTAGATAGTGTTTCTAATTTGGGAGATCAAATATCTTCATAGTTTTTCTTCTTTAGCAGACATACTCATAACTCAATTTTCAAGAAGATTCTGCCATGAGGAAAAAAGATGCAACAGAATGAAATAACAAAAATAAGTAAGGGAATCAAGAAAAAAGAGTAGAAAAGATAGGATCAGGACTGTATATATTTAGCACACAAAATATATACAGTGAAGACAGTACTTTCAGGGAGAAGGACACCCATTTGCCTTAAAGCTTTTTAATAGTCAAGAGGGAAAAGTCAACACCACTGGTCACAATTCCCAGGATCCAGATGATTTAGAAAAATCACATCACCATCAAAATCACCACCACCACCAGCAGCCAGTGCCTTTGGAGAAGCCTAGCAATTTGTGGTTGTGAGACCAAAGAAATTTATTATACTCTAAGTACAGCTCTTCAACTGTGAGGAAACCAAACAGGCTATAAAGTGCTTTATTGTGGGTTACCTAAATTGGTAATATTTTGTATTGAAACAGCTGGAGACAAAAACCAAAAAGGGACAAACCCAAGTGGAGTTAATAATGATTTAAATCGTTTTATAAAGAAGGGGCAATCAAGGAAGTTCCTATTTAATCACTCCAGGTCCAAGCTACCTCTGCTAATGGACACCAGCGAAATGGCCAGCTTGTATCTGCCTCTCTTCACTTCACTCCGTTTCCCTAGCTGCAACGGAATCTGGGAAATGTAGTTTTTAGCTTTCCAGTCTCAGCTGTACAGGAAGACACAGTAGAAGGAGGTTAAAAGAGATACTGGGTAAATAAGTCCACAATATCTACCTCAGCAATTTTAATCCTTTGGATATGGATTAGTCTGAGAATAGGTATGGGATCCTCTTCTGGCTGATGAAAGGTGCAACGGCTTCCCTTTCTTTTTTTTCTTTTTCTTTTTAAAATTTTATTGGATTACAGTTGATTTACAATGTTGTGTTAGTTTCAGGTACACAGCAAAGTGATTCAGTTATACATATACATGTATTCATTCTTTTTCAGATTCTTTTCTCATATAGGTTATCACAGAATATTGAGTAACGTTCCCTGTGCTATACAGTAGGTCCTTGTTGATTATCTCTCTTATATATAGTAGTGTGTGTATGTTAATCCCAGCTCCTGATTTATCCCTCCCCTCTGCGTTTCTGCTTTGGTAACCATAAGTTTGTTTTTGATACCTGTAAGTCTGTTTCTGTTTTGTAAACAAGTTCATTTGTATCACTTTTTAAAATTAGATTCCACATATGAGTGATATTATATGATATTTGTCTTTCTCTGTCTGACTTACTTCACTTAGTATGACAATGTCTAGCTCCAAGGGGCTTCCCTTTCTGAATAAAATGACAAAACTTCTGAAGGAAATCATTCTCCACCCATACCCTTCTTCCTGTCTGGAACACAGATGCAATGGCTGGCAATGTAGCAGCTATATGGAGAACATGAGGTAACAAGCATGAGAATGAAAGCCAATACACTAAGGATGATAGAAAAGAAAGGTAGAGCTGGGTCCTCAATGGCATTGTTGAGCTGTTGCACCAGACCTGGATTGCCTACACTTGGACTACGTTTACGAGAGACAAGTAAAGCTCTCTTTGTCAAAGTTACCATAGTTGAGTTTTCTGTTGTTTACTGCTGAATGCATTCCTAATACAGAACTTATTACAGTATTTCAGGCAGAGACAAGAGTGGTAGGTGTGAAAGTGGAGAGAAGCAGTCAGACTCAGGATATATTTTGGAAGTAGAACCACCAGGACTTGATGATGGGTTGGCTGGAAACAGGGGGTAAGGGATGGAAGAAATCAAGGATGATTTCTAGATTTTTGTCTAGATATGACGGATGGAAATGTAAAATCTTGTTTTCATTCAGGACATGGGAAAATTCTCCCACCACTACAGAAATAGCTAAGGAAGATAAAAACATCTGTGTGTTGCTCACTTGACACCTGTATTCCATTGAGCCTAAGGGAAAATTGGGTTAAACTCATGTTAAATAATGCTGAAAAGGGTTGGAAATTCCTAACATCTATTATGAATACTGTAGCTGGAACATACACATTTTCTCCAAAGCCTTCTCATCATCAAAGCTTTCTTTTCCATTGAGGTCCAGGTACACAAAACTAAACCCTGACATCAACCATTATGTTCTGGTTTTTATTGCTTGCAGGAATAGACTAGCATAATATCAATACCAATACTTCTAAAGAATATATTAATTTTTTGAATCAGTAGGATAATGTTCCACAGCTGGGTCAAATAAACATTCCAAACCAGAGCTTTTTTAAAAGAATGCATTCTTTAAAAACATCTACATCATTATATACATATATTTCAACATCAGGTGAAAAAAAGAAAGATGACTTTGTATTTTTTCTGCCAGTTACTTGCATCACGAAGGCTTTTCTTTTGCTGATGAGAGTATCCTAGGAATGCCAAACACATCGCCTGCTGCAACCAGTTGCTTCTAAGGAAGATGGATCACCCCCCACTCCTCCTAAGAGGGCAGATTTGAGGTACACGGATCGCATGACCCCTTCAACTCCCGTTTCAGCCCCAGCTGAAAGGACAGTAAATTCATAGGCGTGACACGGCACGACTAGGCTTGAAAGGGTGAACGGACCATTTAGATTCTCTCCCGTCAGGAATTTGAAATGAAAAACTTTAAGTGAATAAAGCAATCTGCCTGGGAAGGTGAAACTTAAAAGTTATGAGGTAGAGCGATGCCCTGAGAGCCGACCGGAGGGCCTGAGAGGGAAATTAAGACCCACGTTGCCGGTTTGAGACAAAAAAGCCAGGCCTCGGTCCCTGGAGGTGGAACATTCCTCCAGCCTTCCTCCTTCCCCTGCCCACCCTTTGGAAGCAGCAGGAGGAAAGCTGGCTGCAGCCCTGGCAAGACAATGCTCAGTACTGACACCAGAGACACCCAGGAAGTGAGCAAAGCCCTCCAGGTGACCCCAGAGCAGGGCTGCTTGCTGCATACCCTCCACACACAGGCCCCATACCTCAGTGAGCTGAGGTAGCTTGAGTCAGGCTCTGTCTTTTGAAATAGCCCAACTAAACCCGAAACAGTAACAAACGTCTAATATCTCTTATAGTGTACTTAATAATTATTAACAAAATTAATTATAATGATAGAATTATTGTTGTAAACAAATAATCACACCTTTGTGTTCTCTCCAGGCCCATGATCCCAGACAGCAAGCATTTGGGAGCATAGAATGCTTTTATACGAATGACCCTGGACAATATTTTAGCCAAGGTGAACCCAAACCCTACAGGAGGCATTTCATTCAAACTGGAACATTTCTGTGAAACAGAGGAATGATGTCCAGGGAATATATCTGTGCAGGCTTACTCCACAGGCCTGGGCCGGGAGTTGTGTATGGTGGGAGGGAGCAGACGGGGACCTGCCTCACAGCCCTCAGGACAGCGTGGGATTGTGGCCCCCGTGGAGGACCACTTTGTATCAGTTTCCCCAAGGATAGGTGTTGTTTTTCACTGGATCGTGTCCTCGGGCCCACTCCCCATCCGCCTTCTTCTCTCCTCTTCCCTTCCCCCCAGATGTTGGTTTCATCAGCCCAAAGGCAGCCTTTTATAGTGTGAAAGTATTTGCTGACCACAGGAGGAGCTTGAGAGAATAAGGTAAAGTGGAATGGCAAGAAATCCAGATTGAGATGTACATACTTAATACAGATTGATGAGTGTTTCCACTTATACAGGACACTGTTTCCACCAGGTATCTGCCACCTGGGTCCTGGGGGAAATGGCCCAATACGCAGGAATCCTTGCTTCTCTCCCTGCACCCTTCTCTGCCTGCCAGGTACCCAGTTAGTCACAGACTGATTGACTCCTTATTTGCATTTTAAAGGAAAAGGCTGTAGTCCTTCCTCTCCCCAACAATTAATCTAAAACAGGTGATAAGGGAGCTGCTTTATTTAGCTTCTTGGAAGACAGCAATGCAGGTCTTTCAGATTCTGCCATCTCTGTTTGACACTCTTTTCTGATTCCTCCAGCTTCCTTTTAAACCAAATTTAACCAATTCAAATACCCCCATATATTGTACGTGTGCACAGCCAGTAAAGCAAACAAAGATAAAATTTTCTTATGCCTCTTTTGTCTGCCAAGCAAGAGACTCTGAATCATTCCTGACACACGCCAGCCTTCAGGAACCTCGTCCTACAGTGGCCATGGGAAGTTTCTCTCACGAAGTGATGCTTAAGTGAGAACTTAGGGGTGAGAAGAAACCAACGATGCTGGAACCAGCAAACTAGCAGGGGAAGCAGCATATGCAAAGGCCCTGAGTCAAGGCAAGAGCTTGACATATTTAAGGAATTAATACAAGACCAAATGAGCTGTAGCATATTGAGCAAATCGGAAATGGCAGGACTTGATCTTGGGGAAATACGTAGAGGACAGATTGTGTTGGGACTTGCAGGCCACAGTAATAGGTTTGTATTTTAGTCCAAGTATAAAGGGAGCCTTTGAGGAGTTTAGGCTGTAGTGTCATAATATGTTTTATGTTTCAAACATGTTGATACCGGTTATATAATGTTCAGAAATGAGCAAAACTAATTTATGGCAATAGAAGTCAGGATAGTGGTTACCTTTGAGAGGTAATGATTGGGAAGAATTATGAGGGGAGTTTTGGGGATACTGATAACATTCTATTTCTTGACTCAGGTGTTGGTTATCCAGGTCTGTTCAGGCTGTGAAAATTCGAGTTGAACATTTATGATTTGTGCATTTTTCTGTCAAAATTTTACTAAAAAAAGTATATATAAAGGATTACAATGTCTGGATGGAGAACATATTTCAGGGACAATGCAGAGGGGAGACCCCATAGGAAGTTATTACAGTAACACAGAGTGTATGGTGGCTTGAGCTGATATGATGGCCTTCAAGATAGAGAAGAAGAGAAAGACAGGACACATTTTGGAATGAAATTGATAGAACTTGATGATGAAGTGGATATAGGAATTTTAAGAAAAGAATGACTTCCAGGTCTCTGACTTGAGCAGTTAGGTAAAAGGTGATGCCATTCACTGAGAATGGGGAGGAGCAGATTTGTAGGCAAAAGGTCAAGGTTTTAGCTTTAGATATATTATGTGATTTTAGATACCCATGGAGCATCCAAATGGTGATATCAGGTAGGTTGTTAGGTAGATAAATTAGTGTTCAGAGAAGAGGTCTCTGATAGAGGTATAAATGCTGTAATTGTACAGATTACGATAGAGTTATAAGAATGTTTGGGATCATTTAGGGAAAGAGAGTAGAGACAGTAAAGGAGAGTCATTGCTGAGAGTTAAGGTAAAGAAGGAAGAGCCAGCCAAGGAGACCAGTAAGGTGGGGAAAAGAGCCAGCAATCATCATGTCTATCTAAGAGGGTTGACTGGTGTTATGTGGTTGAAAAAGATGACAAAAAAAGGATCCACTGGATTTGACAGCATGGAAGGCTGTTGGTAACAGTGGTAAGAATCTCCATCACTTTACTAAGTATTCTAAGGCTTCTTTCCTCAGTAAAATGTCATAATAATTGTACCCACTTCTCAGAGCCTTTATGTGTAAAGCACTTCATACACTTATATAAGGTTTGGTTAAATGTGAGTTGTTATATGAGCTAAGAAAATATGCTTGCATTTCTGTAAAATAAGTTTAATAATACTGTCATCATAAACTTACTATGAGGAATAATGAAATAACATGTTAGAAAAGTAGATTTAAAAAAAACAAAACTACAGGTAGGTTCGCAATCCCTATACTTGAGTTAATTATAACTAAGTACATCTGGGAATAAGACGACCAAAGCAACTCTTCAAGGAAGTAAAAGACTCAGTAGTAGGGTTAGACCCTACCATCCATTTGTTTACGTCAGAATCCTAGAGAGTGGTAATTGGGTGTCAGTAAAAACGGAAAGAGCTGTGTTGCAGAAAACATGATAAATTAAAGCACCAACATTTATTTCATTTTCTACAAGAACACTATCTGGCTTTGGCTCCCTATGGTTATGTTGCTGGTGTAGATGCTTCACAGATGTGCTGGGATTTGGCTAAAATTGTCACAGGGCAGAACAAAGGCAACGGCCCAGGATGAGGGGATCCAATACCAGGACAGACAGAGCCATGGTGTTGTCCACAGGCTTTCAGCATGAAGGCCAAGATGAGGCCAGGAACACAAGGCCTTGCTCAAGGCCTTCATATTCTCCATCTTCCATACCTGGAGGTCTAGTTCTAAGAAGACAAGTATCCAGTCACTGCTGGGGCTGGCCCAGCACTGAGCCAATGTGGGTACTGGGGATAGTTCCTTTATTCCTTTTAACTGAAGATGGGCTAATTGGCCAGGTTTTCAGATAAACCTGGTGGAAGGTCATCTTTGGCAACCAACAAACAAAAAATACTACTCACTGATCTAGGTGATAGAAGAAATGGAAAGAAACCCTAGAACAACTCTGGGAGCACACAGTTACTCATTCCTGGACCATTGGACATCAGGCATAGCTGAGAGGGAAGCCCAGTCCACAGATGACAGGTCCCTCTTCTTCGTGAAGGGCAGGTGGTGGGGTGGTCAGGCTACCAGGACAAAGAGCACTGACTGCTTGCGCAGCCACTGTGTTCGTGTTACCCATTCGCTGGGATGGGTAGGCTGGGATCGGAGAAACAGATCAAGATCTTTTCAAAAACAAACACTAAGAAAGTAGGCTCAAAACACAGTTTACTTGTCAAGTCCAAGTTAGGAATATGGGAGTGAAAAATATTCAGCTTGCAATCACAAAATAGGAAACCAAAATCAAGTCAGGTTGGGGAGGAGACACTCACCGGCTATTCACATTGGTCTCAGGAAGCAGATAACCAGCTAGGAAAAAAGTCGGGGGTCTGCAATGCCTGCATGTGTCTGAAAGTGTGTCTCCCTTCATCACCAGGGTACAAGCTAAACAATTCCCTCACGAATCAGCACATATCAGCTTCCAATACCAGCAACATGTCTCCAAGTCTCTTGAATTAATATTAAGAAAGGCTGCACCATTGAGAAATGGTTTCCAGTTGTTTAAACTTAAAGAAGAGTTAGTTTGTTGAAACACATCTTTAGGATCACGGATAAGTTATTGAATTTCAATAGTTTTTGGTGTTGGCTAATTCAGTGATTAGTTGACATTTGTTCAATATTTAAGAACAAGGGATATACATGAATTTCACTTTTATGTCATTAGCATTTTGACCAACAATTCATGTTTTATTTTAAAGTAGGAAGAGAAACTTAATTACTGATGATTCGTTAATCTTCATTTGTTTGGAAATTGTCTGAAAACTGCAAAATATTGCTTTTAGGATAGAATCTTGAATGATTGGAACCAGTTTGTTAGAAAAAAAAAAAAATCTGAGTCTGGTTTATGTATGAAATAACCAAACCATTACATGATTGTTTGGCTTTCTTAACAATTGATTTTGAATTGTCATATGTTCTAATTTCTACACACTATGGAAATCGTCATTAATATAACCAATACAAAGAAAAAATCTAAAACTTACAAAAATGATTTGAGACTGTATTTTGTCATGATATATATGAATACAGCTCACAGTAAAGCTGAAATTTAGCAATCGTCTAGTTAATTTATGTGGACAGATAAATTATCTGGTTGTCAAATACATAACCCAACCAATATTTCACTTTCTATTTTATACACGTGACTTTAATGATCTGAGCATTTTACATTCAAGTCGTTTGCACTTTAAGTCTCTAATTAATTCATTTTTTCCCCATTATACCTTACACTGATAACTTAATTGCTGAGATATAAGGAATGGTATAAAATGGATTCTAGATCGTTAATTGCTCATTTTAAATGGGTCTTTATCACATCAGTTAGTTTTGACCAGGCAAAATTGTGCACAAAAAAGTTTGTCTCTGTTCCTCAACAATTTCCCATCCTTAACCCTCTCTCTGCCCCTTCCACCTCCTCAAGTTCTCTGCATTCATATTAATTACTCAATGTCATGAAACTTTCTCTTCCTTCCACCAACATTAGCTCTGACACCTATTCAAAGGTATTTATTGTCATAAATTACTGATAACAGCTGAGAATGTGAGTTTTCTCAGTAGTGCTTGAATTTTACCTACGTTCTAACATTTAAGCTAAAAATTTGAAGGCATCAATAAAGGGTAACGGAAGTATTTAGGGAGGATACACTCCTTGCAATTGCCCTTGAAATTGTACCAAGTAGCAAGTTGCCTACTCCACCTGTGACTAAGGCAGGCAGGAATTCTGCAGAAGCCCCTTCTTCGCATAAAACTCTCCTTTGTTTTACATAACCAGAAACTGTTTATTTTAATCATTTATATATTTGTTTCTATTTTTCCTTCGTTCTTGTAAGGGAGAGCATGGCACAAGGTACACATAACTCTTTTATGCAAAATCACAATCTCTAGATGCCATTTCAAATGATTAATTTTATTTCACGGCGTTGATAAGAATAATACCTTACTTTAGGAGGTTTTTTTCACCAAGTTAGTTAGTTAAAAAAATAATTAGGTAATCACTAGTTCCTCAGTGGAAAATAAATTATGTAAGAGGCAAAATATCATTAGAAAAACAATTGGGTAGCCCCACTCTAAATTGTCTACAGTACAATGTACAGTATGCAAATGTTCATTCATTTGTTAATTTTAGAGGACAGCATTTCATTGGAATAATTGAAAACAGCTCATAGCCTGTTCTGTGAAGAAACAAAACATTGTTTGTGTTAGTGTCAAGTAAGTTAATTATGTTTTGTAATCTTCAAATGGAGCATATAATTGATTTATGAAATTCTGTTATCATTGCATTTATCATTGTTAGTAACCAAGAATTCTAGTAGTTTCTTATTATTCCCAATGTATGAAATCAGCTGGGTATTCTATATGTTTAAAAACAATTCTATTCAGAAGACTTGTACTAAAATAAAGTGAAAACTTTAAAACAATATATTAAAATGTGTTAAAACCACTGAAAAGATCACTGACTTTTATAAAATATTCCATTTATTGTAGTAATAATTTTTAATTCAGTAACACAACTCACAACTTTTCTGTATTATTTGTAGAATTTTTATTAATACCACTTAAGATCAATGGCTAACATGCAATTTTTATTCGTGACATGAAAACTATAGCATTTTAGCTGATCAACATTCTTTTACTCTGTTATTTTTAGGTCTTTATAATTATTTGAGAAATTTTCTGAGGCATTGAACCCATTGCCAAATATTTAGCTGAAAACAAAAATGTTTTCAAACAAATGTAGATTTTAAAAAAGCAGTAAGATTACCTCAATAACTCCCACCACCAGCCCTCCAACCACCACCAGCACTACACACACTTTTCTTAGGATATTCTGTATCATATACAGCCCTCCTAAAGCAAGACATATTAAATAAAAAGAACACTATTCCTAAATTTCCAGTTAATGTAAAGAATTATAACTTTTGAGCTTCCTGTATTTCAATATTTATTTTCAACACATTCATTGCTCAGATGGCCTTGGACTTCAATAAATTCTGTATATTTGATAAATGAGTGCAAGTGTTTATCTTAATTTTAGGTTTAAAATTGTTAAAATCTTTTAACTATCTATTTCTCATAAAACAATTAAGAAACAATATCAGACTTTTAAAAGGGAAATTTTAAAATTTCATTTCATTATCTAAGTGTTTGATCATGCTTGGTATCCAGTAGACATAATCAGAAGAGTAGTTAATAAAGCAATGGACTGGGAAGGGATTGCTAGAGAATATAAACTGTATTACTTTTTAATATTTTAGTACAAAAATAAGGTCTTAGCAAACTTTTTAATATTCTACTACAAAAATAAAGTCTTAGCAAATAACTTACTTTATGTTTTTAATTGAATGTTCTTAAAATGACAATAGAATTATAGTAAAATGAGGTTATTTGCTTTGCTGCTTCCTGTGATTGTACATACCTTATTTTAGGCATTTACATTTTTAACCTATTAGAATGAAATACTTGAATGTATTCCATGTGCTAACATACAACAATTCTAGCACTAAAAAATGTACCTCAAAATGTAAAAATTGCAGATATTTGAAACTTGAGGTATTCATAAAACAAATAAGGAACATTTAAAATACACTTATTTCAGTGGGTTGAAGCACTTATGATGTAACACAGCAGGCAATTCTAAGCATAGAGAAGTGCCTTAAAAGTCTTCAATAAATTACCAATATTAAGATTTTGAAAGACAAAGAGATCAATAGGTAATGTTAAAAATAATAATGTAGTTTTGTAAAAATTGTATAAGTTGACTACCATATATTGGACATTTCTGATTTAGTTTTTTGCATTCCTAAGAACTATCTTGCCAAAAATTTGCTCTGAAGGTAATTAACTATCTTTCTAAATGGATTTTGAATCAAACATAAGAGTTCTACTTAAAATTTGCCTCTTCTTTTAATTCTAAGACAGTGATTGTATGCCTTCTTTTACAGGGTAAATCTATCAAACAGATGCTTTTCTTTTTGAATTGCATACTGCTTTGCACTATTTAACACATGAAATGCTGGAAGTAGGGTACCTTAACACAGTGATCTTTATTCTACACTGAAAATTAATCAGTTCATGGACTTAGGAAAAGAAGCCCAAGTTTCTCTTAAGAGTTTAATAAATGCTGTGCAATGTTAAAAAAAAAAAAAAAAGTAGGCCTTAATACCTAATCAGCTGCATTCAGTGGCTAGATTTAAGAGTCGATAGAGTACCTACCAAACAACAACTTCCAACTTTTATTTCTGAAGAAAGTGATCCTTGAGAGATGAGAAAGTTACTTATTTTAAGTTTTATTTGCCCTTGTATTTGTCACAAAATATCCTTTTCTAAATGGCTTTTGAGTTTGCACTTAAAAAGAGAAAAATTATGATTAAATTAAAAGAAACATGGTGCATTATATGTAAGCTTTCCCACAAAAGAGGGAGGCACAAAAGACTTGAGTAAATCCAAGAAATATAATATAAGCATGAGACTTATGGACAATGCTCAATTTAAATTTCATATATTGTCAAATGACAAATGTCTATACCAGACTGTGAATACTTTAATTTTTAAAATCTCCTGCGGTCCTTTTTATCTGTTTCAGAACCGAAGCTGCAGTGTTATTTGTGAACTAGGCCTTACAGCTTGTTAATATTCTTTACTTCTTAATTTTGTGGAATATTCTAAAACCATCATAGATAGCCCTCTGAATTTGAATTTTTGACTTTAGCATCGATCTCCTTGTGTTTCAAAATCACAAAAAACAAGAAGATCACCATAACTAAAGATGTCAAGATTAAAGTTTGAGGTTAGCCATCGAGCTTTCTCTTTGGGAAAAGAGTTTAACCCTGAAGTAATTCGAAATCTGCATTTTAATGCAACTTTTCTAACTGAAGAATACAAGAAACTGGGTGGTTCCCCCCCTCCCCCGTTTGGGAAAGACATGTTTTCCTTGTGGAAATCTGTAATCTGAAGAACTATTTATATAAAGGATCAACTGTTGGAAATAACCTAAATGTTACTTCAAAATTTAAAGGCCGATTAATGTAGTAGTGGCGATAAAAGAGCCGAGTTACGAGGTCCAAGGCAGAGCGGCAGGTGGGCCGGCGCGTGCGTGGCTGGCGGAGCGAGTGGATTCCAGGACCCCGCCGCCCGCACGGGAAGATTTTCGAAGGCGCCAAGTTTGGGTGGCGCGTCTGATTTACTGCGGGGTCTGAGTTATCCGAGCACTCCAGGTGCCAGTGGCACGCACAGTGCTGTGTTATTAGAGTTGACCACGAAAGGAGGACGCAGTGAGCCGGGGCGTACAGGAGTGAAGACGTTTCTTTTCTAGGTGCAAAGCCAAGGAAGCGCTGACCGAAACGCCCCGGGACACTGCGGTGATCCCAAGTCCACAACTTTACGGGCTTCGCTGCACCGGCCTTTAGAAGCCCTGGCTTCCAGCCTCAAGCCACCACATCCCTGCACTGGGAAAGAAGGAGGGCCCGGGAAGCAGGAGGCGGCGGTGCTGGCTCGCCGCGCAGCGCGGCGCGGAACTCGACGGCGGGTCTGGTCGCTGTGCCTCCTTGGCCGCGGCCGCCCTTGCACGGGTCCGCGCGGGGAGCTGGGCCGAGACCGGCCGCAGCCCCCGACGCACGGCCTCCCTGCCCGGCGTCTCCCCCCGACTCGTCCCTAGAGGCTCGGGGGCGGCGAGTGCCGCGGACCTAGCGGTGGGGTGCGGGCGCCGGGGAGCCGGGGGCTCCTCTAGCGCCGACGAGGACGTCACTTTGAGCGAAAGACAATGTCAAGTGCAAGTGAAGAAAAAAAGGAGAGGAGTACGAAGTAAATGTACCCAGGGCGCGTTGGACACTCTTACAATGGACACTCAGTCGACGGAAACCATCAGTTGAGGGTCGGGAGTGAGAAAATCTGATTTTCTATTTCCTGAACCGCCTCCCATTGCTCCAGAATTTAACCCCGAAGGAGCTTCGAGACACCGCCCGCACCGTAAATCCCTGGGACTCGCACCCCGCAGACCGGCGTCCCGTGCCGCCTCCCAGACGGGCGCCCCGAGGCTGGCGCTGGCCCGTCTTTCCCTCCGGGCCCGCCTGAGGTTCCTGGCCGAGCCCGACCTTGCCCGTTCTTCCGCCTGCGCCCGGGAGAGGCCTGGAGGCCTGGGCCCGGCGCCGCTTCGGGCAGCAGGGCTCCGGGTTGGCCGGGGACGCAGCCCGGGCGCGAGCGCGCGAACGAGGCCGCGCCACCCCCGCCGCCGGGCGCAGGTGGAGGTGCTCTGTGGGCCGCTTACCCCGGGGCCGAAGGCGGGCCGGGCCCCCAGTTACTCGGGAAAGGTCTATTTTCGGGCCCCCCTCCCCCGCCCAGCGTGCGCCCTCCCCTCCTCCCCTCCGGTACAGTTTGTCTTTTTCGGTTTCTTTCCTCGACGCTTCTCGGTTCCTCCATCCCTTTGCGGCACGCGCCCACTACCAACCCCGCGGGCGAACTGGAGGGCTCTGCGTGCCCCGGGGCCGCCTCCCCTACGGGCCGGGGACCGAGGGGGAGGCCGCCTTGCCGCCGGGAGCAGCGCGGACGGGAGATGCGCGGAACGTCCAGGACGGGGAGGGGGCCGCGCCAGCGCCCGGGCCCTGCGTCCCTCCCCATCTGTCGGACCAAAGCTGCTGAAGCTGCAGAATTGCGCTGGCGCCCGTCCACCGGCTGCAAACAAAACCAAACAAAACGCGGCGAAAGGAAAAGCGAAATGGCGCTGCTGAAAATGGAGCCTCGGCCTCTAGGACGTCTTTCTTTCCTCCTCTGTCTCTTACTTCGTCTACTTTGTGTTTCTAGTCCTTCAACGCCCCCCTCCTCGGCTCTCCTCCCCGTAATCTCTACCCCATTGTCCTTTTGCTTTTCTGATTAACAATCTCCTTCCCCCGCTTTTCCTTCTTTTCTTTCCCCTCTTGGTTCCTCCTTCTCCATTTTGTGTCACAGGCGCTTCTCTTCTCAGTTCCCTTTCTGGGCTCGCGCTCCCCCGCCCGTCTCACTTGGGTGTTTTCTGCGTTTCGGGGAGCGGGGGTGGTAGGGACGGTGAGGCTAGGTAGCCAGTGGGTTCGGTAGAGACAGGTTTTATTTAGAACCCAAACAGCTCCTTTAATTAGTCGTGCGCTCGCCCTGCGCCCTCGTCCCCCGCGGCTCTGCGCCCGGACTCGCGCGGCGCCGTCCCACCAGCCGGGCGTCACCGCCCAGGAGGAGGCTCAGGGCTTACGCAGAAGTGAATACCTTTTTATATATTTTAAGCTTAGTTTATCGTTTTTGCAGTGTTCGTGAGCATGGCATACTTTGGATAGGTGGATTTCATTTTCCCAAGGGACTTCCAAAGACCATTTTAAGAGAAGCGTGTGGAGAAGACAGCAATATTAATCATTTTTTCTTGCTTTCTTTTGAGCAGAGGGAACCCCAAGCACTAAGATACTTATGTTTTTAAGGCCAAACTTTTTGCAAATGACTTTTTCTTTTACACTCATAGTTGACTTTGATCCTTTAAAAAAAGAGGGTGAACTCTTTCAAAAGAGACCGATGCTTTTGAATACATAACACCCCCCAATTGTGGTTCTCGGATAGTTTCTCTAGACGCATTATGATTTTGAGGTTCAAGGTCTCTAAGCGCTCTTCAGTGAAACAGTGGGAAATATGTTGCTACGTTAAAGATAAAGCAGAAGGTGATATTTCCTGGTTGTGCTCAATCTTAGTAGTAGAGAGTGTCGGGTTTGTTTTTGCTTTTTTGGGGGGGGGTAAGGGAGGGTTGGGCAGAATTTGCCTTGGTTCTGTTAAAGAACCAACTGATAGAAGCTATTTCAAGTGAAGAGCTTCAGTCAATACAAATCTGCAAGCAGTGACATCATTTTCTGACCTGAGTGCGTCTTTTAGTCATGGTAGAAAGGTTAGTCTCCGTACAATATTTGAAAATAAAATGATTTTGCTTCCCAGTATATTTATTACCAACTACATTTCACTTTATTCCCAAATCTTCTGGCCAGTTTCACCTCTGGTGGTCTGGCAGAACCATACCCTCCAGAAAAAAATACAAGTGCTCCTCCCTTATGTGATTCTAATGCTCTTGGAATTATTTGAAAGGATTTCAAAATTTTACAAGGAGAATCTTTTTAAAAATGTCTCAGGGTAGTATTCTTTGAAAGAATCTTAGAATGGTTCTTTTTAAAAATTACCTTCCTTGGTTTTCATTTATTGCTTTGGTTAAAGTTAGGCTATGTTCATATCTTACTTTCAGACTATTTCTTTATGAAAGAAAGGAGAAAGGAAGTAGGTCTTGGCAAGAACTAAACCAATGGAGCTAGGCCTTATTAAGAGCCTAAATCTGTGAATTGCTATCCTCATGATATGTTTATCAAATTGAGTTTTGCACGTGTTTTTCTCTGACTCAAATAGTTGACTTTATGTCTTTTAAAAATAGGTTTTAATCCAGGCTCCTGCTTCTTTGTTACGCTTTTCTCCTGGTAGATGAACAAATAAAATGAGTCTCACTGGAAGGGTAGGTAGATTTTTTTTTTCCAGACAAGATTTCTAAAAATAGGCAAAGTTAGAAAGTTATTATTACCCTTCATTTTAATTGGAATGATTCAGTACTTAATACCAAGTTAATCCTATTGTTGTTATTTCCTGCTCAAAGGAGATAAATTAAGGCACAACTCAGTTTATTTTAGATGGACAGCTTTGTATATAAGCAAGTGGGGCTAGAAAAAAGTATCATATATTTAGATATCTAGATATATAGTACTAGTAATGTTCAAAGCCCATTGAGGCAGTGTATTGGGGAGGAGGGTATAAATCAGACATAGTATCTGATGTTGAAGAGTTTACAGTCTATAAGGAGGGATTAATTCCTTTATTTTTTCTCATTTAAAAACATTCATATGGACAAAAATAAAATTAGATCCCTACCTTACTCTACACACAAATTAAATTTCAGATAGACTACAAACCTAAATAAGAAAAACAAAACTTTAAAAATATTAGAAGGAAATACAGGAGAATATCTTTATGACCTTGGTGTAGAGAAGGATTTCTTAAAACATTAAAATGCACAATCCATAGAGGAAAGGATAAATTGAATTATGTTAAAATAAATCATATATATATGACAAAAGACATCATAAAAGGACAAATGGAGACAATATTTCCAAGACATGTACTTGACAAAGGATTAATATTCAGAATGTGTAAATAGCATATAAAGAATTTAATAATTTACATATGAATAATTACATAAGTAAAGGATATGGGTGAGGATATACACATGTGAAGTAAAAGTATAGTGCTATTACCAGGAAGGATATATATCGACTTCAAAAAAAGTGATTTCCTTTTGGAGAAAAGGAAGGAGGGGAATAGGAAGGAATCCAAAGGGGTTGTCAATTCTTTATAAAAAGATCAGAGCCACCTATGGCAAGATGTTAACATTTTTGTTGTTTGTACTTTATCATAAGATTATTATAATTGGACTTCCCTGGTGGCGCAGTGGTTAAGAATCTGCCGGCCAACGCAGGGGACACGGGTTCGAGCCCTGGTCCGGGAAGATCCCACGTGCCGCGGAGCAACTAAGCCCGTGTGCCACAACTACTGAGCCTGCGCTCTAGAACCCGCGAGTCACAACTACTGAAGCCCATGCACCTAGAGCCCGTGCTCTGCAACAAGAGAAGCCACTGCAATGAGAGGCCTGCGCACAGCAATGAAGAGTAGCCCCTGCTCGCTGCAACTAAAACAAAAAAAAAAGAAAGCCCGCAAGGAGCAACAAAGACCCAACGCGGCCAATAATAAGTAAGTAAATAAATAAATGTGTTTTTAAAAAAAGATTGTTATAATTTATTTAAAAAATCTCTGGGACTTCCCTGGTGGCGCAGTGGTTAAGAATCCGCCTGCCAATGCAGGGGGCACGGGTTCGATCCCTGGTCCGGGAAGGTCCCACATGCTGCAGAGCAACTAAGCCCGTGTGCCACAACTACTGAAGCCCGCGCAGCGCACCTAGAGCCTGTGCTCCGCAACAAGAGAAGCCACCACAATGAGAAGCCCGCGCACCACAACGGAGGAGTAGCCCCCGCTTGCGCAACTAGAGAAAGCCCGCGCGCAGCAGCAAAGACCCAACACAGCCAAAAATAAATAAATGAATTACTTTTAAAAAAATCTCTAACATCAATTCCTAGTGCAAAAACCAATGACACTTTTCTTTTTCTTAGTTAGTGATAATCCTTGTAGGATGGTGTTCACATATATGATGACAAAGTAAACACCATTCCTCAGTATTTTTCCTCTACCGTGTTTGTTATATGATGTTCACATCACAGAGATTTCCCTAGTTTGGTGTTTCTCTGTTGTAGGCTTATTTGTTTTCTGAGTACATTTAGTGAGAAGAGAGAAACATGTTTGAAACTATGAATAAGCCTAAGAGCATTTATTCTTATATGATGTAATCATTAAAAAATGCTTTTAAAAGGAAGTAAATTAAAAACCTTCCACACCATTATAGAAACACTTTTGAAAAATCGGTCTCAAGCCTAGCATGCAAGATGTTATTTTGGCACGTCTAATTTTTTTGGTGCAGATTGAGTATCAGGAATTGGTATTTTGGAAGTATATATGTGGTCTCATGTTCTCATTTTACATGGCAGGAGTTCATACAATGTACATTTCTACCATTGCTACTTTTCATTAACAGAAGTTTTGTTTGCTTGTAACTTTCCCAGGGACTATTCATATCATGGCAGCACTGAAATGATGTAATATTTCATTTGCTTTGAGACTTTATGTTAGTATTAGGCCAACAAGCATGGGGAAGCAACATAGTTATTGTTTCGCTTACTCATGTGTGAGCTGAGTGCGGGGCGTTCCCACATTGTATGAACTCCTGCCATATGCATTGGTGGGCGACGCCAATACGGTCATGTCAAATGAAAGTGCCATGAGATGCATTACTCTTTGGGCACATACGGATCCTGCTAATTATGCCAAAGTAACCTTCTGGAAGTTCTAAAACTTTACTCAGAAACCTTTTATGACTCCCTATTGCCAACAGAATTACAGCCCAAATCTCTTCTCTGGCATTAGAGGCCCCTGTACCCTCATTACATTTGCATTTCCAGCCTCATTTCCAAAGACTACTGAAAATGTCTTTTAGCTGCTAATCTGTATTATTTGTACTATGTTTATTAAAAAGAGGGGTCTATACTCACTTGTCTCTCTTTTCTTTCTTCCTGTATAAATTAGAATGTCATAGAAAACCCAGCTAACACAGAAGGTTGTTTTTGTTGTTGTTGTTGTTGTTTTTAACGTGACAAGAAGTCCGTAGGTAAAGAGTTGCTAATATTTTCTCAGGGGTTCAGTGATGTCACAGCTCTGAAATTCGCTTGACCTTTACCTCATGGTTGTAGAATGGCTGCTACACTTTAAGTATCACATCTTCACCATGGGTGCAAAGGTGGGAAGGCAGGCAGAAAGTGTATTCTTCATCAGCCTTAGCCTTGTCAAGGAGGTAAAATATTTTCCAAAAACACCCCACCAAAGGATTTCCTCTTACATCTCATCAGTCAGAATTTTGATATAGTTTAGGAACTGGGCCCATTTTTCCACATCAAAGGGAATCTTCTCAACGCCTAAATAAAACTGAAGTTCTGTATAGCAAGTAGGAAATGCGGGAGTGGTTTTTACTTAGTAAGCACTGCCACATCTCCTAGTTTGCACCTCTGCATGTGCAAACCAGTTTGTCCCTGTAACTCTCTTGAAACATCTTTAACTGCTATCATCAGTGACTTTTGGACTTTCTAGTCTAATGGACACTATTTACTTTCTAACTTGCTTGAGCTTCTTGTGGGGCTCACCCACACCCTCCTTGAAATTCATTCATCAACTATCCACTCATCACCTACTATGTATCAGGCACTCTGCTAGGTGAGGAGAATACAGAACCAAATCAGGCATAGTCTTGGCCCTCCACAAGTTTATAGTCAAGTGGAGAAGACAGGTGAACAGATAAGTACAAAAATATTAGAGGTGCTGTGATAAAATGAGATAAAGTGGGGCACAGAGAAAAGAGTCATTTATATAACTCAAGTGCTAGGCCCCTTTTCGGGGAAGGAAGGGGTGGTACAGCCATTAACAAAGACAGTCTTACTGTTGCTTTGTTGGTTGCCTCTTTGCCTTTTGCCCTAGAAAAATACAGACCTCTATAGAAAAGGGGGAGAAGATGAGGACCAGGGGGCTGGTCTCTCCCCTTTCCTTGGCCTGACAAATACATGTGAAATTCCAAAGAATAGTCAACCAATTTTTTTTTTTTTAACTTCAGATTATCCAACTCATACAGAGTCTACCCAGTGTAGGGGTTGTGGAGTGACTTCCTTGGTTTGTTTACTTCATTTTGTGTTCTCTTAAGGGTATCCGGTCTCACCCCTAAACCCTGGGTGTAGACCATGTCTCTACTCTCTTAGAGCCAGAGTCTAACCACTCAGGATGGCAGAAAGGACATGTCTGGGGAAATGCAAGTTTGTCTGCTGGATTGAGGAGTAGGACTAGGGAAAAAGACAAGGCATGATGAGGATAGAGATGGGGCTGGAGAGGTGGGTACCAGTTTATGTCATGCTAGAGGGTTTGAAGACATTTGGTAGGTCATAGGTTCCCAAACTTTCTCAGTTCACTGCACCCTTAATGTCTCTCTAATTTTTTCATGATGCCCTAGGCCAAGAGAAATAACAGTTCCATTCATTAAGTAGTTAGTTCCAAATGCCATAATAGCGGTAGTTTGTGTGGTGTCTGACAGATGTTGCTGCGTTTCCCTCAAAAAAATTAAATAGCCTACAGCAAATCTGAGTTCACTGTGGTGCCCAAGGGTGACTTGTGCATAGTGTGGGAACCGTGGTATAGGTTATTTAAACTTTTTTATTTAGTAAGTTAAATATTCAGTTTTGTGTTTTAGAAAGATCACTCTTTCAGTGAATTGGAGGCATGGATGGAGTAAAGGCATGATGGGAGGTAGGGAGACCATGAGTTAATGGCAGCAGTTTACAGAAGAAGTGATTAGGATGTAACATGTGGCATACTAATGAGAATGCTATTGGATCTAAAATATCTTATGGAGGTAGAATGGATAGGATTACCTTATCAATTGGTTTCGGGAGAGAGAAAGAGATAGGATGATTCCTAGATTGCAGGTTGGGTTAAAGGGTACATGATAATAGAAATGTAGGAAAAATATGTCTTGGGAGAAAGAGTTCCTTTTCTTGGCATGTTGAATTTGAGAGGTTTCTTAAGGACAAGATGGATATATGGTGTTGGACCTCAGGAGCAGGTCTGGAAGAGAAATGTAAATTGATAAGTTGTTTATATAGAGATTGGGATTGGCAACATGAGACTAGGGAGGAAGCATGCCAGTGTTTAGACAGTCAACAGAGGAAGAGGATCCTGCAAAGGGGATAGGACCAGGAGAGGGGTCACGAAGCTTGTACAAGGCAGTGTGTTTGGATGAAGCCAGGACCCTACTCTTACCATTCTGTTCTATGGACATCTGGGTCTAACTGTTTCCTGTGGTGGGATCCCCTGGGTAGAGCTTCATAGGGGCAGCGTCACAAAGAACTCTGACTGATCTTCGTGCTGCAGTGGAGACGGTGGAGTTGGGAGGGTGAGGGGCTCGGGAGAGGTGAAAGGCACACATCCAAGGAGGGTTCTCTGCAGCACCAACTCAGACTTATGTCCAAGGAGCTGCCCATTCTGGACCCCCAGGAGAGGAGCACCATTTTTTTTTTTTTTATAAATTTATTTATTTATTTATTTATGGCTGTGTTGGGTCTTCGTTTCTGTGCGAGGGCTTTCTCTAGTTGTGGCGAGCGGGGGCCACTCTTCATCGCGGTGCGCGGGCCTCTCACTATCGCGGCCTCTCCTGTTGCAGAGCACAGGCTCCAGACGCGCAGGCTCAGTAATTGTGGCTCACGGGCTTAGTTGCTCCGCGGCATGTGGGATCTTCCCAGACCAGGGCTCGAACCCGTGTCCCCTGCATTGGCAGGCGGATTCTCAACCACTGCGCCACCAGGGAAGCCCGAGGAGCACCATTTTTATGCCCACATTTTAAGAAAAAATAAGGTAATGGTCTGTTTACAGTATCAAATGCAATACAGTGATAAAGTAAGAAGGAGTGGTGAAAGTCCATGGAGTCTGACAATTTGGAGGGTCTTGGTGACTTATCGAAATACTTTTCTGCAGTAGAGGGAGGCAGAAACCCAAGGAGCTCAGGGAACAGCAAGGGAGACAGTCATGTAAACAGATAATAACAATGTAATGTGATAAGATACAAGGTTTCCTATCAGGTAGGGTAGCTTTCTCCTGCCTCTGTCATTCACTAACCACTTCTTATCAGTGCCTGTCACTAGCAGGCTGATCTCTGACGGCTCTGAAACATCTGTTCCCTGGGTTCCGTTCTAGTTCCTCTCTTCTCTGCTTGCTCTTCCCCAGCAATTTCATCCCATCTTAGGACTTTAACCAGCACCACCAGATGCTTGATTTCTCAATCTATATCTCTAATTCCCTGACGTTCTGACCTTGAGTTCTGCATTTCCAAAAACGTGCATGGGACTGGGCATGTGCAAGGTTTTCAGTCAATGTGTACTGATTTAAAATTTGATCCTAAATAAGCTGATAATGCAGAGGTAGATTTAGATATCAAGCCACTGCATTTTACAGAGTAGGTAAGGAAATGTTTCCTGCCAGATTTGTCATCAAATTTCAGTAAGTAACCGGAAACCAGGTGACAGTTTCAATATGGGAGTTGGGTTAGATCCCGCTCGTCACAGTGAACAGTAGATTAGAATACACAGATTTGCCAATCAGAATGCAGGTTCCACTGCTAACTTTGGGCAATTTTGCTAATTCTCTGTGCCTTCATTTCTACACTAGTAAACAATTCAAAGGCAAAGTTACGTTTCCTGTTTTTATTTATTTTAATTGAGATATAATTTGCATACCATAAAATTCACTCCTTTAAAGTGTACAGTTAAGGGTATTTACAGAGTGTGCAACCATCATCACTATCTAATCCCAGAATATTTTAATCATTCCCCAAAGAAACCCCATGCCCATTAGCAGTCATCCTCCAATGCCCCATTCTCCAGTCCTTGGCTTCTGCCTTCTCTGTAGGTTTGCTTATTCTGGACATTTCATACAAATGGAACCATACACTATGTGGTCTTTGAATCTGGCTTCTTTACCTTTGCATGAAAAAACAAATGAAAACAAAACAAAAAAAACACAGCATGAAGTTTTCAAGGTTCATTCATCTCATAGCATGTGTCAATACTTTGTTCCTTTTTATGGTTAAATCATATTCCATTAATTGGACATAGCACATTTTGCTTGTCAAATCATCAGTTAATGGATTAGGTTGTTTCCATCTTGAGCTATTGTGAATAATGCTGCCGTGAGCATTATTGTATGAGTTTTTGTGTGGTCCTGTGTTTTCAACTGCTTAGGAGTAAAATTGCTGGGTCATATGGTGACTCTATGTTTAACATTTTGAGGACCCATCAAACTGTTTTCCAGAGTAGCAGTATCACTCTACATTCTCGCCAGCAATGTAGAAGTGTTCCAATTTCTGCACCTCCTGGTCAACACTTGTTATGTGCATCTTTTTTTATTATTGCATCCTTGCAGATGTGAAGTGATATCTCATTGTGGTTTGATTTACATTTCCCTAATGACTAATGATATTGAGCAGTTTTTCATGTGTCTGTTGGCCATTTGTATATCTTCTTCCAAGGTATGTCTACAAATCCTTTGCCCATTTTTAAATTGGGTTAATTTTCTTTTCATTATTTTATAATGAGTTTTTATATTGTAAATGAGTTTTTATATTGATATATTCTGGATGTTAGACTCTTATCTGATATATAATTTGCAAATATTTTCTCTCATTCTGTGGGGTTTTTTTCCCCTCACTTTCTTGACAGGGAACTTTAAAGCACAAAATTTTTCAATTTTGATGACATCCAATTTATCTATTTTTTTCTTTTTTTACTTGTGCTTGTATTTTTTTTTTTTAAAGAAATTGTTGCCCAATCCAAGGTCATGAAAATTAAGGCCTACGGTTTTTTCTAGTAGTTTTATGATTTTAGTTCTTACATCTAGGTCTTTGATCCATTTTGAGTTAATTTTTGTATATGGCATGAGTTAGGGATCCAACTTCATTCTTTTGCATGTGGATACATTGTTTTCCCAGAACCATTTGTTGAAGACTGTTCTTTCCCTATTGAATTGTCTTGGCACACTTGTTGAGAATCAGTTGGTTACAGATATCTGGGCTTTCAATTCTATTCCATGATCTCTATGTCTATCCTCATGCCAGTACCGCAACTGCAATTCCAGAACTGTAAAGTGAATTACATTGAAGACATTCTTATTCTCAAATTACTTGATAATTCAAGAGACTTGTCAGTTTGGATTTTCTTTCATACCTTATTGAAAAAGAAGCCTTTGCATCAAAGTCTCCCATCTAAAATAACTAAATTATATGCATAAATCTAAATTTAAATGCTCACCTGCATGAACCTTTTATATAATTCTACTTTTACGTTGATGATATGGCCTTTGGCAATTTCTCTGTGTAGTCTATGAAGCAGTTAAAAAGTCAATTATGAACTGAGACCTTCAATTTCTTATTGTTAGAATGCTTAATGTTAATTTAGAACCTAGTGTACAACTTCAAGCAAAAGCCTTCAAATTATTAATTTTAAAGAAATATGTATTTGTTATGCCTTGGGAACTTAGACAAACAATTTTAAATATCTCTATTCTAAATGTAAGAATTCTCAGAAATGAAAAATCTCTTCACTCGGGCAATAGAATCTCTTTTTTTTTTTTAATTAATTTATTTAATTTATTTATTTTGGGCTGCATTGCGTCTTTGTTGCTGTGTGCAGGCTTCTCACTGAGGTAGCTTCTCTTTGTTGCAGAGCACCGGCTCTAGGTGCACGGGCTTCAGTAGTTGTGGCTCACGGACTCAGTTGCTCCACGGCATGTGGGATCTTCCTGGACCAGGGCTCGAACCCGTGTCCCCTGCATTGGCAGGTGGATTCTTAACCACTGTGCCACCAGGGAAGCCCTAGAATCTCTTGATTCAATTTTAGTCTTTGTATTTCTGTTACTGGCAATCTTAATAAGGAAAAAAAAAAGTTTAAAAAACATTCCCTAGGTAAAAAAATATGGTAGTAAGTTGAAGCTCACATGATGGGGAAAGAATTCTCTTGAACTGCCATAGACAGTTGTATTTGGTTCTTTAGCTCATAAAGAAAGTTGGATTTTTTCCCTCTAAGTAAACAGATCACAAACTCTTTCCTGGTCTTGACAAAGGGGAACCCTTGGCACAATGTTTCTGTTGAGATCCCTTGTTGAATTGTGCATAGATCCCCTATTATCTCTGAAAGGATTTTTGTGATTATTTAGACAGTGGTAAATCTTTGAAAAATCTCTGTTCCCTATGTTTTATTGGTCATGCTTAAGAACTGTGTGATGGTTAATTTTATGTGTCAACTTGACTGGTCTAAAGGATGCCCAAAATGCTGGTAAAACATTATTTCTGGATGTGTCTGTGAGGGTGTTTCTAGAGGAGATTAGCATTTGAATCAGTAGACTGAGCAAAGAAGATCCCCCTCACCAGCGTGGGTGGGCATCATCCAATCCATTGGGGGCCTGACGAAAACAAAAGGCAGAGGAAGGACCTTTCTCTTTGAACTGGGACATCCATCTTCTTCTGCCCTCAGACTTTGGTGCTCCTTTTCTTGGGCAGGACTGGGACTTACATCATTGGTTCCCCTGGTTCTCAGCCCTTTGGGTGTGGACTGGGCCTCCAGCTTCTAGATGGCAGATTGTGGTTCTTCTTGGTTTCCATAACCTCAGGAGGCAACACTTCAGAATAAATCTCTTTCTGTATATGTATATATGTCCTATTGGTTCTGTTTCTCTGAAGAGCCCCAACTAATACAAACTGTTTTGTGGCAGCCAATCCAGGACAAGAGGCACAATTGTCCAAACTCTGATAAACCCCAGCAGCTCCATGTGAGTCTTAGTTCAGTTTCAGAAATTCAAATGTATCTGTTCACCAAGAGGTTAACAGGTGAGGAAGACTTGATTCTTCATAACCAAGTGATAAAGGATTTTATTTTTGAACCACAAAACTCAATGACCATTCACTGAGGGCTTCATCCCACCCAAAAATCATAGGCAACGGTTGTTCCCCTTTCTGGTGGCTATTCCTCAGGAGATGAAGTGTCAGGTCAGAGTGGTTCAGTGAACATATAACTGAAACAAACAAAGAAGAGGTACAGTTAGGGGATTTTTAAATAAAACTTAAATTATTACTTCAAGAATATTTCTGTTTAAATAGTTGAGACTCTACATATGATGTTGAGGAATCCTGAGAAGTTCTGTTTCTGCCAAACTCATGATTGACATCACTCATCTCTCTGTGCTTGTTCTAGCCTCATTTCTTTTTTCTTTTCATTTTACCATTATTTCAGATTGATGTTACAGTATCCAGTTTACTAAATGTGTTAGAGGGAGCAAAAGCACCTAACCTGAATCTAGTTATGAGGAAACACCCGACAACCTGACATTTAAGGACATTTTACAACATAACTGGCCTGTACTCTGCTGAAATGTCCAAGTTATGGTATGTAAGAGACAGAAAGAGACACAGACTCAGGAGCTGTTACACATTAAAGAAAACTGAAAGACAGGACAGTGACATGCAAATTACGATCTTGAATTTTCTTTTGCAATAAAAGACCTTATTGGAACAACTGGTGAAATTGGAATAAGATCTACAGATTAAGTCCTAATCCTAATAGTGCCGTGTCAATGTTAACGTCCTGGTTTTGATCATTGTTCTGTGGTTATGTAATAGAATTCCTTAACTTTAGGAAACACACTGAAGTATTTAGGGGCTATTACATCTGCAATTTACTCTTAAACAGATCAGAAAAAGTTAAATATTGAGAGAAAGAAAGAGAAAAGTATAAAGTCAGTGTAGTAAGATACTAACATTTGGGAAATTTGGTTGAATTCTTTGTACTATTCTTGCAACTTTTAAGTCTGAAATCATGTTTAAAACACCTTTAAACTAGTGGAAGATTTTTAAAGTCTCCAAATTATTTTTTAAAAAGTCTAATGTACAGTACTCAAGAATTACTGTGCACTAAAAAAAAAAAGAGGCAGGATAGACTAGCAGTTAAGTGAGTTGTCTGGAGAAGGATGTCTGGATTTGAACTCTCCCTGTCACTTACTAGCTGTGTGATTTTGGGTAAGTTACTTAACTTCTTAGTTTCTCTACCTGTAAAACAGGGATGATAATAATGGAACCTACTTCACAAGGTTGTTATAAAATTTGAATGAGTAAATATTTGCAAAGGCCTTGGAACAGTGCCTGAAACAAAGTCTTATATATGTGTTTGTTAAATGAATAAATCTAGAAAAGCACTTCAGCCTTAATGGTACCAAAATCACCTTTAGAAATAGCAGTATTTTAAACTTTAAAAAAATGTTAAAGTCTTTCTAGAAACAGTTGATTTGGATTCTTATTAGTCTCTTCTTTGATCAGCTTGGGATTCCTGTTGCTTCCTTTGATAATCTCTAGTACTAATTTTTTAGTCAGCTTCATATTAGGAACCTGTAAACTCCACTAATATTTTAGAACAAATATTGAATATAGATAGCTCTTTCACTTTCATTATTATTTCAGTTATTCAGTACATTTATTTAGCATGACTAAGTCAAGTGCTGTGGGAGGTATGAAGATGGATAACATTTCTGACCTCAAGGAGTATACAGGTTAGAACGGAGATTAAATAGGTGCAAACATGGCCACAATATGATGTGAGGTTTGGCCAAGGAAAAAGTGCTAGATGGTTTACAAGAGGGCAAGATTTTATCTAGCTGGAGGGATCAAGAAAGGTTTCATAGGATGAGGCCACTATATGAGCTTGAAGGAGAAATAAGGCTTTAATAGGCAAGATGATGAAGGGAGGATATTCCAAGTACAGGGATGAGTGGAAAAAAAAAAGGTACAGCAACAAGGAACAGCAGGTGGTACCTTGGGCAAGTTATTTAAAGTTTAAATAGGCTTGGGGTTTAAATTTTAAACCATTATAAGCCTTAGTTTGTTTATCCATAAAATGTGTATAACAATAGTATCCATCTTACAGAATAGATGAAAGATAAATATAATGCATGTATCTGACAGTAAATGCTCATTAAATGTTATTATTTTTGGTACACATTTATTGAAGCTTACGTTTTATGTAGGGAAATTGGAACATGGAATGTATTGGATTAATATTAAGTAGTGAAGGGACTTCCTTGGTGGCAGAGTGGTTAAGAATCCGCCTGCCAATGCAGGGGACATGGGTTCGAGCCTTGGTCCGGGAAGATCCGACATGCTGCAGATCAAATACGCCCGTGCGCCACAACTACTGAGCCTGAGCTCTAGAGCCCACCAGCTACAAATACTGAGCCCGCATGCCACAACTAATGAAGCCTGCACACCTAGAGTCCGTGCTGTGCAACGAGAAGCTGGCGCACCGCAACGAAGAGTAGCCCCCGCTCGCCGCAACTAGAGAAAGCCCCTGCACAGCAACGAAGACCCACCGCAGCCAAAAATAAAAATAAATAAATAAAAATTTAAAAAAGTGTTTAGTGGAAAGGAGGAGACAAAGTCAAAGTTTAGAGATGTTGCAAAGGTAGAATCTATGACTTTGTGACTGACCCAATATAAGAAAAGGTAAGGAACTTGCGATGATGTCAGGATTTCAGCTCGGGCTGCTAGAAGAGTGATAGTGTCCTTAAAGGGCCACAGGCAAAAGAAACTAACTTTTACTCTACATCATAAACACTGGGCACTGGGCTAGTGCTTTATTCGTGATCTCTCATATTTGAAGAACATCCTTTGGTGGGCTCATACTTTATACAAGAGCACTTGTTATTTACAATGTTCTAGGATGAATCATTTTGTAATACTACCAAAACTTTCAAATATGGATTTATTTGAGCTTGCTTTAATTTTTTTTATTAAAAAATTACCTAAGGTAATGTTTATATGCCTTCAAAAATTCTAACGATGCTATGGTTAACTATTCATTGAGTGAACGGTTCATTGACTACCAGCTCTTTACCAGGTACCATCTTCTCAGTGATTTGGTTGACTTTAATTCAAGGTTTCCTATCCATTTGCAGGAAGTAGCTGCAAGGAGGAGGCTATTCCCAGGGCTTTGGCCTGTACGCACCCCCCATACCTGAAATTTTATTGGAACTGTGGAAATGGAGCAGTGGTTTCACTTTTCACTCTGCCTTCACTGGGACTCCCTGGAAGAAGTGCTGTGCCAGTGACTGGTGTTTCTCCTGAATAAAGCATCTTGGCCTTAATGACCGGAGGTTTGGATCCTCTGGTTTCATCTAAATTATACCCTCTGATTGATTTAAGATGTTATTTTTTCTTTCATTTCTTTTAAACAGAACTACTGATCTTTGAAAAATTTTAAATAGCATCTGTACGACAATTTGGAAGCGAAAGAAATATAATGTGTTATTTTCCAATAGGGTCTATGACTAAGGCAGGGCACATATCATTAATTCTATGGAGGAGGAAACAGAGGAACACGTCCTCCACACCTGGTAATATTTAGTGCCCTTCCCGCTCTATCTGCCGACTTTGCCGGACTCATTCCACACCGGTTTTCTCCTGGTCTCTCTCTGAGTTCCTCCACTGACTGACTCTTCCCTCCCACCCCAGGCAATCCACAGCCGAGGAATGGAATCTCCCTTTGCTGTCTGCTCATCTCTTTATTCTTTCGAAGTAAATGAAAAGAGGATATCTGTTCTGAATTTTTTAATGTTCATTTCTAATGGGTGAGTTCAGAAAGATAGGCAGGACTGAGAATTTGTCAGTGCGTTCACTGTATAGACAGGGTAGCAAAAAACTTGCCTCCAACTGCTCCTGTGAACACGAACACATCATGGAAAATAAAAGGCTCTGGCTACCGCATGGACGGTGGTGTGGTCAAGAGGCGGACTGAGAGGTAGAACCCGTCAAAGTTTCTGAGATACCCATAGGGTCCTCCTGGAGCGGTTTTCCCACGCTACTGAAGAGAGTGGAAACCTGTGCTGCTCCCCGACCCTCCTCTCGCCACCATTTCTAGCTGGATCAAGGATTCTATTCATCTGGACACAGTTGAAATCATCGATACTGTTAGCGAATCATACTTTTTCACTACTGAGATAAGCAATGATTAATATTTTCATTCTGGATTATTTGGTAAAACCATCGAAAATGATTTCTACCTCCAAAAGAGAGGTTCATGAAGAAAGAACTACATTTTTAAATAATTTTGATTGAACCCATTAGAGTAGAATATCAGTAGATTATTTCTGCCTCATTTTGCCTTTTCTCGTATACCATGTCTGTTTAATTAAAAATAAAATGGAGATTACTGTCTGAACAACTTCACAAAATTTTCCAGCTGACACAATTTTTAAAATGATGGAAAAAAAGATATGATATTCTAATATACCTTTCTCAATTTTCTTATTTCATGTGTAGACCCAATTTAATGGTCAACTATGGGAGAAGTATGCTCTATGAATACTATTCTGTGTCATGCTGCTACTGGCCTGCTAAATTGATAACTGACCCTTAGTCAACAATTTTGAATGAGAATGATACTTTTAGCGAGTAGGAAATATCATTTAAGCTTGAGCCTGGTTGGAAGGATTTGACTCCCCTTTACTATACATCAGTTTTAAAATGTGACTTCAGTTAGTTTTGAAAATTGGTCTCATAGTTCTTCTCTTGCTCTTAGAGACTCCAGGTTCAGCATTCTCTCTCTTTTTAAAATTAATTAATTAATTAATATTGGCTGCGCTGCGGCATGTGGGATCTTAATTGCGGCATGCACGCAGGACCTAGTTCCCCGACCAGGGATTGAGCCTGGGTCCCCTGCATTGGGAGTGCGGAATCTTACCCACTGGACCACCAGGGAAGTCCCCAGCATTCTCTTTTAACTGATTTCCTGGTGCCACAATCTTCCATTTATTGAGATGATTTCTCTAACTCACTGATTTCTTTTTACATTCTAACTAACTGGATTTTTCATTTTTAACAACTCAGTCCTTTTGAAATAGAGGAATTGAAAAGAATTAAGGTCATGCACAATTGTGTTAATGGAAATCCTGTGAGTTGCCTCTTCTGTTGGTTTGAAGCTGGGGGCACATCTTCTGAGAGCCTTGGATTCATGCTTCCAGGAAGGTCTATAAATCAGTGTAGTCCATCTTGCCTTGGATGTCAACACAGGTGGATCCCATTTGCAAGATGGTCTTCTCTCTTTTTTTCCTCTCTAAGAAGGAAATAAAATATACAGGCCCATTAATCTGCAGAGGTCAGCTTCTTTGATAGGGCACATTCTTGGAAAAGTTAAAGTTGCAGTTCACTGTGTATGATATACAAAAAAGGGGCAAGATGCCCAGTCCTTTTCACTTTTAGTAATTATAAAGACCTAAGTATTAATGAAGCTTTAAGAATCATTTGTTGTGGGTTACTCTGAAATTTCAGGAAAAATGATGTATATTTCTAAAGTTAATCCAGGACTTCCCTGGTGGCGCGGTGGTTAAGAATCCACCTGCCAATGCAGGGGACACGGGTTCTATCCCTGCATCCGGGAAGATCCTACATGCCGGCGGGGCAACTAAGCCCGTGCACCACAACTACTGAGCCTGCGCTCTAGAGCCCGCGAGCCACAACTACTGAAGCCCGTGTGCCTAGAGCCCGAGCTCCGCAACAAAGAGAAGCCACCATAGTGAGAAGCCTGGGCACCACAACGAAGAGGAGCCCCTGCTTGCTGCAACTAGAGAAAGCCCACAACGACGACCCAATGCAGCCAAAAATAAATAAATAAGTAATAAATAAAGTTAATCCAGTGGGCTTAATTTGTCTTTAAAAACTGGGCATAGATATTAAGGCCTAAAATGAGACAATCACAAAGAGTTAGATGACAACACATGCTTTTATTTTTGTAAATGGGCATTTTGCATAAAAGCTGCACTTGATATACATAATTGGAGTGAAATGTTGATATTCCATTCAGTATGTTTAATATGTATATGTTCTTTTGAAGTATTTACAAATGGAGAGACCAAAAGGCAAAGCTAATGAACCGTGGACATAGCAATTTATTTTCTTAAAAATATTAACAACTACAGAACTAGGCTGAATTTTAAACAAACAGTGATCCTCACATAGAAAAAAAATTTCAGCATACAATGAGCTAATTATTTCTTTCTGAATTATTTTTTTCTCATCAACTGTTTCTCAACATCTCTTTTAGAAGTTAAAATGTTAGTATGATGACTGAAGTGAGGAAAAGAGATTGGAGCTTAAGATAGTCACATGAGTAGAACTGTTCCTAATATAAGCCACAGAGTAAATATTGAATGAAGGGGTGGTGAGGTACTAGTTGCAGTCTGTTCTAACTGAATAGTCACAAGCACAGTAGCAGAGGAGAGAATACTCATTTTGGTATTCAGAGAAGAAAAACCAGTGCCTAATAGTTTTAGCTCACATTAACAGGTACATAAAACATAAAGTATGAAGGTGGCATCATATAATGAAATCAGACTCATTATATATTCTTTATAAGTGTTTCCTGGATTTTTTTTTTTTTCAAATTTAAAATTTTCAAGTGCACTTCTAAAAGTTTTTTGAGACCAGAGTGGTACAGCTTGGTATGAATTCACAGCTGTTTGATATCTCAGAGCTTTCAAGGAACTCCACTAATTGGTTCTAAAGCCAATTTAAGTTGTCTTAACAAGCCACAGGAACTCAAAATGTTGACTGGACTAAGGCAGGTCGCATACAACTTCTATAAATCATGATACGAATTCTTTCTCAAGGGATTCTGGACAGTGCAATTTAGTAACTGTTAAAAGTTTAAGTACAGAGTTGTCAAGTGGAAACTAGCAGTTCTCTGAGGTGGGAATAGGGGGAAAAAGTGCCTGGAGTTTTGAAGAGTACCTCAAAAGGCATCAGGAAATAGTCACACAAAGGGTAAGATCTTCATGTAGGGTATTTACAGGGATGTAACTTTTGCCAGAGGTGTGTCTGTGTTAGGGATTTTCAGGTGTTAGTCATAAATCATACTTTTTTTCTTCTCTAACTTCTCTTTCCTCAAACTGGGTTATATATATCCCATGAAATGTACGTTTTAACTGGCATGGTTCAAATGTGGGTGTACAGGCTAATTCCAAGGAGAAATCAAGAGCGGATTTAGCAATGAACTACAGAGTACAGGGATGAAAGAATGTTACTGTAGCTTTTCCCCCAGTGTCCTTTTCCAGTAACAAAATGTTAGTGACAAGTAATTGTAGTATAGGTTAGTACACAGCAAATAGGAATTGCATATACATATTTAATAATACCTGAAAATAAAAATAAAGAAGGCAAACACAATTCAGATGACCTTGGGAATGCTACACAAGTAAATTATGAAGATGAGTGAGCAAAGTACTGGACAAAGAGTTTGAAATAAAAGGAAAGTTTCTCAACTCATAAGATTAAAGATTAAAATTTTTATTTCCCTATAAAACAAATATAATAAATAGTTATCTCCCAGAAACAAAACGTTCCAAACGGGAGGGGGTGGGAGGTGGGGGAACAGCAGTATTTTAATACACGTTGCAATCTGAAATTCTGTTTGATCTTGCTGTACTTTATAGTTTTCCAATATGCTTTAAAGGTGGAAAATAGAGTTAAAGGGTTAGAAATGTTAAGTGGAAAAATCTGATTTTAATGATAGGCATCAGGGAGCAGAAAAGAAACGAACATTCACGCGCTGCCTTTATTATTCTTCATAAAGGTTATGGCTGGAGAGCACCGCCCCATTAGAGTCTCTGTGGCGCAATCGGTTAGCGCGTTCGGCTGTTAACCGAAAGGTTGGTGGTTCGAGCCCACCCAGGGACGCTTAGCCGTTTTACAGGCGGTCCCCGGTAGTTTTGCACAAATCATGGAGTTGAGGCCTCCGGGCAACGCAGGCGTGGATTTCGAGGGTCCGGAGAAGAGAAACCGCGGGTCTCACTGCGCGGTCCAGCAGGGGTTGGCTCTCCAGCTTCCGGGCGCGCTGGGGCCCCTCCTCCAACGCCGGCGGCCAGGTGGGCGCTTCCTGCCGCCCCAAACAGGCGTGTGGGTCCAGCTCCTGAAGGCCCCCGCATCCTTTCATTTCCACTCCCTGGGTTCCTAAACTCCGGCCCTCTTCCCCCTCGCTCTTTCCCGAAACCCCCGCCTCACAGCTCCCAGCCCCGCCTGGCCGGGCTCCCGCGGGCCCCGGTCGGGCAGCGGCGCCCAGAGCGCGCAGAGGCCGGGCGGCCGCCGCGTTCCGGCCTCGAACCCGCCGCCCCGGCTCCAGGCGCGGCCCGAGCTGGCCTGGTTCTGCTTCAGGACCCCTGCGATGTCAGAGGTCGACTGAATGTATGTATTTAGTGTCAAGTTCAAGCTGTACATTGACTTAAAACGCTCCAGGTTTTTTTTTTGTTTTTTTTTTTGTTTTTTGTTTTGTTTTTTGTTGTTTGTTTAACTAATGTTGAATCGTGCAGCATTTCGTCTGTTCCCCGTCAGCGTAAACAAATATTCCCATAATTTAACTTAAGACTGACTAACCCTCGCATTGGTAAACTCAGAAATGTTTGTCATAAAGCCTTTGTGTGGACACTATTGTAAGAGCATTTGTATGTTATAGTTTACTTTTTCTACTAAAGTTTTAGAATTTAATAGAGAATAGAGTAAACCTGCAAAATGTCCCATATATTCAGAAAGGGAGAAAACGTTTTTTTACAACTGTATCATTGTTACACTTTAAAAAAACCCAAATTATGAGAAAGATTAACGACATTCTATAAGCATATTACCATTTATTTCACAAAGAATGCAAAGCTCTCCAAAATCGTTACCTTGTACTTTGTTCTCTAAATATATGCTGCCTTGGTGACGTAATCAGTTTCACCATAATAATTACTGTCTTGGGCAGAGATTAATTTGAAAGACGGTTCTGGAGAAAAGTGGTATGTCTTATTCCTGCAAGTATGTAGTTATGCTCTGCTTTATGTTTTCCCCCATGTTAGCATATTAATAAAGGCTAACATTTTTTGAGTGCTTACTACTTGCCAGGCACGCTTCTAAGTGCTTTCCTGGATGAAAGTGTGAGATCCGTGCAACAACTCTCCCAGGTAGGTCCTATTGTTTCCATTGTACAGGTGAGCCAACCGAGGCTCCGTGCAACTGGGTGATTTGCCTGAAGTCACAGTTAGTGCCTAGCACAGTGCAGATTTAAACTCGAGTTGTCAGGCTTCAGAGCCCATGCTTCTTACTCCTGTACTACCTACCCAGAAGTTCTCTCCTCTAAAATAGAGCTACTTGATTGATTCGTTAATTTAAAACCAAAGGTGATACTTTAATTGGTTTTTCTGAAGTTTCATTAATATTTTGTTCGAAATCTCACGAAGGAAAGAAAAGACCCCACTGAACATTCATGGAATACTAAAGGGCATTAAGTCATGTGCTCATTGTGCTGCTTCATTTTACTGAAATGAAAACTGTGTGGGAACATGAAATCTTCGTGTGAAACACGTCTTTGGAAAACAATTTGATAGCATTTGTGTGGAGAAGACAAGATTAGAAATAAAGGCAGGTTGGAATAGCCCAGAGAAAATATGGAAGAGGAAGAGAAAGAAGAATAGGTTCAAGCCAAGCAATGGGGGCTAATCTGGTGTCTAGGGATTCTTGGACCCCAGGCTGGTGTTTGGCAGTTGGGGAGCCCAGACAGACCTCTATTTTAGGACACCTTTGTGAGAGGATACCAGGATCTGCACTTGACAGATCCCTAGGTGGTAGTTTTAAACTTGATCCTAAATTTCTAAGTATGTTCTACTTCAGCCTATTTGGGAGATTAATGGGATTTAGAGGCCAGAAAATAGAGAGGATTACATGAGAATGGAGGTGGGATGAGGACTGCAAAACCGCCCTCTAATGTAAGTAGTTGATTTTATTATGTGGGCAGGTACTTAGTGAATTTCTTTGTGCTAGGCTGTTGCATACAGATAAGATAGGTGGGAAACATTTTTTTTTAATTGCTTAATTATTTATGGATGTGTTGGCTTTGTACAATGTGTATTGGGTATAGATGTTGTAATAAGTGCTATTTCTGGGGAGCATTATTTTGTTCCTAGTTTCTTGGGTCTGTAATACCAACCAAGCCCAGAATATGTTGAGATCATTTAGGACATTAGTTAAAGGCTGAAGAGCATTTAAAAGGCTTTGCTGAGCATCTGAGCATGTAAATATGTTCCTGATAAACAGTTGTATACTTAAACTTCATATATAAAATCAGAGGGAAACTCACTGAAGTAATGCAGTAAAAGGTGAATCAAGTGCTGTGATTTATACAAACTTGTTAGAGAAGGTCATAGTCATGTGATTTAAAATAATTAACAATTTAAAGTTTTTTATATTGTAGCATTTCTTTAGATAATGGAGGATGGTAGGAGACCACATGGCTGATATGTTTCTGTGTTCATTTGTTAACACCTGTATCTGATGTCATATGATACAAGCTTTAGGGGGAATAAGACGTTAAGCTTCCAGAGAAACACAACTACCTTTTTTCTGCATTCATAATACATCTTAATGAGTAATGCCAACATGAATTTTAATTTTATTTCTCTGAATTTTGGTGGATGTTACGCCTGAAATGTTCAACTTATTGCTACAACCAGCAGAGCAGGGATGAATTGGTGGTAGAAGAAGCCATAATGCATTTAACTAGAAAATAGTTTAAGAAGTTGAAACCTTTTAAATAATTAAGAATGTTAAAGCTGCAGCACTTCATTTAAAGTGCTTCATGTTGAGCCCCTTTGGTGGTGTCCGTGCAGTCTGTGTTTTTGCATATTGAAAACAACTGTGTGTGTGTTATTTTACATGTACTTGTGGTTTTTTAAATTAATTTTTATTGGAGTATAGTTGATTTAAAATGTGTTTCTGCTGTACAGCAAAGTGCATCAGTTATACATATACATATATCCACTCTTTTGAAAATAATTGTTGAACTTACAAGAATGATGTGAGAATAAATTATATCTGTAAAATCGTAGTACACAACTCAGTTTTAAATTGTTTTCATAGCTTAAATTTTTAAGAGAAGCCACTCGAATTTTCATTGTTCGGTATTTAAACTGCAAAATGTAGAGACTCATATCCTTAAGAAAACTCTTAAAATATAATTTTAAAAGAAACTCTTTATTAAGCTTAAATACGTACTGAAATGTGCACAAATCATTAGGAGTACAACCGAAGAAATTTTTACAAAATAAACACACACCTTTGTAATCAATATCTTGGTCAATATGTAAAACAATGTTAGCATCCCAGAAACCTCCTCTTGTATTTATCCCAGTCACCAAAATGTAACTTTTAAACTGTAAACATATGGATTATTAGGTTGAAATGTGAATTTTAAGTTGTCATAGATCAGGACTCAAAAATAAATTTGCTACCAAACCCTATCAGCTAAGTATTTACACATAAAGATTGGGAAAAATAATGGAAATTAGAAATCAGTTTTCCATGCCTACTTACTTTTGACTTAATCATCTATTATAAACTTGGTAAGAATAAATTTGTGCTATTAAGCCAGAAAATATGAGAAATTTACGATTTATTTGAAGTGTTTAATTTTGTCTATAAGCAAATAAAATGCGCTTCTACCCCCACCCATTAAAAAACATTAAACAAAAACAACCTTCTAGAAATTTTGGCATTAAAATTAATTTTTTATTTTTGAAAATACATTTTAAATTTATTTATTTATTTATTGGCTGTGTTGGGTCTTCGTTTCTGTGCGAGGGCTTTCTCTAGTTGCAGCAAGCAGGGGCCACTCTTCATCGCGGTGCGCGGGCCTTTCACTATCGCGGCCTCTCTTGTTGCGGAGCACAGGCTCCAGACGCGCAGGCTCAGTAGTTGTGGCTCACGGGCCTAGTTGCCCTGTGGCATGTGGGATCTTCCCAGACCAGGGCTCGAACCCGTGTCCCCTGCATTGGCAGGCAGACTCTCAACCACTGCGCCACCAGGGAAGCCTTGAAAACACAGTTTAAACTTTAAAACCAAGTTGAGATTTGAGATCAAAACGTACAGTAAGAGTTGATGACTCCTTGGTTTCCCAAATTATATATTCTAAAATCTTAAGAATTTTAATCTGGAGTCCACCATTGGAGGAACACAAATATTGGTCCTGTTATTTTGAAAGTATGTATAACTATAAAGGAAAATCTAATCTCTGTGATAAAAAACTATGTTTAAAGTTGTGGAAAGTCAGTTTTGAATACCACTGAGGAAAGCCATTCTAGAAAGAGTCAGCATATAAGAATCTAGAGCAAAGTTTTACTTTCTTCTAGCAAAATTCTTCATTGTTATTATTAAAGTAGTGTATGCCTAAGGTTATAATAATAAGTATCTGTACAAATTTAAGTACAATGATGTTTACTGCAACATTATTTATAATAGTGAGAAATTACAAACAAGATAAAATATGCAATGCTAGTGGAAATGATGAAATAAATTTTGGTATATTATTTGAACATTGGAATACTATACAGCCATTTACAAAATGTGTTTCAGGAAAAAAAAGCCTTTGGACAATGTTAAAATACTGTATTAGGTATAAGAAGCTAGATTCAAAACTATCAAAAAACATGATCCCAATTTTGTAATGAGACTGAATTACTTACATAGATGATCTACATATGTCTCTTGATGGTGAATACCATCAAGAGATATTTATAGATCCATACCAAAATAAGATTACACCAAAATAAGAATACACCAAAATAAGATTATCAGTGATTTTTTTCTTTTTTATACTTTACTTTCTATAAGTAAGTTCTTTATTATCTGCAATGAACATGTATTATTTTTATTTGTTAAATAACATTTTTTATAACATAAAAATAATATCTGAACTCATACTGTATATAAAATTTTGAAAATTTTTTCTCTCAAAATTAACATTGAGGGAGAATAGGAAACTCAGATACAAGCCTTTGTGGGTATGGTCCATGATTCTCAACGAGTGCCCAGACCATTTAATATGGAAAAGACAGTCTTTTCAATAAATGGTGTGAGGAAAACTGGATATCCACATGCAAAAGAATGAAGTTGGGGCCTTACTTTATACCACATATAAAAATCAACTCAAAGTAAATCAAATACCTAAGTGTAAGATCTAAAATTATACAACTCTTAGAAGAACACATAGGGGGAAAGCTTCATGACATTGGTTTTGGTTATATTTCTTGGATGTGACACCAAAACACAAATAACAAGAATGAAAATAGATAAATTGAACTACATCAGAATTAAAACCTTCTTTGCAAACAAAGGGCACTGTCAGTAGAGTGAAAAGGCAGCCCACAGGGTGGAACAAAATATTTGCAAATAATATATCTGATAAAGATTTAATATCAGATATATATATATATATATATATATATATATATATATATATATATATATATATAATATATACAGAACTCCTACGCCTCAACAACTACAAAAAAAAAACCCAATTTAAAAATGGACAAAGGATTTGAGTAGAAATTTCTCTAAAGAAGATATACAAATAGCCAATAAGTGCATGAGAAAAAGCTCAACATCACTAACCATTTGGGAAATGCAAATCAAAACCACAATAGATATTACCTCATATACATGAGGATGGCTATCCTGAAAGACAACAACAACAACAAGCAGAAAATAACAAGTGTTGGTGAGGATGTGGAGAAATTGGAAGCTTTGTGCATTGCTGGTGGGAACATAAGATGGTACAGCCACTATGGAAAATAGTATGGTGGTTCCTCAAAAAATTAAAAATAGAATTACTATAAAATTCAACAATTCTGCTTCTGGGCACATACCCAAAAGGATTGAAAGCAGGGTGTCAAAGAGATATCTGTACACCCATGTTCATAGTAGAATTATTCACAGTAGCTAAAATGTGGAAACAACCCAAATGTCCATTGACGGATGAATGGATAAGCAAAACGTGGAACATACATACAATGGAATATTATTTTGCCTTGAAAAGGAAGGCCACTCTGACATACACTACAACATGGATGAACCGCGATGACATTATGTTAAGTGAAATAAGCTCATCACAAAAATACAAATACTGTATGATGGCACTCATCTGGGGTACCTAGAGTAGTCAAATTCAGAAACAAAGTAGGATGGATGGCGGCTGCCAGAGGCTGGGGGAAGCAGGGGAATGTAGAACTGTTGTTTAATGGGTATAGAGTTCCAGTTTTGCAAGATGAAAAGAGTTCTGGAGATTGGTTGCACAACAATCTGAATGTACTTAACACTATGAACTGTACACTTAAAAGGATTAAGATGGTAAAATTTATGTAATGTATATTTTTACCACAATCTTAGAAATTATATTTAGGGGATTTGTTTCCCCTTGTTATATAAAACCTATTCTAAAACATATAAGAAAATAGGATATTGATGCAATTGTTTCCAGTGGCCTACTTATTTAGGAAACATACTTAAGGACATTTAATTTTTTAAGAAGGTAGGCGCTCAGGGAGGGGTGGCGGGGGGAGCATAACTCCCCACTCTTTAAGTGTGTGCTGTGCATAGTGATTTCCTTCCGAAGAGTACAGTATGGAAAGTTCCCCGGGGGTGGGGGGTGAGGAAAGAATAGCATTATAGTGGAGAAACCCAACAAACACTGCCTCAGCCAGGGGAACAAGGACCTCAGTAGTGACAAGTCACATTGATAGTTGGTACCCTTATATAATGGCACTTTACCTCTGTGCTCTTCCTCTTCCAAACCCATAATCCCAGTCTATTCATGATGAAAACATCAGATCAATGTCAATGGAAGGTCATCCTACAGAATACTTGACCAGTACTCCTTAAAACTGTCAAGATCCTCAAAAACAAGGGATGTTTGAGAAATCGTCACAGCCAAGAGGAGTCTAAGGAGACAAGACAAGTAAATGTGTTGTGGTATGCTGGATAGGATAAAGATATTAGGCAAAAACTAAGGAAATCTGAATAACCTGTGGACTTTAGTAACAATAATGTGCCAATGTTGGTTTATGAATTGTAACAAGTGTACTATATTAATGTAAGGTGTTAATAACAGGGGATACTGAATGTGGGGTATGTGAGTACTCTGCATTATCTTCTCAATTTTTTTACAAATATAAAACTGTTTTAAAAAATAAAGTCTATTTAAAAAAATAAGGTATCCCTGCAGAACAGTGGGGAAAGGACTGCATTTTCAATGTATGGTATGGGAACAATTGGTTATCTATATGGAAAGAATGAAAATTGGATCCTTACCTCACACCACACAAAAAAAAGTCAGTTCCAAGTGAATCACAGACTTAAGTGTGAAAAATGAAACAATAATGCTTTTAGAAGATAATACAGATAAATATCTTCATGACCTCATGATAGGGACTATCTTAAGCAAGACAAAAAAAAGAAAAAAATCCCACTCATTACAAAGGTAAAGGCTGATAAATTTGATTACATCAAAATTAAGAGGTTATATGCATCCAAAGACACTCTTAAAGAAATTAAGTGGAAAGCCAAGAGTTGTAATTCATAAAACCGACACTGGATCATATATAGATTATTTTTAAAAAGAAGGAGGAAGTGGAGGAAGAAGAGGAGGAGAAAAATACCTAATAGAAAAATGGGCAGTAGATGTGAACAGAAAATCCAAATGGCCTCTAAGCAAATGAAAAGATGCTAAATTTCATTAGTAATCAGGAGAATGTAAATTATATATGGAATGACTTACCACTACGCAGGCACCAGATTGGCAAAAATTTTAGGCTAACACTTGCAAGAGTTGGGGAGGACCCAAAATAATGAGTACTCTTGAACTTGGCTGGATTTTGGTGGAAAACAAAAACATGGAATTATATGGTAGAGATGACTATCTACATTAATACAAACTTGGATTTATTTAGCAAGTTGCAGCAAATCAGGTTCCCAGAGAAACACACTGAGATGCTGAGATTTGGGTACAAGAGGTGAAGTGCTCTAAGGAAAAATGAGACTGGGCTGAGGGGAGAGTTAAAATGAGATTCAGTTACAGCAGAGACCCTAACCAATACCATAGGGAACTCTGGAGCTGAGAAGGCCTTTCAGAGATATCCCAAATCAATACAAAGGCCTCTGTGTGTCCATATCAAGCAGTCACTGGATGTGGACAATCCATGGGGAGGGGTCAGAGCCTTGGGCAAAGCATCTTTCTTTGGCCACGGGCAATTCCTGAAGAGTGATGAAGCTGTGAGTTGTCAACAGCCAACACTACCAGCAACAGAAGAAATATGTCCTTGGTCCTGAGGGTCCACTATAGTTGACCCCTTCTACTGATTGGATTCACTTGCTTCATATAGTAAGTTCATCCTATCTGGGAACATCTTCTCCACGATGCTGGATAGTCTCTTTTTCTGGGAAATTCACAAGAGGAAGGTTAGTGGGATGAATTATGGCTCTGGCCATTATAGCTGGTCTTGAGGCTGTAATTGACCCTCATCATCTGCGTCTTTACCCTCTGCTGGCATCTCTTCTGGTCTTGGAAGCTTATCTGATGGATTGATCTTGACTGTCACCCTTGAGGGGTCTGAACTCGTGCTCATCATGCCCTTCATTGGCTGTCAATTCTGCACTTCTCTATTTACCATCAAAATTGGAGAGAGGCGTCCCAAGAAACACCACAATGAGTCACCGGGCTGTCAGTGTATTCTATCCTTTCACCCCCTGATGAGTACTCTTTACAGATTGATAATTACTTTCCTTGCCTGCTGGTCTCTTGGCAAAAGGAGCCGGAAGTGACTTGGAGGCAGCAGTGCTTTAAGTTTATGGACAATCTTGCTGTGTCCCTTGGTGGAAGCATTCTGCCTAGAATTGTGGATATAAATTTCTTAAGTAGGTTACTGGAAGTGATGGTAACATGTTCCATGCCTACATCCAAACCTTGGTTCCCATGTATTCTATGTACTGTTGACACAGTACCATATATTGGTCATTGATTTCGGGTGTATACCATGTCCCAAGGAGCAGCTATCCAGGGTATCACCTCCAAGCTGGCTTTGATTTTGGCTCAGTTATGTTTTTAAGTGGCCATCTCACTGCTCTATCAGGCCAGCAGCTTCTGAGTGATGCAGTAAGTGAAAGGATAAGTTGATCCCGTGGTCATATGCCCACTGCTGCACGTTCTTTGAAGAAAAGTGGCTTGATGTAATGTTATGTGTGGCCCCAGGTCACTGATGAAACACCAGTCCTTCGATAGTGGTATAGTTTAGGTTGTATGGGTGCCAAAGGGAAGCCTGTACCTGGAGCATGTATCAGAGTCAGGAGTCACTGCCCCAATCAGGGTGCAAGGGGTCCATCCTGCCATCAGGTGACCAGATGGTGTCCTTGACCGGTTGCCATATTGAGGGCTGCTTGGTGTTAGTCTCTGTTTTTTGGCAGAATGAACATTCAGCAACGGCAGCAACTGTCTCAGCCTTGGTGAATGGCGGCCCATGCTGTTGGGCCCTTCCGTAGCCTCATCCCTAGCACCACAGCTGTTCCGTTCAAGAGCTCACTCAGTCACCACTGGGACGGTGGATGATAGTTGCTGGCTGAGGTGACCTGGCTGAGGTGTTCTGTGAGTGTCTCTTCCTTGGTGGTTGCTCTCTTGTGGGAACTAACATACAGTACAAAGAACTTCACATTTCACGTCCACTACCACTGGCTCATCCACATCCCTCTTCCCCAGGCCTCCTTACCCTGACTGTTTTGTTATCTTTCTCTGCATAACACACTACCCCCAAACTTAGTTATTATAATTTAGTTATAGCTCATATTTTGTGGTTTGCCTGGGCTCCTCTGGGGGTCTCCTCTACTGGTGCTGTGTGGAATCTTTTGCAGTCAAATGGGGCTGGGCTGGGTGTCCAGATGCCTCAGTGCTCCTCCATGTGGCCACTCCATCCAGCAAGATAGCCAGAACTTCTTACATGTTGTCTTAAGGGTCAAAGAGGGAAGAACTGGAAGCTGCTTGGCCTTCTTCTTCTTTTTTTTTTTTTTAACGTCTTTATTGGAGTATAATTGCTTTACAATGGTGTGTTAGTTTCTGCTTTATAACAAAGTGAATCAGTCGTACATATACATATGTTCCCATATCTCTTCCCTCTTGCGTCTCCCTCCCACCCTCCCTATCCCACCCCTCTAGGTGGTCACAAAGCCCCGAGCTGATCTCCCTGTGCTATGCGGCTGCTTCCCACTAACTATCTGTTTTACATTTGGTAGTGTATATATGTCTATGCCACTCTCTCACCCTGTCACATCTTACCCCTCCCCCTCCCCATATCCTCAAGTCCATTCTCTAGTAGGTCTGTGTCTTTATTCTCATCTTGCCACTAGGTTCTTCATGATCTTTTTTTTTTTTCTTAGATTCCATATATATATGTGTTAGCATATTGTATTTGTTTTTCTCTTTCTGACTTACTTCACTCTGTATGACAGACTCTAGGTCCATCCACCTCACTACAAATAACTCAATTTCGTTTCTTTTTATGGCTGAGTAATATTCCATTGTATATATGTGCCACATCTTCTTTATCCATTCATCCGATGATGGACACTTAGGTTGCTTCCATGTCCTGGCTATTGTAAATGGACTTGGCCTTCTTAATGCTTAGGTTCCAAAGTCCCAGAATATCACCTCCTTGCATTCTGTTAATCAAAGCGGTCACAGGCCCCAACCCAGATCAATGGGACATAAGCTTTGTCTCAGATGGGAGTAGCAGTAGGCACATGCAGGGAGGGGCAGAATTATTCAGGGTTGTCCTTGAAGAATAGCTGCCACTGTCCACCCTCTGGCCACAATTCACATTCCTCCCTCACACAAAATGCAACTCGTCCCTTTTCCCAAGACCACAAGTCTCATCCTATAATGGCATCAACTTGACTCTAGGATCTCATCATCTAAATCAGGTGTAGGCATTGATGGATCTTCTCAAGTGTGTTTCCTTGGCTGTAGCTCCTTAGTAGGTTCTTCTTGCTCTAAAGAACTGTAAATTAAAGAGAGAAGTTACTTGCTCAACATTCACCCAACAATGATGAGGCAGGAACAGGAAAACTGGAATAGCCACAAGGGGGAAACAGTAGGCGCTGCAGCCATGATTCAGAGTGCTTCTGAAATCCAGCAGGGCACACGTTCCCAGTCCTTCATTTTAGACCAGTCCTGATCCGTAGGAATAGTTCCCAAGCCTCTTGGCTCTGCCCTGAGTCATCCTTCCTTTTCCATAGTAAATGGCCCCTCTTAGAAGCTAAGCAGCTTTCTTAGCCTGCTTACTGCCTGTAGAAGTTTGAGGGTCCCGAGACCTCTTTTCATTATGAACTGACTCTATCCCTTTCAGTCCAAATGGATTCAGTTCATTTAAAACATTGTGCATTTTTTTTTTGTATCAAATCACAATCAACTCCATTGGGTACAAGCCACAGCTACACTTCTTTCTGAAACTGGCATGTGAGGTTCCTCTGGGACAACTTCCTTAGAATTCATTCTTAGAAGCCCTGTTGTCTGGGTGAGAGGCCGTATGAGGCACGCCCAGAGGATTCTTAGAAGGCTCTTTGTTCAGCTGAAAGGCTTTATGATGCATCACCTAAAATCTTCCTGAGGTTTCCACAAAGTGTCTCACAGTCCCACCCTTAATCTGAACTTGACACTGAGGCATATTTTACTTTCCATGTCCTAGAGTTGATTTTTTCCCCCTCTGAGTCCATTTCTTACCTTGAGCATTGCTTTAAAACCCAATATATCCTGGTTGCTTTATATTTTCTCTAAATCTGCTCAAAAACTATATACTTCCTTTTTTTTTTTTTTAAATCTTACTTCCCATGTACTTTTCATAGGCAGCTAAAAACAAAAACAAAACAAAACAAAAACAGTTGGTGCTTTCAACAGTCTGCCTGTAAGTAGCCTCAGCCAGACTCATGAGTTCCTTAGGTGCCTTTTCTATTTCCCACCTGACTGCAGGTGACAGTTTCACCACGGTGTGTGTCATGCATGTGTTTGCACAGCGTGCTGTTATGATGTAATAATACTCAGGTTCCCCTTTCCTTCCGTCTCCAATAGCAATTTCATTGCTGTCTTTCAAGCCTTCACTTTGATCTCTTCAAGGAGCTCCATCTTGGTCCCAAAGCTAATGCCACATGTTTTAGTGTTTCATCAAGGCAGACACCATTTTCATGTACTAAGTTCTTGTTTTAGTTCTCTATTGTTGTGTAATAAACCACTCTAAAACTCAGTGGCTTAAAACAGTCCTTTTATTGTCTCTCTTGACTCCATGGACTCAGCTGAGCAATGCCTTGATTGATGTCAGGGTCTCATGTGGTGGCATTCAGATTGAGAGAGAGGCCCCATGGAGAGGCCCTGAATGATGAGATATCATTTGGAGAAAGAGGCCACGTGGAGGAGCACCGAAGTGCCAGGCATCTGGTCCCAGCTCCACCATATTGGTGAAGTTGTAAGGAATCCTGTGGTTGGGAGCATTCCCTCCAAAAGTAATTGGCAAAATATTGCATCTCACACTTCCCATCACTAAGAAAATAGCCAGTGCCTGCTAGCACTCTTCAGGTTCCACACCCACTGTACTGGAGTAAATGATTATATGTCCCTTTGAGGGAAGGACTGGGAGAATCTTCATCATAAATACCATGAGTGTCAGGATTCTTCCTCCTGGGACCCAGCCAGTCTTCCATCAGTGGGTTCCCAGCCTGAGGACTGGCTCAGATCCAGGAACTAGGCAGAGTGTGGTGATTCTTCATCGGGGTGACTGCTCTCAGTCCCTGAGGATCTCATCCTTGATGTCTTTTGATTGTGTAGTTTGAGCACTATGCCTATTGGCTGTGTACCCATCTTGTCTCTAAGGATGTTATGTTCTGTGAAGCATCTCCATATCTCAGTGGGCCAGACACCCACCCTCCCCCACACCTTCAATCTAACCTTGCCAGTGATTACAGTAATTGCCCACAACCTGCCCTCCATCACTCCAAGACTCTACCATCCCGACTGCTATCACAGAGCCCAGTTCTGTAAGAGCATTCCCAATGTCTGCCCAGCCCACAGAAGACAGTCACACTGACCTTGACCTTGATTGTGATATTGGTGCCTCTCATCCCAGTGCTTTCCCTGTTTATTAAGGAGTGTCCCCTGGGTGAGTTTGCTGACCTGACATAGCATTCTTAGAATTCTTCCTTAGAACATTCTCTAGAATGTTCCTCTGAACCTTTGGGACCTTTATTTTCCTGTCTGCTGTGGCAGTTCTGGCATTCCCTCTTCACCGAATGCAGACGTGTTTCCTACAAGCTTCTCAGAGCCATCCCAGCATGGGTTGACGTTATCTTCCAGGATGCTTGTAAGGGTTAAATCCTGTGTCATAGGGTTGTCCATACTGATCACCTTTCCTTTATTCTTTTCCTTTGTCTTCCACTCACTTCGATCCAACACCCTTTGATCCAAACACTCTCTTGGCTTCTGATGGTACATGCTAGCTTGGTCCTGAGGCTCCTTTGAGGGGCATAATCTCTTCTCTCCCTTAGCAGGCTGGGCTATGTAGGTTAAGTAGACTTAACCCTACTTATTTGTCTGAGGGCCAGAAGGGAGGTGGGGTTGGGTCTGAGGGAAATGCCTTTGTTCTTGCAAGGCAAAGGACTCTGCATCATCTTCAAGCAAGGAGGGAGTGCTGGCCTTTCACAGGGTGAAGTGGGCCACTTCTGCAGGCCCAGGGGCTGGGGAGAATGTGGGAGTCAAGGTGTCCCCATCACATGCCTTAGGGTCAACTCCTTCCTAATGGGCCCTGTTCTTAAGTAGCAGATGGGCCAAGCCTGTGTATTCAGCCTCTTCTGAAGCTCGGCTACTCCTATAATAATTGAGTCCTGGGCTTGAGCCTCAGCCTTTTCTGGTCTCCACTCATAGGAGATGAGAGTCTCTAAATGGTGCCAAAGAGGCTGTCTAACTTCACACTCACCTCTAATTGATGATTAATTAACCTCAGTCTTCCAGTCTTTCAGTGACTTTCTCTGGTGCATCCATTGTCCTCAGCAACGGCCTTTTTTTTCTTTCTTTTTTTTTTTTTTTTGGCCACACCGCTGGAGGGATCTTAGTTCCCTGACCAGGGATCAAACCCGTGCCCCCTGCAGTGGAAGCACGGAGTCCTAACCACTGAACCACCAGGGAATTCCCAGCAACAGCCTTCTAAAGACTACTCTCTCGTCTCTCAAACTCCTGAGATACCGCACTCACCAGTGCATTCCCTCTCACCAGTATGCAACCCCCCTTCATGCCATGCACATTTTAATAATTGTACCACCACCTTATGCCAGAGGCTACCCGTGCCCCATCCTCCACCAGTGATGTGTCTTCAATGCCACCTGGCCAGTGGGTGATCCAGCTCCAGAATCTCATGTTAAAGCCTCCTTCCCAGGACCACTTCCAGCACCAGCTGTCGCCAATTGATCGGATGACCTTAGGAACAGAGACTGTGAGATTTGCATGTAGGAGTTATTGAGGATGCCTCTCAGGAACAACTCCTTTGTGAGGCAAGGGAAATAGCTTCAAGCAGAGGGAGAAGTTGAACTGTGGTTGCAATGGCAGCCTCAGCTGCTTCCACGCAGAGCACTGAGGCTGCAATAGCCTTTCATGGATGAGCCAGGTCAAGGCACAGGGCTAGGCATTTGTATCCTTGCGCTGACCAGTCATTGTATGTGGGCCTCCCTTGATGAAGGGACATAACTTAGGCGAGGCAACTTCCTTTGGCTGCGGGTAATTCCAGAGGATGGATTCAGCTGTGAGCCGGCAGCAGCCAACATTCTCAGCAATAGCCTTGGATCTGAAGGGGGCCTTGGGAGGAGGGGGCACAACAGCCAGTATGTAAGTCCAGGGTTTCTTGTTTGTTTGTTTTGTTTTTCTAATTTTCCCTTTTATATTTATTATTTATTATTTATTATCTTCCTTAAGTCATTTCTGGTTTTGTTCTTTTTCTTTTCTCCTCTTTTAGTTACAGGCTGGTTTGTATATTTTTATTTTTTAAAAAATAATGAAATCAATTAGAGCCATACTTACCAAACAGAGAAGTGTTCTTATTTTCATTATTTTATAGGTAATCTGTAATTATGGTTTGCTTTTTGACTTAAAAGTTGTATAGGAGGGGCTTCCCTGGTGGCGCAGTGGTTGAGAATCTGCCTGCCAATGAAGGGGACACGGATTCAAGCCCTGGTCTGGGAAGATCCCACATGCCGCGGAGCAACTAGGCCCGTGAGCCACAATTACTGAGCCTGCGTGTCTGGAGCCTGTGCTCCACAACAAGAGAGGCCGGGATAACGAGAGGCCCGCGCGCTGTGATGAAGAGTGGCCCCCACTTGCCACAACTAGAGAAAGCCCTCGCACAGAAACGAAGACCCAACACAGCCATAAATAAATAAATAAATAAATAAATAAATAAAATTAAAAAAAAAAAGTTGTATAGGAGAGGTTACATTTTTTTCAGGTGTTATTTTTCCAAAATTAATTTTATTAATTTGTGTTTCTAGTGCTGTAGTCAGAGAATATGGCCAATATAGTGTCTACTTTTGTAATTCATTGCAGTTTTCTTCTTATCCAGTTAGAGGTTTTGTTTCTAAAATTTTCCTCACGTACACCAAGGATGATACAAAATAACTAAATGTAATTGAATCTAACAAACACATTTGTGTGTGATGAAATGAAATATATGGTATGCAGTATACACAGACAAAATCAGACTATATGCATTTTCTCTCTTTATATTTTCAAAGTTTTTGGCAAACAAGAAATGGATATAAGAACAGGGTGAAATGGTTCTCTTAATCTCGTAGAGTCCTCGTATAATGATTAGGGGAAAGCAACCCAGATAATAAATTTTTGTGTTCTTGTTGTTGTTGTTCTCTGAAATGTTGACTGTTTATCAATAGATTTTTAAATGATTTCTAAGTAGATATTTAATGCTTTAAGAATCGAGCAACAGAGTTATTTTGCTAATAAGCATGAGGGTTTCCAAGGCAACATTGGGTTCTGATTGGCTGAGCCAAGGTAGAATAAAGCAGCTCACAGTTTTGTTTTCTTAAATTTGAAGCTCAAGTGTATTCACTTAGTTTTTGACTTCAATAAAATAAGTAGTCTTGAGGAAAGTTGTACAGCATTTTGATGATATTGATTTTTGTCAGGAAGGAGATGAGAGGATGGAGGAAAGTGGATGGAGGGCAAGAGGTACTTCATAGATAGTATTGATTCCTGATTAAACGTTCAGTGTTTCAAAACTCAAAATTTCTGAAGGCTTGTACTCTGTTTAATTATATTATTACAATTTATAAATTGCAACTTTTTATTAAAATCCTGTCCTCCTTCCTCCTTTACTTTATTATCCATAATCTACCTTTTGGGGGAAGAGTTTTGTGTGCCAAATTACCAATGATGAAAATTATGTGAATGCTTCATTTTCTGTTTCAAAGAAATAGTCCAAATTTCTGAAATTAAATAACATGAAATTACCTACTGTATACAGAATGTTGCCACCTGGATATTCTTTTAAAGAATAAAATGTATTCTATTTTGATTGTGAGTAGTTTTCCTTAAAGATGTTGCCATATTTGATTCTATTTGTGGCAATTTAAAGCAGGTTATATACTATCTTTTCTTTAAAAACATATTTAACAAATCTAGATTGGAAGTAGTTTGAGTGAATGTTTATTGTAAATATAGTTGTAGAGCAGAGTTAGGACTGAAGGGAAAATAATCATATCTCATAAAATGGATTGAGGTGTACATTATCCCGTATTTATTGGTTTTTGTTTGTACATGTCAGGGCCGAGGGGTCTATAAATGAGTTCATTGAATGATTTTGTTGGAGGAAGAAAAGCCTTAAAACTCCAAGTCACCTGCAGATGAAACATTGAAACGTTGAGTTTGAAACTCTTCTCTGAATTTCTGGTGCTCATTATAGCATCCATAAGTCAAGCATCATGTAGTCCCTTGCATTGTAGTTATTGTTGCTGTTTTATCTTTTCTTTTTGATATTTGTTAAAATTTATAAATATGCTTTATTAAAGATAATTTAAAAATACAAAAAAAGGAGAAAAAGTTTAGCTTAGTTGTAATCATATTGTATATACATTTTTGTGCTGTCACTTTTCTCTTGATGTCATGTAATAATAATTTTCCCAGACAAGTATGTGACATATTTTTAGTGGCTGCATAATATTCCATTTAGTGTGTATACCACAAACACTTAACTATTTCACTATTACCGAACATTTAAGATGTTTCATTTCTTCACTGTCATACATAATACAGAAATGTGAATCTTTGTATATAATGATTTCCCCCCTCATATAGAAGATGAATTTTGTAGGTGTTTTTATAATCAGCACTGCTGAGGCAGAGTATTACTGTATTTGGAGTTCTTGATATATATTGCTAAACTACCTTTAAAAAGAGCTGTGCTGGACTTCCCTGGAGGTGCAGTGGTTAAGAATCCACCTGCCAGTGCAGGGGACACGGGTTCGATCCCTGGTCTGGGAAGATCCCACATGCCACGGAGCAACTAAGCCCATGTGCCACAACTACTGAAGCCCATGTGCCTAGAGCCCGTGCTCCGCAACAAGAGAAGCCACCGCAATGAGAAGCCCGCACACCACAACGAAGAGTAGCCCCCACTCACCGCAACTAGAGAAAGCCCAAACCCGCACACAGCAATGAAGACCCAACACAGCCAAAAATAAATAAATAAATAAATAAATTTTTTAAAAAGGGCTGTGCCACTTTGCACTCTCACTAACAATATATGAGAATATCTGTTTTGCCATCCTTCTGGCAGCAGTGAGAATTATCATTTAAAAACTATCCCCCTATTATTTTTATTGCTAAGAATAGTGTCTCCTTATTGCTTTGATTTGTATTTCTTTGATTACTAGGGATGTTGGTAATTTCCTCATGTTTGTGAACTTGCTCTCTCTTCTGTGATTTGACTGTGCATGCTTTTAAAAAATAACAGATTGTTATAATAAAGCTATTTGTAATATTGTATATTGCTATAGTATATAGTATAGTGATAGAATATACTATCTATATTGCATATTGAATAAATGTACTGTATATTGACATAATTCACATGCCATACAATTAACCCAGTTATAGTGTATAGTTCAATGATTTTTAGTATATTCACAGAGCTGTGCAGTCATCACCATAGCTAATTTTAGAGCATTTTCATGACTCCAGCGAGGAACCTGGTACCCGTTAGTGGTCACTTCTCACCTCCCCTGAAACCTGCCCCAGGCCTGGGCAACCACTCATCTCTACTTTCTATCTCCCTATGTCTGCTTGTTCTGGATATTTCATAGAATCATATGAGCATTTCATAGAATACAGTATTTCATATAATCACACATTGGTCTTTTGTGGCTGGCTTCTTTCTCTTAGCATAAGTTTTCAAACTTCAACCATGTTGTAGCAGGTACTTCATTCTTTCTCATTGCCCAATAATATTCTATCGTATGGATTTCACACATTTTATTTCCATTCATCAGTTGATGGTTATTTGGGTTATTTCTACTTTTTGATTGTCATGACTAATGCTTCTTTGAACATTAATGTACAGGTTTTTGTGTGGATATATATTCTCACTCCTCTTGGGCATATACCGAGGCATGCAATTGCCGGGTCATATGGTCACTCCATGTTTGAACTTTTAAGGAACTGCCAGACTGTTTGTGTATGATTTTTGCATATTTATCTTTTGGGATCTTGGTGCTTTTCTTATAGATTTGTATGAGCTCTTTATATACAGTTGATATTAATCTTGCATACTTGCTGACACTATTTTATCCCCATAGCTTGCTTGCCTTTCATTTGTAATGTTTTGTGTGTGTGTGCAGATATTTTTTTTTAACGTATTTGTTTATTTATTTATTTATTTATGGCTGTGTTGGGTCTTCGTTTCCGTGCGAGGGCTTTCTCTAGTTGTGGCAAGTGGGGGCCACTCTTCATCGCGGTGCGCGGGCCTCTCACTATCGCGGCCTCTCTTGTTGCGTGCGGAGCACAGGCTCCAGATGTGCAGGCTCAGTAGTTGTGGCTCACGGGCTCAGTTGCTCCGCGGCATGTGGGATCTTCCCAGACCAGGGCTCGAACCCATGTCCCCTGCATTGGCAGGCAGATTCTCAACCACTGCGCCACCAGGGAAGCCCCCTAATTTGATCTTTTAAAAAATATTTCACTACTTCATCTGTTTAGTTTATCTGAGAGAAGGGTATAAGATTAAGATCTAAATCGATTTTCACTCCCAAAGATCTAACCAATTGTACCATCACCATTTTCCTAACACTTCTTCCCTCTCCTATTGAATTTGTGTACCTCTTTTATCATTTATTAATTTTTTAGACGTCCTAACGTTTGTTTTGTTCAGCGTGTACATTTTTTACAGTAGTACCACGTGGTTTAAATTGTTGAGGGTTTATAATATGTTTTGTTTCTGGAAAAGCAGTCATTTTCCCCTCAACTCTGCATCTCACATTCAATTGTCTTTTCCAAAAATTTCTTGGTGATTCTTATTTTTTTCCAGATGTTTCCCAGATTTTCCCAAAGTCTTGTTATGCTTTCTAAATGCTGTTGGAATATTTATTGCACTTGCATTAAATGCTCAATTTGATTTTGAGAGACTTGACATTTTAATAGGATTGAGTTCTATCATCCAGGAACCTGTTCTATCTCTCTGGTTACAGTGTTTTGAAATTATCTCAGCCAAGTATCCTACTCACATGGAAATCACATATTGTTTATTCTCTCGCTGGGGCAGATCCAGATTTTGTGGGGTCTGCAGTTCATGCGGTTTCGGAGGCTTTTTTTTTTTTTTTTAACATCTTTATTGGAGTATAATCGCTTTACAATGTTGTGTTAGTTTCTGCTGTATAACAAAGTGAATCAGCTGTACATATACATATATCCGCATATCTCCTCCCTCTTGCGTCTCCCTCCCATCCTCCCTATCCCACCCCTCTAGGTGGTCACAGCATGGAGCTGATCTCCCTGTGCTATGCGGCTGCTTCCCACTAGCTATCTATTTTACATTTGGTAGTGTATATGTGTCAGTGCTACATTCTCACTTTGTCCCAGCTTCCCCTTCCCCCTCCCCATGTCCTCAAGTCCACTAAAGGAGAAGAATACAAAATTACGAATATAAAATTGGTTACTGTATCTTGGAAGGAGCCCATGTAAGTGAAGGTCTCTGAGGCGGCCTTAGTTTCCGAGTCAGATGACCTCTTCTCACAGGTGTGTCTTTGCTGCTCTGTGGATGATGCCTCATTATTTTGTATTTTTAGTATGTTCTGTAATGCCTGAAGGAATGCAAGAAGCCATTTACCGAACTTAGAAAATATTTTAAATACTTTTCTAGTTTTCCATTTTGGAATTTCTATACAAATGTTCACAGTATAGCAATGGCTTTATATCATCTTCTATACTTTTACCCATATCTTAAACTTCTTGAGGGAAAGGACTGTATTTTGAAGATAGTTAATAAATGTTAGTGATGGCTGATAAACAAAGGAGTGTATTCACAGAGGACACAGCAAGATGAATTTGGTACTCACCAAATTTCATGCTTTAGATGAAACATAATTTTGACTCTACTGCAGGATGGAGGCTACAGTCCTGTAAATTTGCCTTAAAGACATATATTTTATTGGAGCGTATAATAACGTACTTTGTATTGTAGACTGAGTTTTTAATACCATTTTAATGCTCTAAACTCAGAGTATATTTATAGGGAATTTTCAACAGTTTTCATTCCAGAAATTATTCAATAAACTTTGTATTTGGCCTAGATTCTTGTGCCAAAAATAGATTGCCAAAATGGGAAGGAAAGCTTCCTAATGAAATAGTTTTGAGATCATAAATCAATAATTAGGTTTAAAAAGTCTCACTGGGGACTTACTCTGTTTACAAAAAAACACCGGGGGTGGGGATTGGACAGTTTATTTGGTATATCTCTCCCACTGTTACAGCATTTTTATAAGATAAGCGATCAGATTTTTATAGGCCATCTGAAAACTTCATGTTTTAGGAATTTCAGAAGGCAAGCGATTTGTAATATCTGCCTTATTCTTTAATGTCTGAATTCTAATGTAAGATCTTGTAGGACAACAGGAAAAAATGGACAGTTCAAGTTATTTATTAGTTAATTAAGTTAACTGTCCTCTTTGTGGCTGGAACAAGTTTTGGAAAACTCACAAAATCCTATAGAACCCAAAGGAACCTACAGGGTGATCTACTAGTCTGCGGCATATTATGGTTGATGGCCCTGGGAACACCAGCCCTATTCTTAATTTTCCAAATAACCAAGAAGACAGGGATGTTTTTTAGTAAAGACTCTTCGTTTTAATAATCTAAGACATCTAGTTACAATTAAGAGTGCTCAGAGTGTTGTGATTATAACTGTTAGTTAAATTAAATGTATGATTAAATGTTTGGGACATGGGGTTAAGAAGTGATGTGGTCAAAAACATGTACCTTTAAATGGAGTTAAGTAGCCCACCATTAAGGTGGAGGGAAAATCTTAGAGGTGCACCTGAAATTGTTTTCAGTTACTCTGACTTAATACTTATTAGATTTTGCCATTGCCAAAACAAAACAAAACAAAACAAAAACCCTAGAATTTATATGCGCTTTCCTAGTTGATAACCACAGCAAAATCCATAAGTTTTAGGAGCTTTTTTTAATGTATGGGCGTTTGGGACATTTCTTCGCATAAATCTTATTCTTTTTCCCCTACAAAGGGACTTGGGAATGAAAAGTTGATTATGGGCATATGTCGGAGATGTTGTGGGTTTGGTTCTAGACTACTGCCGTAAAGCGAGTCACATGAAGTTTTTGGTTTCCCAGTGCATATAAAAGTTATGTTTACACTATACTGTAGTCTGTTAAGTGTGCAATAGCATTATGTCTAAAAAAACAATGTACCCACCTTAATTTTAAAATACTTTACTGCTGAAAAATGCTAAAACAAGTATAGTGGTAACATCACAGATCAGTGATCACGGATCACCATAGCAAATATAATAGTAATGAAAAAATCTGAAATATTGTGAGAGTTACCAAAATGTGACACAGAGACACGAAGTGAGCAAATGCTGTTGGAAAAATGACACCGATAGACTTGCTTGATGCAGGGTTGCCACAAACCTTCACTTTGTAAAAAAATGCAGTATATCTGTGAAGCACAGTAAGGCAAAGCACAGTAAAAACAAGGTATGCCTGTATTGTGAATTAATGCAAAGGAAATAATTTGTTGAGTTGCATGACATACTACCAAAATCAAAAAGCCTGAATTTTGGAACAAAATAGTGAAAGACATGACTAAATAAAACATAATAACCCTTAATTACCTTATTTGTGGCTAGACGAAAGAGATGAATAACAGTATAGTTGTTATAGGGCTTCCAGTGGAGAGCTTTAAATGGAATATTGTGATTAGTGTGTGGTTGCTTCAGCTTTAAGCTTTTATCATTATCTAGTTTTTAAAGCAGGACGTGCAATATCATATCTTAAAGGCTCTTGAATTTTTAAAAACCCTAGAGAGCCTTCACGTGTGACTTAATTAAAGTTCAAATCAACCTTAGTTGTGTAACCAAGACAGTTTTCAAAAGATGCTTACATACAGCCTGTTTATTTGTTTCACTCATACTCTGATGATCATCTCCAGGTTCTCACTCAGGGCAGCCCCTACGCTGTCAGTGGGTTTGGAAACGTGGGGCAGTTTGGGTTGACACAATGATTTGATATGTGAGGTACCACTGGCCCTTAGAGGAGGGGGCCGGGTGTGCTTGATGTCCCTCAAAGCTCGATTCAGTTCTGCACAATGAAAAATATTCCTGAGTCCTGCCAGAGTTTAAAAGGGTACACTGAACTAAGGAATATGGTCAATGATATTGTAATAACTTAGTGTGGGGATAGATGGTTACTGGACTTCTCCTGATGATCATTTCATAATGTATTGCAAATGTCAAATCAGTGTGTAGTACACCTGAAACTAACATAGTATTGTATGTCAACTCTATCTCAATAGAAAAAAAAAAAAAAAAAAGCACCCTGAGCTATATCCTACTACAAATATGTCAGTAGTACTTTAATACAAGTGTAAATCAGTAGCCCTTCAGTGTAAAGTAATACTGAAGAGATTTATCAGAAGCTACACAAAAAAGACTCATAATTTAAGAAAAGTCATTATGGACAGGGAAGTTTAAATGATATAAAGATATTGTGTCAGAATTACTGGAAAACTTACTCTGTATATCCTGTCTTTAAAGTTTTGTTACTTTGTTCATCATAGATTTTTTTGGCATTAATTTGATATTTTTTTAATTAATTTTTTTTGGAGTATAGTTGCTTTACAATGTTGTTAGTTTCTGCTGTACAGCCAAGTGAATCAGCTGTACATATACATATATCCCCTCTTTTTTGGATTTCCTTCCCATTTAGGTCACCACAGAGCATTGAGTAGAGTTCCCTGTGCTATACAGTAGGTTATCATTAGTAATCTATTTTATACATAGTATCAATAGTGTATATATGTCAATCCCAATCTCCCAGTTCATCCCTCCCCCTTCCCCTTGGTATCCATTAATTTTATGTCTTAAAAGATTGCATCAAAATATTGTTGATCTTGATTACTGAGTTTACATTTAAGGAGCCCTTTAAATTTTGTGCCCAAGATGAGTACCTCCCTCCCCTCACCTTAGTCCCGGCTCTGATGTACACAGTTAGTTGAATAGGGTATTAATATAGTCAGTCGTGTAGTTACTGCAACATCAAGGAAATCACTCGTTTCCTGGAGCAAAGGTAGACACTGCAAACCTCTTAAGCCAAGCCCCCCAAAGTTACACAGCATCTTTTTGCTGGATTCTATTGGTCAAACCAGGTCATGGGGTCTGCCCAAATTCAAGGAAAGGGGAAACCATCTCTTGATGTTGGAGTGGTGAGGTTATATTGTCAAAGAAGCCGTGCGATGAGAGAGATTGTTGTGGCCATCTTTGGAAGCATCATCTATCACGTACCCTCAAATGAAATTCTTAGATAATGGAACCTAACTACAGGCACGATGTTTTAAAAAATGAAAACAGCACCCCAACTGTAATTTAACAGAGGAATAGAAGAAAATAATTCACAAAGTATGTATTCAATATGTAAATGCTCAGATATGACTACACTACAAGATCTAATGAAATAGCCAGGTTTTTAGAACCCAGCTGCCATGCTACGAAGAGGCCCCAGCCCTCACTTGGAGGGGCCCACCTGGAAGAGAGGTGTGGCCTTGGCCAATCTGCCCAGCTGAGCTTCCAGCCAGTAGCCAGCACCAACTGCCAGTTGTGTGAGTGAGACCATTTTGACCTCTGAGCTGTCCTGAGCCCCACATGACACCACACCAAGCAGAAGAACTGCCCTGTGAACCCACAGAATCATGAGAAGTAATAAATTGCTGTTTGGACTAGTTTATTTCAGTCATAGATAAAGTAGGCTATGAACGGGGACATTAAGGATATTCATTATAGAAAAGGGTTGTTAAATCTGATACTGTTGAGAACCACTGTCACAGACAGTAAATGCTTTACAGTTAGGCCTTTTAAAAGATTCAACAACTTGCAAAGCTGTATTTCCTACCTGGAGATAATTTGGATTAAAAACGAATCAGTGGGGACTTCCCTGGCTGTCCAGTGGTTAAGACTTCACCTTCCAATGCAGGGGGGTGCAGGTTTGATCCCTGGTCGGGGTGCTAAGATCCCACGTGCCTCTCAGCCAAAACCAAACAAACAAACAAAAAAACCCAAAACATATAACAGAAACAATATTGTAACGAATTCAATAAAGACTTAAAAAATGGTCCACATTAAAAAAAAAAAATCTTACTAAAAAAAGAGAAGAATCAATTCCCAGATTTAACAAGAGAACCAATAAGGTAGAAACTTGCCACAGCTATGTCTGAATTTCTCTCATTTCCTCTCGTTTTAAGTGAGAAATTAATTATTCTCTACTGGAAGACAAAAAACACGGGCAGGGGAAGCTGTAGGTCAATGGTTGCCTACTTGTGGGTCAAAAATTACTGAGGCCCCTTGGCCTCTAGGCTCACCAACTCTTGTCTGTGTGCTAATTCTCAAACGTATACAGATGCTGTTACGATTAGGAAGATACAGATGCACTCAAAAGCATTACTAATATTTGTGGGGTTTTTTGGTCATATGTATTTCAGGTGTGGAGGTATTTTGGCATTCAAACAGAGTTTTCATATTTGAAATACTGGGAAAACCACTGGTGGAAGTCCCTGTGTCCAGCTACTAATAGACTTGTAGCTGCTAAGATTCCTTCAGCCTAATTAACCACTGTCTGCTGTTCGTTTGGTTTTATGGACCTTGAAATGATTTGACTTCTTCCTGTAAACTGAACAAGTTTAGGAAACTTGCAAAACTGAGCAAGTATAGGAAAATTAATTCCATAGAAAAGTTCAAGAAGAAATATCAGTGGCCTCCAAAAGGTAACAGAGCCCTTAATTATCCATCATAACGAAATTGCTTCATGGAGTCATTTTTAGAAGGCAAAGACTTTTGCATAAAGGCCACTGGGAGAAAATAGAAAAGCTAGTGGGTGTGTATAAATGAATGGAAATTTGTAGTAATTTATGGTATTTGACTTGAATGCTGTACATAAATAAGGGCATGTTTCTGGAAGTTCCACAATAGTAAATACTTATTGAATTTGATACCTTTTAATATTTTTATAGTGCTTTGTATTTTCCAAAGAACTTTCCTGAGTGTTATCTATCTCACGAGAGTGTCTTTGTTTTCTTAATATATTTATTCTGGTTTCTTCCAAATCTGCATATCTAGGAAAAAAGTTATTAAATTATCTCTTGAAATTGGACATTATCACCAATCTTATCTTCTCTGTTAGTCCCTCCTACTTTATTTTCTCTTCCCATTCTCTCTTATTTTTTACTCGACTCCACTTTTCTCCCAACATATTCCTGTTCCCAGAGAGAGTTTCCAAAATACATCTTGGGAAATTCCAGTGTACCTTAACTTCAATTTAGAATTTTTCATTGTATTAAAATCCTGGGAAGCACTTTTTAATGATGTCAATCATTTACACCCTAGTATGAATAAGTTTGTGTGTTTCTCTCCTGCCCCTAAGGTCAAATTTCTTGTTGAGATAGAGAGAGAGAGAAAGGGAAAGAAACATGAAGATAATGGATCTTGGAGAAGGGTGCCATCAAGTGGGGAAAATGGCAAAAGAATGGCAAAAATGTTATAAAAAAAAAATCCATCCCAATTAGTTAATCAGACTTACTGGCAGATAACTAGAAGTGGACAAAAGAGAAATGGGTGTGGTTACGTTAAAAAAAAACCCATAGAAAATCATGCTTTACAAATAATCACAACAAATCCTTCTGGTTAATCATGGTGGATTGGACAGATGCATTTATTTGTGTTCCCTCTGTAAACCACACTCAAAGGATATTAAATGAATAAAAAGGAACAAACCCGCAAGAACAAAGAGAATGGGAGGAAATGACAACAGACAACAGATATCAACAAAGATTGCATAAGCGGGGGAGTGATACCTGATTTAGCAGTGTGAATAAGGTGGAAACCCAAGACTGTTGGTGGAAAGCCAGCTTCTCTCTGCAGAGCTCCAGAAAGCCACAGGAATTTGTAGGAAGCAGGAGTCTCTGAGAGAAGGGGCCCAGAGTGGCACCGACATTTGCAGAATTATTTGAGAGACATTACTTGGACTCCCAGAGCAGGTCAGCCACCTCTCCCCAACCCTTCAGAAGATTGGCAGTTTGTTCAGGAGAGTGTATGGATGATTCAGAGGCAGATACAGAGAAAACCAAGCAAAGGAAATAGCTGGGGAAAGGTTACACACTAGAACCTTGTGTGGCTTTGCTTTGTAGATGCATGGTCCTGAAAATGAGTCATAGAAGGTTGACTGATTGTGCTATAACTGCATTGGGAGGAGGGAAGATGGTTTGTTTGTTTGGTGGGGGTGGGTAGGTGTGAAATTCATTTTCCATAGGAAGAAATCAGAGGACAGTATGAACAGCAAACAAAAATCAAGAAATAGCAGAATAAAGGGGTTATTTTGAGATACAGTAATATAAACTAGAAGAAAGCCAGAAAGATGGGAGTGGTATCACTATGGGGTGAGATTCCAGAGTGGGAAGTTTCAACTTTACTCCTTGTAAAGTTTCAACTATAACTTCAATTTTTTTTAATTAAGAATTATTTTTTGTTTTATTATCTGCTTTTCCATAAAACACATCTTAGTATGAAAACAAAAAATCAAATTGTTGCTTCAAAAAATAACTGTATTGTTCTAAACTTTGACATAACTGAGGATGAAACTAAGAAAAATATTTCAGGGTGAATCTTCTTTGGAAATGTTAGACTTTATTGTTTTCTTCATCCTTTTCTTGCTTTTATTGGTTTCTTTGACTTTGTTTGTTTTTTACTCTGCTTAGTTCTATTTTCTTCTTCATAATAAGAACAAAAATAGTAACTTTCCCGGTTTTGTGTTTGTTTTAAAAAAATGACATGTGAAAGAAATTTAGAAATCTGAAGTTTATTGTTATTTTTTGATCCTGGAAATTGAAGAAGGGCTGTAGAATAATCATAGTTATGGCAGAGGTTTTATAACTGCTATTCTTTTCCTTTGAGCTTAGATGGATTCACTGATGTTTTCCATTTAAGCAAGATAAACAGGTTTAAAAGAGAGAGAGCACAAAGAAACAAATGAGAACAAGAAAGATCCTACACTGATGCTTCTGCTATGGATGGGATAAATTTTGAAGTCAGAGTTTACTCAAAGAAGTAACATGACAATATGTGATAGACTCCTTTACAGAGGGAAGCTGATTGTTGAGACAGACATTGTAAATCAAAGGAATTCTTTTCATTTACATATAAAGAAAAAAGAACTGGAGAAGGTACAAATAAAGTTAATAATATTGGCACTTATATTGTCCCAGAATGGCATTCAATTTTATAGCCAGATAGTGAAATTGGAGTTTGAATTTTTATCTTACATCGATAAACTTATCAAATTCCAGGCTAGAAAAAAATCTGTTATTAAAACTCTTTCTCTAAATGTAAATTTACTTTAGGAAAAGGAGGACAGGTATTTTAGATGCCGGAAGATGAGTGTAGGAATGATTGTCTTGGATAAACATCGTAATATTTATTTTAAATTCTTTTGAAGAATAAACTAGGTCATTGGTGAAAAAGACAGTTTTGTCCTACAGGTATCCTTTTGGAATCTGAGTCAATAAGTTGACCTAGCACTCAGAATTCTCAGTAAAACAAATGAATATTAAAGTAAGTATTCCCACACAATGTGTATAATTTACATGCTTCAAATATACTTAGTGACTTAGTAGTGTTTACACATAAAAACACTTTTTAACTCTTTGGTAGGAAATATTATTTCAACTACGATACCTAAGTTAGTGTTTTTAGTCTCTATTTGGTTTGTTAGAAACTCAGAGGACTCAGTGTTTTGCGTAAAAGTATCTGTTAAGAAGGAAAGCCTGGATGGTCCTTGGTAGTATGCTATTTAATTGGTAAGTGGGAAGCTCTTCGGTGTAGCTGGGTATGTACTGGATGCATCTGTGGTGATGGAGATAGTCTGGCATCTGGTCAGGAGACCTCTACCAGTCCCGTCCTGTGCTGAATTCAGAGTCATAGGCACGCCTCTTAACCATTCTGTGCTTTTTACCATGAGTGTCTTGTCTAGATCATTTCACTTTCAGCTCTAAAAGTATCTGGTAATTAATAGGAAAAACCCAGTTATTTAGGAACTAAGGCAGGACCTGATTTTTCTGAATTTAAAATATTATTAATACTTATTTGGAAAAAATTTCTGAAACTCTGCCATGGAAGAGGTGGAACTGTGTTAAAGCTGGTTTAGCTTCATGCTTTCTATAGTAGAGGGAGGTTAAAATGTAATTTAGTTTGGGGACAAATGTTGGGTTTGGATTCTGGAATATTTCTGTAATACTAACATTGTCCAATTTTGTGAATAAAATATCCTGGATATAAAGAGTGTGATGGCAAAGATGATGTGGTTCATTTGATGATGCTCTTGATCATGATGACGTATACATGCACACTTACTGAGCTCCTACTGTATGCCAGGCACTGTGCTAAGGACTTTATATATGTGGCATCATAGAATCTCCTCAACACTGTGAGAGATACATAGTGGTATCCCTGTTTACTAATGAAGAAATTATACAGTTTGAGTTTAGCTCAATTCTAAATTGCCTTCCCTTTAAGCAGATGTACTCCCTAATTTAGTTGTAGTAGTATACATAGAAAAAAGAGTGTCATTGCCTGTATACCAAGTGAGAGCTTTTCCCTAGCTCTATCTCCAGGTCTTTACCAGGAAGAAATTATGATCACAATTATAGTTTTGTGAAGCGTGTTAATAACACTGTAGCTCCTTGTTCTTCCTGGGGAATCCTTGCGACTTTCGTAATCGAAAGAATAAGAAATACTACCCAACACTGTAAAGCAACTATACTCTAATTAAAAAAAAAAAGAAAGAAAGAATAGGAAATACTAACTCACTTATTCCTGCATTTCATTCATCAAACTCTTCTCCTAGAATTAATGTGACTATCTTGCTGCCCCTTCAGTCTGCCTTGACCCATCTCCCCGAGGGTGATGGGGAATTCTTTTTTATGTTACATGGTTGATTCATTGTAATATTAATTTCCAGTGGCTCAAAACACTGTGCCTGATATGCTTCCCCATAGAACTGCCTTTGACAGTAGAGCAAGGTCTGCTCTAAGACACTCCTTTCAATTTTTCATGCATAGGTTTAATTAAATTTTGTTTTATTTAATTGACTGTTCACAGCATTTGGAGATCTCTAAAAATGCACCGTGTGGAGCAGAAGAAAGATTAGGCAAAAATCTTCCTGCAGGAAATCAGACTGTGCTCAGTGAGGAGGGCATTCAGTACACGCTGGGGAGAGTTCCCAAAGGGCTTCCGCCCCATGTTAGGAAATGACATATGTTATATGTTTATAGCATACTTGTAACTTTAAAATTGGTGTATTTGAATATGATTGAGTTAGTTGATATATACATATATATCAGAAGAATTATATATACACTTAATTTTTTTTTCTTTCTTTTAATTTACTTTTTCTTTTCCATTATGGTTTATTATAGGATATTGAATATAGTTTCCTGTGCTGTACAATAGGACATTGTTGTTTATCCATTCTATTACACTTAATTTTTATGAATAGATTTATTTTTTAAGGTTTTTTTGTTTGTTTTCATTATTTATTTTATTTATTTTTGGCTGTGTTGGGTCTTTCTTAGTTGCAGCACATAGGATATTTCCTTACGGCACGTGGGCTTCTCTCTAGTTGTGGCGCGTGGGTTTTCTCTTTAGTTGAGGTGCGAGGCCTCATAGTTGTGGTGCGTGGCTTAGTTGCCCTGTGGCATGTGGGATCTTAGTTCCCTGACCAGGGATAGAACCCACGTCCCCTCCATTGTAAGGTGGATTCTTTACCACTGAACCACCAGAGAAGTCCCCTGAATAGATTTATTTTTAAATGATATGAGAAAATACACTTTTTAAAGCCAAAGGCTATCTTTTTATAATGAGTGATGAATTTTCTACATTTAAAAAACAAATTAGGTATGTTCTATAACAGGGTCTCCTAAATAAGTGGCAACTATTAATTGTAATACACACCATGTAAGATATAATAAAATATACAAAAGTTTGCAAATGAAAATATAGTACATTTCTTGGATAAATGTCATGTTTTTATTTACCATGAAACTTAATTTATACTACTAAAAAAAATTTATGATATGTGTAATCCCATGTAATCCTCAGAATTTTAAATCTACAACATATTTGAAATATTCAAAGCTCAACTTTAACAATTTAAATTTATTGCCAAACTCTTGAGTTAGCACTATGCTCTTACATGGCTTCAATTTGTTCCAAATTGAAAGAAATGAATCTGTAAGAGCAGTTTTACCTATTGTTAGTACTTCAGTCAAGAAATCCAGCTCTAAAGACTTCAATTGTTTTCAGTTTTGATTTTGACAGGGTGATGAGGTAAACCTGCTCACCACACTGTCCTGTTACACCAGTGCCTGTAACCATGGAAACAGCATGTATGGTCACCTGACTAATGTTAGTTGGATAATTATTTCATATATCATAACGTTTAGTCCTGTTGTCCATCTGTTTTCCAACTTTATTATCTGACGATGGCAGTATTTATTTTTCTAAGTATTTGTTTATGTATGTGCTTTGTGGTGTTGGTATCTGGTCCATAAAACTTACTTTGGCCAACTAACACAGAAACATTTACCAGATTCATCATGACTAACTAATAAATTACTGTTGGTGAAAGGAGTACGTAATTAGCTCTAATCTTCACAGTAAGGATCATTAGCATTTAATGAGAATTAATAATTTCATAAGACATGGAAATATATTGCCCCAAGCCAAATAGTTTATAACCATAGTATTGCAAATTGCTATTTAAAATTAATGAGTGACATTTTCACATATTGTTAGATGAGCTATAATATTTCTATGTTGTACCTCTAGGTCCAAGAGAATGTATACTGGGGTCATGTAATTTTGTTGTAAATTATTACAGTTAACTAGACTTGAGATTCTGTCTTCCTGTGAAATGCTGCCCTTCTTTTCATGGCTAATGTCTACTTCAGTTTAAATACCTCTTCCTTCCAGAATCTTTCTCTGATCACCTACATCCATCCATCCCCTCATTCTCACAGTGCCTGGTTCTTACCCTTTCAGAATACTTACCGCTGTTTCTAAACCTATATTTACTTGTATGTTTTTATAAATTTATTTATTTATTTTTGGCTGTGTTGGGTCTTCGTTTCTGTGCTTTCGCTTCTGAGGGCTTTCTCTAGTTGCGGCGAGCGGGGGCCACTCTTAATCGCGGTGCACGGGCCTCTCACTATCGCGGCCTCCCTCGTTGCGGAGCACAGGCTCCAGACACGCAGGCTCAGTAGTTGTGGCTCATGGGCCCAGTTCCTCCGCGGCATGTGGGATCTTCCCAGATCAGGGCTCGAACCCATGTCCCCTGCATTGGCAGGCAGATTCTCAACCACTGCGCCACCAGGGAAGCCCTTCTTGTATGTTTTTATGTGGTTAATATTTCTCTCTCTATATGATTACAAGTGCCAGGAAGGGCAAAAGAACAAAGGTGAATGATTTAATGAATGAAGAAACTGCCAGTGTGAAGGACAAAGTCTCATTTCTCTCCATTACCCATAAATATATCAAGGATTAGTTGGACGCATCAGGTCTAATCAATTCGAAAGTTTCAACAGCCAACACTGGAATTCACTTAAAAGCCTTAGGCTGTGTTGCCTGATATTACCTCAGTCTTTGGCCTCAAAAAATACTTACGTAGAACCATAAACCTATCCAATTAACATCATTTACCATTGATTGTGGTATTGAATAAAGATCAGTTTCGATTGTTTTTCTCTCTTAGCTACCATTCTTATGAACAGAGTGGTAACACTTAAAATAAACCTGAATGTCACCTTACTTGTGGATCAAAGGAGTCTCTGAAGGTTCAAGAGTTGTTATCTGTACTCACTGAAAGCAGCTGACACTGCCCTGTGTGATTCTTCCATGGTGTCCCGTGTTTTAGCAGAGTTATTCCAAAAAGATGCTTTATTTCTGTGAGTAATTTGACCTTTACAAAATATCCTTAGGCTGAAATCCATATTAAGACAGAGAAACTTGCCTCTCTATCCTAGTTTGAGAACATAACCATTTTTTTTTTTTATATTTTATTTATTTATTTATTTATTTATTTTTGGCTGTGTTGGGTCTCCGTTTCTGTGCGAGGGCTTTTCTCTAAGTTGCGGCAAGCGGGGGCCACTCTTCATCGCGGTGCGCAGGCCTCTCACTATCGCGGCCTCTCTTGTTGCGGAGCACAGGCTCCAGACGCGCAGGCTCAGTAGTTGTGGCTCACGGGCCCAGTTGCTCCGCGGCACGTGGGATCTTCCCAGACCAGGGCTCGAACCCGTGTCCCCTGCATTGGCAGGCAGATTCTCAACCACTGTGCCACCAGGGAAGCCCCATAACCATTTTAAATAGGGCGCCGTGACATTGTGAAGTGTGGACACAGACCCTCTATTATAACATATAATCCCTGCATCTTAATTTGATGGAGCCTTATTTCTACTCGCCTCCAGGTTGTCCTCCTCTTTCCATCTTACCCAGTGTCACCATGATCACACCATGTCTCCCCCTACCCTCCCCACCCCCGAGCCTTCAGAAGCTCTCCCCTGGCTTCAGAGTCAAGTCCAAAGTCCTTAGTGCATGACCTTTGAGGCTGTCATGACCTGACCTGAACCAACATTTCCAATTTTAAAGTCCTCTACTCCCTTCAATAAATCCTGCCCTTGGCTCAAACCAAACACTTGCTTTTATCCACACACAAGCTACATTTTCCCAGCTCCGTGTCATTGCTCCTCTTATTGGTGACAGCCATCTCCTTTATCTCCACATTCCAAAGTCCTGCTATGCTTCAAGGACCAGTTTGGTTGTCTTGTCCTTCATGGAGCTGTCCTAAGCACCTGAGCCTTGTCACCTGTCCCACCCCCCAAGTCTGGAATAGTGTTCTGTATCCCTGTCTTATTACATGACTTTCTACCCTGTCTTATGCTTATTAGTATTCATTACTTATGTCTATATCTAATTTCCCTTACTTTGAAAAATGATCACTGAGAGTTGGGTTTCTGTTTCATTTTCTCAACTCCCAAAGTGCTTAGTAAATTCGAGTTTGGTAGGATGCTGCAATGATGAAATAAATGCTCTAAACATAGTAACAAAATAATTTTAGTTTCAGTATGTATCTGTTTTATATTGTGGTATACTTCATACATGTGTGCTAAAATCTTGTTTATGTTGTATTTTACAAAATTTGCTAAGCCAAGAATGGCAAATAAAGAGGGTCAGAACATGCTGCCCCACAATGTGCTGCTTTGGCATATTGATTATTTTGAGCTGAAGGCAGATAGCAGATGCAGGAAAGGCTCTCTGCCCTCCTCCTTTCTCCCTAAAAGCAAGGCATAAATTTCCTGTGAAAAAGATGCCCTCCCTGTAGGAGAAAGAGGAGAACACTCTTATCACCCAAGACAGGATATAGATGTTGAGATGAATCTATTAAAAAACCTTACTACATAACCCTTACTCTTCATTACTTTCCCCCATTTACTTCCTAGTCACTTTCCCACAGTTTACCACCCCTAGTCCAAGCCCCCTTTTCCTTTGTCTTATCACATCTCCAGTTTTTCTCACTCTTTGTTAACATGGTATGTAAGCTCTCAGGATCATCCACTTCTTTGGGTCTTCATTTCTTTTATATGAAGACCTCTGCATACACCTAGAAACATTAACATCAAATAGAATGTGTATGCTTTTCTCCCCTTAACCTATCTTTGTCAGTTTAATTCTCAGGCCCAACCACAGAATCTAAGAGTGTAGGGGAAAAGTCTTTACTCCCTGATATAAGATACATCTTCTTCTTCCCCTAAAGCCTTGAGAACCCTGGAGTGTGCGTGTGTGTGTGTGTGTGTGTGCGTGTGCGTGTGTGTGTGTGTGTGTTTGTGAAGGACTCTGGATGATAAAGCCTCTAAGCATGGTGAGGGAAGGGATTCTACCAGTATCTGTGCAATTATTATAATTTCCTAAGTCACTGAGATCAGGTACTCACCCTTCAGATCTACCTGGTGTCTTTCACAGCCTCAGTGATGGCTACTATCACCTTGGTTAAGTCCTAATGTTAGCTTCCGGAGTATCACTTCTGCATTTCCTATTATATGCTGAAATTTGATATCCTTTTAATAACTTAAATTCAACGTCTTTAGTACTGAATTCATCATTCCCTGTCCCCTACCTTCTAACCTACTCATCTTGACTTATCAAGCTCAGGACACCATTACTCTCTCTAAAGAATGTTACAATAACTGCCTAACTTATGTCTCCCCATTCTCCTGTCAGATGAACTGCCCTCCAAATCACAACTCACATTACCCTTGTTCAAAAACTTTCTTCTCTACTGATTTGTGTTCAAACTTCCAGCCTGGAATTCAAGGTCCTTGACCAGGAGAGAACCACTATGACATTAGTAGACATGCCCAAGTGTACAGGACTAAAAGGAAACAACTACAGGGTGATTGTTCAGCAATTTCTAGAACATTCAGGACAACTTAGTGAGGCAGGCCAGAGACAACCATCACACTGGCTTTTGTCTCTCTGTGGTTAAGCTGACCATGATCAAAAAAGAAACAAGCATGCTCTGACTTTTGCAATGTTTGATGATATCGTTTACTGGTAAATATTTAAGTTCCACACTGTGTCAACTCACCGTACTATCAGCAAACTTATTTTTAAGCCTTACATATAGAGAAAAAGAGTAGATGGGAATTTGAGACAAAGTTTCCTGAAGAATAAGCCTATGAGGCAGGGGGAGGGTGGGGGAAGAAGGCAGAGAGTGTAAAACAGCTGTTTTTGAGAGTTCTTTTTCCTTGTGTGATTTAGTTTGTCTCTTGATGTTGATCATCACAAAAAATAATTGAGCTTCACTTTACTTTGCCTGAGGAATCACAGCTTTGGTCAGACACTTGACCAACCATTAGGAGAAAACTGTAAACATGGTCTGAGGGAGAAAAAAAAATTCCTATGAGGCTCACACTTAGTTTTTACCTTCACTTCCACCCAATCCCCAACAACATCAATGAAGAGTTAGGGTGAAAATATTGAAATGCTTTTGTTTTTTTCTAGTGCCTGTAAACCTCACATATCACATGATATATTATTTCAAGGTCCTGTTCATTTGAGATTAATTCAATAAAAGAAGAGACAGGCTTACCTGTTATGGGTCTGACTCATCAAAATGTGACCTAAGATTTAGCTTCTTAATCTGATAGCTCTCCTATGACTAAATTGTGTTAACTATTGATGCCAAAGTGAATTATTCAGCATTTGCAAATTCTCAGTTAACAATGAAAGGAGCATCTCACTAATTGATAGTTGTTCTTGGTTGATTGATTTTATCCCATCAATCTCTTGTATTTAGGAATGGCTACTCTTTAAATTTGTTCTCTATTAAAAAAGAGAGAAATATGCTTATTTATTTTATCTCAAATTCTTCCGTGTGAATTCTTTCTTAGCAAAGGGTGAGGCCCTGACTTTGTACCTGCCTGAGCACAGAAGGTTATGTCTCCCTGAACCTTCTCGCTGTTACAGAGCCTGCACCCCAGTGACAACAGCTTTTGTTTCTTTGCAGGAGTGACCTAGAACTCTGGAGTAGGATAAAAAAATTTTTGTTCTAGTTCTAGCTCTGCTTCCAACTAAATGTGTTTGTTTATGTAATTTATTGTTTTCAATTATGTAAGAAGCACCCTCAAACTCACTATGCAAAACAAATGTAACAACCTTGACAAATAATCTGAATCTTAACCATATGGCCTCCTCCCCATCTCATCCCCTGACCTTCCCCTGACCTCATGTAACCCTTGTCCTGAAGCCTGTGTTAGTGTGTTCTTTTTTCTCCCATTTAATATTGTTTTATGGCATCTATATGTTTTCTTGAAAGAATTTTTTGTTTTAGTTGTTTTTAACCTTAATTAAGGGCAACCATCTGCCTCTAGACGTATCCATTGTATGACAGCGAGTTATTACTGTTTAAGTCAGTTTGAGGTGGAATTTTCTGGTACCTGCAACACAATGACTCATAACTGATTCAGTGTCCAGGCTTAACTAGAAATGAAGGGCATGGTCTCCTTCCACATTTGCTTAAAGGATCCAGAGTGTTTTAGGACGACCTTCAGCAACATCTTTATGCACTCATGCTTCTCATACAGAAATGATGGGCTCTTAGGGCTGGAAGGGGATTCTCCTGCCATCCCCCAGACAGAATTTTAACTAGACCATCTCAGTGTTAACATTGCCTTAATTTATGGACTGTCCTCACTATTACTAAATTTAAGGGTTAGATTTAAAAATGGTGGAAGAACTAGCAGGCTGACTTAGGGTGGCAGTTTTTGTCTTCTTGCCGACAGTGAACTAATTAATTGATTAATTAATTGAATAAACGTCTGTTGAATATCTACCATGTGACAGAGTCTTAAAAGGTACTCGGAATTTGTTTTAATCAGGTATGGTAAGACACACAGACATGGACAAGATTGTCATGAAGGAAGAAATTTAAACTCACAGATCCCTAGGATCAGGAGGCACTGCACAATGTGCCAGGCAGGGCCACGTGGGAAGTACCAGAGTTGGTCAAGAGGCAGAGGGAGTGAAGAGAAAACACAGGCAAGAGCTTTGACTGTAGTTTCTGCGGAAGGAACTGAGGAGGTAGGGTAAGCAGGCTTTAGGATTAGCTAGTTTGAATAATTTTAGCAGGCTCTAGGGTAGAGGGACTATCTCTAGTTGTCTGTTACCTGGCCTGGGGGTGATGAGGGCAAGGGAATAGTTGCCTGGAGCCTAACAACTCTTTGGGAGCTCAATAAAGGATGTGCTTAAGGGTATGGGATTGGGATTGGTTGGTTTGCATATGAAAAGCATGCTTGCAGATGAGTCCTTTACTATCTCTTGTAATTAACTAGCCCTTGGGAGGGATAGTCTCTCCAGGATCAGGGAGCCCCATATCAAAATATCAAAATAAAAAGACAAGCTTAATGTATGTTAGATGGTGAAAATGAGTAAGATGGGGTCCCTGCCTTCAAGGAATTCACAGTCTGGAAGGAAACAGATATATTTCAATAGAGCAATGCAGTGAGTACAATAATAGAGAGGTACATTGTGTACCAACACCAAAGGTAGGCATCTAGCTCACATGGCAGGTGCTGGAAAAACCAAAAAGGAATTTCTGGAAGAAATGATACTGGAACTGAGTATTGAAGTATGCGTTATCTGGACAAGAGAGCTGATGAAGGGCTTCTCTGGTGGCGCAGTGGTTAAGAATCCGCCTGCTAATGCAGGGGACACGGGTTCAAGCCCTGGTCCGGGAAGATCCCACGTGCCTCAGAGCAACTAAGCCCATGTGCCACAACTACTGAGCCTGCGCTCTAGAGCCCACGAGCCACAACTACTGAAGCCTGTGCTCCTGGAGCCCGTGCTCCTCAACAAGAGAAGCCACTGCAACGAGAAGCCCGCACACCGCAACGAAGAGTAGCCCCCACTCGCCACAACTAGAGAAAGCCCACATGCAGCAATGAAGACCCAACGCAGCCAAAAATAAATAAATAAATAAATTTATAAAAAAAAAAAAAGAAAGAAAGCTGATGAAGAGAAACTCCTGCTTAGGGGACTTAGAGGACAGCATGAACAAAGAATGCAGGCAAACAGCATGGTTTATATGACGAACTACAAAAATGTAGTGTTGAAGTTTAAGATGTGAGGCAGGGAGCAGAAAGATTTGAGGTTGGAGTGGTAGGCAGAGATGAAGTCAAAGAGGGTTTTGTATTTCTTGAGGTTTTTGACTCTTGTTCTATAGACCAGAGTCACACTGAACTGTGTTCTGAGGAATGCTGATGTATTGCGAGGTGGTAAGAGTGGGTTTTTTTAAAGGAAGACTTTATTCGAGACTGTTGCAATAGGGGAGAGAGATTGAACTCGACTCCCAGATAACAGGGTTTTTTTTTAAAGCTTTATTGAGATATAATTGACAAATAAAATTGTAAGATATTTAAAGCATACAGCATATGATTTGATATACATATACATTGTGAAAGGATTCCCCCCATCAAGTTAATTAACACATTCATCACCTCACATATTTACTGTTTTTTTGTTGTGGTTGAGAACATTTAAGTTCTACTCTCCTAGCAAATTTCAATCATGCAATACAGTGTCATCAACTGTAGTCACCATGTAATACGTTAGATCCTCAGGCCTTACCCATCTCATAACTGAATGTTTGTACACTTTTACCAGCCTCTCCCTATTTCCTCCATCCATCAACCCCTCGCAGCCACTTCTTTCCTCTCTGTTTCTGTGAGTTTGACTTTTTTTTTTTTTTTTTTCAGGTAATAGTGTTTTAACTCACTCCTTCTTCCCACCTTAAAAAATGTTTGGCTGGTCTAATATATTTGCACATCCCTGCAAATTCCATTCCTCTTAGAAATCCATAATGCCCATTAGCATATTAAAGGTTATGAAAAGTAAAAACAACACTTTGCTTTGTTTAATTCAGTGATTCTTAGACTTACTTGACCACAAAACCCCTTTTATTCCCCTTTAAAACACAATACACATCTTGAGAAATACTACCAGTGATTGATGACCCACTGTACAATTTGACACTAGGGAAGGACACTGAACAAACTTTGAATCTTGTAGATGGCTTTATAGTTGAGTCCAGCTTTCAGAAATAGCAGAAGTGATGGGAATGAAGAGGCAAAGATGAATTTAAGAATTCTTTAAGAGATAAAGCAGTGCTTTACATAGAGATAGTGAAGCCGGATTATGGGAAAGATTATGACATTTTGGGTTTGAGGATCCTGTCTGACCTTCAGGTAGAGATATCCATCAGCAAGTTAGGGTAGAGCTTTTGTGTAAGAGATATATGTTTGAAACTGTAAGACTTTATTTGATTTCACCAGAAAAGTTTGTTGAGAAAACAGCATTGGACAGAGCACAGACCTTAGGGAACCTTAACTCTTAAGCAAGAGTAGGAAGAGGAGCCAAGAATGTAACAAGCAAGAAATGGTCAAAAAGGGAGGAGGAGTCTCAAAGGCAGCAGTGCTGTGGAATACAAGAGAATGGGAAGTTGAAGTAAGCAGGAGTGATCAACAGAGTCCCCTGTAACAGAGGGTTCAGCAGGCTTGTAATCGCTCACAGAGCTGATATTTTAAATTTTCAGGAGGTTTGCAAGCTGGTTGATGCCAAATTGATAGCTAAAATCAGCCATGGCAAATGTATTTGCACCACCGAAAGTGGAATACATTACAAATTCAGGCTCTTCAAGTCCTGCTGTGAGAAGGTAGTTGTTCAACGTTTACTGGCACACTACTGGATAAAGATTAGAAAAGGCTCTTTGGATTTATCAGATAGGAAGTAATTCCAGAGAGAAGTCTTTTGAGCGGTGGAGTGGAAGCCAGTTTACAGTGGGTTAAGGAGTGGGAAGTATGAACATGGAGATGCGTTAATGAGAAGGGAAGATATAAATTATATAGTAGCCAGAGGATAATATGAAGTCAGGGAAAGGAGAAACAAGCATATTTGTAGCTCAAAGGGATATTTCCAATAGAAAGAAAACAAGGCTGAAGGTACAGGGTGATAGAAGGGGAAGGTCTCAGGGGAAGAAGGAGAGGATGGGATTCAGGGCACAGGTGTAGGGGTTCTTGAATATGATAAGGGATGTCTGATCCTCAAAGACTGGGAGAAAGGTGGAATCTCTAAGAAGGAACCAACTTTTGTCATTCGATCTGCATTTAAACTTGTGGGACTCCGCATTTCTCTTCAGATAACCTTGACTGCTTCTGACTTTGGAAGCTAAGTTGCTGCCACTTGTTTTCCTTTTGGGCAAAAGCCTGGATCTTTCCCATAGTCACTCAAATTTAACATTATTTTAAATGTACTTGTATTAAGAAATTAAGAGAAAAACAACAAATGTGTGAAAAGGGATATGTGATAAGTATTGAATTTTTTAGGTCTAAATTCAAACTAATAAATTCCAATCATGGGTATTTTAGCTGTCTTAGCTTCTAGATTTGGATGGGAAATGAATACATCTTGTATTTAGTTTCTTCCCCCAATTTATCCTGCTTCTCCTGCCATTATAAGGTCTAGATTCAGGCTGCTATAATTGCTTCTATTAGTCAATTTCTGAGCTAATAATGTCCTCCCACTAAGGAATATGAAGTCAGGATTATGGATGTCATCTTGCTCCTTATTGCAATTTTTAGTCCTGGTAAGGAAAACAAATCATCGAGACTTCAAGGAAAGATTTGTGAGTGCATTTTCTGAGCCAGAGTTGTGTCTTATTCATCTTTATATACTCATTCATCTGTTTATTCATTCAATAAATATTTATTAAGAGTGCACTATTTTCTGGGCAAAATGCCATAAGCTAGGGATGATGGTGTAAACACACAGAGCTTTTAGTATAATGGGAGAGACATATTTTAAGTAGCCATACAAATAAATATATGTAATTACAAAAGGTAGTAAGTGCTTTGAAGGAAAAAATGAAGAGTTAAATGAAATATTAAAAAAGAGAGAGCTGACTGAATTTCTGGAGTTGTGGGAGGGCTTCTCTGGGTGTGTTCTGAGACCTGAAGGATGAATGGGAGTTCTCTAGGCGAAGTGTGAGGCAAATATCGTTCCAGGCAGAAGGAACAGCCACTGAGAAAGACTTGAGGCAGAAAGTTTTGTCGTCTTTAGGAAATAAAAGAAAGTACTGTGAGTAAAATCTAGTGAGAAAAGAAGGGCTTGAAGAGGTAGACTAGTAAAGATTTTGGATTTTATTCTAGGTGCAATTATAAACCAATGAAAGGTTTAAGGCAAGGCAAGGCATAATCTAGGTTGTGTTTTCAAAAGATTACTCTGGGTGTTAAGTGCAGAAGAACAGAGTAGAATTGGGAAGTTCATTTTGGAGGCTAGATTAGTAATCAAGTGAAAGATAATGCTGGTTTAGACTGGGGAATTTGCCTTGCAGATTGAGAGAAGGGCAATATTTGGATTAGATTTTCAGAGAAAGTCTACTAGTACATCATACCTGTTCATTATTTTACTGTATCACCTGGGCAAAACAATAAGATAAGAAAAATAAATTAAGGCCACAAGAATTAGAAAATAAGGAATCTGAAAAAAATTGACATTATTTGCAGATGACATACATAGAGACCCCAAAGAACCTGTAGAAAAATTAGAAATAATGTGAGAGTTTAGTAAGATGTCTAAATACAATATTTAATTTTAAAGTGAATAGAGGAGGAAGTGAATACAGAAGAGAGGGGATGGCTAGAAGGTGGAGTAGTATCAGTTAAAATGATAAAAAGAGAAAGAGAAAGAAAAAAGGGAGGAAGAGAAAAAAAGCAGAGGACAGAAAAAAGGAAGAAAGGAAAGAAAGGGACAAAGACAAAAATGTATATTCCAACTGGTTGAACTAGAAGGATAGAGAGTTGTGTTTGGAAGGGAGCATAAATGAATTAGGTTATGATATGATGCAGTTCCTGATTGATCTAGGCGTGACTTGGAAGTGGGTTATTGAGGTGGAAGAGGGTAAGTCACCGATGAGGAGGCATTCAAGGAATTGAATGACTAGCTGATGGGTCATTCAAGCTTATGTTGAAATGACTCAGGATGGTGGTAGGAATTGGGATGGAGGAAGCCTGAAGCCAAGCACTTAGTCTTTCCTGAATGAGGGGCAGCAGATGGTTGCTGTGGGGAGGGGGAGAAGGAGGTATAAGCAGATGGTTGATTCTCCAAGGAGCAGGAATTTTGCAAAAGGAAGAGGAAATAACATGCCGGGAGTGGCAATAAGGAGGAGGGAGGATGTTTAGGTAGGTCTTCCATTTGAGAGGACTGGTATCTCTAAGGGACATCTATGACTTTGGTTATGGCAAGAAATCGAAAGGAGAAGGTGATAAAAAAAGAGTTTGCTAATTATAGATCAGAATTTCGGAGAGCACTTGGCCAAGTGTCAGTGCACAGTAGATGCTCAATACATAATTAATAAATCAACCAATTAATCATGAACATGGTAGAGAAGCTGTATTATCTCAAGCCTATAACCCAACCCAATTTGCATGTTACCACCAAATGGGCTATTTGATTCAGAGTGCTTCAGCTTTGCTCTCTTTATTTTAAAACTCCATTCAATATATAAATGTATTTATACATTCAGTACTCAATGTATCAAATTAGCATGGTGTACACCTTAAATTTACACAATGTTATGTGTCAAATATATTTCAATTAAAAACAAAACAAAGCAAAAACAACTCCATTCAGTCATCAGGAAGATCCTCAACTCTTAGTTGGAGAAAACTTCCTTTTTGGAATTCTTTATTTCTGTTATGGGGGGTTGTAGTCAAAGAGGATATATCTCCTCCCGATTATCTTATAATTATTATCCTAATAATTGGGCTCAAACTGATTCTCATGTTTCTGCCAAACTGGAAGTATTAAATGCCTTCAACAAGCACCTCATCTCATAGCCTCTATACTAATTCTTATTTTTAATTTCCTCTACTGACGCCCTTAAATGCTCTTTTTAAACACACTTTTAAAGTTGTATCTTCATCTTCAGACTTAGCGATATACTTTGTTTCTCCACATGTCACAGTTTATAGCATTTTTAAAGTCCTCTATGATGGCTATAAATGCTTATAAATCCACTGATGCAGTGTATTTTCCTGAGGGGGAAAAATGACCATCTGTGGTTAATGAATCTTGGCTTTATCTTGGGGTAACATTTCATTGAACCAAAAATTAATTTAAAAAAAAAGATCTAGGTTTATGTTAAGCCTTAAGTAGAACCTTTGAAATTCCAAATGATTTTTTTCTTTTTACTACATACTGCTTCAACCCTCTATTTCTTCTTTTTCTTTTTTTTAATAAATTTATTTATTTATTTAATTTTTGGCTGCACTGGGTCTTCGTTGCTGCACGCGGGCTTTCTCTAGTTGTGGTGAGTGGGGGCTCCTCTTCATTGCAGTGCATGGGCTTCTTATTGTGGTGACTTCTCTTGTTGCGGAGCACGGGCTCTAGGTGCGTAGGCTTCAGTAGTTGTGGCGCACGGGCTCAGTAGTTGTGGCACATGGGCTTAGTTGCTCCGCAGCATGTGGAATCTTCCTGGACCAGGGGTTGAACCCATGTCCCCTGCATTGGCAGGTGGATTCTTAACCACTGTGCCACCAGGGAAGTCCAACTCTCTATTTCTTAAACCGTGCATTATTTGTAATGAAGGCATTTATCATTTACAGTTCATTTTAATACGTTTTAACAGCTTTATTGAGGTATAAATGACATATAATAAATTATAGATATTTAAAGTGTACAGTTTGATATGTAGGAAACTGTCACCACAATCAAGATAATTACCTCCAAAAGTTTCGTTATGTCTCTTTCTGATTTATTCTCTCCTTCATTCCCTCCATTCCTAGGAAATTTGATCTGCTTTTTGTCATGGATTACTTTTGCGTTTTCTAGAATTTTATATAAATAGAACCATACAGCATGTACTTTTCTTTGGCTCCTTTCACTCAGTATAATTATTTCAAGATTCATCCATGTTGTTGGCTATATTAATAGTTCATTTCTTTGTATGCTAGGTAGTACTCCATTGTATGGAGAGACTAATAGTTTATTTATCTACTTATCTGTTGACGGACATTTGGATTGTTTCCAATTTTAGATTATGACAAATAAAATGTCATACATTTATTCATACATGAATGTTGGCATCCCAACATTCATGTGCAAGTCTTTGTATGACCATATTCTTCCACTGATCTTGGGTAAATACCTAGGAGAAGTGTTGTGGAATCATATGGTAGACATATGTTTAACTTTTGGGGAGACTTTCAAACTGTTTCCAAAAGTGATTATAACAGTTCACTTTCCCACCAGTAGTGTATGTGAGTTTCATTTTCTCCATATCCTTGCCAACACTTGATATGATTAGTCTTTTTAATTTTAGCAGTTTGGAGGTGCATAGTGTTCCCTCCTGGGGATTTTATTTTGCATACCCATATTGACTAGTAATGGTGAATACCTGATTATGTAGTTGTTTGTCATCCACATATCTTCTTTGGTGAGGTGTCTGTTTAAATTGTTTCCATTTTTAATTAGGGTGTCTGTTTTATTACTATTGATTTTGAAAATTCTTTATATATACTGGATGCAAGTTGTTCAACAGACATGTAATTTGCAGACATTTTCTCCCACTCTGTGGGTTGTCTTAACAGAATTTTTTGAAGAGCAAAAGCTCTTAATTTTGATGATGCCCAATTTATTAACTTTTTCTTTTATGAATTATGTTTTTGGTGTTATATCTAAGAATCTCTGCCTAACCTAAGGTCACAGAAATTTTCTTCTAGAAATTTTTTAGTTTTATGTTTTACATTTAGGTCTATGATCCATTTTGAGTTAATCTTTGTAAAGGTGTAAGGTACGGATCAAATTTTTTTGTTTGTTTTTGTTTTGGACAAAAATAGCCAAATGTTCCAGCATCACTTATTGAAAAGATTACCTTTTATTTTTTTCCAGCCTAGTGCCTTTGCATATTTGTCAAAAGTCAATGTGTATGGATTTATTTCTGGTGACTCTCTTCTGCTCTATTGATCTGCTTGCCTATCTTGATGCCAATAGCACAGTGTCTTGATTACTGTAGCCTTATAATGAGTTTTGAAGTCAAGTGGTATAAATCCTCCAACTTTGTCATTCTTTTTCAATGGCATTTTGGCTATTCTAGATCCTTGGCATCTCCATGAACCAGCTTGTCAATTTTTACAAGAAAAAAAAAAAAAGCCTTCTGGGATTTTGAGTGTGACTGAATTAATTGGAGAATGATTGACAGCTTAACATATTGACTTCTCTGGACCACAAAATTTCATCTCCCCACTCACTTGGGTTTTATAAAATTTCTCTCAGCAGTGTTTTGTAGTTTTCAATGAACAGGTCTTACACATCTTTTTGTTAGATTTATCCCTAAGCCTTTCATATTTTTGATGCTACTCTGCTTTTAAAAATTTCAATCATTTTTCAGTCTGGATGATTAATATTTTTGGCAGTGGGTAGAACATAGAAGTCCAGGCAAAGTTGAATGGAAGTGGTGTTAGTGGGCATCATTGTCTTCTTCCTGATCTTAAGAGGAAAACACTCAGTCCTTTACTATTAATTATGATGTTAACTCTAGTTTTTCATAAATGCCTTTTACCAGTTTAAAGAAATTCCCTTTTATTCCTAGTTTGCTGAGAATTTTTATCAAAGTATCAATGCTGGATTTTATCAAATGCTTTTTCTGTATCATTTGAGATGATCATATAGGGTTTTTTTTTTTAGTCTATTAATTTGGTGAATTACATTGTTTGATTTTTGAATTTTAAATCAATCTTACCATCCTGCAGTAAGTCCCACTTGGTCATGATGTGTTTTCCTTTTCATATATTGCTAGATTTGATTAAAATTTTTTTGAGAATTTTGCATTTATGTTTATGAGGAAATATGTCTATAATTTTATTTTCTTGTAATATCTTTGGTTATGACTACACAGTAATTCTGACTTCATAGAATGAGTTGGGAAGTGTTCCCTTCTATTCAGTTTTTTGGAAGAACTTTTCTAGAATAGTATTTTTGTCCTTGTATATTTGGTAGAATTCACCAATGAAGCCATCTGGGCTTGTAATTTTTTTCTGAGAAGGATTTTTAGCTAGTGTAAATAGATACAGGGCTGTTTAAAAGAGATAAGGCTGTTCATGTTAGCTACTTCTTCTTTAGCAAGTTTTGGTTATTTGTGTCTTCCAAGAAATGTGTCCATCTCATCTATATTCTTTTTTTTTTTTTTTCCACACACTCACACTGTATTTTATTTTTTCAAGAGATAAATAGATTGACACCAAGCATTGTACATGGATGACCACAACAAAAGCAACAATGATTGCAATTACCAAACATGAAACACACTCATACTATGTCATAATATTGACATTCAGTCCAGTAATCCTCCACTGTAACAGCTCCTTTACTTTGCAGTGAAAATTGATTTGTATATTCTTTGCCTCTGAGTCCTTGTGGGATTTTTTTTTTTTTAAATTCAGACAGAAAGTCACAAAAATTATACTCATCCTCATCAGTTCACTCAGTCCCATGTAATTAATTTTTTTTTTCATCTTGATCTTTTGTTAGCACTTTTATGATTTCATCAGTTTTTCATTAGAGTTCTGAAAATGCTTATTCATTCAGTTCAGCAGTACAGTCAGTTACCAGAAACCTGTACTTGTCAGAGTCTTTTCCATGAATTTCTTGAAGATGAAACCCTTTTATAGGAACATATTTGCAAAATCATCAGAGTACACCCAGAACTGTCTGTAAATGACAAAAGACTTAAAAATGACCACGGTTAAAGATTTGATGAAAGTTCATAATAATGCAGTTGACAAGAAAATTAGTTATTTCTGAGATATACATTTTAAAGTAATAACTAGGATTATTACTTATAACATTATACCAGAACATATACGATTTCTAGAAATTTCATGTAATGTCTGAAACATTTATATTAACATATTTCCATACATATTTCCATAAATATACAAATATAAGATTTTTAGAAATTTCATGTAATGTCTGAAACATTTATATTAACATATTTCCATACATATTTCCATACAAATACCAATATAAGATTTTTAGAAATTTCATGTAATGTCTGAAACATTTATATTAACATACTTCCATACATATTTCCATACAAATACAAATATAAGATTTTTAGAAATTTCATGTAATGTCTGAAACATTTATATTAACATATTTCCATACATATTTCCATACAAATACAAATATAAGATTTTTAGAAATTTCATGTAATGTCTGAAACATTTATATTAACATATTTCCATACATATTTCCATACAAATACAAATATAAGATTTTTAGAAATTTCATGTAATGTCTGAAACATTTATATTAACATATTTCCATACAAATAACCCAATGAAAGTTTAGTATTAGTTGTTTTGTTTGTTTTTTTATACTGCAGGTTCTTATTAGGCATCAATTTTATACACATCAGTGTATACATGTCAATGCCAATCGCCCAATTCAGCACACCACCATCCCCACCTCACCGCAGTTTTCCCCCCTTGGTGTCCATATGTCCATTCTCTACATCTGTGTCTCAACTTCTGCCCTGCAAACTGGCTCATCTGTACCATTTTTCTAGGTTCCACATACATGCATTAATATACGATATTTGTTTTTCTCTTTCTGACTTACTTCACTCTGTATGACAGTCTCTAGATCCATCCACGTCTCAACAAATGACTCAATTTCGTTCCTTTTTATGGCTGAGTAATATTCCATTGTATATATGTACCAAATCTTCTTTATCCATTCGTCTGTTGATGGGCATTTAGGTTGCTTCCATGACCTGGCTATTGTAAATAGTGCTGCAATGAACATTCGGGTGCATGTGTCTTTTTGAATTACGGTTTTCTCTCGGTATATGCCCAGTAGTGGGATTGCTGGGTCATATGGTAATTCTATTTTTAGTTTTTTAAGGAACCTCCATATTGCTCTCCATAGTGGCTGTATCAATTTACATTCCCACCAACAGTGCAAGAGGGTTCCCTTTTCTCCACACCCTCTCCAGCATTTGTTGTTTGTAGATTTTCTGATGATGCCCATTGTAACAGGAGTGAGGTGATACCTCATTGTAGTTTTGATTTGCATTTCTCTAATAATTAGTGATGTTGAGCATCTTTTCATGTGCTTCGTGGCCGTCTGTATGTCTTCTTTGGAGAAATGTCTATTTAGGTCTTCTGCCCATTTTTGGATTGGGGTGTTTGTTTCTTTGATATTGAGCTGAATGAGCTGTTTATATATTTTGGAGATTAATCCTTTGTCCATTGATTCATTTGCAAATATTTTCTCCCATTCTGAGGGTTGTCTTTTTGTCTTGTTTATGGTTTCCTTTGCTGTGCAAAAGCTTTGAAGTTTCATTAGGTCCCACTTGTTTATTTTTGTTTTTATTTCCATTACTCTAGGAGGTGGATCAAAAAAGATCTTGCTGTGATTTATGTCAAAGAGTGTTCTTCCTATGTTTTCCTCTAAGAGTTTTATAGTGTCCAGTCTTATATTTAGGTCTCTAATCCATTTTGAGTTTATTTTTGTGTATGGTGTTAGGGAGTATTCTAATTTCATTCTTTTACATGTAGCTGTCCAGTTTTCCCAGCACCACTTATTGAAGAGACTGTCTTTTCTCCATTGTATATCTTTGCCTCCTTTGTCATAGATTAGTTGACCATAGGTGCGTGGGTTAATCTCTGGGCTTTCTATCTTGTTCCATTGATCTATGTTTCTGTTTTTGTGCCAGTACCATATTTTCTTGATCACTGTAGCTTTGTAGTATAGTCTGAAGTCAGGGAGTCTGATTCCTCCAGCTCCATTTTTTTCCCTCAAAACTGCTTTGGCTATTCGGGGTCTTTTGTGTCTCCATACAAATTTTAAGATGATTTGTTCTAGCTCCGTAAAAAATGCCATTGGTAATTTGATAGGGATTGCATTGAATCTGTAGATTGCTTTGGGTAGTATACTCATTTTCACGATGTTGATTCTTCCAATCCAAGAACATGGTATATCTCTCCATCTGTTGGTATCATCTTTAATTTCTTTCATCAGTGTCTTATAGTTTTCTGCATACAGGTCTTTTGTCTCCCTAGGTAGGTTTATTCCTAGGTATTTTATTCTTTTTGTTGCAATGGTAAATGGGAGTATTTCCATAATTTCTCTTTCAGATTTTTCATCATTAGTGTATAGGAATGCAAGAGATTTCTGTGCATTAATTTTGTATCCTGCAACTTTACCATATTCATTAATCAGCTCTAGCAGTTTTCTGGTGGCAGTTTTAGGATTCTCTATGTATAGTATCATGTCATCCGCAAACAGTGACAGTTTTACTTCTTCTTTTCCAATTTGTATTCCTTTTATTTCTTTTTCTTCTCTGATTGCCGTGGCTAGGACTTCCAGAACTATGTTGAATAATAGTGGTGAGAGTGGACATCCTTGTCTCGTTCCTGATCTTAGAGGAAATGCTTTCAGTTTTTCACCATTGAGACTGATGTTTGCTGTGGGTTTGTCATATATGGCCTTTATTATGTTGAGGTAGGTTCCCTCTATGCCCACTTTCTGGAGAGTTTTTATCAGAAATGGGTGTTGAATTTTGTCAAAAGCTTTTTCTGCATCTATTGAGATGATCATATGGTTTTTATTCTTCAATTTGTTAATATGGTGTATCACATTGATTGATTTGTGTATATTGAAGAATCCTTGCATCCCTGGGATAAATCCCACTTGATCGTGGTGTATGATCCTTTTAATGTGTTGTTGGATTCTGTTTGCTAGTATTTTGTTGAGGATTTTTGTATCTATATTCATCAGTGATATTGGTCTGTAATTTTCTTTTTTTGTAGTGTCTTTGTCTGGTTTTGGTATCAGGGTGATGGTGGCCTCATAGAATGAGTTTGGGAGAGTTCCTTCCTCTGCAATTTTTTGGAAGAGTTTGAGAAGGATGGGTGTTAGCTCTTCTCTAAATGTTTGATAGAATTCACCTGTGAAGCCATCTGGTCCTGGACTTTTGTTTGTTGGAAGATTTTTAATCACAGTTTCAATTTCATTACTTGTGATTGGTCTGTTCATATTTTCTGTTTCTTCCTGATTCAGTCTTGGAAGGTTATACCTTTCTAAGAATTTGTCCATTTCTTCCAGGTTGTCCATTTTATTGGCATAAAGTTGCTTGTAGTAGTCTCTTAGGATGCTTTGTATTTCTGCGGTGTCTGTTGTAACTTCTCCTTTTTCATTTCTGATTTTATTGATTTGAGTCCTCTCCCTCTTTTTCTTGATGAGTCTGGCTAATGGCTTATCAATTTTGTTTATCTTCTCAAAGAACCAACTTTTAGTTTTATTGATCTTTGCTATTGTTTTCTTTGTTTCTATTTCATTTATTTCTGCTCTGATCTTTATGATTTCTTTCCTTCTGCTAACTTTGGGTTTTGTTTGTTCTTCTTTCTCTAGTTTCTTTAGGTGTAAGGTTAGATTGTTTACTTGAGATTTTTCTTGTTTCTTTAGGTAGGCTTGTATAGCTATAAACTTCCCTCTTAGAACCGCTTTTGCTGCATCCCATCGGTTTTGGGTCGTCGTGTTTTCATTGTCATTTGTCTCTAGGTATTTTTTGATTTCCTCTTTGATTTCTTCAGTGATCTCTTGGTTATTTAGTAACGTATTGTTTAGCCTCCATGTGTTTGTCTTTTTTACGTTTTTTTCCCTGTAATTCATTTCTAATCTCATAGCGTTGTGGTCAGAAAAGATGCTTGATATGATTTCAATTTTCTTGAATTTACTGAGGCTTGATTTGTGACCCAAGATGTGATCTATCCTGGAGAATGTTCCGTGCGCACTTGAGAAGAACGTGTAATCTGCTGTTTTTGGATGGAATGTCCTATATATATCAATTAAATCTATCTGGTCTATTGTGTCATTTAAAGCTTCTGTTTCCTTATTTATTTTCATTTTGGATGATCTGTCCATTGGTGTAAGTGAGGTGTTAAAGTCCCCCACTATTGTGTTACTGTCGATTTCCTCTTTTATAGCTGTTAGCAGTTGCCTTATGTATTGAGGTGCTCCTATGTTGGGTGCATATATATTTATAATTGTTATATCTTCTTCTTGGATTGATCCCTGGATCATTATGTAGTGTCCTTCCTTGTCTCTTGTAACATTCTTTATTTTAAAGTCTATTTTATCTGATATGAGTATAGCTACTCCAGCTTTCTTTTGATTTCCATTTGCATGGAATATCTTTTTCCATCCCCTCACTTTCAGTCTGTATGTGTCCCTAGGTCTAAAGTGGGTCTCTTGTAGACAGCATATATATGGGCCTTGTTTTTGTATCCATTCAGCCAGTCTATGTCTTTTGGTTGGGGCATTTAATCCATTCACGTTTAAGGTAATTATCGATATGTATGTTCCTATGACCATTTTCTTAATTGTTTTGGGTTTGTTTTTGTAGGTCCTTTTCTTCTCTTGTGTTTCCCACTTAGAGAAGTTCCTTTAGCATTTGTTGTAGAGCTGGTTTGGTGGTGTTGAATTCTCTTAGCTTTTGCTTGTCTGTAAAGCTTTTGATTTCTCCATCAAATCTAAATGAGATCCTTGCCGGGTAGAGTAATCTTGGTTGTAGGTTCTTCCCTTTCATCACTTTAAGTATATCATGCCACTCCCTTCTGGCTTGCAGAGTTTCTGCTGAGAAATCAGCTGTTAACCTTATGGGAGTTCCCTTGTATGTTATTTGTCGTTTTTCCCTTGCTGCTTTCAATAATTTTTCTTTGTCTTTAATTTTTGCCACTTTGATTACTATGTGTCTTGGCGTGTTTCTCCTTGGGTTTATTCTGTATGGGACTCTGCGCTTCCTGGACTTGGGTGGCTATTTCCTTTCCCATGTTAGGGAAGTTTTCGACTATAATCTCTTCGAATATTTTCTCTGGTCCTTTCTCTCTCTCTTCTCCTTCTGGGACCCCTATAATGCGAATGTTGTTGCGTTTAATGTTGTCCCAGAGGTCTCTTAGGCTGTCTTCATTTCTTTTCATTCTTTTTTCTTTAGTCTGTTCCGCAGCAGTGAATTCCACCATTCTGTCTTCCAGGTCACTTATCCGTTCTTCTGCCTCAGTTATTCTGCTATTGATTCCTTCTAGTGTAGTTTTCATTTCAGTTATTGTATTGGTCATCTCTGTTTGTTTGTTCTTTAATTCTTCTAGGTCTTTGTTAATCATTTCTTGCATCTTCTCAATCTTTGCCTCTATTCTTATTCCGAGGTCCTGGATCATCTTCACTATCATTATTCTGAATTCTTTTTCTGGAAGGTTGCCTATCTCCACTTCATTTAGTTGTTTTTCTGGGGTTTTTTCTTGTTCCTTCATCTGGTACATAGCCCTCTGCCTTTTCATCTTCTCTATCTTTCTGTAACTGTGGTTTTTGGTCCACAGGCTGCAGGATTGTAGTTTTTCTTGCTTCTGTTGTCTGCCCTCTGGTGGTTGAGGCTATCTAAGAGGCTTGATGGGAGGCTCTGGTGGTGGGTAGAGCTGACTGTTGCTGTGGTGGTCAGAGCTCAGTAAAACCTTAATCCACTTGACTGTTGATGGGTGGGGCTGGGTTCCCTCCCTGTTGGTTGTTTTGCCTGAGGCAACCCAACACTGGAGCCTACCGTGCTCTTTGGTGGGGTTAATGGCAGACTCTGGGAGGGCTCACGCCAAGGAAAACTTCCCAGAAATTCTGCTGCCAGTGTCCTTATCCCCACGGTGAAACAGAACCACCACTCGCCTCTGCAGGAGACCCCCCAACACCAGCAGGTAGGTCTGGTTCAGTCTCCCCCAGGGTCACTGCTCCTTCCCCTGGGTCCCGATGCACACATTACTTTGTGTGTGCCCTCCAAGAGTGGGGTCTCTGTTTTCCCCAGTCCTGTCAAAGTCCTGCAATCAATTCCCACTAGGCTTCAAAGTCTGATTCTCTAGGAATTCCTCCTCCCGTTGCCGGACCCCCAGGTTGGGAAGCCTGACGTGGGGCTCAGAACCTTCACTCCAGTGGGTGGACTTCTGTGGTATAAGTGTTCGCCAGTCTGTGAGTCACCCACCCAGCAGTTATGGGATTTGATTTTACTCTGATTGCGCCCCTCCTACCGTCTCACTGTGGCTTCTCCTCTGTCCTTGGACGTGGGGTATCCTCCTTGGTGAAGTCCAGGGTCTTCCTGTCAATGATTGTCCAGCAGCCAGTTGTGATTCTGGTGCTCTCGCAAGAGGGAGTGAGAGCATGTCCTTCTACTCCGCCATCTTGGTTTGCCCTCATCTATATTCTTACTGGCATGAAGTTGTTCATGATATTCCCTAATAATCCTTTTCACATCTGTAGAATCTATAATGATGTCACTCTCTCATTCTTGATTGGAAATTTGTGTTTTCTCTATGTTTTTCCCCTAATCAGTATGATTAGGATTTTATCAATTTTATAGATATTCTCAAAGATCTATAGAAAAGATCAAACTTTGGTTTTGTGGATTTTTCTCTCTTTTTTTTTTTTTCGGTTTTCTGGTTTGTTGATTTCTTCTCTGAATTTTATTTCCTTTCTTCTGCTTGTTTTAGGGTTCCTTGACTCTTCTTCCTCTAGTTTCTTAACGTGGAAGGTAGGTCATTTTGGACTTTTCTTCTTTTCTAGTATAGGTGTTTTAGTGCAATAAATTTCCCTCTTCATACTGCACTAGTTGTATGTTGTGTTTTCATTTTCATCCAATTCAAAGTGCTTTCTACTTTCCCCTTTTTGATCCATGGATTATTTATAAGTGTGTTATTTAATTTAAAAATATTTGTGCATTTCTCAGATATAGTTCTATAATATTATTTTTATCAGCTTTGTTGGTATATAATTTAAAAACCATAAATTTCACCCATTTAAAATGTAAAATTAAGTGTCCTTGATATACTCACAAAGTTGTGTAACCATCCACACAATCTAATTTTAGAACATTTTCATCACTCCCCAAAGAGACCTTGTACCCATTAGCAGTCACTTCATTTCTTCTCCTCCCCCTTTCTGCCTCTCTAACCTCAGACGACCACTAATCTACTTTCTTTCTCTATAGATTTGCTTATTTGGGGCATTTCATATAAATGGAATCATAGAATACCTGGTCTTTTGTGACAGGCTTTTTTCACATAGCATCATGTTTTTGAAATTCATCCATGGTGTAGAATGTATCAGTATTTCATTTTTTAAACTGACAGATATTATTGTATTTTATGATTATACTGTTTTTGGTTTTTAAGTTACTTAGATTGTGGCCAGAAGTCTTATTTTGCGTGACTTGTAAGCTTTTAAACTTATCAAGACTTGTTTTATGACCCAGAATATGAACTATCTTAGTAAGTGTTCTATATATACTCAATAAGAATTTCTTTTCTTTTCCGCTTAGATAGAGCGTTTTATAAATGTCAGTTAAGTCAGTTTGGTTGGTTGTATTGTTCAAGTCTTCTGTATCTTTCCTGATTTTCTGTTTGCTTGTTCTACCAGTTATAGATAGAGGGGTATTTAAAGCTCCAATTTTAATTTTGGGTTTGTTTATTTCTCCTTGTAATTCTATTGGTTTTTTTTTTTGTTTCATGTATTTTGTATTTTTCTATTAGGTGCATGAACATTTAGGATTTTTTGTCCTCTTATTGAATTGATCCCTTTATTATTAGGATAAAACCTTCTTTATTCCTGGCAATATTCTTTGCTTTAAAATTTCCTCTGCCTGATCTTAATATAGCCAGTTTTAATTAATGTTAGCATGTTATGTCTTCTTCCATCCCTTCACTTTTAACCTACTTGTGTCTTTGTGTTTAAAGTGGGTTTCTTGCAGGTAGTACATAGTTAGGTCTTGCTTTTTAAATCACACCTAACAATCTTTGCCTTTTACTTTGGGTGGTTAGACCATTACATTTATTTATATGATTTGGTCCATCTTGCTATTTTTTTCTTTTTGTCCATCTGTTCTTTGCTCTACTTTTTCTCTTATTCTGCTTTATTTAAAATTATTTGGGTATTTGTATATAATTGGTGTTATGTTTCCTTAAATGTTTGGATAAAATTCTGTTTTATCTCCTTTCTTGGCTTGTTAGCTATAAATTATTATATTATTTTATTTTTTAAAAAATATTTATTTATTTATTTATTTGGCTGTGCCGGGTCTTAGTTGCAGCACACAGGGTCTTCGTTGCAGCATGTGGGATCTTTAGTTGCAGCATGAAGGACTTTTTTTTAGTTGCAGCATGTGGGCTCTTTTAGTTGTGGCATGAGGGCTCTTAGTTGTGGTATGTGGACTCCTTAGTTGCGGCATGTGGGGCTCTTAGTTGCGGCATGCATGTGGGATCTAGTTCCCTGACCAGGGATCGAACCTGGGTAGGCTGCACTGGGAGCATGGAGTCTTAACCACTGGACCACCAGGGAAGTCCCTTGTATTATTTTAGGTGCTGCTTTACAGTTTATAGTATCCATTTTTAACTTACGAGTCTACTGTTAAGTGATATTATGCTACTTCATGTTTAGTATAAAGAACTTTACAGCATTATGTTTCCATTTACCCCTTCAGACCTTTGTGCTATTGTTGTTATACATTTTACTTTGCACATGCTGCATCAGTGTCACAATACATTGTTGTTATTTTTGCTCTAGACAATTCGTTATAAGGAAAAGAGTCTGTTTTATTTACCCATATAGTTACCCTTTCTGGTGCTGTTTCTTCCTTAGTGTAGTTTTCCATCTAATATCATTTTCCCTCTGCCTGAAAAGCTTCCTTTAGTATTTCTTATAGTACAAGCCTGCTAGTGATTAATTCTTTCTTTCTTAAAAAGTCTTTCTTTTGCTTTCAATTTTGAAAGATGTATTTATTGTCTACAAAATTCTAGTTTGATAACTTGGAGGGGTGGTCTTTAAATATATTGCTCAGCTGCTTCTGACTTGCATTTTTTCCTATGAGAAATTTGTTGTCATCCTTATTATTTGTTCTTCTCTACATAATATGTCTTCTTCTCTGGATGCTTTTAGTAATTGCTCTTTGTAAACAGTCTTGGGAAATTTGATTATGATAAACCTTGGTATAATTCTCCTTGTTTTTCTTGTGTTTGGAGTTCATTGAGTTTCTTTGCTCTGTGGTTTATTTGATCAGATTTGGGGAATTTGGAGCCATTTTTTTTCTTAACTATTTCTCCCATTCTTGCAGACTCCAATTACACATATATTAGGCCACCTGAAATTTTACCATATCTCACTGATGTTCAGTTCAATTTTTTTTTGTCTTTCTCCCTGTTTCTTTCTGGATAATTTCAATTGCTAAAAATTCAAGTTCAGTAATCTTCTTCTGCAATGTCTAATTTGCCATTAATACCATCCAGTGAATTTTTCATCTCAGACATTGTAGTTTTCATCTCCAGAAGTGTGATTTGGGTCTTTTAAAATATCTTCCATGTCTCCACTTAACATATTCAATCATCTTGTAACTTCTGAACATACATAGTACAGTTACGATAACAGTTTCTTACTAATTCTATCCTTTGTGTCATGTATGGGTCTCTTTTAATTGATTGATTTTTCTCTTCATTATGGGTCATATTTATGTGGTTCTTTGCATTCCCAGTAATTTTTTGTTGGATGCCAAACATTGTGAATTTTATCTTGTTGTATGCTAGATATTTTTGTATCTCTATAAATATTCTTGATCTTTTTTCTGGGACAAGGTTAAGTTTCTTGGAAGCAGTTTGATCCTTTTGGGCTGTATTTTTAAGGTTTGCTAGGCAGGACCAGAGCAGTGTTTAGTCTAGGGCTAATTTTGGCCCACAAATTATGAGGATTCCCTGTCTGGATTGTGGGAACTGGAACTACTTCTGGTCCTGCATGAGTTCCGGGAGTTTTCCCCTCTAACACTCTGGGTTGGTTCTTTTCCTGGCCTTTGGTAATTTCCTCCATGCCTGCACTGATCAGTACTCAAGCTGAACACTCAAGGGGTCCCTCTGTAGATCTCCAGGGTCTTCTCTCTGAAGCTATCTCCTCTCTATTAGTCTGCCCTGAGAATCTAGCTGCCTTGGACTCCCCACATTCCTAGCTTTGTCTCCTCAACTTAGGGGGATTATTGAGCTCCATCTGAGTTCTGCTTCCCTGCACTGGGGCCTGGAAACTCTCCACAGACAGTAATGGAATAATTGTAACTCACTTCATGTGTTTCCTGTCTCTCAGGAATCACCATCCTTTTCTTCCCCCCCAACACCCAGTGTCTTGAAGACTATTGTTTCATATATTTTGTCTGGCTTTGGAGTTTTTTCAGTCAGAAGGTGTGCTATGATAAGAACTATATTTTTTCTTTTCCCCTGGTTCTTGGCACAGAGCTTCTAACATCTTTGGCATTTCCTGAGAGACAGGAGTATAGGAGTGTCTTTTGTTATTCACAACACCCGCCCCCCATTCATAAATAATTACAGTTGATCTTTGAACAACATGGGTTTGAGCTGCACAGGTCCCCTTATATGAAGATTTTTTTCCAATAAATATGTTGGAAAAACTTTTTGACACTTGCAACAATTTGAAAAAAACTCACAGATGAACCTTGTAGCCTAGAAATATCAAATAAACAAATAAATAAGAAAAAGTTAGGTATGTCATGAATGCATAAAATATATGTAGATGCTAGTTTATCCTTATATAGGCATAAGGTGAGTGATATTTAATATAAAATTAATAATGTGTTAGTATTCTTACTGAGTTGTAGCCTTTATAATAAACCAGGAAAGGTAAGTAAAGTGTTTTCCTGAGTTTTGTGAGCCATTCCAGTGAATTACGGAGCCTGAGGAGGGGATCATGGGAGCCCCTGGTTTACAGCTTGTTGGTCAGAAGTATTTGTGATTGACATCTGGAGTGGGGGCAGTCCTGTAGGACTAAGCCCTTAGACGTGTGGAGTCTGCTGCTGACTCCAAGTAGTTAGTCTCTGAATTGAATTGAATTGCAGGACCCACTTGGCATCAGAAAGAACCTCCAGAGGAGGGTAAATCTGGTCCCTGTGAATCCGTCTTGGCTGGAAGTAAAAATTTCCTTTTTCGTAAGTGTAAATAAATAAAATATTAAATAAACATGTAACCAACAAGCCCCCCGAAATGTTAAAAGAATGTACCCACATTACAGAGCAGAAATAGAATTTCTGGATAGATATGCACAGCTTAAGTATAAGTCAGGTGAAAAAACAAAAAGATAGTTATGGTGTTTGACTAAACCTACTAAATCCCCCACCCTCCCAAGTAAAAAGAAAACAGGAAACTTAGCATGCAAGATAGAGAAGAAAAATCTATTCTTGGAGAATATATGTAATTAAAAAAAAATTAGTAGCCAAATTTAAAATATTTTTTAACAACATATGAAATTAGCTTTAATATCTTTTAATTAACCCAATATATCCAAAATATTATTTCAACATATAATCAATATAAAAATTATTAAGGAGATATTTTACATTTATATCTACTAAGACTTTGAATCTGGCATGCATTTTACAATTAGAGCACATCTCAAGATTAGTCGTGTTTCAATGGACTTGAAGATACGGGGCGGGGGAAGGGTAAGCTGGGATGAACTGAGAGAGTGGCATGGACATATATACACTACCAAATGTAAAATAGATAGCTAGTGGGAAGCAGCCGCATAGCACAGGGAGATCAGCTCGGTGCTTTGTGGCCACCTAGAGGGGTGGGATAGGGAGGGTGGGAGGGAGACGCAAGAGGGAAGAGATATGGGGATATATGTATATGTATAACTGATTCACTTTATTATAAAGCAGAAACTAACACACCATCATAAAGCAATTATACTCCAATAAAGCTGTTAAAAAAAAAAAAGATTAGTCGTGTTTCAATTTTTCATTGGTCACTTACTTGTAAACAGTGGCCACTCGTGTTGGACAGTGAGGCTGCAGAAGTACTTAATGACACTATGAAATTTTTAAAAAAATAGGAAAGATAAAAAATGAGGTGACGCACCAACACAAAGATAACGAGAGTTTACTGTTAGTATCCTACCCATATCCCTGTAGTCTTGCCCTCAATGTATCTCTTCTCTACAAACCTGTGATTCCTGTGATTACCTGCGATACTCTGCCCCAGGTCATTTTTCTGATCAAAGCAGTATGCCCAGCCCACATTCAGGGCAAGTGAGACGTGTCCAACCTTAATGCTCCCAAGAACAGCCTATAACCAGTGACAGACAAGAAGCTGTTGGATAAATACCCCAGCTTCTTTGCCTGCCAGTTGGGATAACTCTGAGACGTGTTCTACAGTGTCTCAAAGAGTTTCCTCTAGTAAGTTTTAGCTCCAGCTGCCCACAGCAGTTACTTGCTTGCTAATATTATTGGATTCTTTCCCTTTCATATCTTACTTCTCCACCCCTTTATTAGTGTTTCCTGGAATTACCTCTCAAATAAATTATTTGCACTCATATTCTTGGATCTGCTTCTGGGGGAATGCAAACTATGACACATAGTTTAGGAACACATTGGAAGCCAAAACAACTCCACTACAAAGCCATTAAAAAAATTAGAAACAGCAGAGAACAGAACAGACACAATATAAAACCAATTACTAATGTGGGGGAAAGGCTTGACAATCACAGAGTCTGCAAATTTTTTAAAAAGACAACTTAAAGCAATTTAAAGAGAAAGTAAGATATTTGAAGTACAAAGGCTAATTAGAATAAAGGTAATTGAGGTCCTGGAATTGGAAAAACTAACATAAATAGATCAGAAATTGTACTTAAAAACCAGTAGAAGAGAATTTTCCTGATTAGAGGAAGGGATTAATCTAGAATATGTTGTTCCTAGAAAAAAAACCTGTTATAGGAGCAGCTAAACTGAGATATAGCCTAATGATTTTTGCATTTCACTGATTAAGATAAAATTCTTTACATATCCAGACAAATACTAACCATTTACCAGGAAAAAAAAATCAGGATAGCTTCAGACTTCTCTAAGAATTATCCATTGTCTGCAAAGTGCTAAGGAAAGGAAGGTGAGCTCCAAGAATGTTTTTCTCAGTCAAGCTGACATTCAAAGATAAAGGGAAGAAATAGGCAAGTAGACAATCTCAATCATAAACAAGCCAGGACCCACATGACCTTTTTGAAAAGACAAGAAAAATCAAAGCCAAATAACCAAAAAGTAAAGAGAGAAACCACAATAAAAAGACTGGTGATAAAACCCAATTAATTTAAATATAGAATTAAGAAAGCCATTATGGAAAATGTGGTCACAGAAATGTAAATGTTATAACTCTTGACAAGGTAAAGGAAATGGTAATACAACAATAGAAATCAAGCATGGAGGGGAAGGGAGGGATGTGGAAAGAGATTTACTTGTGATCATTTCTTTCATAGTCCTCTATAACTGGGACTCAACAGATGCAGTCTGAAGTTGCTAACAAGAAATGGAGAGTTAATAACAGTAAATAAAGTTATAATAATTGCAAAACAATAAGAAAACCCTCAAAGCAGATAATAAACCTTCAAAATTATCGAAAGAAACATACAGACATCTATAAAACTGAATACAGAATAGATAATACATTTAGCAATTGGTAGTACATAACAGAAAACTTAAAATGAAATAATAAATACTAAATATATCTCTTATACCAATACATATAAATGAAAATAAGTTCACCCATTAGGCAAAGTTATGGAATAGATAAAAGAAAAAACTCACAAAATCAAACCATACATTTAGAAGAATGAAATACAGTTCAATTACAAAAAGGGGAGATTCTTTGAGGGAAGCATAACAGAAAGACAAACCAAAACCAGATAAACCACTGGCTAGTGTAGTAGTAAAAATAAAAGAAAAAGAAAAAAAGGACAAGTACATTTCTAAAAAATTAGAAATGAAAAAGAGAAAGTAACTATTGTTATAGAGGAAATTAAAAATCCTGAAAAAAATTTGAAAATGTAAGTGAAAAATACTAAATAGCAGCCAGAACAAACAAATCTAAACAGACGAGTAACAACAGAAACAATTGAAAAAGTTATAAAAGAACTTCCTCTTTAAAATCTCCAGGTCATGAAACCATGAAAACATGGTTTCACTGTTAATTCTTCAAATTTTTTTAAGAAACAGGTAAGTTGGATAGAATTTACTGTTGTCAAAAAGGAAATCCTTCAAATTATACTTACGAAGAAAGTCTTCAAAACCTGACAAGACAGGACCAACTCACTTATCAATATTTAAGTAAAAATGCTAATAAAACAATGGCAATTGTAGTTCAGCAGTACTTAAGAAAATATGCCATTACCAAATGAGTTCCTCCCTGGACTGCAAGGGTGGTCAATATTAGGAAAACTATGAATATATTATATATTACTAATAGCTCAAAGGGGAAAATGTATATAGTGACTTTAATATATGCAGAAAAAAAATTTGACATACTTCAGCATCCAACACAATTATGAAAATAGAGAATAAATTAAGAATAGATGATTGGGATTAGCAGATGTGAACTATTATATATAGAATAGATAAACAACAAGGGCCTACTGTATAGCACAGGGAACTATATTCAATATCCTATGATAAACCATAATGGAAAAAATATGAAAAAGAATGTATATATATGTGTATATATATATAACTGAATCACTTACTTTACAGCAGAAACTAACACAACGCTGTAAACCAACAAAACTTCAATAAAATAAATTAAAAAAAAGAATAGATGACAACAGCAGAATACACATTTTTCTCAAGTGGACGTGGAACAGTCTCCAGGATAACCCATATGTTAGGCCATAAAAGAAGTCTTCATAAATTTAAAAAGATTGAAAGCATACAGAATATCTTTTCTGATAATAATGAAATGAAACTAGAAATCAATAACAAAAGGAAAACTGGAACATTCACAAATATGTGGAAATTAAACAAGACTCTCTTGAGCAACCTATGGGTCAAAGAAGAAATCACAAGGGAAATTAGAAAATTCTTTGAGCCAAATGAAAACAAAACTCTGCATACCAAAACTTATGGGATGCAGTGAGAGCAGTGCTAAGAGAGAAATGTATATCTGTAAATGCAAGCATTAAAAATGCCCTTTATCATGTTGAGGAAGTTTCCTTCTATTGCTAGTTTATTGGGTGTTTTTGTCCTGAAGAGTTATGAATTTTATCAAATGCTTTTTCTGCCTCAACTGGGATGCTCATATGAGTTTTCCCCCCTTCATTCTGTTAATGTGGCATATGAATTATATTGGTTGATTTTTCATATGTTCAACCATCATTGCATTCCAGGAATAAATCCCACCTGCTCATGGTGTTTAATCCTCTTAAAATGCAGCTGAATTCAATTTGCTAGATTTTGTTGAGGATTTTTGCAATATCTCATCAGGATATTGGTGCACAGTTTTCCTTGTAGTGTCTTTGTCTTGCTTTGGTATCAGAGTAATGCCGTCCTAATGAGTGTGTTAGAAAGTCTTCTCTCCAGTTTTCTGGAAGAGTTTGAAAAGGATAGGTATTAATTCTTCTTTAAATGTTTGATAGAATTTACCAGTGAAACCACCTGGTCCAGGGCCTTTTTTTGTTGGGTGGTTTTTGATCACCAATTCAATCTCCTTATTAGATATAGATCTATTCAGATTCTCTGTTTATTTATGATTCAGTTTTGGTAGATTGTGTGTCTCTAGGAATTTTTCCATTTCATCTCAGTTAACCGATGAGTTAGTAAATAATTGTTCATAATATTTTCTTATAATTCTTTTTATTTTCTTATAATTCTTTCTATATTTTTAGTAATTTGAGTCTTCTCTCTTTTTTTCTTAGTCTAGCTAAAGATTTGTCAACTTTATTGATCTTTTCAAAGAATCAACTTTTGGTTTCATTGATTTTTGCTATTGTTTTTCTATGCTGTATTTTATTTATCCTTCCCCTAATCTTTATTGTTTCTTTTTATCTGCTGGTTTTGGGTTTAGCTTGCCCTTCCTTTTCTAGTTCCATAGGGTATAAAGTTAAATTACTGATTTGAAATCTTTCTTCTTTTTTAATGTATGCGTTTACAGCTATAAATTTCTCTCTTAGCACTGCTCTCACTGCATCCCATAAGTTTTGGTATATGGAGTTTTGTTTTCATTTGGCTCAAAGAATTTTCTAATTTCCCTTGTGATTTCTTCTTTAACCATTGGTTGCTCAAGAGTGTGTTGTTTAATTTCCACGTATTTGTGAATGTTCCAGTTTTCCTTTTGTTATTGATTTCTGGTTTCATTTCATTATTAGCAGAAAAGATACTTTGTATGCTTTCAATCTTTTTGAACTTACTAAGACTTGTTATGGCCTAACATATGGTCTGTCCTGGAGTGTTCCATGTCCACTTGAGAAAAATGCATATTCTGCTGCTTTTGGGTAGAGTGCTCTGTGTTTTATATACGTGGAGTGTTCTGGATAGTTACCTATCTATTCATCTAATCTCTCCAACTACCCATCCACCCCCCCATCTTTCTATCTATCTTTACTATGGGACATTTATACCTGTTAAGTAGCCTGGAAAATTACACCCCTAGATGTTTTCGTGGCTGGTTTCTCCTCATCACTCAGATCTACGCTCAGATATTACCTCAGAGAAATTTTCTCTGACCACAGTGTCTAAAACTGCACCCATCTCACCACATCCCCAGTCACTCTCTATCTTGTTTCCTGGTTTGTTTTCTTCATAGCACTTATCACAATCTGAAATTACATGATTTTTTTTTTGATCCTTTACTTGTTTGTTCTCTGTCTCTCTCAGTTGAATATAAGCTCAATAAAAGCAGAGACAGTTTTGTGCACCGCAAGAGCTTAATAAATATTTGATGAATATGTACTGGTTAACATTTGTTAAATGTCACCTGCTCTTCAAAATAGCACACTATTTTTACTTAAATAAATTTGTTTATATGGTTTTTCATGCTGGGAGATTTCAGAGGCAATTCTCATATCCTGTGTATTTTTTCTGTACTTTTTCCTCTGCTGAAGTTACTACTTTTAAATTTCATCAAAACTTTTTTGCCCTTGGTTGTGTTGGGATTAGAAAGCTGGTTATCTAGATCAGTTTACACTATATCCTTTACAATTTTATATGTTTCAATCAAATCCTTACTTTTTTCTTATACTGGTATTTCAGATGTTAGAATAGTTTCTATTCTTTTCTGTATATGTACACTAATTATGTTTTAGTGTAATGTGTATTTCCTAGGGTGATTATTCATTAAAGTAAGTAAAATTATTTAGTTTGGCTAATTGAAATGAATACTCTCTCATCAAAATTATGTATTTTATGCCATATTTTAATAACCTATAAAGACAAAATTATTTGCTATTTTTAATTTGTCTCTTACTATCTTTAATGTTCCTTTTCTTCCTTATATCAGTGTCTCTCTTTATTCAGTCTCCCAGAATTGCTCATATTCTTATGTGATTTGAGCCTCAGATACAACCAAGCATTGCACTTGATCCAATACCTGGCACTTCTTTTCTGTCTCTGTACCTGTCCCTGACAACCTTACCTGTAAGCAATATTTTAGAATCTATTTTAAAATTAGATTAGTATTTAAGAAGCAAGAAAGTGAGATTGTTTAATACAAATCTGGGGTCAAACCACTACCTTGTTCTTATTTTCTCCTTAGGCATATTGCTTTTGTCGGTAATGGAAAAGTAGTGGCTGTAAGGGGCAGACATGACTCCCATGTTCTGGAAAGAATAGAAAGAAAACTCTCTTGCTTCGAAGTGAAATTGTGCTTCACCCAATTTTCACTGCGTCTTCAAATCCTGTCCTTCTTGAAGCTAGCTTCTTATTCTAGGAGGCCTTCTCTTTTGTCTGGACTCCTTTCAGGAATTGTCATTCATATCACATTCTGGTACATTCTAGTTTTGTAAATGTTTCATGTTGTAGTACTGTTTCCCCCTCTACCCTGAATAATGTAGGGCTTCTTGAAGGCAAGACCATGCTTTAATAGAAAACAAACAAGCAGCTATTTAAATAGTACAGTAACTCTAAATTATATGTCCCATAGAATTCGACTTTAAAATAAATAAATATGTTAATTATCTAGTTTGTGAGAGGGAGTCTAGTCATTTAGATACAATTTCAAAGTCCTGAATTTGAGATTAGTAAATAGAAAAGGACCATTCTTTACGAGACATCGTCATTTCTTCAGCGTACTTTTTAAGTTCTGTTCCCTCTCCTCACCCATCACTGCCACTCACCTCCATCATAATTAATTGCAGCTATTTTTATAGAGTAGTTAAAAATGTGCCAATATGCTAAACACTCCACATGCTATTTAAAGCTGACAACAGCCCTGCAAAATAAATATTACAATTGTTATTACTATTATTACTATTATAATTATTATTATCGAGATCTCGGTGCATAGAATTGTATTAAAATAATCCTTGGCTCATTCAGGACCTGTGTTTGTTTAGTTATTTAATTACTGATTTTTTAAAAAATTTATTTATTTTATTTATTTATTTTGGGCTGCATTGGGTCTTCATTGCTGTGTACGGGCTTCTCACTGAGGTAGCTTCTCTTTGTTGCAGAGCACCGGCTCTAGGTGCACGGGCTTCAGTAGTTGTGGCTCGTGGACTCAGTTGCTCCACGGCATGTGGGATCTTCCCGGACCAGGGCTCGAACCCGTGTCCCCTGCATTGGCAGGTGGATTCCTAACCACTGTGCCACCAGGGAAGCCCTAATTATTGATTTTTAATAAGGTCATAAGCACCTGTGATCCCACCACCTGAAACAAAATCTAGGACCATAACCTACATCTAATGTCTGCTCTTCATCAACCTGTTCCCCTGCCGCCTCCCACTGTAGGTCATAGAAAAGTAGATATTGTTGTTATCCAGCATTTTACAGATGACGAATCTGAGACTGCTGGAGGTTAAGAGGTTATTTTTAGATCACCCAGCTAGTAAATGGACTGTCTGGGATCCAGACCTAGGTGTGTCTAACTCTGACACTTCATCCTAAACTGCTCATGTGGCCTCCCAATTGTTTGTCTGCAAGATGGCTGAGAAGTGGTGCTCAGTGAAGTAAAGTAGATACTGGGACCTAAATCTGTGAAGAGACAATAATGACCTAAGAGTGTGCTGGTTCATCTCCAGCCTTGAGCTCTGTTTTGGTTTGCTTGTTTGTTTTCTTTACCCAGCCCTCTGTAGGTTTGTTCATCACTCAGCTGTCTCATGGCTGGGCATATTCCAGTTGGTTCAGGTTTCAAGATCTGAACCAAAAGGAGATATAATTAAGGGCAGCACTATGTAAATTACTTAGGCTTGAAAGAGAATTTTTTTTTTCTAAATGACCACCTTGTTGCAAATGGCAGTTTTTAAAATGGTAATTTCAGCATAAAGACTTTATTTGTATACTGTAAAAAGAACCCTCTTTTGGTCTTCAGTTGATGGGGGCTGATATGCAGTCTGATGTTCTCTAGAGGAATACGTATAGATTTATACTTGGTTGTTTCATTCTGCTAGTATATTGCACTACAGATGAGAATACACACACGCACACACACACACACACACACACACACACACACACACACTCTTTCCTCCTGTAATTCTATACTAAATAGAAATGCATAGTTAAAAACAGAGACTAATTAGTATGGCTTTAAGAAACCCCATAGGATGTGTGCCCAGATACCCAGAATATCAATAGAACTGAAAGTACATCTGCTGGACATCACAGGGGTTTGTCTTCAGATAATTATTTCCTTTTTGGATTTAATGGAGAAGAATGTAGAACATGATACTGGAAACTTGTCGATTGACTGATTATTAACAACAGACTTAGAAAGAAAGAGTGAATAACTGGGCATCAAGTGGTGATGAATGAGGAAGTTATTATGACAAAGGGAAGAAAAGGTCTCCGTTAATGCCAAGAGTGTGAAGCACAAAGACCAGGATATTCAGTTATCAAGTCCTTAACTCTTCACAGTGACCACTGAGGAATAAATAAGATTTATATAAATAATTTATTGAACTATATTTCCAGCTTCATATGAGAAATAATGTTACAAAAATAAAGCATGTCAGCAACTTATGTGAGGTGTTTTACCTAATTCCTAGTTGTAATTAGGTGGAGTTTTTTGTTTGTTTGTACTAATTAACTTAATTACATCCAGTACTTAGAAAATAAGGTAAACTGCTCAAAATTATGGCTCATACCTTTCTACTTGTGTTGTTGTTCACCATACCTAGGCTAGGAAGCAACCTTTCTACTTGTGTTGTTGTTCACCATACCTAGGCTAGGAAGCCTTTCTACTTGTGTTGTTGTTCACCATACCTAGGCTAGGAAGCAACCACATGGTATTTTTAGTATCTATTTGGCTGATACAGTGTTCTCAAAACTTGAGCACTGATAGACATTATTGTTTCCTTTTTTCAGTGATACAAATCCATATTTTCCCCTTGGATTCCAGTTAGCTGAATTGACTGCCTATGAGGTCCAAATGCCCAGTTTTTTCTAACTTCTTCAGAATATTTTTACCTCAAAATAAAAGAATGTACAAAGTAAGAGTCCTTCTGCCTTGTTCCAATGTGAGTTCCAGTTTGTTTCCAATGGAGAGACTCTCTTTGAGCAGATTATGGATCCCATAGGGCAGCAGTCCCCAACCTTTTCGGCACCAGGGTCCGGTTTTGTGGCAGACAATTTTTCCACGGCGGGGGTGGAGGGGTTCAGGTGGTGATGTGAGCGATGGGGTGCGATGGGGAGCGGCAGATGAAGCTTTGCTTGCTGGTCTGCTCGCCAGCCTCTCACCTCCTGCTGTGCAGCCCGGTTCCTACCAGGTACCCCTGCCATAGAGCCCTGAGCAGATTATCAATTGACTCAGCACCTCCTATATATTATACATGATACCAGGCACAAAGCACAAGCCCAGAAGAAACCAGATCTATTTCCTGCCCTCAGGCTTAAGCGGAGTTTAGGGTCTTCTCTATGCCTTTTTCAAGCACCATTTCTCCTCTGAACTATATAGCACATTCTCAACCCTTCCAAGGCTGCTATTTAACTGGTACCATTCTAGATGCTTACAAGAGAAGTTACTTCATTACTTACAACGGAGGTCTTAGGGTATTTGGAACTAATTCTCCCTCTGAACTCGGGTTTAGAAGGACAGGGACTTGGGTAGGAGAGGGGGAGATAAATATTAAGTAAATACGTACACAAGTAATAAATTATAATTGTGAAAAGACATTGTGAGAGACTGCTGTAGGTAGACCCTTGGCCAACTCGGTGGTGAGGCAGGGTAACCTTTCATTCAGGCAAGCTGCCTAGTTAAACTCTATATAAGTTTTTAAATTTAATAGCAGTTTTATGACTGTACAAGTAATACTTTTTATTTTAAAAAAACTGAACAAGTTAAAGAATATGAAGAAGAAGAAAGTCACCTTAATCCCATACAGAGAGAGAAAAAAAACTGTTTTCTATGTGTCTACATACATTGAATTTGTTTGTAGTCATTTATGTCTGTTTATTCATGGTTTCCTCCTTTGCTTTTATTTTGCAATAGCTTTTCCCTTCTGCTACCTCCCAGATCATGTAAAGAGTATGCAAGTCTTTTCCAAATTCTTTTGTGATTTCATTTTTCTTTTGCTTTTAACTCTTTAATTCAGGCAATTTCATTTTTCTGTGAGTAGCCAGTTGTTCCATCCCCATTTATTGGTCATTTTTTCTCACTGGTTTGAAATGCTTTCTTTATATTATAATATTCACTTATATATGTGCATCTGTTCCTGAACACTTTTTTTCCATTTAAAATTTTTTCCAGTGTCACACTGTTTTTATTAGAATCGCTTTAGACTACATTTTGATAACTGATCACTATGTGCAGCCCGCACTTCAGTATTATGCTTCACATTCTTGAAAAAAGGAGTGTCTACATAAATTATTTGGAATTCCTCTGCATGGGAGATTTGTCTTTTTCTCTCCATTTATTTACTTATACAATCATCTGTATCAGTGGGACTGATAAGTGTTTATTTTTTTTTTTTATTTTTTTTTTTTATAAGGGTTGGAGACCATTTTTATTTAGGGTAGTGGTTCTTATTTATTTATTTATTTATTTATTTTTTGGCTGTGTTGGGTCTTCGGTTCGTGCGAGGGCTTTCTCTAGTTGCGGCAAGCGGGGGCCACTCTTCATCGCGGTGCGGGGACCGCTCTTCATCGCGGTGCGCGGGCCTTTCACTAGCGCGGCCCCTCCCGTTGCGGGGCACAGGCTGCAGATGCGCAGGCTCAGTAGTTGTGGCTCACGGGCCCAGCTGCTCCGTGGCATGTGGGATCTTCCCAGACCAGGGCTCGAACCCGTGTCCCCTGCATTAGCAGGCAGATTCTCAACCACTGCGCCACCAGGGAAGCCCGATAAGTGTTTATTTTATATTTCAGGTTATAACCCAATACTAATTTATTTATTTGATTGCTCAAATTATTCCAGCCTTGACCCTTGGGAGCTCTTTCGGTTGGCTCCTGTGTCTTTTTGACATACTCCATCAATTTGGTTTCTGTAGTTTGGTGTGTGTGTGTGTGTGTGTAGCACTTTGTTATTTTCTGGCACTACAAGATGCTCCAGGCTCATCTTGTATGTCCCCTTACCCGGCCCTAGAATGAGCCATTGGTCCAAGGATCTCTAGTTCTTCAGATGGAGAATGGTACTAGAAACAGAGCTTGATCTGGGCACACATTGTCAGTCTTTGACTTTTGATCTTTCTGTGGCCTTATGTTTAGATATATATCTTGTAAACATCATATACATAAGTTTTTTAAAAATGTAGTCTTGTAATCTTGCTCTTTCAATTACAGAGTTTAGACTTTTTATGTTTGCTGTGGTTGTTCATATTAGGACTCATTTTTGTAATACTATTGATTTGTCCTATTTCTGTTTTTTGCTGGGTTATTGGTTTTTTTTTTTGTTTTCTTCCTCCTTTCCTGTCTTCTTCTGAATTGATTAACTTTGCTTATGTTCCTTCTGTCTCATTCTGTTTTTCCCTCTACTTGTTTGAAAATTATATGCTCTGTGTATACTCTTTTAGTGGTTACCTCAGGTATTTTTACCTGCATTTAACTCAATAAAATCTGAAGTTAATCAACATCTTTACCTTGTTCCCAAACAATACAAGGACCTTAAGATGCTTTAAATGTGATTTCTAGCTCTCATATCATAATCTATTGTTGACCTATATTTCAATTCTAGCATATTTTCCTCACAAAAATGTAGGCACTATATTATGGTTGTGCACATTCAATGTTTACTTAGTTTTGTCCACATATTTGTTTCTCTATATAAACTTTAGAACCAGTTTGTTGATATCTGCAAAATAACTTGCTAGAATTTTTATTAGGATTGCATGGAATCTATAAATCAGGTTGGGAAGAACAGATATTTTGACAATATTGAGTTTTCCTGTTCATGAATATTGAATATATCTCCATTTATTTAGATCTTCTTTGATTTCTTTCATCAGAGTTTTGTAGTTTTCCTCATATGGGTCTTGTGCTTATTTTGTTAGATTTATACCTAAGCGTTTTATCTTTTGGTCGTGAATGTAAATGGTATTATGTTTTTAATGTCAAGTTTCAGTTGTTCATTGCTGGTGTATAGAAAGCAATTGACATGTGTATATTAAGCTTGTATCCTGCAACCTTACTATAATTGCTAACTAGTTCCAAGAGATTTTTGGTTGAGTCTTCCAGATTTTCTACGTAGGCAAACATATCATCTGCAAACAAAGACAGTTTTATGTCTTCTTCCCAATCTGAATACCTTTTGTTTCCTTTTCTTGCCTTATTGTGTTAGTAGGACTTCTAGTACAATTTTGAAAAGGACTGGTGAGAGGAAATATTCTTGCCTTGTTCTTGTTCTTCGTGGGAAACTTTCTACTTCCTCACCATTGAGTATAATGTTGTTAGTTTTTTTGGTTTTTGTGGGGGTTTTTTGTGGCTCTTCTTTATCAAGTTGAGGAAGTTCCCCTCTAGTCTTAGTTTATGAATGGATGTTGGATTTTGTCAAATGCTTTTTCTGCATCTATTGATATGATCATATAAATTTTCCTTTTAGCCTGTTGATGTGATGGCTTACATTCATTGATTTTCAAATGTTGAACCAGCTTTGCATAGATGTCATGAATCTCACTTGGTCATGGGCATAATTCCTTTTATACATGGTTGGTATCAATTTGCTAAAAATCTGTTGAGGATTTTTGTATCTATAGTCATGAGAGATATTGGTTTGTGGTCTTCCTTTTCTGTAATATCTTTATCTGGTTTTGGTGTTAGGGTAATGCTGGACTCATAAAATAAGTTAGGGAATAGCCCTCTGCTTCTATTTTCTGGAAGAGATTGTAAAGAATTGGTATAATTTCTTCCTTAAATGTTTGGTAGCATTCACCAGTGAACTCATCTGAGCCTGATACTTTCTGTTTTGGTGGCAGATTATTAGTTATTGATTCAATTTCTGTAATAGTATATGCCTATTCAGATTATCTATTTCTCCTTGTAAGAGTTTTGGTGGATTGCATCATTCAAGATTTTGTTCCCTTTAATCTATGTTATCAAATTTGTGGGCATAGATTTTTTCCTAAGAGTCATTTATTATTCATTTTATGCCCATAGGATCAGTAGTGATGGCTTTTCTTTCATTTCTGACATTAGTAATTTGTGTCTTCTCTCTTTTTTATTTAGTTAGCCTGGTTAGAAGTGAAAGTGGACTGAAGCTTGGTTGATACTGAATTCTCTAAAAAGTTTCATCTAGAAACAGACAACTCTTCCTCTCAGTTCAGCAAAGAAGTTATTTTTAAAAGCTAAGAAAGCTCCTTGGGTGGAAGGCTCAGAGAAGGGAGTCATCAGTACAGCCATTTTCTATGACAGAATTCCTGAAGTGTACAAAGGCTGCTGGGCTGCCAGGACATGGAAAACCTGATGAGACTGGAATCATATGTCAAATTTTCCAGTATAATTTCACTGGATACAGAATTCTAGATTGGTGATATTTTTCTTTAAATACTTTAAGTATTTTACTCTACACTTCTTGTATGCATGGTTTCTGAAAAGAAGTTGAATGTAATTCTTATCTTTGGTCTTTCATTGTATGTTTTTTCTCCTCTTTGGCATCTTTCAAAATTTTGTCTTTGCCTTTGATTTTCTGCAGTTTGAATATATGCCAAAGTATAGATTTTTTGGTATTTATCTTACTTGGTGTTATCTGAGCTTCCTGGATCTGTGGTTTATTGTCTATCATTAATTTTGGACACTCAAGTCATTTTTACTTCAAATATTTCTGTTCTCTTCTTTCTTTCTTCTCCTTCTTATTACCATTATGCATACATTACACCTTTTGTAATTGTCCCACAGTTCTTGGATATTCTGCTCTTTTTTTTTAAAAATTGGTTTTCATATTATATTTCAGTCTTGGAAATTTCTACTAACATTTCTTCAAGCTCACTGATTCTTTCCTCAGCTATGTCCAGTCTATTGATGAGTCCATCAAAAGCATTCTTCATTTCTGTTATAGTGTTTTTGATTTCTAGCATTTCCTTTTGATTCATTCTTTGAGTTTCCATCTCTCTGCTTACATTAACCATCTGTTCCTGCATCATGTCCACTTTTTTTCATTAGAGTCCTTAGCATATTAATCATAGTTGTTTTAAATTCCCAGTCTTGTCATTCCAACATCTCTGCCATATCTAAGTTTTGTTCTGATACATGCTCTGTCTCTCTTTTTTTTTAAAGCCAGACGTGATGTACTGGATAAAAGGAACTGAAGTAAATAGGCCTTTAGTGTGAAGTTTTATGTTTATCAGGCTAGGGGTTAGGCTGTGTTTACCGCTTGCTGTAGTTGTAGGTGTCAAAGGCACAAATTGCCCCTGGTGTCCTTGTTTTTATCTCTGCTGCATTCCTTGGGTTTCCCTAGAGACTTATTCTTAAATAAGATCTGAGTCACACAGTTCTTTCCATTGTATCCCCCCGTTATTATACAAGAGACCTATTGATGAGGTGGTAATGTGTTGGGGGAGGGGAAGCATTCTATAGTCCTATGATTAAGTCTCAGTCTTTTATTTTTTAAATTTTTTTGAGAAGAAATATCTTTCTTTGAAAATTATATGTTATATGTTATAACCCCTAAATATAAAAAATTCAACATGAAATGATTGGAATTCATAAAATATTTAATAATTAACATCTAATTAAAATAAAATTAGAAAAATACACATACTTAGGAATAAATATAATAGAAAATAAAAGGACCTATGTGAAGAAAACTGTACTTTTTTATTGAAATACAGAAAACTATGAAATATCATAATAAAATAGGATCTGAGTTAATGTAAAGACAGTTATATTCTGGAGGTAACTCAAAGTCATAAAAATGTTACTTATTCCTAAATTAATTATGAATGTAATAAAATTCCAGTCATACATCGAGTGATATATGATTTGCTTTTGTAACTAGTAAATTTAGTTTCAAGTTTGTGTGAAAGGAAAAAATGGCTGAAAATTACCATGAAAAAAATTACAAAAAAGAATTACCAAAAAACCTGAAAAAGAATAGTGAGGAGTTCCTTTCTTTCTCCAATATTAAAACATATTTAAGGGAATGTTAAAATTATATGCTTTGTAGGTCTCAGTCTTTTAGTGAGCCTGTGACCCTGGGCTGTGATCTTTACAAGTGCTTCTCAGTTTTGTTTTGTTTTGCTTTGGTTTGTGGAGTTAGGAAGGCTACAGTTGACTGGAGTTGGGTATTTCCCTTTCCCCACATTGGTTAGACTCTGGTAAAACCCCAGTTAGTTAAGCTTTGGTAAAATAGTTTCTCTTGAGGGCAGGCCTTGTTAGAAGAAGAAAAGAATTTTCTGGGCTTTTTTCAAATGGCTCCTTTTTGCCAGAAGTAGGAGGAGATTTTTCTCCAACTTCCCTGAGAGAGCCTGGTAAGACTTTTGGAGGTAGAACTCACAAAAGTGTTGAGGCCCCCCTAATACTGGATCCCCCTGGAATTTTTAACTCTTGAACTTGTCCACACAGAGCCTCCAGTACTTCATCAGTTACTGATTAGGTTTTCCTATCCTGGTACTAGTTCTTGTGGAAGCTTCTGCTCCTGGGCTTCTGCTTCTGTAAGTTGTATTCTCCGTATCTGCCCATCTGTCTCTCCAATTTTGGGAAGCAGTGGTTTGCCCTGTGACCTCATTTCTCTGGTGGATCTAAGAAGGGTTGTTGATTTTGTTTGTTCAGCTTTTCTCTTGTTGTGAAGACAGGAGTGATGACTTACAAGCTCCTTACACGCTGGACTGGAAACTGGAAGTTCTTTGCATTCTTTTTTCTGTGTTTTTTGATTTTTCACTGTGCCTTATTCATATTTTAAAGAGTTTGGGAGTGGCCTACAAAACTGATTGTGTGCATGTTATTTAAATGGAAATTAGATATTAAAGCTATGAAAAGAATGAAGCAAGAATGCTGTTCATATTGATTGTTATAGTTATTGTGCCTGAGTGTTACACTGAGCCAAGAATTTCCTGATAGTGAAATCAAAAGAGAGAAATATTACGGGTTACAGAGTTATCTTTCCCGGCCGAGTGAGCATACCAATTTTTGAGTCAGGACAATATTCTCCTGCTTCAAAATTCTAAAGTAAATCTACCACATGGAATAAACAAGTGGATCACTGAGCAATAGAAATATAACAGAAACAGAAAATGTTTTCATCCATTGTTGGCAGATACATATGTTATTTTATATTGCCCTTTCTCATAGTGCCTTCCATTAAAGACCAACATTAATGTTTGACTCCATTAAGGCAGTTCTGAGAGGGTCTATTTTAATATGCTTCTGATGAATATTGATATAAGGTGACTCTAGGCTAGAACGTTTACAACCTTAAGGAAAGAATAGATGGCGTGGGAATCTGTCTTTATTAAATATAACTTTTCTCACTGGGGCTTTAGTACTTGTGTTAGCTGGGGCCCAATAAAGACACCACTTTTTACAACCACACTCTGAACTAACTGAAAAATAAAATATATCTGTAAGCAGATGGAGGTCACAAACATCACCTTCATTACTCGTAAGGCTGATTTTGGAAAATGTGGCTTCTAGGTGTAGGCAAGAAGACTCCTCACTACTGAACCCCAGAAACAGACTGATGAATCTACAGGGTGTCGGGCAGCGCTGGACCAGGGCAGGCCCTCACAAAGGGATTGGGAGGAGCAGAGAAAAAAATGTGCTCTTTTCCCAAGTGAAAGTGGAGGAGTTAAGCCAGTACATACCCACTTTTGACTTCCAAACTCCGCAGTCAGATTAGCTCACAAGGGCAGAGAGAAGCCAAGACGTTTTGTTACTTGGATTCTTCCCCTAGGAAGGAAGCAAGAGGAGTAGGGAAGAAGCATTCACAAAAGTGTATCTGGATAGGTGATTCAAGGCTCTACTCTCTGGCAAGAGCTTTAAAGCAGTGGCTGCTGATTTAAGACATATTCATAATATCAGTAACACTTGTGGATGTCACATCTGCATTTCTGTTATGAAAGTTGAGAGTTTTAAGCAGCTGGTCGCTCAGACGGAGGATGCCCACCTTGGCTTGAGCTGGTGGACGGGGTAACCTGTGAGCAAGGCCAAAATCCTCTTCAAGAAGCGCTGGCAGGTGTTTGATTGGGATGCCCCACTTGTACACCATGGTGCACGAACGAAGCGATTTTGGCCTAGAAAACAATGCATTCTCTGCTTTTAGAGTTGTAACAAAAGGTCAGTCATACCCAGGGAAAGGCCAGAGTCTAAGCAGCATAAGCTCTTGGTATGAACACTGGGCTACATTAGCTGAAAAATGTACCCCCCCCCCAGGTAACAAACACAGTGACTTCCTATGGGGAGTTTAGCGTTCTGAAATAAAATTCATTTTTGGGATAGTTGGAGGTTTTGTGGTAAGATACATTTTATTTTAAAGGGAAAGGTGAGAAATCGAGATAATAGATATGTGGGGGAAAAGTAGATATCTAGGGTCTCCTTTTTGATTTGCTGCCAAAATATTAACCAAACTGTGTCTTATTAAGCAAGTCAGTAATTTACTGGGTTAGGCTAATTAACCACAAACAGTCAAGTTTTAGTGACATAGCTATATCACAAACCAGCACTGGGAACTGTGCACCGTAAGTGGTCTGAGCTGATACAGAGTTCAGCTGGGTTGTCCAGAGCAGAATTTCCACCTTTTGCAGTTTCCTTTCAAGGGTTCCACTGGGAGCTTAATATGAGCAGCTGAAAAGTGTGCATAACTGTTAGCGCTTCCATTTCTCTCAGCAAAGGGATTTAATTAAACTCAGTTATACACGTAATTCACACATCTTTGATTGTTCTTTCTAAGCCCCTTTCAACATTGCTTTGGCTGCTAATTTGCAGCTTGCTTGGAGTGGAGGGGAAAGACTTATGCAGAATAAATATATTCAGTATTGTTTCTTTGTTTAATAAAGATGGAGCTGATAAACACATCCAGTAATTAGGGGAAACTGTATGTATGCCCTGGAAGAAGGAAATTTGGATAATAATAATTTCATAAAGTTAGTGAGAGTCACTATTACTCTATACTTATTGGCCCACAACAAATTGAATTCCTTTTTCTTCATGTTTGTTGGAGGTGTCATGGGTTACAGTGTTTCAGAATCTGCATTTGATTTAAATTAGACTGAATGCTAAGTTCTTCACTAGGTAAATGCATTATAAAGGAAAGAAGAGAATTGGCGATCTCTGCTGAATTTCAGTTATCCAAAACCAGATTTCAGACCATTCATCTACTTAGAAACCATTGATAGCTCTCCACTACCCAACGAATAACTCCTATAAAAGCAAATTTGGTGAAATTTGCTTCCATAATTTGGCCTGATTCTAACTCTCCAGAGACTAAACACTCTTATGTCTAGTCGTATTAATCTGTGGCTTTTCTTCAGACCCTGCGTGTTTCCCCTTGTCTGCTATTGTCAGCTTAATCAATCCTTTATGCTGTGTAGCACAGTGGTTACAAGCACAGCCTCTGTGTTTCAGACTTGGCTCTACTGCTTAGCAGTTGAGCAGTCTTGGACAAATTTCTTAATCTATCAGTGCCTCAGTGTATGTATCAGTAAAATGGAGCTAATAATAATATTTATCTCCTAGTGTTGCCATGAGAATGAAGTGGAATATTGCATATAAACTGCTTAAAACAATGCTTGGCTCATAGCAAGCATGCCATAAGTATTAGCTCTGATGCTAATGGCGATGATGATGATGATGGTCATGATGGTGAATGGAATGCCCTTCTCCAGCATCTACTTATTAAAAACTTTGCTCATTCTAGGTCAATTCAAATTCCACCTTCTCTAAGAAGCCATCCCTCACTTCCCCGTATTTCTAGTTTGTATTTATTTAAGTGGACTAAAATACATGTTGAAGAGTGATGGTATATGGGAGAACATAAGTAGGACCAACTAGCTTCATGAAGAAACTGAATTTTGATTGAAATTTTCTAATGCAGTGGTCATTAACGTAAGTTAACAGAGAGAAAAATGGTCAATCTGAGTGAAGAGAAAGATGGGGTGATGTAAGATAGGAAAAAGCAGAGCGTTTATAAGGAAATGTCATGGGTTTCTGTTTGGCTATACATAAAGTTATCTGAGGGAGGATGTGATTCTTATGCTGAGGAAACAGGACAGGGCTAGAGAGATTATCTCTAGCTGTGTTGTGAAATTCCAGTGAACAGACCTTCAGAGATCTTTCACTTTCTTCCATTACCTGTCTATTTTATTTTTATAAATATTTGTGTGCAGCACACTTTTTTTTTTTAAAGATTTATTGATTGATTGCTTGATTGCTATTTTGGGTCTTCGTTTCTGTGCTAGGGCTTTCTCTAGTTGCGGCAAGCGGGGTTCACTCTTAATCGCGGTGCACGGGCCTCTCACTATCGCGGCCTCTCTTGTTGCGGAGCACAGGCTCCAGACACGCAGGCTCAGCAGTTGTGGCTCACGGGCCTAGTTGCTCCGTGGCATGTGGGATCTTCCCAGACCAGGGCTTGAACCCGTGTCCCCTGCATTAGCAGGCAGATTCTCAACCACTGCGCCACCAGGGAAGCCCCCTGCAGCACATTTTTATAATAGTATCTTCTTTATATTCATAACACATTGATGTAGTTAATAGGAGGCAAATAAGATCCCTGTTTTATGGGAAGGTGACTCCAAGAAGTTAATCGAATGGCCCAGGTCTCAGACCCTTAGAAGGGATGCCAGAGTGTCCTTTACTAGGTCATTGATGATCATATGAAATAGTATGGTCCTGATACAGACAGTGTGGTACTCTATTCAGTTCTAGTGTGCTGAATACACTGTGCTGTGGGCTGCAGTAATGCAGCTATGTTTTTCTTTGGATTACCTGTAGTACCTCATCTGCATGTTCTGCACTCATTATAGTAGGATTCCTGTCGTGTCCCAACACTTTTTCAGGCCTGAGAAGGTAAAGCCTCATTACAGCCAGAATGACTTGGTCCCACTCAACTGTAGGCAATGAGGCTAAGAAAGCTCTTACTGAATTCTCTAGTTCATCCCTGTAAGTCAGACATATTTAGTGGATTTACCCATCTGCTGCTAAGATATAGAATTAATCTTCTACAAGGTAACCTATATATGGGCGCTCTGGACACACACAAGCCTATTCTTGCTGTGTTCTTTCTCCCCTCTTGAGTTTCTTATTTGCACAAGGATCTGAGGCTTCCCTGCATCTCGTAGCAGTTGACCAAGGTTCTGGTACTCTGCCTAGCCTTTACCATCACTGTTCTCAGAGATTATGTCCCCCAGGAACTGGCTGAGGTTTTGTTCTTAACTAGATATTCCACTAGTAACCATATACCACTGCCATTCTCTGTCTACTGAGTTTGGCCACCAGCACAAGCCACAGATTAGTCCTGGGGTTACTACACACATTGGACTCTGCCCACTGGGGGTCAATCCAATTCCTAGGTTACTTTTCTATAGACAATCTCTGCCCACTGCAGACTAGCCTGCTGGAGAGATCCCACTACGCTTGTAGCTTGTGTTTATACCCAAGACTCTTGAGCTGAATTTACCCCAGACCCTGAGTGTCCCTCTTTAAAAAATATGTGGAAAGAAAATGAGGTATTCCTCTATAGGCTGGTTGAATATTTAGCAGCAGTCTGCCTCACTTTCAAACCTCCCTTATTTTATTTTAACTTTTCTTTAGTAAGGATATATAATAATTTTTAAAGTATTTTAGATGTCATTGTTAGTAGCTTTGAAAAAAAACCCTTCTATTTTCTATATTCCAAATGTCTTCAGTTTTCCACAACTGTCATTGAAATCTCTTTCTGATGGTCTTTCATTCTTATTGTTGTTGTTGTTGTTTTTAAGTATGTCCCTTCAGCCATGTGTATTGTACAACCAAGCTTAATAGACAGACTGAAGTTCTAGGCTTTGAGCCCCCCAGTTGGCTCAGTCAAGACCGAAAGAGCCAACACAAGAGCTGATGTACGCAAGGGATGGATGTCCCCACTGGGAACATTCCAGTTAGGGACAATGACTTTTTGCTTGAGGAATTGCTGATTCAAATGTGTATGAGTTAGGCAGGGACTTGATTGCACTTGCAATGCAATGCTCAATAAACATTGCCATTGGAACTTCCCTGGTGTTCCAGTGGTAAAGAATCCACCTTCCAATGCAGGGGACAAGGGTTCGATCCCTGGTTGGGGAACTAAGATCCCACATGCCGCAGGGTAACTAAGCCTGCATGCCACAACTACTGAGCTCGCACGCCTCAATGAGAGAGCCCATGTGCTGCAAACTACAGAGACCACGCACTCTGGAGCCCCTGCACCACAACTAGAGAGAGAAAACCTGCACACCGCAACTAGAGAGAAGCCTGCACACCACAACAAAGAGCCCGTGCTGTAGCCAAAGTTCCCGAATGCCTCAACGAAGACCCCGCGTGCCTCAGCTAAGACCCAACGCAGCCAAAAAAATAAAGAAAATAAATAAATAAACAAATATTTAAAAAAAACATGGCCATCACCTTTCCCAGCATTGTTATCATCATTGTGAGCTGATATTCTTTAGGAACAAGCCTACACTTTTGTGGATATGCGTTTTAGGAATACATTCTCTGTGCATAAAGTGCTGTAAGATGGGGTGGAATAACTTTGTAAAAGTGAACGAGTTTTTATTTTTTAAAAAAATATTTTCTTTTATTTATTTATTTATTTATTGGCTGTGTTGGGTCTTCATTGTGGCGCACGGTCTTCTCACTGCGGTAGCTTCTCTTGTTGCGGAGCACGGGCTCTAGGTGCACGGGCTTCAGTAGTTGCGGCGCACGGGCTCAGTGACTCACAAGCTCTAGAGCGCAGGCTCAGTAGTTGTGGTACACGGGCTTAGTTGCTCTGCGGCACGTGGGATCTTCCCAGACCAGGGCTCGAACCCGTGTCCCCTGCATTGGTGGGCGGATTCTTAACCACTGTGCCACCAGGGAAGTCTGAGTTTTAATTTCTTATGTTCAACTTTGGTTCAGAGGATAAGTGAAGCAAACAACATGGTAGAAGGTGTCAGTTCAATATAGCAGAGGTGCAGCACTATGTGCAGAAATGGTAAAGGTCAGGGAAGTCAACTGACGTCAGGGAGGGAGCCAGGAACTCCACTGACTAATCAATCAATTGATTGTTTAGGGCCTTGTACACTTGGTGAGAGGAAAGTGATAGGAAGGAAGCCTTTACATAAGGTTTTTGAGGAAGGGAGTGTCGTGACCACACTTTCGTCCTAACAGGCTCCTTCTGTCTGCTGTGAAGAGAGTGGACTGTAAGGGCCAAGAGGGGAAGCCGGGGGGCCCCGTGAGGTCCTGTCGATGTAGCGCAGGGGTGAGATGGCTGTGGCTATGTTTGGAAGGTAGGCGTGGAGATAGTAAAATGTTGTATCAAACAAACACTGAACAATAATTTATACAAATAATTAACTTAGCATAAGTGCTAAAAAAGAAAAATGTTAAAATGCTAAAAATTAAACATATTAGGAAAAAGAATTTATGATAATATGGCAAAGAATGAGTAGCCTAATATCAATACATAAGGAACTTATTACATGATAGGAAAACATAAAGTCTGTAATAAAGTGTCCACTCTGCTTGCCTTTGTGAGCTGATTGATTGATATTTATTCACAAACTTCGTAACAGATTCTGGACAAGTATGCTGACTTTAAAAAAATCTTGGGACTTCTCTGGTGGCACAGTGGTTAAGAATCTGCCTGCCAGTGCAGGGGACACGGGCTCGAGCCCTGGTCTGGGAAGATCCCACATGCTGCGGAGCACCTCAGCCCGTGCACCACAACTACTGAGCCTGCGCTCTAGAGCCCGCAAACCACAACTACTAAGCCCACGTGCCACAACTACTGAAGCCCCCGCACCTAGAACCCACGCTCCGCAACAAGAGAAGCCACCGCAATGAGAAGCCCACGCACCGCAACAAAGAGTAGCCCCTGCTCGCCGCAACTATAGAAAGCCTGCATGCAGGAACCAAGACCCAACGCAGCCAAAAATAAATAAATAAATAAATTTATTAAAAAATAAATAAAATAAAATAAAAAAATCTAGTGACATCCAGAGAGAAAAGAAAAACTTTTTCAAAGTGGATGGAATTCATTCACTGGACCAGAAAGGGTCACTGTTTCTGAGAGTCAGAACAGTTCAAAATACTTGAGTTAAAAAACATAAATAGTGTGTTTTAATATAATCTAGATGATATAAATTGAAAATTTCATCTAGTTTTTATTGTTGTTGTTTAAAAATATTACCAATAGAATGTAAATTGGTGCAGCCACTATTAAAAAGTGTGGAGTTTCCTCAAAAAATTAAAAATAGAACTACCATGTGATTCAGCGATTCCACTTCTGGGTATTTTTCTGAAGAAAACAAAAACATGAATTCAAAAAGATGTATGCACGTCTAGGTTCATTGCAGCATTATATGCAAGAGCCAAGATATGGCAGCAACCTAAGTGTCCATCAACAGATGAATGGATAAAGAAGATGTCGTATATATAAAATATATGCAATGGAATACTCCTCAGCCATAAAAAGGAATGAAATCTTGCCATTTTCCGCAACATGGATGGACCTAGAGACTATTAGGCTGAGTGAAATTAGTCAGACAGAGAAAGACAAATACTGTATGATTTCATTTATGTGTTGAAACAAAACAAATGAACAAACATAAAACAGAAGCAGACTCAACCACTCGAACTGGTGGTTGCCAGAGGGGTGGGAGGGATGAGTGAAACAGGTGAGGGAGACTAAGACATAGGGACTTCCAGTTATAAAATCAACAGGTCATGGGGCTCTAATGAACAGTGTAGTGAATAGAATCAATAATATTGTAGGAGCTGTATATGGTGACACATAGTAACTAGACCTGCAGGGGTGACCATTTTGTAATGTGTAAAAGCAGTGAGTCACTATGCTGTACACCTGAAACTAATATAAGATTGTAAGTCAACTATGCTTCAATAAAAAAAATTCCCAGTGGAATATTTTATATGTGAAGAATCTAGAAAACTGAGAAGAAAGGCAGACCAGTGTTGCTGGACCTCAACTAGGGGCAGAACGGGCGGATGGGTGCCGCCCAGTGGACGCGGGCTGGAGTGGGAGACGGGGGTACAGAGAGAAGTGACAGAAGTCACGAGATAGCTGCCCAGACGAGGCTATAAGCTCTGGGGAAACACCCCTAGTTGCTCCCAGAAATCTTCTCAGGAGATTTACTAGAGGGTGTATTGTCTTGTTATCCTAATACATTTCCCACCCAAACAGTTATTCTTCTGCAAAGCAGAGTAAAACACCCCTGAAAATAAAGGTCATATTTACGGAGGCTCGAGCCGGAAAACCAACCAAAGTAGATGGCTTGTTCACCTCTACAGACAACTCAAGGGCGTAATTCATACCGACAGCGTCTGAGACTGCTGGGTTACAAAAGGCCTTCTTCACACTTCAGAAGGAGCCAGGAGACGCGCCCAGTACAGAACCCATTCATGAGTCCACGGGCAGGTAGAAAGCCATCATCAAATCCTCCTCGGCCCCCCACCCCGGCAGCTCCACTTACTAGATGTATGAGCACTGCGGCAACCTTGTCCTCAGCTTTGTATTGTGAATAGTATATTTAAAAATAAATATTTAGTGCTCAGAGCGCTGCTTCAAAAATCTGTATTATAATTAAATTAGCTATTGAGAAAAGAGGTAGCAGCTTGCAGAGTCACTCTAAAATAAAAAAACCCAGTGAAGACTATGTATATAACACACACACACGCATGTTATTTATAAGATAGTGCAGGGTTTCCCTGGTGGTGCAGTGGTTGGGAATCCGCCTGCCAATGCAGGGGACATGGGTTCGAGCCCTGGTCTGGGAGGATCCCACATGCCGCGGAGCAACTGGGCCCGTGAGCCACAACTACTGAGCCTGCGCGTCTGGAGCCTGTGCTCCGCAACAGGAGGGGCCGCAATAGTGAGAGGCCCGCGCACCGCGATGAAGAGTGGCCCCCGCTTGCTGCAACTGGAGAAAGCCCTCGCACAGAGGCGAGGACCCAACACAGCCAAAAATTAAAAAATAAGTAAATAAATAAATTTATTAAAAAAAAATAGTGCAAAAGCTGTATTGGTGAGGGAGTGAGGAGAGATGGAATCATACAGTTTGAGCATTAAGACTGCATCTCTTAAATCCTCCTGCAAATCTGCTCTCATCCTCGTGGGGGAAATCAGAATGAACTATGAACTCTGGTGTTTCGCTTTGTGTTCTTTCTTCTGAGTGGTGTTTCTGAGTTGGTTTGCCATCAAAAAGAACTGAGGTAGGAACCAAGCTGCCTTTGAAGACGCGAGCACAGTGCTGGCGGTAAAGAGGAGACCTGGGCTGAGGCAGGACCATGAAGTCCACCTCGTGTTTATGCCAAGACGTGCTGTCTAGGAAGACGCCAGATTTGGACCACTGCCTGGTGCAGCCTGCTCCTTCTCTTCCCTGACCCGTGACGCGCAAAAGAAACACACCCTGGATGATTTTTTCAAAGTGTTGAAATGATACTGCAAAGCCCTTATGACTGCTGGGGATGCTGGGGGGAACTAGCTTTGGGGAATTAGTGGGAACCAGGGATGATGCTGGGAGGAGGCAGGGACCACTCTGGATACGACCAGGGAACCAGCCTTCGGGGCGGTGGGTGTCCCTGCAGCGCCCCTCTGTGCCCTCAGCGCCCAGCCGCCAACACTGCCAGGCCCAGGCTGCTGTCCCCCGGTGCTGAATGGGCGGCATTGCACTTGATTCATGTCTGGAGCAGCTCCACTGATCTGCGTCCAACTGCAAAGGAGACTGAGAACATGGGGATCCAGACCTTTCGGCCATGTTTTCCCCACGATGCTCACAAGGTAGGGAATTTCTCGCCCAGAGGGATTCGGATGCTGGGCTATAGAAAACAAAAAACACAAAAACGACCTCCCAAAAATGTCACGAGACACCAGGCTTAAGATGCAGAATGCGGTTGATCAGTTAATTGCTGCCAAACTCAAAATATGGCAGAAGTTCCCATCGAACTGTGTTCAAATTCTGTGATTGCCAGTGAAGAAAAACCCCAGTCTCCAGTTAGAGAGGACGAGCCTTTTCCTTAATTCTGCACTGGTGTTCAAGAAGCCGTGTGCCTTCAGGCCAACAAGTGACACTTAAGCTTTTTTTTTTTTCTCGCCACTTCCTTTTGTGAGTGACTCTCTGGATCCAGGGCCACGAACAGCTGTGCCCCCTCGCTGGCTGTTGCCACGAGGGAGGGCGTCCCCTCCGCCACACACCCTGCGAATCAGCCTCTGAGCTAGTTCCGCTCGGTTCTTACTGCAAAGGAGAAGCTAATTAAAAAGCCAAACTAAAAGACCATAGATGTTTCCTTCCATCTTCACGTTCTGTAGAACAGACATGTATGTGGATGTTTGCATGATTTGCAAGAGAAAGAAATCCTTCAGCAGAGTGACCAGCTAAGCATTGCCCCCATGTAAACCAACCCACGTACAATGCAGAAGATGAGGACACACTAAATAAATCTGGAGTGTTCCAAACTGCATCTGTGCATATCTCATAAAGATTTAAATGGGAGAAGAAAGGGAAAATAAAGAAAAGAAAAAGTATGACTGTATGACTCGGGAGAAAGGTAAACTGTTTAAGCTATCTGGCATTTGATACCGTGGGTGATATCTTGCCAAGGGTATCTGTCAGAGAGATTTTTTTTTTTCAATGAAAGTGCGTATCTGGCAACCTTCCCATCCATGATTTGTGGAATGCATCTAGAGCACTGTCTCTGCAATGGGTGGTCAGCCGACTCTCCTAAAGTTTCACTTGACAGTTGCTTTTTAACAAACTCTAAGCCCCAGTAAGGCCTCCCAGACCTTTCATGTGTTTTCTCTTTGCGGCTGCTCACAGCTGACTCATGTCAGTGGTCACTTAAAGTCTGTTTTCCTTGTTATTTACCAAAGCGTTGGAGATGTGTCTTGCAGATGGCAGATTGTTTTAATGTTGGCTTATAACAAGTCATGTCAATCTGTTTGCACTTCAGATATCCTGAGTGCCAATTGAGCTAGAGAAGAGTTAACTCTTGGGGTGAGAAGTCTTTATGATATTTTAGAGAAGAAAAAAATAATACATATACATGTGTATATATATATGTAAATACACACACACATATATTGGTCTTAAGAAAACCCATGCTTTCAAAAAAGAGGAAGTGTGCTCTTCAGAACCCAGCAGTCGGGAGATAAAACTAGAATAATTCAGTTTAGCTACTTAGGCCTGGGGTTCCTCAACAGACATGATAATAGAATGTAAATATTGATATCCAGCTGTCAGCCCATTGGCCTTCCTCACAGAGGTTAGGAGAACTTGGCTTCCCTTGCTGAGAGCTGGCAAAGGACAGGCGGGAAATTCAGACAAGAATATATTTATCAGATTTTTCCTTCTAAGTTTGAGGCTTTAAAATAACCACAGAGGAAACGCAGGGCTTCCTCTCCGATGGGTCTTGCTTGCTCCACTCTTACCTTTCCCATCTGTCACAGTTCCAAGGGCCCAAGCGGTTGGATCCTTCTGAGCACTTTTCTAATAGGTTAAATTAGACCTGGACGGGCGGTACCTGACCTGACTTAGCTATAAGGCGTAGAGCTTGGCCTTGAGAGCTGCATGCTTGCCACTAACCTCCTCGCCTCCCACTGGGTCCCCTTGCCTTTGCTTTCACCCCACTTGGGTCTACCTTCCCCTTTTACAGCCTGAGTGAGTCTTCCAAAGAGCCAATCCTATCATGGCAGCCTGTATTTAAAGCTCTCCAACTGGGACCCACTGCTTAGTGGAGTCTTTTCATTTGGTTTGCACTCTGACAATATTCAAGTAAAGAAAACATCAGGTAATGGTAAGTGCTACGATGGAATAAAACACGATAGAGGGAGAAAATGACTGGGGCTACTCTACATAGGGTCAGGAAGAGCCTTGCTAAGAAAGGTGACATTTTCACAGAGATCCGAGTGAAAAGAAGTGGCCAGCCTTGTGCAGATCTGAGAGAAGTCCAGGCAGAAGGAATAGCAAAAACCCTGAAAGCAGCTATTTGGAGAACATTGGAGCCTGGGGCAAGGAAGAAGGACTGGGGTCTGTCAGGCAGTGGTGGAGCCTTGAAGTCTACGTAGATCTTCTATCATCATGATGGTAGAGTTTTAAGTGGGGGTGGGGGAAGTGGGGGGTGGTTATATAATCTGGTGTACAGTTTTGAAATATCTCCTTGGCTGCTATGTAGAGAATGAATTATGTATGTGTGGGCAGAGGGAGTGGAAGCAATGATCTCAGTGACCAGCCTGTCACAGCAGTCCAGGAAAAAGATGCTTCTGGCTTAGGCTTAGGGAGTATCAGTACAGTGGGGACAATGGATGGATTTGGGATGTGGTTTGGAGGTAGAGTTGACAGACTTTGCTGATGAGTCGGAGGTGAGGGAGAGGCCTATGCAATGATGGAGGGTTTTTTGGCTTGAACAACTGGGGAGATGGCAGTGCCATCTATTAAGGCCAGGAAGATTCGAGAAAGAGCAGATCTGTAGAGGGGGACACAGAGTCATGTCCTGATTTGGCCATGGGAGCTGTGGGATGGCTATCAGAAACCAAAGTGGAGGTGTTAGGCAGGCAATTAGATGTGCTATCCTAGAGTTTATGTCAGGAATTCCACGTTAGATTGGAACTAGAATGTAAACTTAAAAAGTAAAATGAAAAAGTGCTGAAAGAAAACTAAGATGGCTATTTTTATAATCTTAGAGTATTGTAAAAATACTGTTTCAAATCATAAAAGACTAACAGATTTGACTATATACAATTTTTTGAGGTATAATTGACATATAACATTAAATTAGTTTCAGGTGTACAGCATAATGATTTGATATTTGTACATATTGCAAAATCACCATCACAATAAGTCCAGTTAACATTCGTCACCTTACATAATCACAAAACTTTTTTTCTTGTGATGAGAACCTTAAGATCTACTCTCTCAGCAACTTTCAAATATGCAATATAGTATTATTAACCATATTCACCATGCTGTACATCCCCATGATTTATTTATTTTATTTTATTTATTTATTTAAAATGTATTTATTTATTTATTTTTATTTACTTTTTGGCCGTGTTGGGTCTTCGTTGCTGTGCGCAGGCTTTCTCTAGTTGTGGTAAGTGGGGGCTACTCTTCGATGTGGTGCACGGGCTTCTCATTGTGGTGGCTTCTCTTGTTGCGGAGCATGGGCTCTAGGTGCGCGGGCTTCAGTAGTTGTGGCACGCGGGCTCAGTAGTTGTGGCTCACGGGCTCTAGAGCACAGGCTCAGTAGTTGTGGCGCACGGGCTTAGTTGCTCCGCGGCATGTGGGACCTTCCTGGAGCAGGCCTCAAACCCGTGTCCCCTGCATTGGCCAGCAGATTCTTAACCACTGCGCCACCAGTGAAGTCCCGATTTATTTATATTATAACTGGGCGTTTGTACCTTTTGGCCTCCTTCACCCATTTCACCCTCCCACCAGCCCCCAACCCTGGCAAACACCAGTCTGTTCTCTGTACATATGAGCTTGTTTTTTTGTTGTTGTTTTTAAGTGATATACGGTATTTGTCTTTCTCTGACTTATTTCACTTACCATAGTGCCCTCAAGGTCCATGTCACAAATGGCAAGATTTCATTGTTTTATATAGCTGAATAATATTCCACTGTATAATATATACCATATCTACGCATCCATTGGTGGACATTTAAGTTGCTTCCATATCCTGGCTTTTGTAAATAATGCTGCAATGAACATAGGGGTGAATATATCTTTTCAAGTTAGTTATTTTGTTTTCTTTGGATAAATATCCAGAAATGGAATTACTGAATCATATGATAGTTTATTTTTAATTTATTGAGGAACCTCCGTACTGTTTTCCATAGTGGCTGCACGAATTTACATTCCCACAAACAGTGCACAGCATTCCCTTTTCTCCACATCCTCACCAGCACTTGTTATTTCTGCCTTTTAGCCATTCTGACAGGTGTGAGGTGATATCTCATTACGGTTTTGATTTGCATTTCCCTTATGATTAGTGATGTTGAGCCCCTTTCCATGTACCTGTTGGCCATCTGTATGGCTTCTTTGGAAAAATGTGTATTCAGATCCTTTGCCCCTTTTTAATTGGATTGTTTGGGGGTTTTTGGTATTGAGTTGTATGCATTCTTTATGTATTTTGGATATTAACTCCTTATCAGACACATGATTTGCAAATATATTCTCTCATCTGGTAGATCTTCTTTTTGTTTTATTGATGTTTCCTTTGTTATGCCGAAGCTTTTTAGTTTGGTGTGGTTCCACTGGTTTATTTTTACTTTTTTGCCTTTGCTTTTGGTGTTAGATCCAAAAAATCATCACCAAGACCAATGTCAAGGAGATTACCACCTAGGTTTTCTTCTAGAAGTTTTGTGGTTTCAGGTCTTACATTGTAGTCTTTAATCCATTTTGAGTTGATTTTTGTGTATGGTGTAAGATAGTGGTCCAGTTTCATTCTTTTGCATGTGGCTGTCCAATTTTCCCGACACCATTTATTGAAGAGACTGTTCTTTCCCCATTGTATATTCTTGGCTCCTTTGTTGTAAATTAATTGATCATATATGCGTGTGTTTGTTTCTGGGCTGTCTATTCTGTTCCATTGATCTATGTGTATGTTTTTATGCCAATACCACACTGTTTTGATTACTATAGCTTTGTAATATAGTTTGAAATCTAGGTGCATGATGGCTCCAGCTTTGTTTTTTCTCAAGTTTGCTTTGGCTATTCAGGTTCTTTTGTGGTTCCATGCAAATTTTAGGATTGTTTTTCTAGTTCTATGAAAAAAGCCTTTGGAATTTTGATAGGGATGGCACTGAATCTGTAGATTGCTTTGGATAGTATGGACATTTTAACAGTATTAATTCTTTCAGTCTCTGAGCATGGGGATTTATTTGTGTCTTCTTCAATTTCTTTCATTAATGTCTTAGAGTTTTCAGTGTACAGGTCTTTTACTATCTTGGTTAAATTTATTCCTAGGTATTTTTTATGTAATTGTAAATGGGATTATTTTTTAAATTTCTCTCTCTGATAGTTCATTATTAGTACATAGAAATGCAACAGATTTTTGTGTATTGATTTTATAGCCTGCAAATTTACTGAATTCATTTACTGGTTCCAACAGTTTTTTGGTGGGGTCTTCAGGGCTTTTTATATGCAGTATCATGTCATCTGGAAATAGTGACAGTTTTACTTTTTCCTGTTTAATTTGGATGCCTTTTACTTCTTTTTTTTGTCTGACTGCTCTGGCTAGAACTTCCAATACTATGTTGAATAAAAGTGGCAAGAGTGGCATCCTTGTTGTGTTCCTGATCTTAGAGGAAATGCTTTCAGTTTTCACCACTGAGTATGATGTTAACTGTGGGCTTGTCATATATGACCTTTGTTACGTTGAGGTATGTTCCCTCTATACTCACTTTGCTGAGAGTTTTTTTTTTTTTCTCATAAATGAATGCTGAATTTTGTCAAGTACTTTTTCTACATCTATTGAGATGATCATATGATTTTTTTTAAAATTTTATTTATTTATTTATTTATTTAGTTAGTTAGTTTTGGCTGTGTTGGGTCTTCGTTTCTGTGCGAGGGCTTTCTCTAGTTGTGGCAAGCGGGGGCCACTCTTCATCGCGGTGCGTGGGCCTCTCACTATCGCAGCCTCTCTTGTTGCGGAGCACAGGCTTCAGACGCGCAGGCTCAGTAGTTGTGGCTCACGGGCCTAGTTGCTCTGCGGCATGTGGGATCTTCCCAGACCAGGGCTCGAACCCGTGGCCCCTGCATTAGCAGGCAGATTCTCAACCACTGCGCCACCAGGGAAGCCCATGATTTTTATTATTTGTTCTGTTAATGTGGTATATCACATTGATTGATATCTGAATGTTGAACCATCATTGCATCCCTGGAATAAATCCCACTTGATCATAATGTATGATCCTTTTAATGTATTGTTGAATTCTGTTTTCTAATATTTTGCTGAGGATTTTTTCATCTCTGTTCACCATGGATATTGGCTTGAAAAAAATTTTTTTTCTGTGACATCTTTGTCTGCTTTTGATATCTGAGTGATGTTGGCCTTGTGAAACGAATGTGGAAGTGTTCCCTCCTCTTCTGTTTTTTTTTGGAAGAGTTCGAAAAGGATTGGTATTAATTCTTCTTTGAATGTTTGATAAAATTCACCAGTGAAGCCATCTGGTTCTGGACTTTTGTTTGTTGGGAGGCTTTTGATTACTGATTCAATCTCCTTACTAGTAATTGATCTATCCATATTCTCTATTTCTTCATGATTTAGTCTTGGTAGGCTGTATGTTTCTAGGAATCTATTCATTTCTTCTAGGTTGTCTAATTTGTTGGGATATAATTGTTCATAGTAGTCTCTTATGATCTTTTGTATTTCTGTGGTATCAGTTGTGAGGTCTTCTCTTTCATTTTTTATTTTATTTGTTTGAGTCCTCTCTCTCTCTCTCTCTTTTTTTTTTTTTTTTTTTGGTTAGTCTACTTAAAGGTTTGTCAATTTTATTTATCTTTTCAAAGAACCACCTCTTTCTTTCATTGATCTTTTCTGTTGTTTTTTCAGTCTCTATTTCATTTATTTCCACTTTGATCTTTGTTCTTTCCTTCCTTCTACTAACTTTGGGCTTGGTTTGTTCTTCCTTTTTTAGTTGCTTGACATGTAAATTTAGGTTGTTTATTTGAGATTTTTCTTGTGTCTTAATGTAGGCCTTCATCATTATGAACTTCCCTCTCAAACCTGCTTTTGCTGCATCCCCCAAATTTTGGTATGTTATATTTCCATTTTCATTTGTCTCAAGGTATTGCTTAATTTCTCTTTTGATTTCTTCTTGACCTGTTGGTTGTATAGTAGCATGTTGTTTAAGCTCCACATATATGTGAATTTTCCAGTTTTATTCTTATAATTGATTTCTAGTATCATACCACTGTGGTCAGAAGAGATGCTTGATATGATTTTAATCTTCTTAAATTTATTAAGACTTGTATTGTGGCCTAACATATGATCTGTCCTGGAGAATGTTACATGTGCCCTTGAGAAGAATATGTATTCTGCTGCTTTTGGATGGAAAGTTCTGTATCTATCTGTTAAGTTCATTGTATCTAATGTGTTGTTTAAGGCTGACATTTCCTTATTGATTTTATGTCTGGATGATCTATCTACTGATCAAAATGGAGTATTAAAGTCCCCTATTATTGTTGTATTGCTGTCTATTTCTCCTTTTAGATCTGTCAATATTTGCTTTATATATCTAAGTGATCCTATGTTGAGTGCATAAATAGTTACACATGTTATATCTTCTTGTTGGATTGACCCCTTAAGATTACGTATGTCCTTTGTCTCTTTTTAGTCTTTATTTTAATGTCTATTTTGTCTAAATATAGCCATCCCAGCTTTCTTTTGGTTTCCATTTGCATGGAATATTTTTTCCCACCCCTTAACTTTCAGTCTGTATGTGTTCTTACATCTGAAGTGAGTCTCTGTAGGCAGCATATAGATGAGTCTTATTTTTTTAACCCATTCAGCCACTCTATATATCTTCTGATTGGAGAATTTAGTCCACTTGCATTTAAAGTAACTATTGATAGATACATACTTATTGCCATTTTGTTCATTGTTTTCTGGTTGTTTTGTAGCTCCTGTCTGTTCCTTTCTTCTTCTCTTGTGCTATTCCTTTGTGGTTTGATGACTTTCTTTAGTGGTATGCTTAGATTCCTTTCTCTTTCTCTTTTGCATATCAACTATAAGTTTTTGCTTTGTGGTTACCATGAGGTGTACATAGAACAACTTATATTTGTAAGTCTATTTTAAATTATTAACAACTTAAGTTTGAATGCATTCTAAAACTCTATATTTTTACTCCCCTACCCCCATTTTTATGTTTTTGATGTCACATTTTACATCTTTTAATCTAATGTATCCCTTAACTAATTATTTTTGTCATAATTATTTTACTACTTTTGTCTTTTAACCTTCATACTAGCTTTATAAGTGATTCATCTACCACCTTTACAACATTAGATTTTTCTAAATTTTACTATATATTTACCTTTTCCAGTGAGGTTTATACTTTTCATATGTTTTCCTATTACTAATGAGTACCCTTTCTTTTCAGCTTAAAGAAGTCCCTTTATCGTTTCTTGTAAGGCTGGTCTAGTGGTGAAGAACCCCATTAGCTTTTGCTTGCCTGGAAATCTCTTTTTCAATACTGAATGGCTGCTGGGTAGAACATTCATGGTTGGAAGTTTTGTTTTTTTTTTCTTTAGCACTTTGAATATATCATGCCACATCCTTCTGGCTTATAAAGTTTCGGCTGAGAAATCTGCTGATAGTCTTATGAGGTTTCCTTTGTACATAAGAAGTTGTTTTCCTTGTGCTGCTTTTAAGATTTTCTCCTTGTCTTTAACTTTTGACATTTTAATTATGTGCCTTGGTGTGGGTCTCTTTGGGTTCATCTTATTTGGAACTCTCTGCATTTCCTTCCCCAGGTTAGGGAAGTTTTCAGCCATTATTTCTTCAAATAAGTTTTCTGCTCCTTTCTCTCTTCCCCTTCTGGGAATCCTATAATACAAATGTTGGTCTTCTTGATGTTGTCCCATAAGTCCCTTAAGCTATCTTCACTTTTTTTTCATTTTTTTTTCTTTTTGCTGCTCTAATTGGGTGAGTTCCACTGCCCTTTCTTTCTTCTGCTTCATCTAATATGCTGTTGAATCCGTCTAGTATATTTTTCAGTGCAGTTACTGCATTCTTCAGTTCTGTGATTTCTATTTGGTGCTTTCTTGTACTTTTCTATTTCTTTGTTTAAGTTCTTGCTGTGGTCATCCATTCTTCTCATGAGTTTGCTGAGCATTTTTATAACCATTACTTTGAACTCTTTACCAGGTAGATCACTTATCTCCATTTCATTAAGGACTTTTTCTGAAGTTTTTTCTTGTCCTTTCATTTGGAACTTATTCCTCTATCTCTTCATTTTCCTTGACTCTCTGCATTGGCTTTCCATGCATTAGATAAAAGAGCCACCTCTCCCCGTCTTTAAGGAGTGGCCTCATGCAGGAAGTGAACCTCATCATTCAACACTCTTCTAGCTGTTGGTTGTGTTTCCTTTGTGATTGTCCAAGCAGCCTATTTTATTCTTAGTGGCTCCCAATAATGAAGGATGTGCCAAGACCTGTCAATGTCCCAAAGGGCACGATCTCAGTCAGCACCTAGATTCAGGCTGATTGGAAGTCAGACCCTCAGAAAGCAGCTTTTGAAGTATGTAAATATACATACAGTCCTGTGAGACTTCAAGCATAAGCCCTGCTGGCCACCATAGCCAAGCAAATTAGAGATGTTTCCTGACAACAGCTGCAAAAAATCAGGGCACCAGAGGAGGGTACAAGCTCCTATCCAGGAGATACCAGTGAACTGGAGTGAGGCAGAGGGAGAGTGCAAAGATGGTGACTGCCAACCTCTGTCCCCAGAGAGTTCTCCAGCAGGTCCCTCCCTAGATGTGTGTTAGGTTAGATGCCTGGCACTGAGGCCAATGCTTTAAGACAAGCAAATAAGCCTCTTTCACATAAAGTCTAGACACTGGTTCCTGGGGCAGGTGAGTCTGAGTGCAAGAGCCCTTTAAGAGCCTTTCTCATTTCACTATAGCTTGTGGGTCTTGTGGACGTGAGCCCTGCTGATTTTCAGGCTAGATGATTTGGGGACTCATCTCTCAGGTGCAGGTCTTAAAAGTTGGAGTGCCTGATGTGGGGTTCAAACCCTCTGCTCCTCAGAGAGAAGCTCTGGGATTTGAGTTCCCTCTCAATTGTGGGTCGCCATGCCAGGGTAGGGTTTATGGCAAGTTGTATCTCAACCTCTCCTACGCACTTTGTTGTGAGGTGTTTTTTTTTTTTTTTTCTTCATTTGCCTGACATGTAGGAGTTGCTCCACTAGTTTTTAGGTTTTTTGGAGGAAATTGTTCCATATGTTGCTGTAGATTTGGTGTGTCCATGAGTTCAGGATCTTCCTCTGTTGCCATCTTGAACCAGAACCAAGAAGATTTCCTCTTGATTTTATAAGCGGGGTTAGCTGGAGGAAGGAGTCAAAGACATCCTTTAAGGTTTCAAGCCTAAGAAACTAAGAAAAGAATGGTGCCAATCAGAGAAATAACAGAAAATCAAGGCATGGGAAAGGATGTTGACCTAAGAAAAGGGATGAGTTTGGTTTTAAACAGGTTGAATTTCAGGTGACAGCATTTATCCAGATGACTTAGGGATCTCAGGCAAGTGGAAGTGTGAATCTGAAGCTTGGCGATGTCAGAGCCAGAGGCATAGATTTGGGACTGGTCCATAAAGAGGCCATCAAAGCCGACGCAACTGCTCAGGGGACCACAGAGAAGAGCTAGATGAGAACAAGGCTGATCCTTGAGCATTGTCCACACTTCCGAGTCTGAAGGAGGCAAGTAAATCACTAAAGAAGAGATGAATATTCAAAAAAGTAGAAGGAGAAACAGGACAGGGTAGCATCACTCACGAGAGGACAGTTTCAATGTGAGGATAAATAACCAAAGTTGACATGTGGCTAGAATAAGCATGGTGCTGAGGTCAGAAAGGACTTTTAGGAATCACATAGTTCAAGTCCTCATTTTGTAGGTGAGGCCATTGGGTCTTAAAGAAGTTAATTATCCTACCCAAGATAACAGATACTGAGGTACACCAATGTAATTTTATCTCTGCCTCCTGTTCTTTCAGCTAAACCAAACCCTGCCATCTTGCCATTTTTCTAATTGTCATATTATGTAATCTATAATACACCATATTTAAGCTCTTAGAGGCAGGGACCATATTTTTTAAAGAAACTAGATGAGAAGAACTCAACGCAGCCTATTATTGTCCATAAAAAATGGTTCATGATATTATTGTATCAAGTTCAGGATGATCCTATGTCATTAACTGGAGAAGTCTAGCAATGAGATAAACAGATTAATTGGAGAACTCTAGTAATAAGATAAACAGAAAAAGAAAATACATTTTATTTTACAAATATGAATTATTTTCCTCATTACGAACTGGCAGACATTTATTTTAATAAAAGAAAGAAAATGTAGAAAAGTACATATAAGAAAATAAATATCACTGATAATCCTACCACAGACAATTACTCTTAGTATTTTAGTGATTTTTTTTCTCATGTTGTGTCTATTGGTTTATACATTCGAGGTCATACACAAGAGACAATTTGTTTTCTGTTTTTTCTGTTGATGTTATATTACGAACATTTATTGTAGCTGACACTCATTTTTTGTGATTTCTTTTTTTTCCTTCTAGTTTTACTGAGATATAATTGACATATAGCACTGTGTAAGTGTAAGGTGTGCATGATTGACTTACCTACAACATAAAATGATCATCACATAAGTTTAGTGAACATCCATCATCTCATACAGATACACAATTAAAGAAATAGAAAAAATTTTTTTCTTGTGATGAGAACTCTTAAGATTTCCTCTCTTAACAGTTTTCATATATAATACACAGCAGCGTTAATTAAATTTATCATGTCGTACGGTACATCCCTAGTACTTATTGTGTCTGACACTCTTAAATGCCTCCTTGTACCTACTCTTACCTTCTTCATTACTAACAGAACCATGAATTTGTTTAAGGAGAAATTTAGTTCTTTTCAACGAAAATATTCACATTCATACAGCCCTTTGCAGCTAGGGGTGATGATGCGATGTAGTTCTAGACAGTGACACCTAAGGAGAGGTTGCTGGTGGTGGGAGCAGGGGCTTCTGAGAAAGCTTTTAAAAGGAACAGACTCAGCTGGCATGTTACTTGTGGCCTTTTGTCCCTTCCCTCTTCTTCCTGTCTGGTATGCATACATGATACGCTGAGGGTAAGGGGTACAGCAGCTACCTACCTTTGACTGTGAGGATGAATGCCACACAGGCCGATGGTGGAGATGAAGGATGGAAAGATTTTGAATCCTTGGTTATATCATCAAGCATCCATATCAGCCCTGGACTGTATTTCTCTATACTTCTTGATGTGTAAGATAAAGACTTTAAACCTCAGTTGTGTCAAGTTCTGTATTACTTCCAGCCAAAAACAATATTGATGAATACATTTAGTGAATACATTTTAAATGCTCCCCTTTGCATCATAAAATGCTGTTGTGCATTTAATTGTTAACTCACGCCTCATCTTCTTTCAAAAAAACGTTCTGAGGTAGCTTATAATAAATGGCACCAGTAGTACAGAACCTTTCAAACCATGGTAACAGAATATGATTGAATTAAGGGGAGAGATAGTTATTCTAGAAAAACTACACGAAGGAGAAATACTGGTGTTAAATCTAAAATTTACCTCCGAGTTTCTGGCACCGAACGCTAGTTATCTAACGGCTGAAACCATACCAATTTATCGATTTCTTCCTAGCACAGAGTTTTAAAAAATGTATCATGTGGATCTAACTATGAAAGTCTTTTAAAGCAGTTTTTAAAAGATGCAGCAATTTTATCATAAATTATCTAATACCAAATCCCAATAAAGGACAGAATTTAAAATATCAATCTATAATCCAGGTTAGTCCCTTCCCCCAAAACGTAACCTTAAATTGTCTGCTGCTATCTTTTGGGGCCTTTTTAAAGTCAAAACAGTTGAGAGAAAGTGTGTAAAATGGAAGAGAGTTTAAAGGACATGCAGGAAACCTCACCCTTATCTTCATAGTGTATATTTTCCTCTACATGAAGCCAGATCAAAAAGCGAGAGCTCTCACACTGGAACACCTTGTCTGGAGCCTCCACAGTTGCCTTCACCATGCTTGGCCTTATTCACCTGGAATGCACGGAAGGACCTTATATTAATCTCATACTGAATCAGCTGCCGCATTCATTGTCCAGGTGTGGTGGGGACATCAGCCACAGCAGTTCTCAGCATTCCCATGCAAAAAAGCAGGCAAAACATTTTTTTAAATACCCAACTATCAGGAAAAGCTTTTTATGTATTTGTTTGTTTTTCTGAAAAACTGGTTATGCTTTCTTCTTTTGGACAATGTAGATGTGTAGCTCATCATATTTCTCGTTTTTCCTTGGTTTCCAGGAAACTTAGATGCAAATCTGCAACCCAGCCTTTTCTTTAGGTCCAACATTTCTGCCTAGTATTTATTTTCACACTCACTTTTATTTATAATTTCAATAAATTATGTAATTTATATTATACATAATACACATACATTTTTATTTTATACATTATATGCATATATATATAATTTATCTCCCATGCTACCTATGTTTCCTCTGGATATTAATTTTTAAAACTTGTATTTCATTATATATGTGTGGCTTCACATCCTTGTTAGAATAAGGTAGAGTAGAAATAATTAAATACAGGCAGTCAAAATAATTTGTCCAGGTATGTGGTTATCTGGTTATCTAAATAAAAGGTTAGAACTAGAGAACCAAGGCATGATCGATTACCGTATACCTCTCAAATATTAGTAATGAGGCTTTGGGCCAGGTTTAGAGAGCACAAGCGTTGCGAACACTGTCTTTACAAATGCTGGATAGCAGAGCAAGGATGATAGGTACTATAAATATCCAGCTGTGCCTGATGCACTTCTAAATGGTCTCCATGTGTCATCTCATCTGCTTCTCACAGCAGCTCCCACCCCGCCCCCCAGGAGGTCAGTTTCACTGGGGTGGCCAAAAAGTTCGTTCGGGTTGCCCCGTAAGATCGTATCCCGAATGAACTTTTTGGCCAACCCAATATTATTATCATCACTGTTTTACAGTGAGGAACCTGGGTACAGGGAGTCCCTGGGGTTACCTGGAAGAACGGCCGTGGGTTGTTTAGAGACCCGCTAGGTAAATGGCAAGGCTGATTACTGCTATCTCAGGTAATGAGCCTGGGGGTAGTCCTGCCAGCACTCATCCTGGGAAGCATCTTTGATTTTTTGTTTTTTAGTTTTAATTTTCAACTATACAATATGGTGTCATCAACTATTGTCACCAGGTTTTACATTAGATCGTTAGACCTTATTCATCTTATAGCTGAAAGCTTGTACCCTTTTGTCCACCTCTCCCTATTTTCCCGACCCATCCAGCCCCTGGCAACCACTTTTCTATGAATTTGGCTTTTGTTTTTTTTAATTTCACATATAAGTGATACCATGCACTGTCTTTCTCTGACTTATTTCACTTAGCATAACGCCCTCAAGGTCCAACCATGTTGTCACAAATGGCAAGATTTCCTTCTTTCTTGTGGCTGAATAATATTCCATTGTGTATATATACCACATCTTTATCCATTCATCCATTGAGAAACACTTAGATTGTTTCCATTTCTTGGCTGTTGTGAATAATGCTGCAATAAACATGGGGGTGCAGATAGCTCCTTGAGATAGGGATTTCATCTCCTTTGGATATATACCCAGGAATGGGATTGCTGGATCATACGGTAGTTCTATTTTTAATTTTTTGAGGAAAGTCTGCACTGGTTTCCATAGTGGCTGCACGGTTTGGGGAAGCTTCTTTGACTCTGCTCAGCTGCTGCTCACTGGTACCTGGTTGAAAATGCTGAATCCTGCACCCTAAACCCAGGAGAGATCATCTTGGTCTGAAAGAACTTTCGGGACAAGACGTAATGATCATCCCCTTCTACTGTAACGGCACCTCTTCCTAATGCCTGTGCAGTGTTTGGCTTTGAGCAGGGCTGTAGCCAGACCAACCCTGATGATTTAGTTCCAAAACCCACCCTTAGAATCAGCGTAAAGCAGAAAGGTCACAGGGATTCTGGAGAGTGATCTCATCAACCCTCAGCTACCCGGTATGCGACACTTAAGCCATGTCTACCCAGAAAACCCCCAGGTTCCCCAGTGTAAGATTTACATTTAGGGTCTTTGGAAAAATCATATTGTCTCCAATCTGTGAGATGCTGCCACTTTTGTGCAATTTCTGCACGTACACAGTTGCCTCTCTCACGGCTGCACACGCCTGACAAGCTCCTGAAAACATTGTCCAGAGTCACCCAGCCAGACAGGCCATGTAGAAAACCTACACATTGTGGGCACAGATTCAAGAAATAAGAGCAGGCCTCCTAAAGTGGAGCCAGGAGCTGTAACTTCAAACAGAAATTATCTTCATTAGCCAGCGTGGAAAAACAACGAAGATGTTTGCGTTTCATGCGCAGCGAGGCCCTCACCATCACCCTGTGCTCCTGGGTCCCCAGCCCCTTTTTCAGGGGCGAGGAAGGTCCCTGGACCTCGCAGACCTCTAGCTTGCAGGCTGCAGCTGCAGCTCCTGCCCTCTGCCCTGTTCTTCCCCCTTAAGGGTATAACTGAGTACATCCCCCTTTTTGTTATTGCGAGACAGATGAGTCCCTTCACTTTCCCAATAAGGAAATAAATAGCCACGAACAAATGATCTGGTCGGACAGGAAATAGTGCCATTTCCCCAGTTCTTTCATGGCCAAGTTCTGTGTTTTAAAATAAATATTATGGTTGTCAGCGTGCTAATGAATAGGTGACTATTGCATCAGTGGGCTGGGAGGATAACGGCAGCCAATCTGATGCCCGAGGGTGGAGAGTAGTGGACGTTATTTCTCAGGGTCTGGACCTCCTCTGGCCACCACTCCCAAATCTGTAATATAAGACAGACTTGAAACATTTCCTTGGCTCTCTCCCAAATGCATTCGTTAGGCATTGCTGTCCTGAGGAGGCTTCAGGGAACATGTTCAAGTGCATGCTGCATGGGGGGGACAGGGAAAGGAAGAGGGGGCGACCCAGGGCAAACACACGACTGGGGGTCTCAGCCCTCTTCTGATAAGCCGGCCGTCGGAGGTGTGCAGGTTCTCCAGCTTCAAGGATGTTGTTGGGAGGTGGGCAGAGGTGGGGGGTTTGAGGTGGGATTTGTGGGCTTCACCTCAGGGCTTGGCTGCTTCCTCAGAGACACAGAGGGAGGCATCCTGTAGGGGACCAGGGGCCGTGAAGGAAATGCCGACATCATGAAAGCTCCAGTTTTGGACACCTGGAGCAGGCCTTTGCCCCAAGGGAAGAGCAAGAAAAAGTAGCATGGCCAGCTACCCAGAGGGTACCTGGATAGTGCTTCCAGATGACCTCTTCTGTGCCCAACCCAGGAGCGGTCTGAGCGCAGGGACATACCACAGCCCAATAGCCACCACATCCTACTCCCAGTATGTGTATTGAGGGGGAGGGAGTTGGGGTGGCATCTGTCCCCAGCCCTGTTCCCTTTCTGTGCTGGAGGACAGTGGGATGTGGGAACGGGGTAGGGCTAAGATGCTATCTCAGGCTGCAGCAGGAAGTCAGAGGTTACGTGTTCCAGGAGCAGACGCTGAGACTGGATATGGAGTGCAAGATATTTCTTAGGGGGTAACATCTGTGGAGGAGAAGAAAGGGAAGAAGCATTGGGTGGAAGGAGAAGTTTAATGCAAACTGAAAAAGCCTGGACCAGCCTCAGGACAGCGCTGGGGAGGGACTTGCCCATCAGAGCTGTCCTAAGTCTGGCCGTTATCCACCACCAGCCCCACAGGACCAGAATCCTTATCGCTTTCTGAGACATCAACATCACCTCGAAGCGAGGCTACCCTGACTTTCACCTGTGGCATCTTGTTCGGTGGAGCTTCGATAAACTGCATAGTGATAGGGATTGTCATCTTTTACTCTGAATTCCACCCTGAGATGGACACATCCCGGGCAGCCTCCCTTGTGACCGACAGACATGGACGTGCAGTGGGAAAGAACCACACAGATGGAGAAAGACTTGCCCCCAGTGTAGCACATCTGAGTTAACAATGAACTTCAAAGCTTCACGTGAATAAAACTACGTGCTAGCCATAGAGTACGCATTGGCTTTTTGTAAATTTCTAAAATCAGATATTTGAACAAGCACAAGTATATGAAAGCTTGCTACAGTGTATTAATCAGGGTTCATTCTGTTTCTCATCTACAAGGTGAGAAACACCATCAAAGCGACAGCCCGGTCAGCCTCTCTCTGGGCTTCACAGCTGAGTCCTACCTCAGCCCACTTTAGGCAAAGGTCTGGCCCGGTTGTCTGTTTCACAACCGCAGGAAACAGTTCAGGGTTATCCGTGGGATCCCATCGAACCTGCTCCAAACCCCCACTAAACTTGGCCTTAGAAAGTAACACCTTGACCCCTCCAAGCAAAGAAGTGGATTGGGAACTCAAAGTTCTGCAGCCGCCCTCTCCAAAGAAATTTCTTCAACAGTCTCCTGGCAAAATTCTCTCCCACACTTTAGCCCTTGTTCTCTGAGTGGGTGAGGGAGTTTGAGAGTCATTGGCAAATAACTCCTGTGTCCCCACGGTGAATTCTGCACTTGGTGGCGGATGCCTTGTGTCTCGCTCACGTTGGTATTCTGATTTCCACTGTATAGTCCCCTTGGTTGACATCAAGGCCAGAACAGTCTCCTATCCTGTTCCACCTGCATGACCTTGTTTAATCCTACGGTCGTAATGAAGTAGATACCCTTATCCTCGTGTGAGGTACAGTGACGCAGACACGGTTAGAAGCCGCCTTGGTTGTAAAGCTAGACATTGTATTCAGGTCTTTTAGACTCCAGTCTGTGCTCTTAACTGCCAAATCGGCTCCTTAGTTTAAACTTAATGCAAATTGTTCTGAGGTCAAATATAATTAAATTGTTTGGGTTTAATTGGAATTATACTAAATGAAAAGAAATACAACTTGAAAGGAGAGCTGAACTGTTTTGTTGTAATGTGAGCTTGTTCGCTTGCCTACATTGCTGTAAGTCATATTTGCGAACTGCAAGGTTCAGGAACTCTGTGGAACAAATGCTGTTCTATAAGTGAGCCAAAGATGCCCTCTGTGCGTTGTTGTTTATTTCTTCACCTCAGGCCAAGACTCCTTAGCTCAGTGCCAGATTCAAATTTTTATGCATCCCGTTATTTTAAAAGTAATAAGCAGATTCCAGGGTCCACGTCCTTTGCATACCCTCACCCCATATCTGCTGTCATTGGTAAGACAGAGCCTGTGGTCATAAGGCCCCAGGCTGCTACAGCTGGGCCTGTGGAGCTCTCCGACCTGAGACTCCTGCCATGCTGCTGGTCCACGTCAGCCACTCTGGCCTCCCTCTGCGCTGGGAGTTTTCCTGCCCTCCTTGCCTTCTGGGTAGTGGTCCCCCACGCCGGAGCCTCTGGACAGACTCCTTCTGTGAGGGGCGTCCGCACATGCACCGCTGTCCAAGCATCACTCAGTGAAGCTTGTCGTGTGCTACTGCCTCTTGCAGTCGCATCCTTTCCCTTGATCAGCCCCAAATCCCTCGAACCCTGACAGATACGCACTAAGTGGGACAAGAAATTCAGGAGTAGAAAGCGAGATTACGCATTCTACTCTTATTTCTCTTCTCTTATTTCAAGCTCCTTAATCTCACTGATGTTTTCTTTGTTCTAGTTTCTCTAAGTCTGGTGGTGGCTGAAGGCTTGGAACATTTACGTCTGAGCACTTAGCTTGTACATTGACCTATCTAAGGCGGATCGCAACTTCCTAGCCTTGCCCTAAATGTCATTTGCAAAAGCATGGATTTGACATGTTGGTTCATGTTTCTAACATACATCATAAACTCAAACCTATTTTTTAAATAAATATATTTATTTATTTATTTTTGGCTGTGTTGGTTCTTTGTTGCGGTGTGCGGGCTTCTCACTGCGGTGGCTTCTCTTGTTGCAGAGCAGGGGCTCTAGGTGCGCGGGCTTCAGTAGTTGTGGCTCATGGGCTCTAGAGCACAGGCTCAGTAGTTGTGGCACACGGGCTTAGTTTTCTGCGGCACATGGAATCTTCCTGGACCAGGGCTCAAACCCATGTCCCCTGCATTGGCAAGGCAGATTCTTAACCAGTGTGCCGCCAGGGAAGCCCAAAACTATTTTTTAAAAAACCCACGTATGAACTAAAATAATCTTCGTACCATACTTTGGGAAGCACTGGCCAAGTTCTAACTCTTTAGGGCGACTCACACGGCCCTTTCAGGATTTCTCCCTCTCAGTTATCCCCTGGCACATTTGAGCTCTGGAAATACAGAACTTGCCCAAACTTACCATGCCATCGCATGGCTCTGCCTTTGTACATGTTATGCTATGTAAAGTGTCCTTCCTCTCTGTCTGTCTGGGATGAGACTGAGCTGGTCCGTGACCCCATGGAGAAGTCTTCACCACTCCCCACCTCCTCATTGGATCCTCTTCCCACCAACCCTCCTTGGTCAGAGTCCTCTGTCCACCCCCAGGCCTCCCCTGCAATGTGAATTTTACCCTTAACCACATGGCCTATTGTTTGTTTGCCTGTTTCTCTCTTCCTCATCTTCAGACCCACAGGAAGTTAGGGACTTAGAGGTTCTTGTATTCCTGGTGCCTACACTGAGGAGACACTCAGCAAATGTTTTTTCAATCAATGAAAGAGTGAGAGAGCAAACATCATGAAAATAATGGCTCTTCTGTGTTCCTTTTATTTTAATGGCATTTGTTGACCTGAAGTTTGCCTGTGGAAGTAGGAGGGGCTGGGAGAGGGAAGGTGAAGGGGAGGAGAAGAACGGGGGAGGAAAAGGGATCTCGTGGCTCTCTTTTCATGATGCTGAGTCCTTGAAAAAGTATAGGCTTCCATTTCAAGACAGAGAAGTGAGAGTTCCCATTTACTTCTCCTGTCTCCCAAGGTCCCACTGAAATAGCAGGAATTTTTTTTTTTTTTTAAGAAATGAAAACATAACAGAGAAAACAAGAAGGGAAGTCACCTTAGGACAGGAAGTTTGAAGAAATCCCTAATGAGGAAAGAGCAGGATAGGAAGCTTAAAGAGAGCAGAGAAAAACACAGCCCAAAGCAGCCCTTCCCAAGACAACCCCAGCACCTGACCCCCCAACAAATAAAAGAGTGGGAGGGAGCTGGCAGCTAAGCCGGGTGGTTAATTGATGAACTATATTTACAACAGCTGGGACAGTGAGATCCCTGCCCCTTGCTCTGCTCTTTCTCCTTCCAGAGCATCCTGGCTTGGCTGGACAGGGGCCTCTAAAGACACTTATTTGCCTCTTGGGGCCCCTAGAATGGGAGGGGCCTCAAAAAAAGCAAAGCAGTTTGCAATAACTCTGGACCCTCACAAGGAATAATAGAAGGGACAAAGGGGCGAAGTGGCTTTGTCCCAAATAGATGTCAAGTCCTCCTGTGACCAATTAACAGCTGTCTTTTTGGCATCTGGGGTTGAGATGGGGCAGCCTGCCTCCTTGCTGATACAAACATGCAAACCCAAAGTAAAGCCTGCCAGGGAACACAGCCTGCCCGTGTCCATGGGGCCCTGGTCAGGCCAGAAGCCCAGATGATGTGAACCTGAGGGGTGGGTAGTGTCGGAAGACACTTCACAAGGCTCTTTGTTCCTACACAGCTTGCTGAGTATGCCGAGAATGCAAGGCCCTGGCCACTCTTTAGCGTTGTACTTGTAGCAAGCAACCTTGAGGGATGAGATCATGTCTGCTTCTGGGATAAGGAGAAGTCTTGCTTACTGGTTGCTATAAAACAGAAGGTCCCCCAAGCTCAGTGTTCTACTCCTGTAACTCAACCCGCTGTGTGTGCAGATGTTCACTGAAGCCCCTCTGCATCACCCTGTGCAAACTGGGGCTTGGAACTGACACAAACATGCTGACACTCTGGATACTGCTTTTGTTGTGAGTTTAAAAAGTCTTTCATTTTGACCCAAGAGCCTTGTGTCTCCGACAGCATGCAAGAAATGGCAAGCTAACTTGTTACCTTTTGCAAGTAGAGTAAAATCTCAGACGTTTCATAGTTCTTTTTTTTTTTAATTGAAGTATGGTTGATTTACGTTATATTAGTTTCAGGTGTACCTAGTGATTCAATTTTTTTTTTTTTTTTTTTTTTAAAGCAGAAAGATGCCACTTTTTTTTTTTTTTTTTTTTTTAGCTACTTTATTTATTTATTTATTTATTTTTGGCTGTGTTGGGTCTTTGGTTCGTGCGAGGGCTTCCTCCAGTTGCGGCAAGCGGGGGCCGCTCTTCATCGCGGTGCGCGGGCCTTTCACTATCGCGGCCCCTCCCATTGCGGGGCACAGGCTCCAGACGCGCAGGCTCAGCAGCTGTGGCTCACGGGCCCAGCCGCTCCGCGGCATGTGGGATCTTCCCAGACCAGGGCTCGAACCCGTGTCCCCTGCATTAGCAGGCAGATTCTCAACCACTGCGCCACCAGGGAAGCCCCAATATTTTTATAGATTATACTCCATTTAAAGTTATTATATTGATTACATTTCCTGTGCTGTTTATTACATCCTTGTACCTTATTTATTTTATGCGTAATAGTTTGTACCTCTTAATCCCCTGCTCCTATTGCCTCTCCACCACCCCTCTCCCGACTGGTAACCACTGGTTTGTTCTCTGCATCTATGAGTCTGTTCTGTTTTGTTTGTTTGTTTAAAATATTTATTTGGCTGCATCGGGTCATAGTTGCGGCATGTGGGATCTTTCGTTGTGGTGGACGGGCTCTTCGTTGTGGCACTTGGGCTTAGTTGCCCTGCAGCATGTGGGATCCCAGCTCCCTGACCAGGGATCGAACCCGTGTCCCCTGCATTGGAAGGAGGATTCTTAACCACTGGACCACCAGGGAAGTCCCAAGTCTGTTCTGTTTCGTTATAGTCATTCATTTGTTTTATTTTTTAGATTCCACATCTAAATGAGAACATACAGTATTTGTCTTTCTCTGACTTATTTCATTAAGTATAATACCCTCAAGGTCCATCCATGTTGTTACAGATAGCATAATTTTCATTCCTTTTTCTGGCTGACTAATATCCGTGTGTGTGTGTGTGTGTGTGTGTGTGTGTGTATCACGTCTTCTTTATCCATTCATCTATTGATGGACACTTAGGTTACTTCCATATCTTGTCTATTGTAAATAATGCTGCTATGAACATTGGGGTGCATGTATTTTTTTCCAAATTAAGTGTTTTTGTTTCCTTCAGATATATACCAGGAGTGGGATTGCTGGATCATAACGGCAGTTCTATTTTTAGTTTTTTGAGGAATCTCCATACTGTTTTCCATGGTGACTGCACCAATTTACATCCCTCACCAACATTTATTACTTGTTGTCTTTTTGATGACAGTCATTCTGACAAGTGTGAGGTGATATTTAAATCTCATTGTGGTTTTGATTTGCATTTCCCTGATGATTAGTGATGTCGAGCATCTTTTCATGTGCCTGTTGGCCATCTGTATGTTGTCTTTGGAAAAATATCTGTTCAGGTGTTCTGCCCATTTTTTAATCTGGTTGGTTGTTTTTTTTTGATGTTAAGTTGTATGAGCTTTTATATATTTTGGATATTAACCCCTTGTCGGTCATATTATTTGCAATTATCTTCTCCCATTCAGTAGGTTTTCTTTTCATTTTGTTGATGGTTTCCTTCGCTGTACAAAAGCTTTACATTTAATTAGGTCCCATTTTTTCATTTTTGCTTTTGTTACCTTTGCCTGAGGAGACAGATCCAATTGCTGAGACTTATGGCAAAGTTTCTTCTAGGAGTTTCTTCTATGAGTTTTATGGCTTCCAGGCTTACATTTAGGTCTTTAATCCATTTTGAGTTTATTTTTTGTATATGGTGTGAGAAAATGTTCTAATTTCATTCTTTTACATGTGGCTGTCCCCTTCACAGTTGTTGACATGAGGCTGTCATTTGTAGGTGACATGACATGTACAGAGAAAGTCCAAAAGAATCTACAAACAAATTATTAGAATAAATAAGAGAATTTAGCAAGGTTTCAGGATACAGGGTCAATTACAGAAAAATCAATTTACTTCTAAATACTAGAAAAAAAATAGAACATAAAAATTTTAGAAATACAATATAAAATAGCACAAAACCCATCAAAAACCAAGGAACATAAATAACAAAATCTTCACACTGAAAGTGCAAAAACATTGCTGAGAGAAATTAAAGACAATATTTTTAGCAGAATGATAATATCATGTTCACAGATTATTAAGATGTCCTTCTGCCCAAAATGATCTATAAATTCAATTCAATTCCAACCAAAATTCTAGCAGGTTATTTGTGAAAATTGACAAGGTGATTTTAAAATTTATATAGAAATGCAGAGGACCTATAATAGTCAAGGGAATCTTGAAGAACAAAGATGGAAGGCTTTAACTACCAGATATCAATACTTATAAGTTTATAATGATTAAGAGTGTGGTAAGGATGTACAAATAATCAAATAGATACATGGAATGCAATTGAGATCCAGACAGAGGTGACAGAGGTGACATTAACTATAACTCAGTGGGAGAAGGGATAGTCTTTTTAATAAACAAGAATGCTAGGTCAAGTAGACATATACTTGAAAGAAAAAAGAATTTTGACCTCTAGTTCATACTGTACACAAAAATTAATTCTAGATAAATCTTAAACCCAAATATGAAAGGTGACACAGCAAGAGACTATTTTTATGACTTTTGGGCAAATAAAGATTTCTTGTAAGGACAAAAAAAGATTGATAAATTGAACTCCTTGTTATATATCCAAGAGATATGAGTTCTTATGCCCGCAAAATGACATTCAAGAATGGTCATAGCAGTATTATTCATAATAAACAAAAACTGGAAACCACCCAAATGTCCATCAACAATATAACAGATAAATAAATTGTGATATAGTCATATAATGGAATACTACACAGCAATGAAATGTAAACCATGAATGAATCTCACATACATTATGTTGAATGAAAGAAATCTGATTGAAAAGAGTATATACTATATGATTCCATTTACACAATGTTAAAGGACTTGCAGAACTCATCTATGTTGATAAAGGAGAAAAGTGTTTGTCTTGGAGGGAACAGTACTGAGTGGGAAGGGGTAAGAGGGAGCCTCATAGGAGCTGAAATGTTCTCTGGCTTGACTCGGGTAACAGCAGTAACGTGGTTGTAGACATACATACAATTTCTTTGAGTCGACTTAAGATTTGTATGCAACTTACTGAATGCAAGTTATACCTAAATTAAATGGAAAAAAAAAAAGAATTAACATACTAAGTATGTTATCTAAAGGTATAATGTTACTTTTTTTTAAGTTACTTTTTAAAAAAAAAAAAGAAGAAGAGCCACTATCAGGATTGACTTGAGAAAGGAGAATTTTACTTTTTATTTTATGCAGTTCTGTGAAATTTGCATTTTGTTTGTTTAACTGTGGCTTTTTGTGGTACACAAATATTTCTTTAATTTTATAAAGTAGACTTTTATTTTATAAATATATTTATGTTATGATTTTTATCACCTTTCATATTATGTCATACTTAAAAGTATATCTCTCTAGATGGGTGAAGTTATGGATAATATTTTGCTTTTTCTACCTTTCTATATGGTATGATGCTATGTGTAACTTTTAAAAATCAGAGGAAAAAAACTTTCTTCAAAGAAAAAGGAGAAAAAACATTTAGAGAAATGTTGCCTACTTTTCCAAGTTAAAAAATATATATCTGGACCAATTTTAAAGAAAATCATCCTGAATTTTCAGAATAATTATGATAGTAAGAAGTGTTTTTATAGGGCAAAGACATTGTCTAATGTGGATTTAATGATAGATTTGTTCACATAGTTAGCACCTATCAAGTCAATAATTTTTTTAGAGTATTTGGATTAAGGGTAACAATTCAACTTAATTCAGCAACCTTTATTACGAAGTTGAAAGAATTTTGCTTTAAAAATACTCTATGATTAAAAATTTGTTTCCATTAAATAAGTTTTTTATGAAATTAAACTAGCTCACTTTTGGGGGAGCTAGGAAAGAAAAGTGCTTTCAAATTTGATAACGTTATCACTCCCACATATGTATACATGGTGTTTTCCTTATTTATTTATTTAAAAAATATTTTTTTCTATTTCTTTTTAAAAAAATTTTATTATTACTTATTTATTTTTGGCTGCGTTGGGTCTTTGTTGCTGCGCGCGGGCTTTCTCTAGTTGCGGTGAGCCGGGGCTGCTCTTCATTGCAGTGCGCGGGCTTCTCATTGTGGTGGCTTCCCTTGTTGTGGAGCACGGGCTCCAGGTGCCCTGGCTTCAGGAGTTGTGGCTCATGGGCTCTGGAGCGCAGGCTCAGTAAATGTGGCGCATGGGCTTAGTTGCTCTGCGGCATGTGGGATCTTCCCGGACCAGGGCTTGAACCCATGTCCCCTGCATTGGCAGGCGGATCCTTAACCACTGCGCCACCAAGGAAGCCCCATGTTCAGTTTTTAAGACGAACACTGAGTTGGCCAAACCAAGCCCATCTGCAGGCCACGGGTCAACCATCGTTGTTAGAGGGCCAGGCTCTAGTTCTAGACGGTGAATCTGTTTATTATCTTAAATTGTTGGTTATCAAAGCATATCAACTACTCTGGTGACAGGTGGATTTTCCTATTTGTAGATTTGTCATCACTTGGTATTAATTAAGTGCCTCTTAGTAATCTGATGAAAAATCAGAATGCAGAAAGAAAAAATAAAACAGAAAGGAAGAGAGGTAATGGAAGGGGAAAAAGACATCAGAGGCAAAGGATAATTTGTTAAAAAAAAAGGGAAGTGTCAGTACTGATCGAAATCAAATCAGTGCTACAATCTCAGTATTTTCTTGTCTCTTCTAAGGAGAAGTATATGTATATGATGTTTTTATATAGAAATCCAGAGACGACTTGTAAAAACTGAAAATAGTAAGCAGCTAGAAGGGTCCAGATGTTTGTTTAGGCTTCTCTGGTCTCCCCGGAGCCCAGCTCGTATTTCAGCGTGAGAGCACGACGCGTCCTTGGCCTGTGGCCACTGTTTGCATCACACCAAGACAAGCCTGGATCAGAGTTTTGGCCTGACAAACATTGTGTTAACTTATAATTTATTTAGAGACATTAATTGAACTGGGGTGATTAAAACCTTTTGAACGAGCAGAGTTTAAGATGGGTAACTCAGCATCTCTGCAGTTTTCTAATGTGTCTAAATGTCTACTGGTGTTCAAACATCTCTTCTATTAAACTTCCACCCTCAGTGTTAGCTTATTGATGGAGTTAGCTAAATTTAAGTAAAAATCATTTGGAAACCAACACACAAGTTCTCTCATGAAGTAACTGTAAACTGCAAACTCTAACCTGAATTGTAATCATACTTTCTAATCCCTGATGGGACATTTAACATATATGTGGTATTTCATGGCAAAGTTCTTCCTTGAAACAAAAAAAAATGTACTTAGGATTCAATGTATTTTAAAATATAATTTGCTCTCATTATGACTCCAACTAATTATACACCTCAATTAATTATGTATACTTAACAGCTATACCAACAATCATATGTGATATAACCTTACATTACAACACAGTATGTATATTTAATGTGCCAACATTTCATTCTTGTGCTCTGGGGTGATGATCTAAAAGTTACAGACTTAAAAATCAAACCGAGACAAATTAAAGGGGATTTTGAGCTCAGATTCCCGACTCCCTTCCCTTTTGATTCCAAGGCCACTCAGACAACTGTCCTTTATTGCTGAAGCCTAGAGGAGCACCGAAATACATCTGAGTTCTGGGGCAGAAGTTACAGGTTCAGAACATCACTGTATACAAAGTTAGAGCTCAAAAGTTATAAGAGGCTGTTTCTGCAGTGGGTCAGAGATAAAGACAATAGATCCCGTTGGGCTTAGGGTGAGGAGGTACCAGCTGCCTTGAGCAGATGCCGCTCTTCTAACATTGGCCAATAAAACTCATTTCTTCACCTACTGAAGGATTTTATACCTAAAGATATGAATCGGCCAAAAAAGACCAGTAATTGCTTCAAGGAGGCAGGCTACCAAATAACCAAAGCAGTTGGCACCCAAGAAGGCAGACTTAATTGAAGGGTTTTAGATGCTTTGCATGCTTTACATGAAGCATTACAGAAGGAGTGGGCAGGGCGATTGGGGTAGAAACGCGCGTGAGATGCACCCTCTTAATAGCCCTTAGATACGTTATCATTGTCCATTTAGAGTTAACTAGCGTATCACAAGGTTCAATGCCCCTCCTATTCCTTGTACTCTTTTTATTTTATATTGGAGTATAGTTGATTTACAATGTTGGGTTAGTTTCTGCTGTATAGCAAAGTGAATCAGTTATACATATATCCACTGTTTTTTAGATTCTTTTCCTGTATAGGTCACTACAGAGTATTGAGTAGAATTCCCTGTGCTATACAGTAGGTCCTTATTAGTAATCTATTTTATATATAGTAGTGTGTATATGTCAATCCCAATCTCCCAATTTATCCCTCCCCCTGCTTTCCCCCCTGGTAACCATAAGTTTGTTTGCTACATCTGTAACTCTATTTCTCTTTTGTAAATAAGTTCATTTATATCATTTTTTAAGATTCCACATATAAGTGATATCATATGATATTTGTCTTTCTCGGGCTGACTTACTTCACTCAGTATGGCAATCTCTAGGTCCATCTATTTTGCTGCAAATGTACTCGTACTTTTTACTTCTTCCTGTTGAGATCATCAAGTTAAAGCCCAGAGTAATGAAAAAAGTTAGTCATATCATGGCAAAATTTTTATATACCAAGGATGAAGTCTTACAATCTTTCAGTCAAAGAGAATGGTCACTTTATAAGGGAAACAAGTATAACAGTCTTTTCATCTTTAACACTGGGAGTTAGAAAATAGTAAAATCACATTTAGAGGAAGTGAGAGATCCAAGAATCCACTCCACAGCCAAGTGACAGCAAAAGAAAAGGCATTTTCCATGCACAAAGAGCTCAGAGAAATATACAATCATGTTCTCTTTCTGAGGAAGCTACCGAAGAAGAACTGAAAAAAAAAAAAAGTTGAAATCAAAGACTATCTCAAGACACGTGAAGGCAAACTGGTAATATCAAGCATTTATCCTGCCTTTCCTGTACAAACTTACCTTCATGTATTAGTTTTCTGTGACTGCCATAACAAAGTACCCCAGACTGGGTGGCTTAGATAGCAGAAATCTCTCACAGTTCTGGCGGCTAGAGGTGCAAGATTAAGTTGTCCTCTCTTGAGGCCTCTCTCCTTGTCTTGCAGACAGCCACCTTCTTGCTGTGTCCTCACGTGGCCTTTCCTCTATGTGCACATCCCTGGTGTGTCTCTGTGTGTCCCCCAGTCAGATTGGATTAGAACCCACCTTAACGGTGTCCTTTTAATTTAATCACCTCTTTAGGGACCCTATCTCCATACAGTCATATTCTGAGGTGCTGGGGGTTAGGACTTCAATATATGAATTTTGGGGGAAGCAATTCAGTCCTTAACTCTTAAGATAACCAAACAGTTGTTGAAGAAAAGTATTTCTTTATAGGGAAATTTGAATTAATAAACAAAGAAGGAATGATAGAATTAAATATAACCTTTTTGTAATCTGCAATGGATTAATGCCCTTAAGCAGTGGCTGGTAATGTCACAAGATAGGAGAATACCAGACATTATGTATCTCCTGATGGAATGTTCTTGTCAAAAAAATCAAACCTGAGTGTGAAGCCTCTATCTCTAACTACCAGTTTACAGGAACTCTGGGGAATGAGGACAAACATGTTAAACAACACCATGGAACCTGCAATCAGCAAAATCTATACAATGGGAAATACAATGGGCCAAGCAACTCTGTCACTTCCTATCACATAGACTTCCTATAAGCTTATTTTTCTTCCCATCTTGTTTGCTTGTTTTTTGTCTAACTCACCCACTATATTGTATATGGCTGTATCTCCAGAGCCTAAAGCAGTGTCTGGCATATAGTATGCGCTCAACAAGTGAATCTAGACACAGAACTTACACTCGTCAAAAAATGAACTCAAAATGGATTATAGACCTAAATGTATAATGCAAAAGTATAAAAATCGTAGAAGATAACATAGAAGAAAATCATGATGACTTTGGGAGTGGTGATGCCTTTTTAGATTCTACACCAAAGGCATATATAGCTAACCCTTGAACAATGTGAGTTTTAGAGGTGCCGAACCTCCGTGCAGTCAAAAATCTGCATATAACTTAACAGTCAGCCCTCTGTATCTGCCGCTCTGCATCCACAGATTCAACCAACCATGGATCAGGTAGTACTGTAGTATGTATTTAGTGAAAAAAATCCATGAGTAAGTGGACCCATGCAGTTCAAACCCATGTTGTTCAAGCACCAACTGTACATGAAAGAAATAATTGATAAGTTGGACTTCATTAAAATTCAAAACTTCTGCTTTGCAAAAGACAGTTTCAAGAAAATAAGAAGACAAGCCACAGACAGGGAGAAAAAATATCTGCAGAAGACACATCTGATAAAGGACTGATATCCAAAATATACAAAGAACTGTTGACATTAAGAAAACATACAACCCAATTCAATAAATGGGCCAAAGACCTTAACAGACACCTCACCAAAGAAGATTTACAGATGGCAAATAAGCATATGAAAGATTCTCCACAGCCAATATCATCAGGGAACTGCAAGTTAAAACGATGAGATACTACTACACACCTATTAGAATGACTAAAATCCAGAACACTGACAACACCAAATGCTGACAAGGATGTGGAGACACAGGAAATCTCACTCATTGCTGGTAAGAATGCAAAATAATACTGCTAATTTGGAAGGAAGTTTGGCAGTTTCTTACAAAACGAAACATAATCTTATCATATGATTTGGTATGTGATAAGTACTAAATACCTTTGGTATTTATCCAAAGGAGTTGAAAACTTAGGCCAACAAAAATACCTGCACATGGATGTTTATAGCAGCTTTATTCATATTTGCCAAAACCTGGAAGCAACCAAGATGTCCTTCAGTAGGTGAAAGGATAAATAGACTGTGATGTACCAAGACAATGGAATACTATTCAGCACTAAAAAGAAATGAGCTGTCAAGCCATGAAAAGACATGGAAGAGTCTTAAATGCATATTACTAAGTCAGAGAAGCCAATCTGAAAAGGTTGCATACTGTATGATTCCAATGACATGACATTCTGGAAAAGGCAAAACTATGGAGACAATAAAAATATCAGTGGTTGTCAAAGGGGAGGATGAACAGACAGAGCACAGAGAATTTTTAGGGCAGTGAGAATACTCTGTTTGATATTATAATTACAGATATATGTCATTATACATTTGTCTAAGCCCATAGAATGTACATTACCAAGAGTGAACCCTAAGGGAGACTAGAGACTTTGAGTGATTTGAGTGTTGATATAGGTTTATTCTTGGTAACATGAATAATTACGGAACGTAATGCACCTTTCTAGTGAGTGATGCTGATAATGGGGGAAGCTATGCATGTGTGTGTGGGGGGGTAAGGGTTATATGGGAAGTCTCTTTACCTTCCTCTTAGCTTTGTGTAAACCTTAAACTGCTCCAAACAAAATGTAAGTCTTTTAAAAAGTGAGAATGTGGAGAAATTGGAACCCTTGTGCACTGTTCATGGGAATATAAAACGGTGCAGCCACTATGGAAGTCTTCCAAAAAGTTAAAAATAGAAATACCATATCATACAGCATTCTCACCTCTGAGTATATATATCCAAAAGAATTGAAAACAGGATCTTGTAGAAATAGTTGCACACCCATGTTCATTGCAGCATTATTCACAATAGCCAAAAGGTGGAAGCAATTTAAATGTCTATGAAGAGATAAATGGATAAAGGAAATGTGGAATATCCATGCAATGGAATATTATTCAACCTTAAAACAGGAAGGAAATCCTGTTACATGCTACAACAGGGATGAATCTTGAGGACATTACGCTAAGTGAGATAAACCAGTCACAGAAGGACAAATTCTACATGATCCCCCTTGTATGAGGAATCTAAAATAGTCAAACTCTTAGAAACAGAAAGTAGAATGGTGGTTTCCAGGGCCTTCGGGAAGGGGGAAAGGGGAATTGTTCAATGGATATAGACTTTCAGTTTTGCAAGACGAAAAAGTTCTAGAGGAGTGTTGTGCAACAGTGTACATATGGATAACACTTGGAGTGTACACTTAAAAGTGATTAAGATGCATTTTTTACCACAATTGAAAAAATCCACCTCAAAGTTATATAATAAATGATTTTTTTAACATGGAAATTTATATAATAAATGATTTCATGTACATGACACTCTCAATAGGCAAAACTATAGTAGCAGAGAAAATAAGTGGTTGCCAGAGGTCTGGGGTAGGAGGCAAGCTGCAAAAAGCAGTGTTTGGGAAAGATGGAAGTCTTCTGTCACCTGAGTATGATGAGGGCTCCATGAACCTAGACATGTGTTAAGATTCCTTTCCACTGTGAACCCCCCCAAGTCAGTCTTTCTAAATGGTAACTTTTTAATAAAACAAAAATTGAGTACAAAATGCATGATTTGGGGTATATGATTTTATGACTAGCATGAAAATCTTAATGGTTCTGTTTCATATTGGCATTTAGGTCAGCAAATTACATGTACCCTTGATAGAAAACAGAGTCATTTTACAAGAACTCTACATAATAATGATCATTTTAGCTTCTGTACCATGTTACAGATTGCTTTCTGTGGCCTCTTCCAACATTGTTCTTCCTTTACTTGTGTTTTTTTCCTTTGAGTAATTTGACTTGAAATTGTTCCCATAAAAGCTATCATTTTATACTTTTCCTGATTGACTGGGGTGGGGGGGAATTTCTCATTCTATCCGTCCACCTTTTCTAGTGTTTTTCCTCATATCATGTTTAACACCTCCCACCTTGAAGTCACTTAAACATGTAATAACGGGTTCTTTTAAATCAGTCTTCTAGATTATTTATGAAGATGTTAAACAAAGCTGGGTTTGACCTTAAACCCTACCAGGTCTGCTAATCTAAACCAAAATCGTTCACTCACATGCTGCTTCACTTTAAAGTATTCATTGTTTACAGTCTTATCTAAGATACATTTCGTAGTATCAATAACCAAAGGAATTCATCTCCATTTCTCTAATGTGTATGCTACCAAATGCTTACCCCACAGTCCAGATGTTTTACATCCTTTTGTCTATTCATTTGATAATTGTAAGAAAAATGTGATCTCACAATCCTCTTAGTGGCCACCTACAAAGAAGCAAGGATGTGAATCCCTTAGAATCAGTTTGTTCCTAAGAGTTAGATAATAAGTCAGTAAGTAAACAGAAGAAATGAGCACTACAGACAGATGCATTATACAGATAAGCAGATCTTCTTCAGGTTGGAGTAACAACATAGAAGAGAGAGAGAGGAAGGAAGGAAGGAAGGGTGGGAGGGAGGGAGGGAAGGAGGGAGGGAAGAAAACAGTAAAGCAGAGAAACTTCTTATTATGAAAGGTAACAGTACATGAGTTCACAGACACAGTTAGAATTAAGCAAAGCCTGTGATGAAAAGCAATAGATGACACGTGATGTTTGGATGCAGGCACAAAGAAACAACAGAAAAGTAGAATCCAAGCTGCATTCTAATGAGAAATGTGGAAGTTTAAGGCTTTGAGCAAGATTCATGATACGATGAAAGAAACTAATTGAAAAGAAAAAGCATTTGGACCCATTCAGTTAAGACACAAATAACAGGTCCCCGATAAAATGAGGGGAGCTCAAAAGGAGAAGAGCTAAAAAAGTGAGCAGATGCTTTAAAAACAAAATTTAAATATTACTATTTATAGAGTGTCATAGAAACAGGTCTGGAACACATCTGAATAGGCATAATATTATCAAAGATGTCTTCCATCTGTAAAAAAGAATACATGGAATAACATTAAGCCACATTTAAGATACTGGTGACTCAGTTTATGGGAGGAGAATGGTGAACTCAATCGCTAATGGTGATAAGAAAAAGTATGTCTTGTTACGGTAGTTATAAACTAAAAAAATTACACGGCTCTGATTATGTCATTCCTCTGCCTAAAGTTTTTACATAACCCTGACTGGGTGACCGTCAAGGCCCTTTGCAAAGTGAGCTCACCCCCTCTAGCACCTCCTCATCTATATCCATTAATGCATAGTGATGCGTCTCATTACTACCTCACGACATTCTTGTAGGAAAGTTAATGACACAAAGTACCAAGTACGTGACACATAAGTGCTTCACAAGTGCTAATTTCCTTCCTTTCCGACTCTCTTTCCCAAGAGCCCTATGTTCTCCACACACCAGGTTATGAGAGCATGCTGTGCTCATAACAGTGCCGTGTCTGTTTCTCATATCCACTCTCTGAAATATCTTGATTGTTTTTAATTTAGCAAAATGCAATTTTTCATAGAGGCCCAGCTTTAATGTGTCTTTTTACCCTGCCAGGCAGAAATGATCACTATCTCTTAGCTGACCCCATAGCACTCTGTTCCTATTGCCAGAATTTCACCTATTTCAGTGTTTTCTTTCCCTCTGACCTCAAGCTCCCTGAGGACAGCAACTGCATATCCAGAGTGTAACAAAGTTGATCATTCATTTATCCCACCACTAAACACTGATTGAGCACCTATTATGTTACTAAGTATCATGGATACAAAGTTAAGAAGAAATAGTCATTGCTTTCAGAGAACTCCAGTCTGTTGTGGAAAAGAGGTACATAAAGAAATATTGTTAATAATGACTTCCAATGGGGTGTCAGGGGATTTGTGATTTCTTCTTAATGCTATTCTGGATTGTTTGCGTGTTTATAATGAGGATTTTGTTTTTAAAAAATCAATATGCTATTTTCACTTGGAAAAGAAGAATCGATGATAGAATTCTGTAAGGCATAATGGGAGCATCAAGGAGGAAAGCAAAGGGAAGGCAGCTCAAAAGAAGCTTCCTAGGGGATCTCAACAATGGGTTCCATCCATTAGAAGCACTAACGGGTGAGACAACAGATCTCAAGCCCGGCCCTGTTTCCCTACGCAGTGGTCTAAGAAGGCTAAACTATGCTCACAGGATTATTTTCTGACTTGACAGTACTTTGGTTTCTTAATTCATATCTTCTTTTTAAGAAAAAAATTTTATTGGAGTATAGTTGATTTACAATGTTGTGTTAGTTTCTGCTGTATAGCAAAATGAATCAGTTATACATATACATATATCCACTCTTTTTTAGATTCTTTTCCCATATAGGTCACTACAGAGTATTGGGTAGAATTCCCTGTGATATACAGTAGGTCCTTATTAGTTATCTATTTTATGTATAGTAGTGTGTATATGTCAATCCCAATCTCCCGATTTATCCCTCCCCCTACTCTCCCCCCTGGTAACCATAAGTTTGTTTTCTACATCTGTAACTCTATTTCTGTTTTGTAAATAAGTTCATTTGTATCATTTTTTAAGATTCCACATATAAGTGATATCATATGATATTTGTCTTTCTCTGAGTTACTTAACTTAGTATGATAATCTCTAGGTCCATAATTCATATCTTCCAAATTATGTGCTTTATTTTTTATTTATTTATTTTATTATTATTATTAATTTTTTCTTTTTTTTGGGCCCCTGCAGTGGAAGTGCAGAGTCTTAACCACTGGACAGCCAGGGAAGTCCCTAAATTATGTGCTTTAAAGACCCACATCTCATACCAAACAAATAAAAGTACTCCCAGACCACCCATCTGACTTTCTTGAACAATTCCAAGAGGACTTTCAGATTATCTTGTATCTAATATTCTCTCATTCATTAATTTAAAAATACTTACTGAGTACCACCAGTGAGGTGTACTATTCTGTGATCAACGATGGCTCATTAATTTCAATTATCTATCACTAAATTTTAAAATAACTTGTATTTTTATATTTCAGACACAGTTCCTTGATTTTTTTTTTTTTCTATGATTTGCCCACAGAATTGTCTCCTAAACATACTTGCCATTCCTCTTTGGCCCTTGCCACTTCCTATGTGTGACAGGAACATTCGTCTGTTATTAATGACCTAGATTCTGGAGATTAAAGGTGAATGAGACAGAGTCCCTGCCTTCAGAGGACTCACATTCTAGCCAACAGGGGCTTGAGTAGAAGAATAACTTCAGGTCTCCATATGGTACAATAGTTTCTTACAGGGCATAATGGCAAAACTCTCTAGGCACCAAAGTTAGAATCAGACACGATCACATAGTAGGCTTTACTAGGCAGAGCGTGATTGGGGAGAGCAATTTATTGTTTCTGAAGGAAAATACTTGGTAACGCCTTCTAAGTTCTCCTCCCCGCTAGGACGGTAGAACCACTTCAGTGGGTTCAGGTGAATGGAATCTGGTAGAAAGAACAATGAGGGGAGGGATTAGGTAAGTGGGTTCTGGTCCTTGCTGCCGGACCCTAACTAACTGTAGGGATTTGGACAAGTTTTATTTATTTATTTGTTTGTTTATTTATTTATTGTACTTTATTTACTTTAAGGAACATGGACAAGTTATTTAACATTATGGGTGCCTCATTTATAAAATACCAGGGTTGCTCCTACACTGTTGGTGGAAATGTAAATTGGTGCAGCCACTATGAAAAACAGTATGAGTTTCCTTAAAAAACTAAAAACAGAGCTACCGTATGATCCAGAAATCCCACTCCTGGGCATATATCTGGAAAGGGTGAAAACTCTAATTCAAAAAGATACATGCACCCCAGTGTTCATAGCAGAACTATTTACAATAGCCAAGACATGGAAGCAACCTAACTGTCCATCAACAGATGAATGGATAAAGAAGATGTGGTATGTATACACAATGGAACACTACTCAGCCATAAAAGGGAATGAAATGCTGCCATTTGCAGCAACGTGGATGGACCTAGAGATTATCGTGCTAAGTGAAGTAAGTCAGACAAGGAGACACAAATATTATATGATATTACTTACATGTTGAATCTAAAAAATAATACAAATTAACTTATTTGCACAACAGAAATAGACTCACAGACATAGAAAGCAAACTTATGGTTACCAAAGGGGAAAGGGGGGGGGGAGAGGGATAAATCAGGAGTTTGGGATTAACATATACACACTACTATATATAAAATAGGTAAATGAAAAGGATTTAATATATAGCACAGGGAACTGTATTCATTATCTTGTAATAACCTATAATGGAAAAGAATCTGAATATATAACTGAATCACTTTGCTGTACACCTGGAAGTAACACAACATTGTAAATCAACTATAGTTCAATAAAAAATAATAAAATAAAATAAAATACCAGGGTTGGACTACAGTTGTAGTTTTCAAGATGTTTTCCAATAAGTGCCCTCAGGATAGGAGAAAGGGAATATTGACCAGCTGGGTTCCTATCTGCCCACTCCTTCTTCACCCACAGCAGTTCTGCTTTAACTTTGTTTATATGTTGGGTTTCCACTTCCACTTTCTTTCTCTCTTTTTTTGTTTTTTAGATATAATTGACGTGTAACATTATATTGGTTCAGGTGTACAACATAATGATTGGATCTTATGCTTTCTTTTGAGGTGAGGTTTGACCTCTCAGATTCTTTTTAGTCCTATCATTCTAAGACTCTGTGAGTCTATAGGCCAAGTATTCATGCTCTTTTGTACACTTATATTAATAAGGCCCTTTCAGGTTGGAAGTAAGAGAGAGCAACAGAGTTTATCTCAGATGATGGGGGAACTCAGAAAGACCTAGAAACCATGTCAGCACAGTCTAGTCTCACTGAAGAATTAGACGAAGCTGTAGTAACCAAAACAACATGGTACTGCCATAAAAGCACACACATAGACCAATTGAACAGAACTGAGAGCCCCCAAATAAACCTATGCATATAAGGTCAACTAATATTTGACAAGGGAGCTAAGAATACTCAATGCGGAATTGATAGTCTCTTCAATAAATGGTGTTGGGAAAACTGGACACATGCAAAAGAATGAAACCAGACCACTACTTTACACCATTCGCAAAAATTAACTCAAAATGGATTAAGGACTTAAATGTTAGACCTGAGGCCATAAAACTCCTAGGAGAAATCAAGGGAAAAACTCCTTGACATCAGTCTTGGCCATGATTATTTTGGATATGACACCAAAAGCACAAACAACAAAAGCAAAAATCAATGAGTAGGACTACATCAACCAAAAAAAGTCTGCACAGTAGAAGAAATCATCAACAAAATGAAAAGGCAACCTACAGAATGGGAGAAAATATTTACAAATCATATATTTGGTAAGAGATTAATATATATATATATATATATATAAAGAGATTAATATATATAAAGATAAGAGATTAATATATACAACTCAGTAGCAAAAAAAAAAAAAAGCAAATAATCTAATTAACTCGAATAGAGCTTTTTCCAAAGAAGACATACAAATGGTCAAAAGTATGTGAAAAGATGCTTAACATCACTAATCATCAGGGAAATGCAAATCAAAACCACAATGAGGTGTCACTTCACATCTTTTAAAATGGCTATCATCAAAAAGAAAAGATAAAAAGTGCTGGCGAGAACATGGAGAAAGGAGAACCCTCATTCACTGTTGGGAATGTAAATTGGTACAGCCACTATGGAAACAGTATGGAGGTTCCTAAGAAAATTAAAAATAAAACTACCAGATGATCCAGCAATCCCATTTCTGGGTATTTATCAGAAGGAAATGAAACAACTATATTGTAGACATATTCAACACTTACATCATTCAGTGAAGCATTGTTCACTGTAGCCAAGACATGGAAACAACCTAAGTGTCCATTAATGGATGAATAGATACAGAAGATGTGAAAACACACACACACACACACACACACAGAGGAATATTATTCAGTCATAAAAAAGAAGGAATTCTGCCATTTATTAAAGCATTGGATGAACCTTGAAGGCGTTATGCTAAGTGAAATTAGTCAGACAGAGAAAGACAAATACTGTACGATCTCACTTATACATGGAATCTAAAAGGCTGAACACGTAGAAATAGAGTGGAATGGTAGTTGCCAGGGGCTGGGGGGGTTGGGGAAATGGGAAGATATTTGTCATAGGGTACAAACCTCCAGTTATAAGAGGAATAAGTTCTGGGAGTCTAAGGTACCGCATGGTGGCCTTAGTCAACAATACTGTCTTGTATTCTTGAAAGTTGCTAAGAGAGTAGATTTTAAATGTTCTCATCCTAACAACAAAAAATTATAATTATGTGAGGGGAAGGATGTGTTAGCTAACCTTACTGTGGTATTCATTTCCCCATATATACACGTATCAACTCATCACGTTGTACACCTTAAACTTACACAATGTTATACCTCAGTAAAGCTGTGGGGTGGGGGGCATGAAGGCCCATCCTATCCCAGTGGTAACTCCTGGTGTTCAGTAGTTCTGGAGACTGGGCACCAAGTGGGCTTCAGTGCCGCCCATTCTGGTGGCTCTGCCATACTCATGACACAGCTTCTGTCCACTGCTTCCTCTCCACACTACATCTAGAGCCCAAGTTCCCAGCGAGAGAACCTGACGGAGCTGGTTAGTGTGAATCCAGTATGAAAGGCCTTTTATCGGCTGGCATTTTGCAAATTTCCAAGTTCTAATCAACTGTGGTCAAGGCCCCAGGATCACATGACATGAAGCTTGGCAACTTATGTATAACCACCAGCTAGGGCTGCTTTGTCCCAAGGAGCCTATAAGTATGTCAGCTCCCTAGAGTTTCACGGTCTGTCTAGTTCACTTCTATAGCTGGCTTTCATCCAATGGCTATTGTATTATTTCATATTTTTATAGTAGGAACTACCCAGGGTGCTAGGCTTTGAGTTATTAGGCGTTGAATGGAACGGGTATCATATGTTACAACATGTCCAAGGGGAATAAATCTTTAGGATAACTCTGGTGGTAAAGATGGTAATAAAACAAGGTATCAAAATAGAAAGATCAGCCCAGCTACCATGAAACAGAGTGTCCCATTCTAAATCTAGGTTTTTTGGGTAAAAGTAAAGGTAATTTACAGCATTAATAGTAAGTGTAAACCCTTTCTTAAGCCTATAACATCTGGAAAGGTGTGAAGGTACTATTCCTTATCAGAGGGAAAAATCTTATTTTTACATAATCATATCACAAATGCACAGAGGCCAAATTAAGTCACAAAACAGACAAGTTTGCTTTTTTTAAAAAATAAATTGGGCTTCCCTGGTGGCGCAGTGGTTGAAAATCTGCCTGCCAATGCAGGGGACACGGGTTCGAGCCCTGGTCTGGGAAGATCCCACATGCCGCGGAGCAACTGGGTCCGTGAGCCACAATTACTGAGCCTGCGCGTCTGGAGCCTGTGCTCTGCAACAAGAGAGGCCGCGATAGTGAGAGGCCCGCGCACGAGGATGAAGAGTGGCCCCCGCTCGCCGCAATTAAAGAAAGCCCTCGCACAGAAACGAAGACCCAACACAGGCAAAAATAAATAAATAAATAAATTTATTAAAAAAAAATAAAAAATAAAATAAAATAAAAAAAATAAATTTATTTATTTTATTTATTTATTTTTGGCTGTGTTGGGTCTTCGTTGCTGCGCACGAGCTTTCTCTAGTTGTGGCGAGCAGGGGCTACTCTTCATTGCGGTGCGCGGGCTTCTCATTGCGGTAGCTTCTCTTGTTGCGGAGCACGAGCTCTAGGCGCACGGTCTTCAGTAGTTGCAGCACGCTGGCTCAGTAGTTGTGGCACATGGGCCCTACGGTGCACGGGCTTAGTTGCTCCGCGGCATGTGGGATCTTCCCGGACCAGGGCTCGAACCCGTGTCCCCTGCATTGGCAGGCGGATTCTTAACCACTGCACCACCAGGGAAGCCCCTGACAAGTTTGCTTTTTGCATCAAGTCCCCTCTCAGTACTTAGAGGCCACATCAGAGAGGTACTTGGTAATCTCTTCTTTCTGTCTTTGTTCCCTCGGTGTTTTTTACCCCTCGCTCAGGCTCTCTCCTCCACCCCAATCCCCGTGAATTGATCGCTTTGATTTTCTTCTCAGTAAAGCTGACCATGCAGCATGAGGGAGGGGATTGTAGGTCCTTCTGAGAAGAGAAAACCTCCACCAGACCAACTTTTTTTCCTTCTCTTGCTGATATTGATCACCTTCATAACATAAATACCAAGGGTTGTTTTGCTCTGCTTCTCTTTTCCACTTAAAAAAGATCCCTCCCAGGGTGGAGGGTGGGGAGTGAAAAGGGGAATGCTGGAAGGAGAAAAGCTTACCTGCCACCCCATCTTAATGAAAATTAACAGAGACCAGAATCTGTGAAGCCCTGGCATTGCTGTTGCCGGCTCTCTCATTAAATCAGCTTGCTCTCCCTAGTGTACGTGTAATTTCCATTCAAATTGACTCAGTCCCAAACAGGAAAGAAAGACTAGATTACATTATGTTACATTATGAAAGATACAGGTGCTATTGCAAGTGCATTTGGAATTTTTTGAGTTTGAAAGACAAGACCAGTTGTGAAGTTTCTATGGTTCTATGTATACTGATACCAAGTTAAGTCAAAGTGAATACCTTTGCCTTCATCTGATGGGAGTTGTGTTTAATTAGTGAAATTTGGATTATAGTAGAAGTTTATATTTAAACCAGGAGTTTATATTTTAAAAGGTAAAAATTCACACAAAGCTAAATAGGAAAAGTACAATCCTAAGGTTCTTGATGTTTTCAAAATCTGTCACTGACAAGAAACAAATGTCAGGATATTGATTTTAGTCTTAAACATTTAGAAAAGAGGAACCTAAGCCAGCTAGTGTGGTAAAGGTAAATTTTCTTTAATAAAAGAGCTGTGGGGCTTCCCTGGTGGCACAGTGGTTGAGAATCTGCCTGCCAATGCAAGGGACACGGGTTCGAGCCCTGGTCTGGGAGCATCTCACATGCCACAGAGCAACTGGGCCCGTGAGCCACAACTACTGAGACTGCGCATCTGGAGCCTGTGCTCCGCAACAAGAGAGGCCCACGCACCGCGATGAAGAGTGGCCCCCGCTTGCCACAACTGGAGAAAGCCCTCGCACAGAAACGAAGACCCAACACAGCCAAAAATAAATAAAAATTAAAAAAAAAAAAAAAAAAGAGCTGTGAACTCAAACTATACTATGAGGCCAAAGTCATTTTTACTGGAATACATCTCATGTAGTTATTGAGCTTTCTACTACTAAGATTCATGTGTATTAATTAGACTTAATATGATATCATGGTTTGCTTTCATTGTATAGTTAATTATATTTCATTATTAACACTTTTGACTACAAATCCAATCGAGATTTCTCGTTATCAATCCATCACAGAGTTCTGCGAATTCCAACCGCCAAGTATCTTTATTTTGACCACTACCCCGACCCCATCCTCCCTCACTCAGACTATTGGCATGGCCTTCTAATTGGTCTCCTGCTCCCTTCCGCCCTGGTCCGTCTCCCATCTGTTCTCCACCAGAGAGAAGGCATGTTTGCAAATGCATACAGGCGAAAAGAAAGACAAACTCTTTACCGCAACCTACAGGGCCCTTATGATTTGGCCCTTACCTGCTTCCCACTCTCATCTTGCACAAGCTACTGCTCAGTCTTTCAGAGCCTCATATTGGCCTCCAGCCACAGAGCCCTGCACATGCATCTAGGACCCTCTTTCCAGAATCCTCTCCCCTCCCTTCTTTACCTTATTAACTCCAAGCACCTTTCAGGTCTCAACTCAAGGGCCACTTCCTCCAAGAAGCCTGCTCTGATCTCCTTCCCTGACTAGATCCCTCTTAACATCCCTCTTAAGGCATGTGATTAGTGCTGTGTAACTCTTCTTCCTAGCCCTTGTCACAGTCATGCTGCTTTATTGGTTTGGAGATTATTTGATGAATGTCTCTCTCCTCTACTTGACTAGTAGTTCATTGAGGAGAGGAATCAAGTCTTTTTGCTCACTCCAGGCCTAGAAGGGTACCTCATACATAGTGGCACCCAATAAGTCTATGTTGTATGAATAACATGAAAATAGCCCAAAATAAATATAGGTACATTTATATTTTATGGATTGAAATGTATAGATACAAAATTACTATTATGCCATAAATCCAACTACTTTAACAATTAAGAGAAAAAATAAAACTGAACTTAGGCTTTTATTTATTTGTTTATTGGGAAATAGTAAATCATTCAAAGTGTTGTTTTACTAAAATGGTTAGTTTTTCGTGCCATCCATGAATATTAAATTGTCAAACTATGTATGTCAACCTCAAACTCCCATGACATTCTTTTTACCCTCCAAAGTTAAAAAATTTATTGGCTCATGATTTTGAAATATTAAAGTGCTTCTCAATTTTAGCTTTGATTGAGTTTTACAGCTTTTTTAAAAATAAAGAAAATACTACCAAAAAATTAAAATGGAAAGTGTTACTGATGTTAAGTATAGTAGGCAGGATGGCAACAATTTAAGAAAACTAAGAGTATTGTGCTCTATTTTCAGGTGGTTTCTCATAATTTATGTTTCTACTTCAATAAATATTGCTGTTTGCGAGTTTTTCCTTGCCTGGACCTCATACAGGTTTAAATGTGTTTAAAAATTTGGATAGTTAACTTTTATGGTCAGAAACATTTGATTCTAAATGTATAATCCTTGGTGTTTTCAGTGAAGTAAACATGTGTGAACAGTCTGGAAGAAGAAATTCCATTACCACATTGAACAGAAACGGAATTAACTCCTTAATTTTCTGGGTAATCTTCGAGGGGATTTTCATCTAATCGCTTGACTTTTCAAATAGAAATATTTTGCCCAAGTCAGACATTAGCAATTGGATACTTCGGTGATGTAACAAAGTACTCAAAACAAATCATGCTAATGATTTAAGAGTGTTTTTTGTTCATGGGGATCCATGTCATTTGAAAATAGTGCCTGTTACAGAGTGGGCATTTAATATTTGTTGAGTGATAAAATATATATGTAAGTCTAATTTTAAAAGCTTGATTAATCTATAACATAATAAATCTTTCATTTTTGGAAATTAATTCTTAATTCAGCTAATCTTAACGGCTTTGCAATAAGCAGACCTGTGGGTTCTCACGCTTTAGAGAAAATGGAGGCATATTTCATTTGTAAAGAGGGGAAAACCTTTTCCGTGAGTTTTTAATGTCCAAAAGAGGCTGTGGCTGGAATGAAATATTCAGTTACTTGTGGTTTATTTAATACTCAGTTTATTCAAGCCAATAAATTCAACTTATAGATATTGATGTTTTATTTAGAAATCTAATACTTGTATGTTAAAATACAAAATGATGGCTTTCACTTTTTCTTTGAATGATCTCATAAACTTGACAGTTTAATTTCTCCTAGTCTTTTATTTATGTTTTAAATACCAAAGGTACAAAGAATGTTAACGTACATACTGATGCCTACCACTAGCTTAAGAAATAAAGTATCACAGGTAACTTTTGAAGTTCCCAAACTACTTCTTCTGAAATGTATTTTCTACTCCCACACACTACCACTATTCTGAATTATAGACTATAAATGTTTACTGTAAATAATACAGTATATTGTTCTGTATGCTTTAAAACTGCATAAACAGTATATCACAGGTTGGGCTCTCTAGAAGCAGACACTGACCGAGTGGCTTGTGGCTTGTCTGTGGCCTGTCTTTTCATTCTTTTTTAAAATATGGACTCGTTTGCTAAATAGAGGTTTTAATTTTTTACACTTTTGTGTGGTCACATTTATCAATCTTTTTCTTCACAGTTTGTATTTTTGGTATCTTATTTTCAAAATCTCTCTTCATCCCAAGGTTGTAAACATATTCTTCTACATGTAGAAGCTCTCTTGCTCCCACTTATATCTTTAACTCTTGTGATGGTTAATTTTTATGTGTTAACTTGGCTGGGCCACAGGTGCCCAGATAGTTGGTCAAACATTATTTTGGATGTTTCTGTGAGGATGTTTTGTGTTTTTTTAAAATTAATTAATTAATTAATTAATTAATTAATTATTTTTGACTGTGTTGGGTCTTCGTTTCTGCGCGAGGGCTTTCTCTAGTTCCGGCAAGCGGGGGCCACTCTTCATCGCGGTGCGCGGGCCTCTCACTATCGCGGCCTCTCATGTTGCGGAGCACAGGCTCCAGACGCGCAGGCTCAGTAGTTGTGGCTCATGGGCCCAGTTGCTCCGTGGCATGTGGGATCCTCCCAGACCAGGGCTCGAACCCGTGTCCCCTGCATTGGCAGGCAGACTCGCAACCACTGCGCCACCAGGGAAGCCCTGTGAGGATGTTTTTGATGAGATTAATATTTAAATCGGTGGACTTGAGTAAAGCAGATTGCCTTCCCTAATGTGGGTGGGCCTCATCCAATCAGTTGAAGGCCTGAGTAGAACAAAAAAGCGACCCTTTCCTGAGTAAGAGAGAAATCTCCAGCTGACTGCCTTCACGTTTCATCTGCAGCATTGACTCTACCTGCCTTATGGCCTTTGAAAGCTGAACATCAGCTTTCCCTGGGTCTCCCCCACAACTGGCCCACCCTGAAGATTTGGGGCTCACCAGTCTCCATAATTGTGTGAGCCCGTTCCTTATTATCATCTATCTATCTATCTTTCACCGATCTATCTATCTACCTATCTATCATCTATCAACTATCTATCTAACCATCCATCTAGCTAGCTATCCTGCTATTTAATCTATCTGTTTGTCTATTTACCTATCCATCCATCTGTATCTTCTATTGATTCTGTTTCTCTGGACAACTCTGACAAATATAATCCCCCCTCACCCCTGAAATAATTTTTATGTATGTATGGGAGGTAAAGATTCAATATTACATTTTACAAACAGAAAACCAAGCGTTCCATCACCATTCTTTAAACAGTCCATCCTTTACCCACTGCTCTGTCAGTGGTCAATGCTGCTCTGTCATAATCAGTCATACATTGGCATGTCATAATTATTACAGCTTTAAAATGAATCTTGATATCTGGGAGAACACGATCTCTGCTCCCCTTTTCTTCTGGCTATTTGGGGCCCTTTTCTTTCATATAAATTTTACAGCCATCCTATCAAGTCTGCAAAAAGTTATGAGTTTTTATTAGAATTTCATTGCATTTCATTAATTTGGAGAGAATTGACATATTTATATTAATACATTTTTCTATTTTTAAATTTATTTAGGCTACAAAGTTCTTGCACATCTGTTTTTAATATTTATTCATAAGTACCTTTTTTTTGGTTCTGAGGTTCCATTTGTTGCTAGTGTATAGAAATGCCATTGATTTTTTTTTATAATTGATTTGCTTTTTCTATATCTATTGAAATAAAATTTATTTTTTTCCTTTAGTGTGGTGGAATCCATTAATTGATTTTTCTAATGTCAAACTGGCTTTGCATTTCTGGAATTATCCCATGTTGGTCACTGTATGTATTACTTATCTTTTGCTCCATAGCAAGTTACCCCAAAACATAGCAGCTTAAATAACAAATATTTATCATCTCGTACAGTTTCTGTGGGTCCGGAAGCCAGGAATGGCTTAGCTGAGTGATTCTAGCTCAGGATGTCTTACAAGGTGTCAGTCAAGGTGTTGGCAGGGGTTACAGTCACTTGGAGGCTTGATTGGGCTGGAGGAACCACTTCCAAGCTCACTCACATGGCCCTGGGCAGGCTTAGCTCCTCACTACGTGGGCCTCTCCCTCTGATGCTTATTTATGACATGGCTTCTGGCTTCACCCAAAGTGAATGATCTGCAAGGAAGATCAATAGTTAGAAGCCATCACATCTTTAATAAACAAATCTCAGAAGTGACACACCATCACACCTACTGTATTCTGTTGGTCACATACACCGACCTTGATACAGTGGGAACTACCTGGAGGTGGGGACCACTGGGGATCCTGGAGGTTGGCACAGTCATGATGTTTTATACTCTCTGCATATTGCTGGATTCAGTTTGCTAATATTTTACTACAACTTTCGTATCTATATTGGACTATAATTTTTCTTTCTCATTACCAAGTTTACACTAGCCTTGTAAAATGAGATTAGTAGTGTTCTCTCTTTTTCTATTCTTTTTTTTTTTTTTTTTTTAAAGTTTTACTTGATTTTATTTATTTATTTATTTTATTTTTTGGCTGTGTTGGGTCTTCGGTTCGTGCGAGGGCTTTCTCCAGTTGCGGCAAGCGGGGGCCACTCTTCATCGCGGTGCGGGGACCGCTCTTCATCGCGGTGCGCGGGCCTTTCTCTATCGCGGCCCCTCCCGTCGCGGGGCACAGGCTCCAGACGCGCAGGCTCAGCAATTGTGGCTCACGGGCCCAGCTGCTCCGTGGCATGTGGGATCTTCCCAGACCAGGGCTCGAACCCGTGTCCCCTGCATTAGCAGGCAGATTCTCAACCACTGCGCCACCAGGGAAGCCCTCTTTTTCTATTCTTGAAGGAGTTTGTGTATAATATCAGAAGAAAATCTTCAGAATATCAGAATTATTTATTCCTTCACTGTTAGAATTCAATGGGGATCCATCTAGTCCCCATATTTTCCTTGATTCAATTCCTTCAACTGCATTGAAAGATCATTTGGGTTTTAAAACCACTCAGTTTTTCTGTTTCTTCTTAAGACAGTTGATGTAAATTGTACTTTAATAAAATTTGTTCGTTTAATCAACATTTTCAGATTCATTGGCATAAAATTGTCCATGATGACTTTTTATTCTGTATTCAGTATTTCTAGCTTTTATAGTAATGTCCTCTTTTTCTGATATTGGTTATTTGTGCTGTCATTTTTTTTTTTATTGGCCTCATCAGATGTTTGTTAAATTTATTAGGTTTTTTGAAAAATCAATCTTTGACTTTACAGATCCTCTATATTGTGTGTTTGTTCTTTTAATTTTATTGGCTCCTGTTCTTATTTCTATGATGTACTTTCTTCTACTTTCTTTGGGTTTATTTTGCTTTTCTTTTTCTGTTTTCTTGAATTTTATTCTTAGTTTGTTAATTCTTAGCTTTTTGCTAGTATGAACATCTTAGACCATAATTTTTCTAAGTATTGTTTTAGCTGAATCTTGTAAGTTTTGATATGTACTATTTTAATTATTTCTCAGTTCAAACTATTTTTTTTAATTCAACAATAATTTCTTCTTTGATACATGAGTCACTTAGATATGTATCTAATTAATTTCCAAACATACAAAGATTTTCTTGAGGTCTCTTTTGTTATTGTTGGTTTCTAACTCATTGTATTATGTTAGGGGAAAAAATGCTTGTGTTATTATTTCAATCCTAAAACATTTGTTTAGGTTGCTTTAATATTGAGTATATGGTCAATTTTTGTAAATATTTTGAATGTGCTTATTATATGCAGTATTCAATATATGTTTATTAGGTCAAATTTGTTAATTATAATGTTTAAATTATATATATTTTTAAGAATTGTTTTTCCATTTTTCTATCAATTACTGAGTGGTTAGGTTAAAATACCATGTTATGAATGTGGATTTGTCTATTTCTCTTAACAGTTCTATCAATTTTTAAGGCTAAATGATTAGGTACATAGAAACTTAAAGTTGCTAAACCTACCAGTTGAAATGAACCTTTCATAATTATAAGTTACCCCTGTTTATCCTGAATAATGCAGTTTGTCCTAAAGGCTACTTAGTTTAAAAGCAATTTGGCTTTTTATCTGAGCCTTCTAGTTTTCTAATTATAGTACAGGTGGGTTCTCCTGGATTCTCTTCTTTCCTTATCAAGCACCGGTTTGCATCTTCTTTCTATAATAAGCTTCAGCTTATTTCACTGTTCTTTAGTAAAATCCTGTTCATCTCTTTCTCCTCTTCTTCAAGTAAAATTGAATCCCACAGGCCTGGTCATTGCTTTAAGTAATGAATGAAATTCCAGAGTTGGCTCTTAAAAATACAAGTCTTCATAATTAACAAAAGGACCCTAAGAGACATTTAGGAGAGGTGGTTTCTCCACTGCAGCTGCATAAAAGTGACCATCCTTGTGTCATAAAACATGTTCAGAGAATCTGATCTGATGTGGTATTGAGACTTACATGAATGTTTGTAAATATATTAACTTGTTCTGTTCTTTGTTATTATAAATTTATCCTTGGAAGGATAATACAGACAAAGACTCTGGAAATCATTGCTGTGTTCTTCATCTCCAAAATGCACTATAATTATGATAAATTGTCTTACTTAATAATCTGATGCTCTCTTGATGTCATGTTTGACATTTCCATATTTCTATACAGTATCAATACTTGTAAGATTGTTCTGTGAAATCAGTAGAAGATTACTAACATTTTTTTTCTTCTCTCCCCTGCATGATGAAAAGGGTAAATGACCATGACTCTACTAGGTTTCTTGTGCACAAAGAGATTGATTGTCTTGTCTCATTTTTATTAACCAGCCTAATGGTTGAGCTTCGATATTTTTGTATTCTGTGTTCTGCATTTTTATTGCCTCAATTAGAAGTTCCCAGACCTGGGCACAGTATCAGTTGATAGGTTTGGTAGACTTTCGTCTTTGCATTCGCATCTATGGTTGTGTTTAAAGAACTGCATCAGAGTTTATTCCTCTTAATCAGGCGTACTTCTGTCTGTTCTCATAGTTGGGGCAGGGGCGCTGGTGTGGCGAGGAAGCCTATTGTCCTGATTATGCCTCTAATTTAGGTTTTACCAAGACTTTATACTGTCAGAAACTGTTAGCTCTAAAGGAGTATTCTGCTGTCCACTCTTTATCCACCAGCCAGATCCCAAGCCTTCTTCTGACGAAAAGGAGAGGGCAAAATGCAGGGTTTCTTCCAGTTCAAGCTAAGACACTGTTTGTGTATACAACAGAGGACTGTTTCACGTGGAACTTTCCACGTACCATATATGTCTCTGATGGTTTTTAACTTTTTTAGTTAAAAAAATTTTTATTGAAGTATAGTTGATTTACTGTTGATTCAGGTGTACATCAAAGTGATTCAGTTATACATATACATATATATTCTTTTTCAGATTCTTTTTCATTATAGGTTATTACAAGATATTGAATATAGTTCCCTGTGCAGTAGTTTTTTGTGTTTTTTTTTCTTTTTCTTTTTTTAGAAGTACTGCATTTATCTTTTTTTTTTAACTTGTTTTTATTTATTTATTTATTTATTTTATTTTTTAAATTTTTGGCTGCGTTGGGTCATCGTTGCAGCATGCGGGCTCTCTCCAGTTGCAGTGAGCGGGGGCTACTCTTCGTTGTGGTGCGCAGTTTCTCTTGTTGCGGAGCACGGGCTCTAGGCACATGGGCTTCAGTAGTTGAGGCATGTGGGCTCAGTAGTTGTGGCTCATGGGCTCTAGAGCGCAGGCTCAGTAGTTGTGGTGCACGGGCTTAGTTGCTCCGTGGCATGTGGGATCTTCCCGGACCAGGGATCAAACCCGTGTCCCTTGCATTGGCAGGCGGATTCTTAACCACTGTGCCACCAGGGAAGCCCTGTGCAGTAGTTTTTAATTTGTTTTCTTTTTTTTTTCATTTCAATTTGTTAAGACTTTTTAAATTTGGAGATAGTTTTCCCTTATTATACCCCAATTTCTCTCCTACCTTGTTCCCAGCAAGAGAAAAATAGACCAGTGTGATTGGCATTACGTCTGGCTTTCACTGATTCACCGCATATCCGTGGTGAGGAGCAGGACTTCCCTTCTAGAGTGACTTTCTGTGTCTTTCCTTATGAGCAAATATCACATGCCTGTCACCATCAGTTCTGCCCAATTCCAAAGTAGATGTATTAGTCATGGATTAGAATTTTGTCTCAGTACCTTCCTCTTGCTTTTTTTTCCTCTCTTACTCTTGCATCTGCAAAATCTGCTTAAGGATTCCCACGACTTCTGTTTCTGAATAATGCTTCTCAAATAACATGGAGAAAATTTTTCCCCCCCTGTAGTTTAATAATACGTGTGTATGCTGTTTCTATGTCTTATTAATTTATTAAGATTTTAATGGGAGAGAGAGGGAGATTCTGTTGTCCTGCCATTTTTCTCTGGAAATGAGTAAATAAATTATATATGTGTGTAATTTTATTTTAATAAACTCTGTATAAGTCAGAGTTCTCCAAAGAAACAGAACCAATGGGATATAAAAGGAGATTTATTATGAGGAATTGGCTTACACAATTATAGAGGCTATGAAGTCTTGTGGTCTGATATTCCCCAATCCAGTCAAATTGAGAGATAAAATTTACTATCACAAACTCTAGAAGAAAGTATGGGTCAAGGGCTTCCCTGGTGGTGCAGTGGTTGCGAACCTGACTGCCAATGCAGGGGACGTGGGTTCAAGCCCTGGTCCGGGAAGATCCCACATCCCGCAGAATAGCTGGGCCTGTGTGCCACAGCTGCTGAGCCTGTGCTCTGGAGCCTGTGAGCCGCAACTGCTGAGCCCGCATGCTACAACTACTGAAGCCCATGCGTCTAGAGCCCGTGCTCCGCAACAAGAGAAGCCAGTGCAATGAGAAGCCTGCACACTGCAACGAAGAGTAGCCCCCAATCACCGCAACTAGAGAAAGCCCGCGTGCAGCAACAAAGACCCAGTGCAGCCAAAAATGAATAAATAAAATAAATAAATTTATTTTTAAAAAAAGAAACTATGGGTCAAAAAAAAGAGTTCAGAACTTTTTCTGGAGGGCAGTTTGCCCAATATCTATCAAAATTTTTTGACCTAATAATTTTACAATAGGAATTTATCCAAAAGCTGTACTTACACAGGTATACAATGGCAAAGGAGTAGGGTACTTTGCTGCAGTATTATTTGTAACTGCTAAAGATTTTAAAAAATATAAATATCCATGAAAAGGAAACTTCTCAAATAAATCATGGTACTGTATATCCATACAATTGGATAAGCAGCAGTAAAAAAGAAAATGAGAAAGCTCATTGTGGATTGACATGAAAGATCTCCAAGATCTATTGTTAAGTGAAAAAAACAAGTTGCATAACTGTACATAGTATGCTATCATTTCTGAAAACAGAAAAAGGGGGGTGGGAATACATGCATTTGTTTTTATATGCACAAATTCATTCTGGGAGGATTTGGAAAGATACATAAGAAATGTATATTAGTTTTATCTAGGTGGGAGAACTCCATGCCCAGATGACTTGGGTATGTGCTTTTTTTCTTTTGACTCTTGAACCATATGAATATATTACCTACTCAAAACTAGAAAGAAGGAAGGAAGAACTACACCAAAACATTAAAGTAATTGTCTTTTGGTGATTAGAATCTGAGCAACCTTTATTCTCTTTTTATGTTCTTCATTGTTTTTCCTAACTTTCTACATGGTATGCATTATTTTCACAATTAGGAAAAATATTTTTTTGAATAAAAATAATCATTTTTGTCCTTTTATTTATCACATAAGTCTCTCTCACTATGGTTTAAGCCTAATTCCTTTTGAAGAATAGGACAAAAAAAGATAGGCTTTGAAGATACATATTATTCTATTCTTCTTGACATAGTGAATTAAGAACAATATTTTGAAGTGCACAATACTGTGTTGTTATTATAGGCACTATATTGTATGGCAGATCTCTAGAATTTATTCATCTAGCATAACTGAAACTTTGAACAATGACTCCCAAACAAAACAACAACAAAAAAACAAAACAAAAACAAAAGAACACAAGGAAATTAGGAGGTGATGGGTATGACTGTTACCTTGATTGTGGTGATGGGATCACAGGGGTTTGCATACATCCAAACTCTTCAAATTGCACCCATTAAGTATGTGCAGTTCTTTGTGTACAAATTATACCTCAGTAAAACTGTTTTTTCAAAAAAACTAGAATATTATCTATATGTTCTCGTCTTCCAGCTAAACAATCCAAACTGTTCTAATATTTTACTTTCCTATTTCTAAAGGTAGGAGGTAGAATTATGTATGTATAAAAGACAATTATGTATGAAAGACAAAGACACCACTTTTTTGTGTGTCCTTGTTTGCCTCAGAGCTCCACTTCATTTTGACTAAGTTCTACATCAAGGAATCTAAACTTATTCACAATTTTTTTTTTCTGCAGCTTGAGTCATGTGGTGTTATCATTTAAAATGTAAAAATTTTCAGCTTCCGTGAATTTATCACCTAAAAACTGGGCCATTGTGACTGGTTAATGTATTTTAGTTATATTATGGGTAAATTCTCTTTAGGTAATGAAATTTCACCATAAAATGTTATCGTTCTATGTAATTTAAATTATTTATACAACTACTACATTTGGCATAGGAATTCGTTGAATTCTGGTTTCTGAGGTGACAGAAGGAAACTCCTATGCACTGAGATCCTGGGTGGGATGAGGTTACAATGCCCAGTACTGACAGAGAATTGCAGGACCTCAACCTGCTTTTGTCAGTATCAGAATTATTGCCATAAACAGTTGCGTAATTGCTTTTGCTTACTTGGAATGCTGACGTGGCTGGTGGTATAAAGGCAGCGAGCACACAGGTCTGTGCTCCTCCCACGAGGCTGCTGTCTCCCTCACAGCCCGTAGCCCACCAGCCCTCCAGTGTATCTCCACGAAGCACAAGGGAGTCACTGGTTGCTGAGTGCCCCCGTTGGAATGCTGGTCTCAAGAATATCTTCTGTACCTTGTTTCTTACTGGGGTAGACCTAAATGAAAGCTTCTGTGAGCTGGGAGAAGTCATAATTCTCATCCATTGTCTAGAACCAGACTCTGTGGTCTGGTCCAGCCCATTCTTTCATTTAGAAACCAGAAACCACACACAGTATGAAGTTAGATCATGACGTCAACCGTAAAAGCAGGCAGAGTTTCCTGGTGGCCTAGTGATTAGGATTCTGGGCTTTCACTGCCGTGGCCTGGGTTCGATCCTTGGTCGGGGAACTGAGATCCTGCAACCCGTGCAGTGTGGCCGAAAAAGAAAAACATGTGAACTGATTAACCCTAAAAGCAGGCAGATCTGATTTGAACTCTGTCCCTACCACATACTGTTTTGGTGATCTAGAAGAATGACTTAATTTTTCTGAAACTTAAAGTTCACGTTTATAAAACTGGGACTACAATGCTTACCTCAGGATATGGTGGTAAAATTAAATATATTTGTGTAAAGTGGGAGGCCCTTAAGTACTCAGTATTTCATTAGTTACTTTCTCAACTTGTGGTTAAATTGTAGAGCACAGTATAATCTTAGAATTTATATATATTATATAAATTATATCTATATTTGTATATATATTAATTGAAAGTATTTTCCATACTTGAACCTGAATAGTGGTAAAGTTTAGATAACTGCCACCAGTTCTTCTACTTTATTTCAAATTCTGTCTCTTTTTTTCACAAATCATTATTCTAATGTTTGTTGCTTTGTTTTTAAAAGTTACTAAAAGAGAAAGAGAAAGAATACACAAAGAGCATTTATTTTTATTTTCTAATATTAGATTACCTTGACCACAAATTTTAAAACTATGAGTTCTCAGTTTTATTTATTTTCACACTCTCCAAAAATACTTTTTCTATTGTGATGTGAAACAAACAAAAAAATCCACCAAAAATTATCTCTTCCTGTAATCAGGTAAATAAAATAGTCCTCTGACTGACGTACAAAAACAGACTAAAATATGAATAGGACTGTTCTTCAAATCTGGGTCTTCAGAAGCTGACTGAGGTCAGTTTCCCTGGGAAAGAGACCCTGAGATGGAGATTTGTGTGTAGTTAACTGTTGGCGAGTCTTACGGGGCTCAACCCCTGTGGGGCGGGCGGAGGAAATAGGATTGGCTGAGGGAGAAGCTGCGGTGTGGCGCAGTCCTACAGGCAGCTCTGGAGCTGGGAAGGCCCTTCAGGAGGCAAGGGAGCTGGGCAGGATGGTTCCGCGTGGTCCGGTCCTCAGCTGTGAGCTGTTCCAGGAAGGAAGGTCGAGTGGCTCTTTTTAGCTGAGGGCAGTTCCCAGGGAGGATTTAGCTGAGCTGGGGAGTGGGAGGAGGCGTGAGGGGTGACTGAGTCGCTCTCCACAGCATTCACTACATGCTTAAATCAAAATATATTCAGACTTTCTTCAACTCCTACTTTAGATGTGTTACTGCAGACTAATGGCTGCTGAATAGTTAGCAGTAACCACCAAAGTCCGGACAGGTAACTCTCAAAATCATCTAGAAGAACAAAAATGAAAATAGAATAAAACCCTCATTTGTTTGGAAACAGCCTTTTGTGAGCAACATAATTGTTTAACATGCCAAATATCTTTACAAGCAACAACCACAGCCCAGAACACTTGTTCGAAATATACATGATCCTCTTACTAACCTGTTAGTCTTATTCGTGTATCTCCTGAACATTCAATATTAGGGTTACATTACTCCCCACCTCCTGATGCCCCAGGAGAGAAGCACAGATTTAATATATGTGGCTACAAGTCCTGGGACTATTCATGCAGAATCTCTGACAGTCAAAAGGCATGAGACTTTAGTGACTGCTGGGGTATTCCAGGGTCCGTGAGAGATGACCTTAGGCTAAGCTCTATTGGGGGAATTTATCACTTTCTCGAATCCACACTGAGAAAGAAAAGCAACGGATGAGAGTGGGGAGACAATTGTGGAAGATGAGAGGGAGAGCTCTTTACAATGGAAAAAGACAGAGAACTGGGACAAAGACTAATTGCCCCCCCCCAGTATTTATTTACCCCTTTTCCCCTTACAGAAGTAGAACTGCTGAATTTTAAGTCAGCAAATGACCACCCACTTCATATTTCACCCCTTCCTGCATTGGCTGCAATAATGAGATTAGTTTTATAATGAGAAGTGAGTGAAAATGTTTTGTACAATTTATAGAAAGTGTCCTTAAATAGAGTCTATGTGTATTCTTCCCGCCCCTTCCTTCCTCCTGTTGGACCATTCAGACAAGGGCAGCACGCTTTAGGAACCACGAGCAACGAAGTAGACGCAGCCTGGTTATCTGGACAAGTTCACAGAGCATTGCCCTGAACCATCTACCTCCAGACTCTTAGGTAATAAAGAAATTAATTTCTCTCTCGTTAAGCTGCTGTTATTTATATGCAGCCAAATATGTATTCTAAATCAATACAAGAAAAATACTCGAAAAGCTCTCCTTTTGAGACTTCCTTCGTGGTGCAGTGGTTAAGAATTGCCTGCCACTGCAGGGGACACGGGTTCAAGCCCTGGTCCAGGAAGATCCCACGTGCCGCAGAGCAACTAAGCCCGTGCGCCACAACTACTGAGCCTACGTGCCACAACTACTGAAGCCTGTGCACCTAGAGCCCGTGCTCTGCAACAAGAGAAGCCACTGCAATGAGTAGCCCCCGCTCGCCACAACTAGAGAAAGCCTGTGCACAGCAACGAAGACCCAACACAGCCAAAAATAAATAAATAAATAAATAAATTTATTAAAGAAAAAAAGCTCTCATTTTTTCAGAATCTTTTAGAGCAGTGAAAGTTTAATAAATACACTTTTATTTATTTAAACTCTGAAAGATTCATAGATAATAAGATAATTTGCTCAACAAATTTGAAACTACTGTGTGCCAGGCGCTGTTCTAGACACTGATGATACAACTGTGAATGGGATATGCAAATTCTGCTTTCATGAGCTTACATTCTAGTGGCGGGAGGCATTCAATCAACAAATAGACACGAAATATGGCAGGAGGTGGTAGTGTGACCACCAAGCAGTATAAGAGAGTTAAGGAGTGTCAGGGAATGCTTTCCTAACAAGATTATATTTGAGCACAGATCTGAAAGAAGTAGTAAAATTTAAAACACTTGGTTATCTGGGAAAAGAACATTCCAGAAAGAAATACCAACAACTATTAAGAGAGAAGTGGGAGCAAAGTTGACATGTTTGAAGAATAGCAAGGCTTTATGGTTGGAGCTGAAGAAGCAAGGGGAAGAATGTAGGAGATCCAGGGGTTTAGATGGTAAGGACCTAGATTTTCTCCTGAACGGAATGATGAGAGGCTTTTGAGCAGGAGGAATGAAGTGATCTGAGTTATATTTTAAAAGCATCCCTGTGGAAGATAGAGGGGCCAGGTGGGAGCAGAAAGACTAGGTGAAAGTTGATGGTGGCGTGGAGCAGGGTGATAGTTATGGAGAAGTGGTCAGATTCTGGATATATTTTGAGGGTAGAGCAGATATGATCTGCTGATGAATTGAATGTGTGGGGTGAGAGAATAAAGACTCAGGACTGACTCTATGATTTGGCCTGATAGATGCTGTCTTGATCAAAAAACCTGCTATAAATTCCACTTTGGGGGTGGAGACTTGGGGGAAGTGAAGGCTTTGTGGCACTTCTCTAGACGTTCACTATAGTGGTAACTAGACTCACTGTGACCTTGCATGTGCTAAACATACACGTCTTACTTCATTTTACTCACACAACAATCCTATGGAATGTCTATTACCATCCTCATTTTACAGATGAGGGCATGGTTGTAAGTGGGTTGCATAACTTGTCCAAGGTCACACTACTAGTGAGTGGCAGAGTCAAAATTCAAACCCACCTCTGCCTACTCCAAACGTTGGTTCCCAACCACTCTGTTACACAGACTTCAATGTTTCTACTCTTCCGTCCGTTAGAGTAGGGCAGACAAACTAATCCCCACAGGCCAAATCTGGCCCTTCACCTGTTTTTTTTTTTTTTTTTTTTATAAATTTATTTATTTATTTATTTATTTATTTATTTTTGGCTGTGTTGGGTCTTCGTTTCTGTGCAAGGGCTTTCTCTAGTTGTGGCAAGCGGGGGCCACTCTTCATCGCGGTGCGCGGGCCTCTCACTGTCGCAGCCTCTCTTGTTGCGGAGCACAGGCTTCAGACGCGCAGGCTCAGTAGTTGTGGCTCACGGGCTTAGTTGCTCCGTGGCATGTGGGATCTTCCCAGACCAGGGCTCGAACCCGTGTCCCCTGCACTGGCAGGCAGACTCTCAACCACTGCGCCACCAAGGAAGCCCCCTTCACCTGTTTTTGTCCAGCTCGTAAGCTAAGACTCTTTTTGAAAAAAAAAAAATCAAAAGAAAAATATTTCATGACTGTTGAAAGTTATATGAAATTCAAGTTCAGTGTCCATAAATACAGTTTTGTTGGAACAGAATCATGCCCATCCACTTACCTAGTGTCTATGGCTATTTTCAGGCTACAGTGGCAGAGCTGAATAGTTGCAACAGAGACCATTTGGCCCACAAAGCCTAAAATATTTACACTCTGTCCCCTTATAGAAGAAGTTCGCCAACCTCTGGTTTAGAGAGTGATCTCTGTCCTAACATTTATGAAATGCCAGACTTGTGAAACATTTCCATTGTAGTTAATTTCTCCAGTGTCAGAGAGGGTACCCCTCTGTGGAAGAGAGTTTGTTCAGCCAGTTAAAGATTAATTACTCATGCAGTTTTGTTCTACATTGAAAACACAATACACAGTGGAAGTGAACCCAGAGTCAGAACAATGGCAATAACCTTGACGGCTCCCTCTGCTGCTCTCTCTCTCTCTCTCTCTCTCTCTCTTCTCTCTCTCTCTCTCCTCTCTTTCTCAAATAAGGGTTAAATACCACTTAAATAATCTGTACCTTTCAGGACATTGAGAATACCTGTTATTTTAAAATTATTAAAGAATTTACCTTTAGGACTTGTTTTTGAAATTTTCAAGTTCCCAAATTTCTAGCTTTGAAACTATATCACACACTGGGATATAGACCCAATCAAGTTTCCTTCTACTGAATGCCATGGGTGAATAATCATGATAACATTGATCAAGGGACAGTATTCTATAGACCAACAGTCACTTTATTTCCACCAGAAAAGAAGTATGTGAGGTCTGCAAATATGGCTCTCCCAGCAGAAAGCTTTGTAATGATCTAGTGGGGAGGGAAATAAGGCAGAAAACAAGATAAGAGCTACATATGAAAGGAGAGTGTTCGATCTCTGTGCCAAGAACAGAAAAGCTCTCAGTCACAGTTTTTATCTGTGAATCTAGAAGCAGCTGATGTTGTGAAGCTCAGCGTGCTTGTGTTGCTGTCGCTGCTGCTGGCTTTCTCTTCCAATAAAAATCTATCTTATCTGAACTGAGCTGAAAACAGCTTGTTTTCGTCCATGTCATTTTTGGCTCGGAGAGAGTCGTGAAATCCCATCCTTGGAGTAGACTTGAAAAGAGACCCACGTCAATTGCGTTTGTATGTGAATGGTGACGCTACACGCTCCTCGGAGAGCAAGAACGGGTTCTCTCCTGTTTGGTCATGCACAGTTGCCTCTTGTCATGCTCAGTATATCTTACATATAAATTTCTCTGTACTGTAAGTATTATCTATATTTACTACTTCTGGTAACAGGTATTTTCTTTGGGACCAAACTTTTGTTTAAAAATAACAGGACTGACACTTCCCTGGCGGTCCAGTGTGGTAAGACTCCATGCTCCCAATGCAGAGGGGCCTGGGTTCGATCCCTGGTCGGGGAACTAGATCCCACATGCATGCCACAACTAAGAAGTCCTCATGCCATAACTAAAGATCCCCCATGCCACACCTAAAGATGCTACAACATGCCTGCGTACTACAACTAAGACCCGGTGCAGCCAAAAAAAAAAAAAAAAAAAAAATAGGACCAGTCTTGGTGCAGGAGGAGGGTGGGGGTTGATACTGTATGATTCTATTTATATAGCATTCTCTTTTTGACAGCATGATTGATATATAATTCACATGCCATACAATTCACTTACTTAAAATGTACAATTCTCTGGTTCCTAGTATATACAGAGTTGCCCAACCACCACCATGTTCATTCTTAGAACATTTTCATTACCCCCAAAAAGAAACCCTGTACCTTTTAGCCATCACCACCCATTCTCCCCCATCCCACCCAGCCCTAGACAACCACTAATCTACTTTCTGTCTCTCTATATTTGTCTATTCTGGACAGTTCCTATAAATGGAATCATCCAGAATGTGATCCTTTGTGGTTGGCATGTTTTCAAGGTACATCCATGTTGTGGTCTCAATACTTTCTTTTCCTTACTGAATAATATTTCATTGTATGATATATCCTATGATACTTTTTAAATGACAAAAATTATAGACATGAAGAATAGATTAGTGGTTGCCAGGTGTTAGGACTGGCACTTGTGAGGGCAGGGGATGCCATGACTGTGGCTATGAAAGGATAGCATGAGGCATCCTTGTGATGGAACTGTTAGGTATCATGACTGTGGTGTTGGTCACACAAATCTACACATGTGACAAAATTGTATAGAATTAAATACACACACACACACACACACACACACACACACACACACACGAGTACATATAAATGGTAAAATCTGAATAAGATCAGTGAATTGTAGCAGTATCATTTTCCTGCATAGGATAGTGTACTCTAGTAATGCAAGATGTTATCTTTGGGAGAAACTGGATGAAAGGTATACAGGATCTTTGTATTATTCCCTACAACCGTATGTGACTCCAAAATGATCTCAAAATAAAATTCAAAAATAATAAAAATAAGAACATACCTTTCAAGAATGGCAGAGTAAGGACCTCTGAAAATTCACTCCTCTATAAAAGCAAAAAGAACACTAGCAAAAATGGTCAAAATCAACTTTTTCAGAACTCTGGGAATTAACCAAATGCTTGTAAAAATTTGAGGAGTGTTTATTCAAGAAAAGCACTGAATCATGGTAAAAACAGTGAGCTTTGTGGCACTTTAACCTGCCCTGTTCTCATCCTCTCCCCAGCTCCAGGGTAGCCTTAAAAACAAACAAACTGGGCTTCCCTGGTGGCGTAGTGGCTGGGAATCCACGTGCCAATGCAGGGGACACAGGTTCGAGCTCTGGTCTGGGAGGATCCCACATGCCACGGAGCAACTAGGCCTGTGCACCACAACTACTGAGCCTGTGCTCTAGAGCCTGCGAGCCACAACTACTGAGCCCGTGAGCCACAACTACTGAAGCCTGTGTGCCTAGAGCCCATGCTCTGCAACAAGAGAAGCCACCGCAATGAGAAGCCCATGCACTGCAACGAGGAGTAACCGCCGCTCTCCACAACTAGAGAAAGCCCACACGCAGCAACGAAGACCCAACACAGCCAAAAATAAATAAATAAATAAACTAATTAAAAAACAAACAAAAACAAACAAACCTGCAGTCATGGTGAAAACCAATAGCAGCCACTGGAAGGGATAGAATGTTGGAGCTTCCCCAAAGCCCCATTGCCAAATACCTGTCTTTATGTGACCTGTCTGGCAGTTCCCTGGAAAATCCCACTCACAGGCTTGTCTTTATTTGACCTGACTCAGAGCTCACACATTATGAACAGCATTTTCCCCAGGGATGTTTGTAGAAAACAACCAATAACAATTGTTAAATATCACTGCTGCCTGAGGTGGTAGTAACAGTTGCAACAACAAACAAGTTCACCAACAAACTTAAAAGGGAAAGCTGGGGCATAAGATGTCAATAATAGGCTTTGAAAAGCTCTGACATATTCCTGGGAATCTAGAAAGCCACATCCATGTACAGGGCTGTGTGCATGCCCAGGAAAGACCTGAGAAGGCTCTAAACTCTCACCTCTGGTTAACCATGAGGCTCTGTGCAAGCAGGAAGTGAAGGCTAAGGCAGAGTTGTAAACAGCCTACCGGAGTGCTGAAGGCATGTCCCAACACGCATGCAAAGGCTGGCAGACTTATTCGTTCCAAGAACTTAAGGAAATGTATATACAATTGTTAACTGCCCACTAAGAAAACCAAATAGAGACTTCGGTGTCCATACATGAAAAATAATACAGACTTTACAGAACTAATTCAGGAAATTCACTGAAAAACAAATAGCAGCAGCAAAACAAACAGCGACAACAACAAACCCCTGGGGAGTGGAGGGAAATTTGATTTCCAGATGTTACATTATATGATTTAAAACTTCCCATTTTCAGCAAAAAATTATGAGACATGCAAAGAAACAAGAAAGTATGGCCCATACATGGGACAAAATTAGCAGTCAGTAGAAATTGGCCCTGAGGAAACTCAGGTGCTTGACTAACTAGAAAAAGCCTTTAAATCATCTATTTTTAAACATACTCAAAGAACTAAGGGAAATTATGTCTAAAAAACTTAAGGAAAGTGTGAGAATGATGGCTCACTACATAAAGAATATCAATAAAGAAATAGAAATAATAAACAAGAACCAAATGAAAATTCTAGAGTTGAAGAGTATAATAACTGAAATGAAAATTCGCTTCAGGGGCTCAACAGAAGATTTAGGCTGACAAAGAATCTGTGGGCTTGAAGACAAATCAATTCATTTGATCTAGTTTGAGGAACAGAAAAAAGAAGAAAAACAAACAGAAACACAAAGACCTGTGGGACACCATTAAGTATATCTGAAAGAAAAGACTGTCAACCAAGAATTCTTTATCCAGCAACACTGACCTTCAAAAACAAAAGAGAAATGAAGATATTCTCAGGTACTTAAACATTGAGAGAATGTTCACAGAAGCATTATTTATAATACCAACAAGTAGAAATAATCCAAATGTCTATCAAATGATGAATGAATAAACAAAAAGTGGCATATTCATACGATGGAATATTACTCAACCATCAAAAGGAATATGCTTGATATGCTACAACATGGATGAATCTTGAGAATATCCTAAGTGAAAGAGCCACTCACAAAGGACCACATATTGTATGATTTCATTTATATGAAATTTTTAGAATAGTCAGATGTATAGAGATCAAAAGTAGATTAGTGGTTGCCTACGGCAGCAGGGTTGGGAAAAATAGGGCATGATAGCTATATGATAGAGGATTTTTTTTTCAGAGAGTGATGGAAATATTCTAAAATTGATTGTGACAATGGTTGCACAACTCTGTGAATGTACTAAATATTATTGAATTGTATGCTTTAAATGGATGAATTGTATGGTATGTGAATTACATTTCATTAAAGCTGTTACCAAAAAAGGGTGGGGGAGGGGTAAAACAATAAAACTCTTAGAAGAAAACATAGGCATAAATGTGCATGACCTTGGATTAGGCAATTGTTTCTTAGATATGACACCAGAAGCAGAGCAACGGAGGAAAAGAAAAGATAAATTATATTTTGTCATAACTAAAAACTTTTGTGCTTCAAAGGGCACCATCAAGAAAGTGAAAAGACAACCCACAGAATGAAGAAAATATTTGTAAATCATATATCAGATAAGGAAACATATAAGGATCCAGAATTATGAAAGAACTTTTACAACTCAATTTAAAAAACACAATTAACTCTATTAAAAATGGGCAAAAAATTTGAATATACATTTCTCCAAAGAAGATATGCAAATAGCCAGTAAAACACATGAAAAGATGCTCAACATCATCGGTCACTGGGGAAATGCAGCCAAAACCACAAAGAGATGCCACTTCACACCCACTAGGATGGCTATACCTTTAAAGAACAGAAAACAGTAAGTGTTGGTGTGGATATAGAGAAACTGAAATCCTTGTATATTACTGGTAGGAAGGTAGAGTGATACAACCACTTTGGAAAACAGTTTGTCACTTCCTCAAAAATTTAAACATAGAATTATTAAATGACTGAGACATTTCACTGTTAGTTCTGTGTTGGTTTTCAAATGTACCATGAATCACATTTTGATCAGCCAGAATATAGGGAAGTTTGCTGGTTTGCTATACCATAAGGTCCAGAGGTCACAGTGGAAGAGTTTGGAAAGACAGAAAGGGCTGGGAAGGTAGGTCAATTAGTAGAAGCACAATTCATTTAATAAAGTTTTTGTTCTTACAATTTTAGAGCTTTCAGGGAACAAAATTTAAATCAGTGTTCCCAGGAAGTTATGTGAAGAAACAGTAGTTGGCATTTGGTGGGGGGGGGGCAGTCTCATGATGGTAGGAGCAGATCTTTCTGACAGGCAGCTGATCACCTTCCCCAGAGAATATCACATCCTCAGCTGACTATATAGTCAAGTGTATCAGGAGAATAAAAAGCTGGGGTGTGTTAGGGGAAGCCCTTTACCCTCCCCCTTTACCTTTCAAAGAAGGGAGAAAATGCTCACTCAGTAAGAAAGAAAAATACAAGAGGAAATTTCTAGGTTTTTTCTGCCCCCTCATTCACTTCTTCCCAAAGTTGAGAAGTAACTTATACTTGAAGGGGTGGAGGATGTGTGGTCCAGCCTCTTCTGGGCTTTTGTTTGTTTGTTTTTTTGATGCAGCTTGATATTAAGAGACTTACTCCCTGCTCATTTTTCCCTAAACTTTCCAGGGCTGGATGGAGAAAGAGCTCTATTAGGGATCCAGATAATGGCCACAGCTCAGATCATGATCTTTAAGCCTAGCAGGAAAAAAGCTGATGTTTTTATTTCAGTCTATCTGATTGCAGCATCTCTTTCTCATTCGGTGGGAGCGGGTCTTCCTGACAGGCAGCTGACCCCCCTGAGCATCCTTTGCTCCCCATGGCAGTCACATATCCTGGAGCAGGAAGCTGAGACTGCCACTTATTCTAGAAGAGTGGTAGGGTTGTGGCACTTGATTTAAATATAAACACTGGGTTCAATTAACTGCCCATCCATTTGTTCCATATACCTTTGTTGAGTACACTCCCTGTACTCATTGCTGTGTACAAGGTGATGGAGGTGTGAAGGGGAACATGGCAGATGGAGGATATTGGCCCTTACAGACCTTTCATCTCCAATGGAAAGTTCTCTGCCCTTTGGGGGCAGCATTTCGCCTCTAAAGTGGAGACTGGTTTTCCCTCTCAAGCCTCATGTACCTGGGACCAGAAGGAGGGGAGAGTCCTTGTTGCCCCCGAAATGCCATCTCAGGTGTTACATCTCCCACCCTCCTTCAAAGTTCATATCATCAAACATCTTGCTGTACTGATCATTCCACCTTAGTCACTGATGACTTTAACACCTGGCTCACTCTCTTCTCTTCCACCTCTACTCCTGTTTTTATTTTTTGACGACTTCATTCAACAGGCTCATGGATAAAATCCATCCGAGACAGGGTGTATCTCTAATTTCCTGTGTGCTTTCTGTGAATTTCTCCCCTCTTTTGCTCTCTCTAGAACCCTGAAGGCTGTTTTTATTTCCCGAAGCACACAGTGAAGAAGAAACAGGCTCAGAGGAGCCTCTGCTGCAGATGTGAGACAGAAAGATCCAGACATGGGCTGCTGAGTATGCCGGGGCTCCGGGGAAAGGAAAGAGCAGGTATGAGGATGGTTCACAGGGAAGAGGAAAGCCTTGGAGGAGCAGAGTTCTTGAAATGGGAAGGGAGAGAAGGACCCTTAGTTGAGAGAACCAGGAAGTGGAGTGGACAGGACTTGGTACTGAGCTATCCTTACTTGGGAAGGAAGCTCCCACCCACTGGGGACGTCCTGCTGCTCCTGGGCTTGTACTGCACCCTTGACCAGAAGGTGAGGAACTTGGTCGTCTTCTGTGCGGTTAGAGCCACAGAGGGAAAAATCACACCTCCTGACCAAGATGGGACAAAAGAGGATCAGATTAGACTTTGCTAACCCCTGCACGGCACTGACACAGCCCCGCTGCCACATGTTTATGCTGTGGTCTCTTAGTTCCTTGACCTCTCACCTCTAGTGATCACTTCCTCAACCCACTTCAGATGCCCACTATCATGAGGATGGTCTTGTCATCAGCCATGACCAAACCCAATCCACACCTTGCAAACCCCATGAACTTCCTGGTCCTCTCTCTCCCTCTGTTGTTCTCTGGCAAAGCCCCAGCCTGGTTAAAACCAACCCTCAGCCTGATCTGTGCCTGTCCCTGAGCGGCTGAGCAGTGCTGGAGAAAAAACGCATGGCCACGCTGAAAAAACAGTCTCACTGCAAATCTGTGACCGCAAATCGCAAAAGGATACTCAGCACTGCCCAGGGTCCTATCTTACATCCCTGGTGTGTTTGGTTTCCCAGCTCCAAAATGGCTATTTTATACCTTCTTTCCCATCAAATTCCCTATGCACACCCCCTCCCCCACCTCACTTCCTCACACAAGCGTGTTCTCACTGGTGGCGCAGTGGTTAAGAATCCACCTGCCAATGCAGGGGACACGGGTTCAAGCCCTGGTCCGGGAAGATCCCACATGCCGCGGAGCAGCTAAGCCTGTGCACCACAACTACTTCACCTGTGCTCTAGAGCCCGCGAGCCACAACTACTGAAGCCCACACACCGCAACTAATGAAGCCTATGCACCTAGAGCCCGTGCTCCGCGAGAGAAGCCACCACAATGAGAAACGTGCACACCGCCATGAAGAGTAGCCCCCGCTTGCTGCAACTAGAGAAAGCCCGTGCACAACAATGAAGACCCCACATAGCAAAAAAAAATAAAGAAAGAAAGAAACTTATTAAAAAAAAAAAAAAAAGCAGACACCTACACACGCCTCACCCTACCACGCTCCCTGCCAACTCCTCCTCGTGGGCTCCAGATCCCACCCCTTTCTTGTTCTCAAGGACAGGCTCCTACCGTTCCCCCAACTCTTCCAGACTTTTCCTGCCAGCATCCAAACATGCTGCAATCTGTCCTATGAAAAAATAAAATCAAAACACCTCAAATGACCCCATAACACCTTTCAAATTCCCCTCTCATTTCTCTGCTCCCCTTCAAAGCAAAATATTTTGAAGGCAGTGATTATAATCACGAGTGTTTCCACAATCTCTCCTCAACACACTCTATGCAGTTTCGTTCCACACCACTCCACCCAGACTGCTCTTTTTTTTTTTTTTAATTTTTTTTTTTAAATTTTTATTTATTTATGGCTGCGTTGGGTCCTCGTTTCTGTGCAAGGGCTTTCTGCAGTTGTGGCAAGCGGGGGCCATTCTTCATCGCAGTGCGCGGGCCTCTCACCATCGCGGCCTCTCCCGCTGCGGAGCACAGGCTCCAGACGCGCAGGCTCAGCAATTGTGGCTCACAGGCCCAGCCGCTCCGCGACACGTGGGATCCTCCCGGACCAGGGCTCGAACCCGTGTCCCCTGCATTGGCAGGCAGACTCTCAACCACTGCGCCACCAGGGAAGCCCCAGACTGCTCTTGTCAAGGTCTCCCAGGGCCTTTGTGTTGCCAAGTCCAGCATCACGTCTCTGCCTTCATCTTACTCACCCAGCACTGGACCCAGCGAACTACTGCTGCTTCCCTCTGCCCTTTGGCAGTCTGAGAAGACAATATTAGAGCTTCTATTTTCACTTATTTTTTTTCTCTAAAACAAGTAAGGAAGAAATTAAGCTTTACTAATAGGTAAAATCCATTTTTATACTGGTGCCCTCACTTGGTTGCTATAGCAGACAATTAAATGTCACATATGCCACACAGGGCGTGCTGAGGGATGCTTCATAATCAGAGGTATGCCACAGTTTATTTGTGCACAGTTGTGCTGGCTTATGGATTACATTATCTTTAAAAAAAAAAAAAAGTTTTATTGTGGTGAAGTATACATATCGGGTTGGCCAAAAAGTTCGTTCGGGTTTTTGGTAGCAGCCTACAGAAAACCCGAATGAACTTTTTGGCTAACCCGGTATCATGAAACTGACCATTTCAACCATTTAAAAATGCACCATGTGGTGACATTATAAGTACATTCACATTGTTGTGCTACTGGGACTTCCCTGGCGGTCCAGTGGTTAAGACTGTGCCTCCATTGCCGGGGGCACGTGATCCATCCCTGGTCAGGGAACTAAGATCCTGCATGCCGCGAGGTGTGGCCAAAAATAAATAAATAAACAAACAAATAAATAAATAAAAGTAAATAAATCATATTGCTGTGCTACCATCACCACCATCCATCTTCAGAACTTTTTCGTCTTCCCCAACTGTACCCATTAAGCAATAACTGTCCTTGTCCCCCTCCCCACAGCCCTGGGAAACCATCATTCTAATTTCTGTCTTTCTGAATTTGACTACTCTAGGTACCTCATAAGCAGAATCATACGTTATGTGTACTTTTGTGACTGACTTATTTCACTTAGCATAATGCCTTCATAATGGATAAGCATAATCCATATAATCCAATGGATAAGCATAATGGATAAGATTTACCCGTATTGTAGTATTTATCAGAATTTCAATCCTTTTTAAGGCTGAATGATATTCCATTTCATTACATGTATATAGCACATTTTGTTTATTCCCTCATCTGTCAATGAATATTTGGGTTTTTCTCCGGCTTTTGGGTATAGTGAATAATGCTGCAATGAACATGGGTATACAAATATCCGTTTGAGTCCCTGCTTTCAGTTCTTTGTGGTATATACCCAGAAGTGGAATTTCTGGGTCCTATGGTGATTCTATCTTGAATTTTTTGAAGAAGCACCATACTGTTTTCCACAGCAGCTGCACCATTTTACTGTCCCGTTAGCAATGCACAAGGGTTCCAGTGTCTTCACATCCTCACAGACAGTTATTTTCTGTTTTGTTTTCTTTTGTTGATAATAGCCATTGTAATGGGTGTGAAGGTGTATCTCACTGAGGTTTTGATTTGCATTTCCCTAATTACTATTGATATTGAGCATCTTTTCACGTACTTGTTGGCCATCTGTATATCTTCTGGGAGAAATGTCTATTCAAATCTTCTGCTCATTTTGGGGGGTTGTTTTTTTGTTTTTAAGCTGTAGGAGTTCTTTATATATTCTGGTTATTAATCCCTTATCAAATGTTTGATTTTTTTCCCAGAAAATATATATCAGATATATATTTTCTCCCAAAATGTGGATTGCCTTTTCACTCTGTTAATAGCATCCTTTGATACACAAAAGTTTTTAAGTTTTGATGAAATCTAATTTAACTGGTTTTCCCTTTATTGCCTGTACTTTTTATGCCATATCCAAGATATGACAAATCCATTGTCATGAAGATCTTCCCCTATGTTTTCTTCTAGGAGTTTTATGGTTTCAGGTATTACGTTTAGGTCTTTAATCCATTTTGAATTAATGTTTTATATGTTGTAAGATAAGGGTCCAACTTCTTTCTTTTTTTTTTAATCGATGGTTGTTTAGCAGTTAGTTGTGATTTGGGGTGTGCTTATGAGAGGAGGTGAGCTTCGGGTCCCTCTACTTGCCATCTTGTCTCTCCTGCATTTCCCAACTCTCTTTTGCATGTGGATATTCAGTTTTTACAACCCTATTTGTGAAAAGACTGTCCTTTGGTCTAGTCATCCTTGTCAAAAATCAATTGACCATATATGTGAAGGTCCATTTCTGGTCTGTCTATTCTACTCTATTCATCTATATGTCTGTCTTTATGCCAGTACCACACTGTTTTAATTACCATAACTTTGTAGTAAGTTTTGAAATCAGGAAACATGAGATCTCTAACTTTGTTCTTCTTTTTCAAGATTGTTTTGGCTATTTGGAGTCCCTTGAGATTCCATATGAATTTTAGGATGGAGTTTTCTATTTCTGCAAAAAAAAGTCATTGGGATTTTGATAGGGATTGCATTGAATCTGTAGATCAATGCAATACTTTAGGGAGTATTGACATCTTAACAATATTAAGTTTTTCAATTCATGAAGACAGGATGTCTTTCCATTTATTAGTGTCTTTCATTTCTTTCAGCAATGTTTTGTTGTTTTCAGTGTACAAATCTTTCACCTGCTTGGTTAAGCTTAATCCTAAATATTTTTTCTTTTTGATGCTATTGAAAGTGGAATTGTTTTCTAAATTTCCTTTTCAGATGGTTAGGTGTATAAAAACACAACTGATTTTTGTGTGATGGTTTAAAATCCTGTGACTTTCCTGAATTCATCTATTAGTTCTACCAGGTTTTTGTTGTTGTTGTTTTGTTTTGTTGTAGATTCTCAGGTTTGCACCTGTCTTTGATACTTCCTCTTCTCTCTTGCTCTCTCATTCCTCTACATGCAAATAGCCACCAATTCATTTCAGTTTGTTTTGATTTCACAGTGCTTCTAATCTTTGACACTTTCTTTAGTATCATTATAATCCAATGTGATTGAATGAATATTTCTATCCACAATATCTAGGGCAATGTGTGAAGAAATTAGTTTCTAAAATAGTCCTTTTATCTCTCTCTCCCACTCAAACCTCTAGGACCTCCATATAACAGTAGAGGCTCCAGCCTTCTCTCCCATCGTCTCAGAAGCAGCACTGAGGCTATGGGCTCAGGAAGACCCAAGGTGGAAGCAGGCATGCTGCTTACTAGCTGTGTGACCATAGGCATGTAGTTTAGATCCTCCCTGGAAACTGGTGATGATGATAATAATAATAACTACCTCAAAGGGTTGTTGGGAGGTATAAACCCATTTGGGCTGCTGTAACAAAATACTTCAGATTGAGTGGCTTACAAACAACAGGAATGTACTGCTCACCATTCTGGAGGCTGGGAAGTCCAAGATGAAGGCACCAGCGTGGTCACATTCTGGTGAGAACACTCCTCCTGGTTCACAGCTGACACCTCCTTTCTGCGTCTTCATGTGGTAGAAGAGACTAAAGATCTCTTTTTTAAGAGCACTAACCCATTCATAAGGACTCCACCCTCAAGACTTGCTTACCTCCCAAAGCCCCCCCACCAACACTATCACACTGGGCATTATTATTCCAACATGTGAATTTGCAGGGGTGGGAGGGAGAGGGACACAGACATTCAGACCATAGCAGGAGGCTTAAACAGGACGATGAACATAAAGCACTTTGTAAAACACCCCCTTTCTCCTACTTTCTTTCTCCAAAGACACAGATGGGATTGATCTCCTGAATCCTCTTGTCTTTATTACTCCTTTGGCACTTACCATCTACTGCCTTGTACTATTATCTTTTTATGTGTATCTGTGTTATCTTCCCCACAAAATATATAAATTCTCCAGAGGCTGAGAGTTTGTCTTTTTTTCTTTTTCCCTTCTTTTGTGCTTGTGGCATATTGTAATACAATGCCTTATACATGGTAAATGCTTAGTCAATATTTGCTTTTCAGTTGTTTGACATAATGAAATCCGTTATTGCCTGGTTTCCAAAGTCTTCAGAATTGATGTTTCATTTATTTCAAGTAGGTTTTCCCCCCACTTTGATTTTAAAACATCCTGCAACACTTAAAAATAGCTAACAAGAAAGTAATGAAGACATCACCACTTCCTGGAAGACCATCTGAATGTATTTCAACCTATGTCTCTATCAAAAGTGGAAAAAACAAAGACAGACCAGGGTTGCCAGATAACATACCCAGTTAAATTTGAATGTCAGATAAACAAGAATTAATTTTTGTTAGTATGAGTATGTCCCATGTGATATTTGTTGTTTATCTGACATTCAAATTTAATTAGGTGTCCTGTATTTTTGTTTATTAAGTATGACAACCCTACCACGAAGGCTTTAAGTTTAAAAAAAAAACTGTGAACAAGCATTATTCTCTGTTGAAATGAGACTATTCCCATGTGCTTAAAGTGTTTTTGTGTCAAAAGAATACAGCTTGAGACATCATTATGAAACAAGCTTTAACCACAACTGTGACCTTACATGGAAAAGACATGTGATGAAAAAGCTAATGAAAGGTAACATTAACTGAAATATCAACACACATTGCTTTGGAATATAAATGAAAACAGTGATGTTTCCGTAAAATGCAATCCTGTACTAAATGAAAGAATTGGTTGGGCTTTAAAATCTTTTATAGTGAGTGTGTAAAATGATCATATTTGCATATCTAAGTCTTCTCAGAAATACTATTGCTCTGCATGTTGAAGACATGACTTAGAACTTACAGGACAAATCTTGAGAAAAATTAGAATTATCTGTGGCATGTCCTATTGCCACTCGGGAGAACATAAATATAAATTGTACCTGTCAGCTTTATTTATTCAAGATGTCAGTGAGAACTTTTATGTGACTGAAGTACTTTTGGACCTAGTCTTCATTTTGGCACCACATTAGAATCTGATTTGTTTTTAAAAGTAATGACCAGTTTAATATATACTGATCAAAATGACTAAGAATACCTACAGTGTCCCTGGGGAGTCAGTGTTACTTCCGACTTGTTACCCAACCACATGGTGCAACCAATGATTTGTATCAGTACAGCCTGTAGGTCAATTCATCACATCCTCCACCATGAACCACATGGTTCTACTAGGTAAAACATGGAACTTGTCATGCACATAGCAGCTTACCTTGAGAGCTGGCTATTCTCCTATGGCTTGAACTTGGGCAATTCTCCAGTTTACTTGATTGTTTTAGAAGTCTGATCCATAATACAATAGATTATTACCCTCGTAGAAGGAAAGGTGTTTTTCTTTTTCAATTCAACAATATTTATTGAAAGCCCAATATGGGCTAGGCACCATTTGGAGGAATGAGCAAGATGGACATAGTCCTGCTCTCATTGAGCTTGTATTCTAATGAGTGGAATCACACAATAAACAAATAATGAATGAACAAGGAAGATAACTGAGAATGGTAAATGCTAGGCAGCGGATTGAATAGGGGGGTGATGTGAAAGAGAGCAACTGGGTACCCTTTTAGGTTAGGGGATTAAGATAAGCCTACCAGAGGTGGTTGAATTTCAATGCAAGTCCAACGGAGGGAAGACGCCAGTCAGGCAAAGATCTGGAAGAGTATTGGAGCAGAAGGAGGGCGAAGTCCCTAAAACAGGATGAGCCTGGTGTGCTCTGAAGGAGAACCAGTGTGGTGAGAGAGAGGATGGTGCAAGGTGAGGCTGCAGGTAGACAGAGGCCAGATTATGGAGGATTTAAAAGAACGGGGATTTATTCTAAGTGTGATGGGAAGCCATGGGATTTTTCCATTAAAAAAATTAAATAAATAAACACACAATATAATCCTTCAAAGTAAAGGTAGTGTTTTAACAATGAGGAAAAAGTAAATGCTTTGAAAGAAAACTAAGCAATGGAGAAAAATATTTTTAAGGTTAACCTTAAAATTGACCTAATCATTGTATCATGAAGTATTGATTAAACCAAGATTTTCTCCAAAAATGAAGAATATTATCACCATCTATTTTTATTGAGAGAAATCTGGTTTAAAATGATGTGTTAATTTAGAAATCTGGTTGAACATTTTGTGATAAATTAAAGGTCCAATTTTAATTTCAATTTATATAGATGCTTAGTTTGAATGGGTGTCATAGGTGAAAAAGATTCCTCACAAAGAGACATAGATCTAAATGCAAGAAGTGTATTCTTGGCTCTGCTACTAAGTCATAGGTTCTTTTTGCATTTCCATTCAGCAATTGTGCAAAGGTTTTTGCTAAAATTTAGCTTAGTAATTTTCCATCCTCCCTTATGTCAAATAATTATTCTTGAAAACGAACTGAAAATGAAGGGTTTTTATATTCTTAACAAAGGGACTTTAAATCCACTGAAAAGCTACATTTGGAAGATTTAAAACAAGTTCTTAAGAGTCCAGGTAGGAGAATTTTTATTAGTGACACATATTTTTGGCAAAAGAAAAAAATCATATTCACCTAATGATGAATTTCCAAACACCCATTTCCCTACTTTCTCTATAGTATGAGATTCTTTCTCAGTCATTTTTAGAATACTGTCTTTACCTTTAAGAGATTCTATGTGGTTTAAAGCTTTTTAGAAAATTGTAGATAGCATGCTACTGACAACCATTTGCCATTACAAAACGAGATCAGAAAACTTGGCCCAAGGCAAGGAGCTTTCAGGGTGCACCTGTAGGAGGCTGACTGAAGCAGCGTGGGATTGGTCACTGACAAAGGTTAGTTTACACATGAGGCAGAGCGGACTTGAAAAGATGCATCAAGTTATCTAACACAGGCTGTCAAGGTTCAGAATGGAAAGGTTAGCCTTCTCCAGCCTGCTGCCGGTGCCTGGGCAACAGCTTGAGGACACACCAGAAAGAAGGATTCCGTCAATTCACACTACAACAAATAGAAAAAAAAGCAAATTGACAACAGAAAAAAAAAAACCCACTTTGTGTCTACGTTTCCCTTTATCACTAATATATAAGTGGTGGGTCATAGAATGTTCTTTAGTGTGTGCCTCTAAATAAACCCTTAATGCTGACCTTTTGCAACTTCTTTTTCTCCTTAAGTTTGCAGTCAATATTTATTTCAACATGATTTCATCTGGACAAAAATGTTCTGTAGGTGAACATACGGTGGTATCTGGCCCAATTCTGCACCCCCTGGAGACAGCCCTGGTGCCAGGGGGAGGGAGAGGGGGAGGGGCGGGGGCGGCATGGGGGGCTGTGGCTGACGGTGGAGGTGCGGACCAGACTCCAGGGAGCAGTAGAAGGAAAGAACAGTAGCAGAGCTTACCAGATCACTGTGCGTCCATTCTGCTTCAGGCCTGGTTTGAAATAGTGGCATCCTTATAATCGATTCAGGGAAATGTGGTCTCAGCAGATACTTAGGAGCAGGAAGAGGGGAAAGAAAATAAGCCAAGGAATAAAATGTGGTTGTTTGCCTACACCACAGATACCTTGATTTAAAAACTCTCAGTTTCACTTCCATTACTGGAACTTTCATCAACGTACAAGTCAGAAATAATCAAATATCCTGAAACATCAGAATACGGGACTGACACGTGTTAGACCAAATTTTTCACCTCTGAACAGTAATTTACTATACTGATAATTCTGTTTATTGTCTATTCATGACTCTGGTACTTTCTCAGTAAATTCAGAGATATCCAGGTCTCAAAAGAGATAACTGGTGAATTGATATGCTTATCAGTTATTTATATCATTTCTCAATTATAAAATTAACAAATGACGAAGCATTAATTGAGTCAATGAACCCAATTTTAGAAGGAGGTAAAGACCTGAGTACATCACTTAATCACATTAAGTTAAAAAAGCAGAGCTGAAATGCATGCTTAGGAAACCATTTGTCAAAAAATACCATGAGTTAAAAGCCATTTAAAGACCAGCATAGACAAAGGCTAAATTAATATTTCAAAAGTTCAAATTATGTTTTTCCTCCTCTTGTGCAAACATACAAAAGGAAAGGGAAAAGGGAGGTGGAAAATTTCTTTTTAAGCATCTAAAAATGATAGTGAATGAAAGGGCACCTGGTTAATGGTAACTTGTACCATTTTCTCTTTTATAAACACGATTCTCCCTTAAATTTAAAGGTTTAGGTTAGGATCTGTATCTCTTAATTTGAAGCTATTGAAATTCTAACAACAAAACCTATGTTCGCGCGAGGTAACTCCTTTAGAATGTCAAAAATAATCTTTGCCTGTAAAAATGTTCTTTGCCCCCTGGTGGTGAAAATATTATTATTTAATTTTTTAAAAGTTAAAAGACTTTCATTATGGAGTCTTGGCACTAAAAATCCTTCCATGGTTGCATAAATAAGAGAGGATTATATATTGAAGTGGGGAGAAATGAAGCTAGGCCATAGGTGTGGTAAAGGAATTTAAGTTTCTCCTATCTTACCATTTAGAATTGTTGATTGCTAATTCAGTATTATTTCAAAATGCCGCCTCCTTTTAATAAATTTAATAGTAAGCATTTATGAGGCATGGAATTTCTGTTCATAATCTAATGCCTTAGCTGTGCGGCGTGTTGACCGAGGTGATCAGCAACTTTGCACTGTTTCCTTTGTGTTTCAGTTTGGCATCACAAACAACATTAGAGCTCAACAGCACAATGCCAAAGCCAAGCTGTTGAGCCTGGAAGAATATGAAGAGGCCTGTTCAAATTTTCTTTTGCAGACTAATTGGAGCTTTTGTGTATGAGGGAAATACAACGATTGCTGTACTCAGGCTGGACGGAGGAGTCGGGAGAGACTATCCTTGTTGGTTGGTTAAAAGTAAAATGGGAAAAACTAATTTTCAAATTTAAAAAGTGATTCAGTGAGTTGATGGAAACCTTTGAAAAATGAACGATAATCTTGAAATTGTGTAAGATGTTAGGAGAAAGAAATTTTTACATGGATTCAACTGAGGCACATTAACGTCTATGTAAAGCAGAAGACATCATTATCTGAAAAGACAGCTACTTCAGGGTAAGACAATCACCAATCAGTCTTTAATGACTTAATCGGTGAACAAATTTTCCCTTCCTCTTGTTCATGTGGGTCACATGCTTTTAATTAGGTATTTATTAAAGCTGAATTTGGCAGGAAAATCATGAATAATATGTTTTATGGAGTTGGAACAAAAAAAGTAAACTGGCTTTGAGAACCAGTCATTATTTTGTAAAGGTGGTCTTGTCTGCCACCATCTTGGGCAGACAAGTGATTGGATAAATTTCCGGTGAAGTGGGCATTTGCAGCCTAAGTTTAATAACAAATGACTTTAAACACAAAATCTAAACATTTAAGAATAGATAAGCTTTATTTATGGAGCCCTTAATACAAAGTAGATAGAGACCTTCCATAACATATTGGTAACATTTAAATAGCAATTACTATATACTGGGCTCTAATTATCTCACTTAGCTCCTACAACAATTTTGGTAGTATTTTATGGTTTTGGTAGTATTATTATCCTAATTTTACAGATGAGGTAACTGAAACACAAGGATCACCCAGCTAGTAAGTAATAGAGCCAGAATTCATACTGAATCATCTGGCTCTAGAATCTGTATTCTTTTGCACTATGAGATTATTTGAGTAAACAGTACATTATCCAGAGAAGTAAAAGCCATAGTGTCAACATGATAGAAATGTATTTATTATTTATAACATGAAGAACATCTGCATTTATTTATTAGCCCTTCAAAAGATTAAGATTCAGTACTGCAATAAAAAAGGGATTATTTTTCAAGAAGGTGCTTCCCCCAAACAATATTTTTCTAACCTTTGTCAACTCAATATGTTTGTGAATGATGTTTGGTTAAATAAATTACAAGATAATGTTCCATTAGAGAACAATGATATCTTAGAACTTTAAGTCCATATATTTGAGAAACAGCCAAAAAGGGGCAAAAGAGAACATTTCAGAATAATATTCCATTGTATGGATATACCACAGCTTGTTTATTCATTCCTCAGTTGATAGGCATTTAGGTTGTTTCCAACTCTGGTTAGTATGAATAATGTTGCTATGATCATTTGTATACAAGTTTTATGTTTTTACTTTTCTTGTGTATATACCTAAGAGTGGAATTCCTGGGTCATATAGTAACTCTATCTTTCGTTTTTTGAGGAACTTCCAAACAGTTTTCCCAAGGGGCTGCATCATTTCACATTCCCACCAGCAATAAATGAGGGTTCCACTTTCTCCACATCTTTACTAACCTCTTTTTTGTCTGTCTTTTAAATTACTGCCATCGTAACGGGTGTAAAGTGGTATCTCTCTGTGGTTTTGATTTGCATTTTCCTAATGACTAATGATGTTGAGAAGCTTTCATATACTTATTGGCCTTTTGTATATATCTTCTTTGGAGAAATCCATTGCCCATTCAAAAAAAATGTTGAGTTGCAAGAATTCTTTACATATTCTAGATGTAAGTCCCTTATCAAGTATATGATTTCCAAATATTTTTCTCCCATTATCTTGGTTGTCTTTTCACTTTATTGATGGTATTGTTTGTGACACAAAGTTTTAAATTTCTGTGTAGTTCAATTTATTTATTTTTTCCCCTGTCACATTCTTTTGGTGTCATATCTAAGGGACCACTGGCTAACCGAAGGTCACTAAAATTTACTCTTATTTTTTTAAATAAGAGTTTTATAGTTTTAGCTTTTACCTTTAGGTCTATCACCTATTTTGAGTTAATTTTTTTTTTCATCTTTGGTTTCATGTCTTTCATTGGTTTTGTAAAATTCTTGGCCATTGTTTCTATAATTATTGCTTCAGCTTCATTCTCTCTCTCTCCTCTTTTTCTAGGACCCCAGTTATATGTGTGCTAGATTTATTCACTGTGTCCCACATGCATTTTTTTAACATCTTTATTGGAGTATAATTGCTTTACAATGGTGTGTTAGTTTCTGCTTTATAACAAAGTGAATCAGCTATACATATACATATGTTCCCATATCTCTTCCCTCTTGCATCTCCCTCCCTCCCACCCTCCCTATCCCACCCCTCTAGGTGGTCACAAAGCACCGAGCTGATCTCCCTGTGCTACCACATGCATTTAAAGCTCTATTCTCTTACCATTCTTTTTTCTCTCTGCTTCAGTTTGGGTATTTTTTCTTGACCTATCCTCAAATTCACTAATCCTCTCTTCTGCTGTTAAACTCATCCACTGAGTTCTTGATTTCAGATATTACATTTTTAAATTTGAGATTTTCCATTGATTCTTTTTTTAATGGATTCAATTCTCTGTTGAAATTCTGCATTTTCTAATCCATTTTATCCACTTTTTCTTCTATTTTATAAACTATTGCTCTATTTTATAATAGTTATTTTAAAGTTCTTGTCTGGACTCCAATAGCTGGCTTATCTGTGGGTCTTCTATTATCTATTTTTTTCTCTTGATTATTGGTCAAATTTTCCTGTTTTTCTCACATCTCATAATTTTTTTTTATTATGTACCAGACTTTTATATTAAAAACAATAGACAATAGAGATGATGTTATTTTCTCCTAGAGATGAAAATAGACAAATAGGGTGAGGGTCAGGGATTGAGCTGGGTAGGGATTGGGTTGGGGTTTTAGTAAGATTCATTCAACTTCTGGTTTCTCTGTTTCTTAGGTGTGATTCCTCTGAGCCTGCAAGGTTTCTATGTCCTCAACCCAGCATATTCACTTCTGCTCTTCAGAGGTTTTAAACTTAGATCTTTATCCTCCTATTCATATAACTTCAGAAATATTGCAAATGTCTTGAGGGAGAAGACTGCCTGTGTATTTGAAGCAGGCTCCTGCTCTTCGGTAGAGCTCATTTTGTATGCACTGGTAGAATGTGAGGAGATTTTACTCGTCCTATCCTTCAGTCTTTCGGCCTCCTGCACGACCCCAGAATTCAGCAAATGTTCTGTGGGAAAGCTGGCTGTAAGTCTGGGCCTCCTCTCTACATTTCCAATCCGTTACACAACTCACAAGACTGTTAAACATTTCACTGGCTTCTCTCTTCCTGTGTACACTGCCTCTGCCCAGGCTAAGCTTCATCAGTCCATGCCCAGAATCATTAAATGTCAACAGATAAGAAAACAGCTGTTCATTGTGAGCTAACTTAGTCTTGGCTTCAGCAAAAGAAGATTTATTCAATTGCATTGTCCTCTGCATGAGACTGAACACGTGAAGATGCCAAATTAGAAGTCTAAATGTAAATAGCACTGTGGTCTTTGCAGAGACCTAGACCAGAACAAGCAAGGACATCACTTCAGAGTGGACTAGTGTTATTGGAACTGAGTAGGAAGAAGCTTCCAGAGCAATACCTTATAGCAGTGAGAAGCAATAGCAGTGCTGTATTGAATAGACTTCAGTTCTGCTTTTCAGCTTGGCCTTGGAAAGAGAACTATTCCCTGTAGATGGAGGAGGTCCTTGGGGTTCTTGGACAACATAAGAATAGAGCTCAAGAGGGAAATACCAGATCGCTAAAATATCAGTGGCAATATGGCAGCAGTTTCAAATGTTATATTGCACTTAATTTAATGGTCAAATTAGGAGAAAAGATGAATGTTGGGATATTATGTAAAAGTAGTGCTTAAGATTATTGCTCTCATTTTATTTCGTTGTTTTAATCACTGAATAAACAGTAAGCTAACTTAGAGATGTGGTAAAAATACCTCTCGCTTTAAGAAAACTGATATATCAAAAAATCAAACTAAAAAACTGTGGGGGAGGCATGGAGGTGGGGAGGTGTTCACAGGATTCCATTCAACTAATTGAATGCTAGCATGTGCTATGCATTGTGCTTGGAACTGGGAATACACAGAAAAGGTGATACCCTTCTCTATGGACTGAATGTTTGTGTCCTCCCCAAATTCATATGTTGAAGCCCTCATTCCCAATGTGATGGTGTTTGGAGGTGCAGCCTTTGGGAGATAATTAGGTTTAAATGAGTTCATGATGGTGGAGCCCACACTGTGGGATTAGTGCCCTTGTAAGAGGAAATGCTAGATCTCTCTCCCCCTCCCCCGCACTCCCACCATGTGAAGGTACAACAAGAAAGCAGCCCTCTGCAACCTGGAAGAGGGCTCTCACCAGAACTCGACCATGCTGACCTTTCCCCGTTACAGACTTCCCAGCCTCCAGAACTGTGAGAAATAAATGTCTGTTGTTTAAGCCACCCAGTCTATGGTATTTTGTTACAGCAGCCCTTGCCGACTGAGACACCCCTGCTCTTTTATCTTTGAAAGTTAAGCCTCATGATGAATTTAAAATGGGATTAATTCAAGCACATATATTATTTTTAAGCAAGATATACTTGCATTCATTTAACTATTTTAAAATATATATTTTTAACTCTACAATAATGGAATGATTTCTTCAGTAAGATTTACTTCCTGCATCCAGGTATTGTTTTTCTAACCTTTGTCAAACATAATATATTTTTACTATGAGAGCTTTATCATTATCCTGTTGAGCTTAATTCAGCTGGCTGGATCCAAGATGGGAAAAGCATGAGATCAAACTCTGAAAACTGGTCAAGCAAAAGCTAAGAAGAAAATAAGGTTCACACGAGAGAAAGCAATAGCGGTGAGGGGGAGGGTGGAGTAGGAGGTGAGACACTGGTGGGAAAGAGAGGAGGGTTTTAGCCTAAATGTCATTGAAAATAGACCTCAGTTGGGAAAGGAACACCAATTGGAAATCGACTAAAGCGGATAAACTACACTTCCCCTAAGACTTTGAGTCACGCTTATTAATTTCTGCCAGGTTGCCTACTTTATGGTATTATGCCTATAAATCTTAATTCATTATTAGAAGTATACTTTTTGTCTTGGTTCAAATTTCATTTCTTCTTCACCTCTCTCAAAAGGATACTTTAGACTACTCACTAGATTTGTCCCTTTCAAGTCCTAGGTTCAATTCCTCCTATATCTTTGGGGATGGAATAATGAAATGTGTGGAACAGAGGCCGTAATCAATACATCAGTTTTCAAATATACTTTTAGTTTTTAATATCTGGGGGAGGGTAAGAAGGTAACTGTTTCAGGGATATTTGGGATGTTCCAGGTGGATGCGCGATGTCTATAACGGTCCACGTCTCTTAATCTGTGTCAACACACGGCACAGCTTCGCGGAGCGCGCCAGCGACTGAGAGGCATTTCGCGGAGGCCCAGGTCTGGGGCGCAGGCTTCTCTACTTCCGGCCCCGCCCCCTCCCCCGCGGTTGCTAGGAGACGTGATGTCACCGGAAGCGAGGCCTGGGATAGGCTAAGGCGAAGGGAAGCCTCTCTCACCCGGTGCAACCTCAGCGCCCGGCGCTGGCTCGCCAGCTGTTTGTAGGCCTGGGTGAGGGGCGGGGGTCCGCGGAGGGTAGAGCCGCCCGCGGCCGAGCCTGTCCCTCAGGCTAGGACCAGCCGCAGGGCGGGCGACTCCGGGGCGGCTGCCCGTGCTTCCGACTGACAAGCACTGTTCCCGTAGCCCGCGCTGCCCGCCACGTCCCTGGTCTCGGCCGACGGCGCTGCGCGGCGGGTGACCTCTCCGAGCCCCGCGCGATGACGGCGCCCTGTTCCCGGCTGGCCCGGCTTCCTCCGCGCCGCCGGCTCCGGCTCGTGCCGTTCCCGCCGCCGCTGCTGTTGCTGCTGCTGCTGCTGGCGGTCGCGGGGCCGGCGCGCGGCTGGGAGAGCGGAGACCTGGAGTTGTTTGACTTGGTGGAGGAGGTGCAGCTCAACTTCTACCAGTTCCTCGGGGTGCAGCAGGTAAGCGGGGCCGGCCGGCCGGCAGCCCGCCCGCCCGCCCGCCCGAGGGCTGCGCCTCCGGGGCAGAAAAGTGCGGGTCTGGGTGGAAAGGAGGGGGTGGGGCGGGCTCTGACCCCGCTTCCTCCGAGGGAGCCGGGCACGCGGGGCAAGACTTGGTCATCCTGGGCTCGTCTGCCGTCCTCAGCCCGATCCACCAGGGTCTCCTCGTAACCAGGCTCAGAGGGAATGACCCGCCTTCCACCAATTCCTCACCGCCCGGCTCCCCTTCTCGAGTTCCGGTCTCAGTGACAGCAGTCTCAGTGACAGCCTGGACGGTGCCACCAGCCTGGGGTGGCGATCCCTTCTCTTTCCTCTGCCATTCTGGGGGAGATCCTTGCACCCAGCTGTGCAGGAGGAAGAAGGAAGAGTGGTGTGGGTAGATCTTTTACTCTTACCCTTTCCTTGCCTGCCCCGTGAACGTGGGAAAGAGTAGTCGTGTCTCTCTCCAAATTTTCACCTTCCCAATTACACTTATCCATATTTTAGCAACCTCCTTTCCTCTGCCTTTCTGGGAAGATAGGAATACATTTTGGTTGGCGTCTGGGTTGCAGAAGTTTTTCTTGCACTGTACTTTGGAATCTATGTAGCCTATTCGATTAGGCGTTCGTATCATAGTTTAGAAATCTGGAGGAACTTGAAGCCTCTACAGTGTTGGTCCTGGAAGTCATAGAAGGAGCCATCAAGTTTTCGGGGCAGTAGAGGCACTTGGGGTGCTCCAGGAAGAGAAGTCCAACCAGTAACGCAGGGTCGTTGTCTTTTTCTTTTCCTTTCGTTTCGTTTTCTTTCCTTTTTTAGCTTGAGACTTTAACTTGTAATGTCCGTTTGTTGCTATTTACTTACACCCTGGGAGTGGTGAATGAGGGTAGATATCCCGTCTCTGACGCCATTTTACTGGTTTAAGAATTATGGGGTTAAAGACTTAGAATTTCACAAGATCTGACTGAGCCCTTCATAGAATGCTTTGAATAGTTATGGGGGCAAAAAAAAAAAAAAAAAAAGTTTACCAACAATTGTCATTCAAGGCACACTTCCCGTGACCAGATGTGAAGTGTACATTTCACTCCTACAGGTTATCATAAATTTGTGTGAACTGTTGAGCTTACCACTAAATGGAAATTTACTTTTAAATTAAATATATATAATTGAATATAAAATAGCAGTTGCCATGGCACCATGATTTTAACGAATTTCAATTTTGTAAGTTATAAAGTAGTTTAAGAATTTCACACTTCAAATTCTGTGCAAACGCTTATGTGGCAATTGTCTTTAGTCATTGTCTTCACCTGGTGCCACTTCCTGCTTGTAGAGACAAAGTTGACCTCATTTCAAAGTAAATGATGTCTCAATATGTGTAAAAATCACTAGTGAAAGATAACTGAAGACTTTTAAGAACGCCTTTAATATTGAGAATATTTGTTAGAATTTATCATAATTGATTAAATTCTGTAGCTAGAGAGTCTTTTACATAACCTCTCCAAAGATTTTGAAGATATTTTCCAGTTATTCAAGGAAAATTAAGCCCCTTTCAGAGAATACAGAAACTTAGTAGCAGTGGTTTAAATTTTAGATTATGTAATCTAGCTTGCATGTGAACTCTCATAGAATTTTCATTTATAAATTCATGCAATTAAATTTGCAGAGTTAATTAGGCAGTGTGAACAACCAGAGCATTTAACTATGTGGGCAAAGATGGGAAAATAAAGAAGCATCGGTAATTGAGAAGATTCTGTGTGGAGGTAACATTTTAATAGAAGGATCCAGAAAATTGTTTTCATCTGTGTTTCTCTACCCAGTTGTGTTGAATTGGAAACAATGCAGAAGAAACTTTATTCTACCTAAGCAGAGAAACTGATCGGAACAAGTTCTTTACATTACATTGAATCTTAACTTTCTTAGGAGACTTTCAGGAGACCAGAAATTTGGTAGAGACAAATGCAGCCTGTCTTATGTCCTTAATGTGTAATTTTCAGGCCAAAGCCGACCAGTCTCTTCTTGACTAGCCAGACATGAGGAACCAGAGCAAAGTAGGTAGGTTACTTAAGAGTGGTGACCTGGCTTTACACACTTAATCAGTTTTGTTGTCCATTCAACAGAGATTTAGTTCATACCTACTAAATATTAAACACTGGGAATTGGCCAGTATGTAACACAAAACCCCTAGACTAATGAAACTCACATTTTAGTAGGGGGAAACAGTAAACAACCAAACAAGTAAATATAAATGTCAGATGGTCAGAGAAGTCCTCAGAAAGAAGTAAGGGAGTGAGCCATGTCGATAAGTGCATTCAAGGAAGGCAAACGGTTAGGCTCAAAGGCCTTGGAGCTTGCTTAGTATTTGAGGAATGGCAAGGCAGCCAATGTGGCCAGAGCAGGGTGTATGGGGAGGACAGTAGTAGATGAGATCAGAGTCATGGGGGGCGGGGGAAGATCTTGTAGGGATTCGACGTAAGTCATGAGGACTTTGGCTATTATAAGTAAGTTGGGGATCAAGGGGGGTTTTGAACAGAAGAGGTACATAATTTGACTTAAATTTCAAACCGATCACTTTATTGAGTTGGAGATCAACGATAATGTACGTTATTAATTATTGGATAATTGTGGTGTAGAATGTAGAATGTAGAATGGACCTGGGTGGTGCAAAGTGGTCAGATTCTGGATATAATTGGAACATAGAGCTGACAGCATTTTGCTGATTGTTTGAATGTGGGATGTGGAGGTGGGGAGTGGGGAAGAAAAGTTGAGGATAATTCGAAAGCTTTTTCTAAACCTCAGAAAGTGAATAAATACTTGTCTAATTGCACTTGCCACTTACTGAGATGGAGAAGCCTGGAATAGAAGCAGGTATGGTTGGGGGAAAATCAGTAATTTGGTATTGGTCATGCTAAATGTGAGGTGTCTAATAAACTTTAAAGTTGGTTATCTAAGCCTGGAGTTGTAAGGAGAAGGGTTTGGGCTGTGCATAATAAATTAGGGAGTCCCTGGCACTTCGTAGGTAATTTGAAGCCACAAAACCAGGTAAGTTCACCAGGGGAGTGAATGTAAAAGAGAAAAGAGGGGTCTGGGAGCTGGATCATGGGAGGAACCAGCAAAGGAGAAGAGGAAGGAACAGCCAGCAAAGTAGCAGGCAAACCAACAAAAGATGGTCTCTTTCAAGTCAGGTGAGGAAAGTATTTTAAAGAGGAGGAAGCAATCAGCTGGGCTAAATGCTGATGATAATTCAAATAAGATGCGTTCTGAGCACTGACTGTTGAATTCAACAGTGTGGAGGTCATTGGCTACTTTAGTGAGAGCTGTTTCAGTGGAGTGGTGAGATCAATAGATTGGTTACATTGGGTTCAGGAGAGAAGGAAGGGGGCGGAATTGGAGACAATTAATAGAAAAAAACTTTTTTTTGAGATCTCCATACCCCAAACTAGACTCCAGGGATGATTAGTGACTTAATGTGGCATCCATTTTATCCCTTTTTCTGCCAGGTCTAAAGTAGTTCGCTCAGTCACTCCCTAACCTCTTTAATTGGAATAATCAATGACTTTTAGAACTTGAACCAGGCCACTTACTGACTTATGACCTTGTCAAGTTAAATTATTTCATTTTTAGGACAAATGGTATTTTCTTTCTTTATTTACTTCATAGGAGACACTTAAATATTTATTAAATGAAAAAATATGAACATGGTAACTAAAACTAAACAGTAATTCACCGAATGAGTAATTGCTTGACTGTTTTTATTCAGTAGGTTATATTTATATTGGCCTTTTATTGCTCTCATACAGCAAAGGAATCCCTCTCCTTGTATTCCCAGGTTTCAAATTGGTTCTAAAAGCTTTCAAAGGGATTCCAGAAGTTTTTAGTGGAGGTATGTATACAGGTGACATACCAGAGGCTCACTCTATTTTTAGAATGACTTTGATTGTTCACAGGGCATTCCAATTTGGATATTGCATCTTTTCAGAGGATACAAGGTAGAAGATTAGAAGAATGTAGGGAAAAAAAGTGTGTTATTGAAATATCTTTCATTAGTAACTTAAATTCTAGGTCCCCAAACAGTATTTATATTTATTTATTCTAACAGCTCCTGCTCCTTGGATACCTGTATTTCTTGTGGGATCAATTTTTTTCATTGTCTTTTGGGTCCATGACTTTCTTTATACTTTGTACAGTGTTCTAGCCAACAATAAATACTTCATAGTCATTTAAAAATCTGTGAATTGAAATTGTAACAAGCTAAGTTATCTTAAATTTTGCAGCATTTACTTTCTGATGCAATCAGAGTAATTTTCTTGGTGCCAGTCATTACAGATTCCTATTCCTATAGAACTAGAAAATGTTAGAAATGCCTCTTTCTCTTATAAAATTTTTAATAACTGCATCCTTACATTCAAATGAATGCTAAAGCCTGGTTAAAAGAAGAAAACTATTGTTAAGTGCACATGTGCTTACAAAATGTTGGATTTTAACTTTTTAATCAGAATTAATACATCTTTTAAGCTCTTTCAGTCTGTATTTCAGATGCACAGAATGCACAGAGTAGCAGCCTGTATAAGGGAGGGACAATTATGGCATACTCATCCTACATATATCCAAGGGGAGGGACTTCCTTAAAGAAATACTGCTGATCTCTTGACCCATCTCTTACATTTTTCCGTGGATGAGTTACCTTGTTAGAGGGTGATCACCTGTGGTCTGCTTTGCTTGATTGGGGAGAGCTAACTAATTAAAGAGCTAGAAGTAATGATGCTAATTCTTAACAGACCAGCAAGGCAGTTGTTATCCTGGCCAGACTTTCTCTTGAGTGTACTGTCTCAAAGTCTAGGCTGGGGATGGGAGGGCCAGACTTTCCAGCAAGCCCTCTTGGCTCCTATACGTAATCTCAATTCTCCAGTAGCTTTTCAGCAATAAAGGTGCTATTTGATCTCTATTTGCCTGACTTCTGTGTTCTGTTTTTTTGGGTGGGAAAAGCACAAAGTCATTAATGGGGCCTTCTCAGAGAACCCCAGCATAGGGGTTTGAGAAATAAAGAGGAAGATCTCTTTCATAAGTGACTGGTGAATCTGTACTGTGAGTATCAGTTCTCTCCAGTGATTCTTGTAGATTCCACTGAGCTTGTGGTGTTAGTTGAATATAGTGCAGTCTTTCTCTAGTGAGTCTATTCCCTTGTAAATCTATGTCATGTAATAATCACTCCCCCATTTTCATTGTAGAATCCAAAATTATTTGTTGATTTGTAGAGAGAGAGATGTACAAAATTTGGAATGGTAGATAACCTACCAGTCATTTATATTTCTGATGTAAAGCATATCATGTATAGAGTTAGAGCTGAATAAATACTTGTTTAGTTGTATACATATTTGCATCAGCTTGGATTATTGTAAAATTGATTTACTTTTCTTATGTACACGCTGTTTAGTGGAGGTTGCCTGGACATATTTTACGGGAAAAAGCAAGTTTATTGGGAAACTTTTGCCACATAATCTAGAGCTGATGGAACAGAAATCCTCTTCTAGTTGTAAGTTTCTGTTTTCTTTTTATAGTATTCTTTTTTTTTTTTAAAACTAATTATGAGAACAATCCTAGAATAGTGTGTCTTTTATTATTCATAGATACACCCTAAGCTGAACTGGGAAATGGAATTGTCCTTTGTTATTACAATTATTCTTAGAGATACATTTTAAAATCTTTTTAATAAAAGTCACCATTTTACCCAGTGATTGGTGTAATGTGGTGAATTTCAATATCATATGTTTTATTCAGTGTTGGGAATGATACACAGGGTAGGATGGAGGTGAGGGTAGGTACTTGGCTTGATGATTGCTGGGAGGAGAACCTCCATGGCAGTTGTAAGTAACACCAGTTGATAAAATGCCTTGTATCTATATTAAACATGTTCTCACTTATTCCAAGACTATATGGTCTTGGGAATCTTTTTCTAAGTCAGGCATTATTGGGTCTATTTGGACAGTAATGACGTCAATTAATTCTACCCAGAATTAAAAACAAATCCAAAGTCTTTCTTGTATAGGAGTGTGCAGAGATGGAAGGAAAGGAATGGCAGTGAAAAGAGAGACTTCTGATTGGGTGAAGCAGGACCCTAGACCAATTGATAATGAAGCTATAGTCATATGTATTTTCAAAAACCTTTCTTTATTTTCATCAAAACACCTACTTGTGAAAGATGGGTCCTATACTAATGAATGTAAAAATATGATTATGTTTTAAGTAACATCATGGTATTCCATTTGAAGAGCTAAATTTTTTTTTTTTTTTTACTTATATTTACTGAAATTTTTGTCTAAGAGTGTCATTGGGACTTAATTAGAAATTTAATCTAGGATTTGTGTCTCATTCTCATCCTCCTTAATACTACATTAAGTAAGGTTAGGACTCATTCACTTACTCAGAAAGTGTTTCTGATTACCATCATCCAGCAACTGGAATCTCACGCGTAATCAGGCACGTTGCAAAAGCAAGGCATGCCGCTGTCTACGTTTCTGGTTAGAGAGAATATGTGCATAAAACAGTATGCTTCATTATTAGACAAAATGCCCATTTTAGTGCCAGTGAAGCAGTGGACATAAAGCTATGTGCAGCTACATGGTCAGCTAATAGAATTTGAATTAAATATTAAAGGTAAGAGTTTAAGATCAAGAATTAAATAAAAGGACACATGTCATGGTATAAGCAGCGGTATTAAAATGGAAAAGAAGCAGTATTAAAATGCCACTGAGTGCAAACACTAGAATTCTAAAAGGAAGTAATTAATTAAACAAATTCTGGAATACATACAACTCCTGATCATAGAAGGTACAAGGATTTTGAAAAGCTACATGAGACCGCACTGTGACATGTGTAGTAAGCAGTAGTCAAAATGAGTTAAGACCAGAAAAGTTGTTGTCATTTATTGGGAAGGTCTGAACAGACCATAGAGAAATCCTAGGGTCCATATATGTGCCTGCTAAGGAAAGTAGAGACTTCATATTTCTAGCCAATACTTAAGGACTTTATACCATTAAAATGGATCAGGTTAAGGAAGCTATCTCATGGCCAATTACCAAGAAGCCTCTGACTTTTTGGAATTAAAAAAAAAAAAAATGCAAATCTTATTAGCAGTTATTTTCAATTACCACACTTTTAGTTAACATATAAAAGATTAGTATTTAGGTCCTTCTCTGACTTTAAGTAGTGTTTTGTATTAATATTGGTGATTAAATTTGATTTAAGGAAGTTAATATATGACTGTATAATGTAGGGTGACTGGAACTTGTTGTTCCTTGTACTTAAGTATATAAAGTTCAAATGATTGCCATGCTATGCAGTTCTATAGTAGTTATACAGAATTAGTGTGACTTATTGTATCACCCATTTGCAAGTATATGTTTAACTTAGAGTAAATTAGATCTTGAAATTAGTTTTTGTGGAAAGCTTTGCAGGTTTTCAACAATGCTGCCACCTCTCAAAGCATTGTTGAAACTTCTTATTTTGCATTGCTTTAAAAGCCTGCAGCATATTTGGCAGATTTACTCATTGATAGTAAACCTTTAAGATGGATTTGATTTTTGCCTACAGCTTATAGTCATTTGGAGCTAAATTTGATGACTAAATTGGGTTAGCAAGCTTGGGTAAGTACGCTTTGGATTGATAAAGAGATCTGAAAATAAATTTCAAGTAAGGCTCATAAACTGGTTTGAGGACTGTTGTCAAAGAAGAATTCCAGGGAAGTTTGGAGGGGGTGTCAACATGAAGTAAATCTGTAGCCTTACAAAGCAACAGAATGTATTCCAGTAAATGGCTTTTGGAGTACTTACTACTTTGCGGGTAGCAAATTTCTAAAAGAATTTTTACCTATCAGAGAAAAATATGTAAATAAAAATCATCATTAATTTTAGAGAGGCGGGAAGATATTGAGCTAGAAGAAAATATTTTAATTATTTGCCTGCTTGCTTTTAAAATTAAAAAGGATCATAAAGGTATTTATTATATAACATTTCTCTAATAATGCTAGTTAAAGCAGAGTGGTGGAGGAACCAATATAAACATTAGGGATAGAGACAGTAGCTGAGAATACCACGGAAGGAGAAAGGAAATACACAGAAAGAGGGACATGTACACAGAAAAAAAATACATCAATACAAATACTGTAATGGAGTAGTATCTCCATCTTGTGGCCTTCTTTGTATATTGTTGTTAAAAATGTTGAGGGGTTGTATTTTCACAACTGTAGGCATAAGTAAGAATAAAATATAAGTCAGATGAAAATAAAATATGGGTCAGAGATTTTTTTGCAATGACCTTTGAGCCTGAGCTTCCCAGTTGGTGTGCAGTAAGTCAGTGTGCTGGGACAGTGGTGCCCTCCCCAGAGAGGCCTTAAGTTAACTCCAGTGTGTCTTACAAATGTAATTTTCTGTGAAATGCCATGGTATGGAAAAAGTTGGAAGAGCACTGTGAAGGCATGCAGTTATAATGTTTTTCTTCCAGGGAAAATTTTATAAGCCTGTGTATATATGTGTATACATATAAAAATAAAATTGTCCTATGTCATTACTCTTATCAAAATCTTTGCTATACTAAAGATCTTCGTTTAGATCTCATAGAACCAAGAGCATTAGTTAACATATTGGTGAGTGAATCCGGATATAAAAGGAATCAAGAAATCTGATGAATTAGTGTCCTTCAGTTACTTGATTACTTATTCTGGATGGTGGAATGACCATTATGTAACTATGGGTACTGCATACCCATAGTTTGCACTAACTCAGAGGAATACTTTAATGGTTTGTAACAATCTGTGTGAAGAGGATACAAATGTCTTTGGAATGTATAAGTATACCATTTCTGAGTAGCCTAAAGTAATACTTTGTGACAGTAGGAGATCAGGATTTGTAAGTAAAATACCACCTTACTGACATATATTTCAGATTTTTGACAGATGACTTTCTTTTTAAAGCCATTGATCCCTTAGGGCAGCACTGTGCAATAGATACATAATACAAGCCACATACATAATTTAAAATTTTTTAAAAGCCACATTTTAAAAAGTAAAAAGGAAACAGGTAAAATTAATTTTAAAATATATTTTATTTAATCCCATGTATCAAAAATATTATTTCAACATGTAATCACATTTTTAAAAGTTATTGAGACATTTCATATTTTAGCTTTTTTACTAAGTCATCAAAATCTGGTATATGTTTTAAATTTATACTTCTTAGCACACTTCAATTTGAATACTCAATTTTGATTGAAAATACTTAATCTGTGTTGAGATTTCATAGAATGTGCAGCTAACAAGTAGATTCATGTAATCAGATTCTTCCAAACTAACAAGTAGAGTCATGTATTCAGGTTCTTCCAAACATACTTAAAAAGCTTTTCAGTAACTGAATCAAATATCATTTTAAAAATTTAAATATAAATGACTCAAATTAAATAAAAAATTTGATTTCTGAGTTGCACTAACACATTTCAAGTGCTCAGATATGGCTAATGGCTACCACATTGGATAGCACGACCTTAGAGAATGAACATTTCTTTGTTGTATAGCTATATCTAAATATTTTTGGATAAAATCACTGATTGCTGTTTCCATTTTGTCAGGGACATTGTAGGTTTTGTTTTTGTGTCTTAACTCATTGTGGTTTTTATTGTTTTGCTTTTTTTTTAAGGATTGTTCCAATTATGCTATATATCATCTTCCTAGTTAGTTTTCTGTCCGTTTTGTCCATTCTTTTCTTTGGCCTGTAAAGGCTGTTAGTATAGTACATGCTGCTCTTCTAGGGACAATGGGTTCTGAACATCCATGCGTAGAGGTCTGTCTGCTGAGGGTGTTTTCGGTAATCAGCTTAATCCAATTTGGTCGTTTACTTTTGCTGACTAGCCTGTTATATTTTATAATTCTTAAAGTGTTATTAAGTTAATATATTAGGTCTTTAATGATGCTTTGACCAAGAAATCACCAGTGTTCCTACTTTGTAATTTTAACTTTGAGGTTGCCTGTTCTCCCTAGTTATTCTGAAACTCATCCATCAAATATATTATTAGTTATGAAATATTCACTATATTCTCTGCTGTCATCTATTTTGATTATTATAACATCTTTAATTAAATAATTTTAAAAAGGGATGTCCAGGTGCAGTTCTATTTGTGTGCCAGTCTTTTGGCTCATTATAATATCAATTAGGGATTCCAGAGTCTTCCTTTTCCACTAGCCACCTTTGCCATCTCCACACAGCTCCTAAAAGTACTGCTTTATTTTGGACTGATTAATTGCTGATCTTTTTGCTTTTGTCTTCTGTAATTTCATAAGCAAGTAAGGAAAAGAAGTAGATCTTAATATTGATCGTTCTTATACCTGGCTATTATTGTTTTAAATAGTCCCGTTATAGAAAAGAATTGCAGTGGGTCAGAGATGTTAAAAACTCTATGCTAAGGGAAAAAAACAACAACGAAAATTGAAGAACGGATATAGAATCCTGAAGTTAGAAGAGACCTCACCAATATCTAACCTGTTTCCTCATGTAGGAGTCTCTTCTGTAGCTCTCCCCGAAGATGGTCATCCAGTCTGTTTGATTTACGTCTAACAATGGGGGATTATGAAACAACCTGTTAAGTTTTTGATAAAGTACTCAATGGGAATTTTATTCTTATGTAAAGCCAAAAATCATAATTCTTATACTTACTTTCAACTTTATTTGCAGTCTTCTTTTGGAGTACCTCTGAGTATATATTCCCTCTAAATTATTTTTCTGAAATGCCTTAAAATAAAATGCACAAGAGAAATAATTACTTGTTGATTCTCTCCACAACAGTAGAGTTATTTAAAAACAAACAAACCACAGTTCTTTGTATAGTAGTTATACCTCAATAAAGTTGTTTAAAAATAAAATACAGGCAAGCTGAGAAGCCTACTTGGTTTCATGGTCTTTAGATATGTATTAAGTCCACCCTAGAGAAGACCCAAGCCACCGTAGTTACAGTTGTCTTGGAAGTACACCAAGCATGATTTGAAGTTACTATAAATAATTTCCTGGGCTCATCAAAGTCAGCAACAGGCAATTTCTGAACGTTGAAAGCATAAGATGATTTGGGGTATGTCGGCTTTGATAATATGGACCACAGGGTTGATTTAATTAAAATTGTACCCAAAAGTTGTTACAGACTCTTAAAGCAAGACCCGTGTGTACAGTTGTGCAGGTTGTGTGTCTGCTTCAAAACTATCGTGATACAAAGATGTTTTAGACTGAGGTTTTCATGAAGAATTGCACATAGGTAATTAAACTGTGAAGGAAATAATTTCTCTTTCATAATTAAAATGTTATGTTTCTTTAGGTAGAATTTTAGTTTTCAGGTCCATCTTGAGTGGCTGTTTCTCTCCTTTTTATTCACCCGTCCTCCCTAGGGGCTTTATAGTGGCTTTTACTCCTTTCCCCGAGACACCTAGACAAGCAGTCGGTCTGATATAGGCAGCTTAGGGCTCCCTCCTGAGGTTATATTGAGGCCATTGCAGATCCAGATACCAAGCCTGCAGATTGTTTGGCCTGGTTTCAGCTGTTGGGCTGAAACTGTGGCCTCTTAGCATCTCGGACACATAATATTTTATAAGTTTGTAGCCTCAGGCAGCGGACTTCACTTTTTTTCACAGGTCGTGGAGTCCCACTGCAACCCTTGGTTTCCAGCATCGAGTCTGGCTCTGATCCCAGGCCTTTTGTGGAGCACTTTCAGTCCTCATTACTCTGTGGGAGTCATACTTCTCATTTCTCCTGCCTACTACAGGTGTAGAGTCCAGGCTTTTAGCTTAAGCTCTGTTTGTGGCTACACGTTTCCTTTAGTTTTTGTCTACAGAGATACTTAACTAGTTTTGGCCGTGGCTATATGTTTATGATTTTCTCTCTTTAAATTTTATCATTGGTACATATTTGGAGTAGCGTTTAGGAGGAGCAGTGCTACTTTGACTCCAGAGTATTTTTTAAAGCTGCACTTTTTAAATTATTATTTTTAATGCCATTTTCCTATTATCTAAGCACCTTTTACTACTTAGCATCCAGAAATATAGTCAGGCCTATTACTCACAGCAATGTAAGAGGCTGTTACTTAGGCATTAAAAGGAACAGTAAACCGTTCAGTCCGTGTCGCTATCAGTCCACTATTCCTAGACTTGATCCAAGTCTGGGCGCTAAAACAGGCAAGTAACATTTCTAAAATAATCAGATCCCACAGGTTTTGAATATTGTAATAAGTAGATCCATTACCTCAGAGTGATGTATGTGGCCCTGTTATTGGAGGTGTCCAGAGGAGAGTCCTGAACTCTGTCTTGAATGTAGTTAGAAAACCATGCCAGGTGGGGAAATAGTTACTGAAACTCAGGTACGTGTCAGAAAAACCATTGCTGGAGGAAATGAATGGTCCTGAAGTTAAGATATATGCAGATAATTTCATGTTGATGTTTTGTAAATATATACCAATCACAAACCTCTTAAAAAAACTTTCTTTTTCTGGACCTGAATAACATTATGTTCTCTTACATATAGTCTTCAAAATTCACAAAACAAAAAATAGGACAGTGAGGGTTAACCTCACTGAAAAACATTTTCAATAATCAACTTGATGGACGATACTAAAATCATAGAGTTTCAGTGGATATTAGCTTCATGGAATTGAGTGATCTTTAATCAAAGCTTCAAGCAGTTTATAGAGTACACATTTGGAATGTACTTTAAATTATTTTAAGGAAAGAAGTATACAATTCAGTTTTATAAGAAAAGATAAAGGGTCTTTTCATATTAGATCCATAGGATTTAAATATAATCGGTTTACATACAATTTGAAGGACATGTTTATCTTATTATTGTATACCTTTAATATTGAGTTGTTAATATAAGGGAAATCTTTAATGATACTACCATGGATGAAAACCGTGGTATAATGATCTTTTTAAAAGACATTTCACTTACAGACTGTCATTGTTGCTTTTCTTTAACATGGATAAGAATACTCTGTTTCTGCAGCAGTTCTCTGCAATAGTGTTTCTAACCTTTGTTTTTGTGACAAAATAGAATATGCACAGCTATCTAGGTTATGTTATGAAATTCTGATAAAACCTGTTTTTCATATTTATTAATTTGTTCCTTCTACAGCACACTAATAATAGTAGAGAATGGAAACAATCAGATTCTAATAGTAGGAGAATATTTGAGTGAACTATGATATGTTCTTGGTGTGATATGTAATCATTAATAACAATATAAGTGAAAAGTACATAGCAACATGGAAAAATACGTATAAGTGAAAAAAGCTAAATAGCAAGTTTTATTCACATTTGATTATAATTTTGTAGGAATCATATATATGCACAAGGGTGAGAAAGTAACGTGGGCTAATGAGAACAGTTTAAATTGTGGGATTGGTAGAATCATTTTATTTAGGGGTGAATATTTCATTTAGAGTCCTGATAACATTACTAATATATACCCATGTAAATTCTATTACTTTGGAAAAAAGAATGTTATATAATTAAATCACAATTGGATAAACTAAATTAGCAACATATCTTCATATTTATGAGATAAAGTATATGGATATTTTAAAGTTGCTTTTAACCTATAAGCTATTTAAAATTATGAGTGGGAAATTAAGTAAATCAAATAATTTTAGACTAAAAATCCCATGTATTTATTTTGTTATTTAAAAATATTACCAAATAATTTCTAATAATTATTTCAGTGAATCAAACTGTTTCATCATAAGTCTAATCTTCCAGAAAAGACTATAAAACTCTGTTGTTGAGCTTATAACATATAACGATTACTATATATGATAATGATAGCACAAAGAAAGGGGCAAGAGATGGAGCTGTAATGGAGCAATGTTTTTATATTTTTCCAGAATAAAGTTAGTATTTATCTGAAATAAATCTTTTTTCTTTTTAAATTTATTTAGCTGTGTCAGGTCCTAGTTGCAGCACGCGGGATCTTCGTTGCAGTGCACAGGCTCTTCATTGCGGCACGCGGGCTTCTCTCTAGTTGTGACGCATGGTCTCAGTAGTTGTGGCGCACGGGCTTAGTTGCCCCACAGCATGTGGGATCTTAGTTCCCCAACCAGGGATTGACCCCGCGTCCCGTGCATTGGAAGGCGGATTCTTAACCATTGGGCCACCAGGGAAGTCCCTGAAATAGATCTTGGTAAGATACATATTGTAATCCTTAGAGCAACTACCAAGAACATAACTAAAAAATTTATATAGTAAAAATTCTAACAAAGGAGGTAACATAGATCACTAGGACATATCTATGTAACTAAAAAGAAGGCAGTAAAGGAGGAGAGGGGGAAAAAGACATGAGGTATATAGAAAACATAGCACAATGGCAGATGTAAATCTGACCATATCAGTAACTAAATTAAATATGACCAGATTAAACATTCCAATAAAAAGGCAAATAATGTTAGGCTGGATTTAAAAAAAAAAAAAAAAAGATAAAAGATCCAATGATATGCTTTCTACAAGAGACATACTTTAGATTCAAAGACACAAATAGGTTGAATGTAAAAGGATGGAAAAAGCTCCCAATTTTTGGAACTTAACACATTTCTAAATAACCCATCAGTCAAAGAAGAAAATCACCAGGGAAACTAGGAAATATTTGAACTGAATGAAAATGAAAACAGAACGTATCACCATTTATGTGATGCAATTAAAGTAGTCCTTAGGTGGAATTTATAGCTTCAAATACCTATAATAGCAAAGAAGACAGATTTTATTTTATTTTTTATTGTTTATTTATTTTGGCTGCATTGGGTCTTTGTTGCTGCGCACGGGCTTTCTCTAGTTGCGGCGAGCGGGGGCTACTCTGTTGCGGTGCGTGGGATTCTCATTGCAGTGGCTTCTTTTGTTGTGGAGCATGGACTCTAGGCACGTGGGCTTCAGCAGTTTTGGCACGTGGGCTCAGTAGTTGTGGCTCTCGGGCTCTAGAGCACAGCCGCAGTAGTTGTGGCACACAGGCTTAGTTGCTGTGCGGCATGTGGGATCTTCCCAGACCAGGGCTCGAACCCGTGTCCCCTGCATTGGCAGGCGGATTGTTAACCACTGCGCCACCAGGGAAGTCGCACAAAGAGACAGATTTAAAATCAATAACCTTACGCTTTTGCCTTACAACACTAGGAGGGGAAAAAGTGCAAGCTAAACTCAAAGCAAGAAAAAGGAAGGAATAGTAAAGATTAGAGCAGAAACCAATGAAATATCAAACAGTTAATAGAAAAATCAGTGAAACCAAAAGTTTGCCCTTTGAAAAGAGCAACAAAATTGACAAACTGTTAGCTATACTGATCAAGAAAAAAAAAGAAAGAAGACATAAACACCAACCTCAGGAATGAAAGAGGATGTATCACTGCCAACTCTACAGAAATTAAAAGGATTATAAGAGAGCACTATGAAGAACTTTGCCTACAAATGAGACAATGTAGATGAAATGAACAAAGTCCACTGACCAAAACTACTCTCAATAAAAAATCTGAATAGACTTATAACCAGTAAGTAAATTGAATTAGTATATTAAAGTCTTCCCACAAAGAAAAGCCAGATGGCTTCATTGGTGAATTCTATCAAATAGTTAAAGAAGAAATAATCACAAATTTTCAAAAACTTACAGAAAATAGAAGAGGAGGGGAGGGAATATTTCCCAACTCATTCTGTGAGATAAGTATTACCCTGATAACTAAAGCCAGACAAAGATGTCACAAGAAAAGAAAACTACAGACCAATAACCCTCATGAATAGAGATGTAAAATTTCCAGCAAAAATGCTAGCCAGCTGTATCCAGCAACATATGAAATGGATTAAACTTAATGATCAAGTGGGATTTATCCCAGGAATGCAAGGTTGTTTTAACATCTGAAAATCAATTAATATAATACACTGTATTAATAGAATCAAAGACAAAAACTGCATGATTATCTCAGACACAGAAAAAAAAATTGAAAGAATCTAGTACCTATTCATAATAAAAACTCTCGGCAAACCAGGAATAGAAGGTAATTTCATCAACCTAATAAAGAGAATCTAAAAAGCTATCTGTGTAGACATTTCCCCCAAGAAGATATACAAATGGCTAGTAAGTGCACGAAAAGGTACTCAACGGTATTTGTCATTAAAGAAATGCAAATTAAAGCCATAAGGAGATAAAACATTACACCCACTAGGATGCCTATAATTGAAATAGTGGACAGGAAAAATCATTGGTAAGCATGTGGAGAAACTGGTGGTAATATAAAATGGTACAGCATCTTTGGAAGACAGTGTGGCAGTTTTCTTGTTTTGTTTTTAAAGTTCAAGTAACTTAGGATATGCCCCAGCAGTTCCTCCTAGATGTCTATAGTGTCTTAAGGCAAAAGTGAAAGTATATGTCCATACAGATTTGTACATGAATGTTCATAGAGCATTATTCATGATAGCCAAAATTGGAAACAATCCAAATGCCCAGCAACCTATAAATGGATAAACAAAATGTGATATATCTATGTAATGGAATACTATTTAATATTTAGTATAAAAAGGAAGAACTTCTGATATAAACTACAACATGGATGAACCTTAAAAACATTATGCTAAGTAAAAGAAGTCTGACTCAAAAAGACTCCATGTTACATGATATCATTTATATGAAATGTCCAGAAAAGATAAGTATATAGTGACAGCAAGTAAGAGTAGTAGTTGTCATAGTCTGGGAATGAGGGTTGACTGAAAATGGCATGAGGGATCTTTTTTAGGGTGATAGAAATGTTCTAAGACAGGATTTTAGTGATGATTGCATATCTTTGTAAATTTATTAAAATCACTGAATTGTGTACTTACAGTATGTGAATTTCATGATATGTAAATTATACCTCAACAAAACTGTTAGAAAAAAGATGTGTTATTTTATGGGAAACGTGAGGGTGCTCTGAATTGAGAGTCTTGTTTGACGGATTACTCTGTAAGGAACCTAAATTGTGACTTCCGACATGTCTGAGCATTTAAAAGTTCTTATGATTTGTCCTCTTCCGTACAGATGCACACACACATACACATACCTATGTTAACTGAATATACAGACTTGTTTCTACCATTGCATCTTTGCTGTCAGGGACTTCCCTGGTGGTGCAGTGGTTAAGAATCCGCCTGCCAATGCAGGGGACATGGGCTCGAGCCCTGATCTGGGAAGATCCCACATGCTGCGGAGCAACAAAGTCAGTGTGCCACAACTACTGAGCCTCTGCTCTAGAGCCTGCGAGCCGCAACTACTGAACGCACATGCCACAACTACTGAAACCTGCGTGCCTAGAGCCCGTACTCAGCAGCAAGAGAAGCCACCACAATGAGAACCCCACATACCACAACGAAGAGTAGCCCCCGCTTGCAGCAACTAGAGAAAGCCCGTGCACAGCAACAAAGACACAATGCAGCCAAAAATAAAATAAATAAATAAATAAAAAGAATTCCATCTCACTATGTTCTGGCTTTGACATTCATTAAAATGTAATTTTTTTTTAGTGTAAAATGTCCTAAAGACCTGTTAATGTGTATCTTTTTATTAGATTTTATACTTTTTAGAGGTGACTCCAAATAGTAAAGATGAAAGCTGAAATTTTAGTTATATGAAAAATGCTTTTCAGTATCCGAGGCAGACTACTAACCATCTATCTACTTTTCTTTAGTAGCAGAACCCCTGTATTATTAGACACTGGAGTTAAAAACAAAACAAAACAAAACACACCAGCATTTTCCTGTCTTCTTTACAGGTAATGGTGGCCAGCGAACAGAAGACATAGAGTTGGGCTTCTAGTGAAGGAAGCCCTTAAAGGGCAATACATCATTTTGTCCTTGTTTCTCCCTCCTTTCTGCTCACTGGAATGTACCAATAGATGAGATGTTAGTAGCTGTTGCAGCAGACCTCTTGCAAGTAGAGGTGACCTTGAGAAACCAGGAGCAGAGAGATAGTAGGGGCCCGGGTCCTGGGGACTCTGGAGCCACCATAACTGCCCTGGACGCCCACTTCCGTACTTCTCTTATGTAAGAGAAAAACAGACCTCCATCGTTTAAAAAACCATTTGGTATACGGAGTTTCTGTTACAAGCAGCCTATTTCTAATACACTGTTCTTACCTGTATGAAGGGTGGTTCTTTAAATATTTTTTATTAAATTTTTTAATGTAAAAGCAAAGAAAAACGACATTTTAAAAATCCAAAGAAAACCACTTTTGACATTTTAACCTATATCATTTCAGGGTTTTTTTCCTCATATATATGTTTTTTTTACCTAGTAACTCTGCTCATACTGTTAACTGTGCCTGAAGTTTCTTCCACCTCCAAAAATAATCTATGTGAGTACTTTTATGTGAGTACAGCATGCTAACTGCTCTTTTTTTTTTTTTAATTTATTTATTTATTTATTTATTTATTTATGGCTGGGTTGGGTCTTCGTTTCTGTGTGAGGGCTTTCTCTAGTTGTGGCAAGTGGGGGCCCCTCTTCATCGCGGTGCGCAGGCCTCTCACTATCGCGGCCTCTCTTGTTGCGGAGCACAGGCTCCAGACGCGCAGGCTCAGTAGTTGTGGCTCATGGGCCTAGTTGCTCCGTGGCATGTGGGATCTTCCCAGACCAGGGCTCGAACCCGTGTCCCCTGCATTGGCAGGCAGATTCTCAACCACTGCGCCACCAGGGAAGCCCTGCTCTTTTTTAAATTGTGGTAAAATACACATAGCATAAAATTTAACATTTTAACCATTTTTAAAGTGTACAATTCACTGTATATTAACAGTGTTGTGCAACCATCATCACTATCCATTCCTAGAACTTTTTCATCATCTCAAAAAGAAACTCTGTATCCATTAAAAAAAAAAAAAATTGCTCACTATTCCCTCCTCCCCCAGGCCCTGATAACCTCTAATCCATTTTCTGTCTCTTAAGACCTTGCCTATTCCAGGCACCTCATATAAATGGAATCATACAATATTTATCCTTTTGTGTCTGGCTTATTTCACTTGTCTTCAAGGTTAATCCATGTTGTGGAATGTCTCCAAATTGTATTCCTTTTTATGACTGAATAATATTCCATCGTATGTATACGCCACATTTTGTAGAATATATACATTCATCTGTTGATAAACTGGGGTCCACCTCTGGCTATTGTAAATACAGTCGACTCTTGAACAACATGGGTCTAAACCGCACAGGTCCACTTACGTGTGGATTTTTTTCAGTAGTAAATACTACAGTGTTGCATGATCGGTGATTGGCTGAATCTGCAGATGTGGGGATGAGTGTAAGTTGTATCTAGATTTTCAACTGCATGGAGGGTCCGTGCCCCTAAACATGCCCCCTCCCATCTCCACCAGCATCGTTCAAGGGTCAGCTGTAAAGTTGCTTTAGACACCGGTCAACAAGTATTTGCTGGAGCCCCTGCTTTCAATTCTTTTGGGAATATACCTAGAAGTAGAATTGCTGGATCATATATATGGTGATGATCTTTTCCACAGTGGCTGCATCATTTTACTTGCCCACAAGCAATGAACAAGGGTTCTAATTTTCTCCACAGTATCACCAGCGTTTTTTTGTTTGTTTTTGTTTTGATAATAGTCTTCATAACGGATAAGAAGTAGTATCCTATTGTGGTTTTGATTTGCCTTTCTCTAAAGGATTGGTGACGTTGAACGTCTTTTCATGTGCTTGTTGACCGTCTGTATGTGTTCCTTGCACAAATGTGTATTCAAGTCATTTGCCCATTTCGGGGGGATTGTTTGTTTTTTTTGTTGTTGAGTTATGGGAGTTTTTGATATATTGTGGATATTAATCCCTTGTCAGGTATATGACTTGCAAACATGGATTGTCTTTTTACTCTCTTGATAGTGTCCTCTGATGCACAAAAGTTTTTAGTTTTGATGAAGTCCAAACATCTCTTTTGTTTCTTTTGATCCCTGTGTTTTTGGTGTCATGTCCAAGAAGTAATTGCCAAATCCCATGTCATGAAGTTTTTCCCCTGTGCTTTCTTCAGACAATTTTATAACTTTAGCTCTTACCTTTAAGCCTTTGATCCCATTTTGAGTTAATTTTTGTATATGGTGTAATATAAGGGTCCAGTTTCATTCTTTTGCATACAATTTTTCTGGCACCATTTGATGAAAAGGCTAACTGCTTGAGTATATATTATTTAATCTCTAAAACAGTTCTGTCAAGTTAGGTATTTTATCAATGAGGAAATGGAATTTCAAAGACTTCCCCAAAACTAATAATTCGCGGAGTTAGGATTTACACTCTTGTTTGTTAGGTTCAAAGATCATAACCATTATTCTGTATTATTTCTTACTATTCAAATGCTGCCTATTCTTAAAGATCTAGCCCAAATTTAATCTCTTTATTAAGATTTTCCCTACCCTTCCAATCAGATATGACCACTCCATGGCAAATTTTTTATATACTCTTAATTCGTAGTACACTGCAAATGGTATGTATTCAATACACGGCAAGTGAGTGATAGAATTGTAATTCAGAATAATCTAACTGGTACCCTTACCTGTGTAAAATATGAGCAGAAACCAAAAGGGTGGAAATAATCACAGAAAAAGGTAATTCCACATTTTGCTTAAAAAAATCAATTGCACAAGTATAAAATGGGAAGATCTAATTTGACCTTAGTAAAGGTAAACGCTCAAGTTTTAGTTGATCACAAACTGAATTACGCCAACAGTATGGTGCATCTGCTTTTAAAAACCAGCTCTAGGTTGCATTAACATACATATAGTGACTTGATTGTATGAAGTGAGAAATATAATGCAGTCTGTAACTGATTATGTACATTCCTTGTAACAAATGGAGTGTTTTAAAAGGGGAGCTGTAAGTATGGTAGGGGTTCTGGGAATCTTGTCCAATGCAGAACATATTAAATGTGAAAAAGAAAGGCTAATGGGGTGCATGATCACTGACTTTGAATATTAGAATTAAGAAATATATTTTTAAACTTTTTACTTATCTTTCATTTTGGAATACTTTCATATTTAACAAAAAAGTGGCAAAAGTAATGCAAAGAGTTCCTTTATACTCTTCTCCTAGTTTTCCCAAATGTCTTACATAACCTTAATAAAATGATCAAAATCAGGAAATTAAGATTGATACAGTACTATTAACTAACCTACAGATCTTATTCAAATTTTATCAGCTGTCCTACTAACATCTTTTTTCTAGTCCTGAATCGTACATTTAGTTCTTATCTCATTGATGTCCTCTACTCTGAGACAGTTCCTTAGTCTTTGTCATTCTTGACCTTGACACTTTTCAAGAGTATTAGATAGTTATATTTTAGGATGTCCCTCAATTTGGGTTTGTCTCATGTTTTCTCAATTAAATTCAGGTTATACATGTTTCGCATGAATACCATAGACTTGATGCTGTGCCCTTTTCAGTGTATCATGTCACCAGGCACATGATATTGATGTATCACATTGCCGCTGAGCTTAACTTTGATTACTTGGTTAAGTGTATGCCAGATTTTTTCATTGTAAAGCTGCTGTTTTCCGTTTGTCATTTTTCATGTGGGAAAATACTTTAAGATTATGCAAATATCTTATTTCTTTTTTTAAAATAAATTTATTTTATTTATTTATTTTTGGCTGCACTGGGTATTTGTTGATGCGCACGGGCTTTCCCTAGTTGCGGTGAGCGGGGGCTTCTCATTGTGGTGGCTTCTTTTGTTGCGGAGCACGGGCTCTAGGCTCACGGGCTTCAGGAGTTGTGGTACGCGGGCTTAGTAGTTGGGGCGCACGGGCTTAGTTGCTCTGCCGCATGTGGGATCTTCCCGGACCAGGGGTTGAACCCATGTCCCCTGCATTGGCAGGCGGATTCCTTTTTTTAAAAAATAAATTTATTTATTTATTTTTAGTTGTGTTGGATCTTTGTTTCTGTGCGAGGGCTTTCTCTAGTTGCGGCGAGCGGGGGCCACTCCTCATTGCGGTGCGCGGACCTCTCACCATCGTGGCCTCTCTTGTTGCGGAGCACAGGCTCCAGATGCGCAGGCTCAGTAATTGTGGCTCACGGGCCCAGTTGCCCCGCGGCATGTGGGATCCTCCCAGACCAGGGCTCGAACCCGTGTCCCCTGCATTGGCAGGCAGACTCTCAACCACTGCGCCACCAGGGAAGCCCGTTAATTTCTCATCATTCTTTTGCCCAGTAATTTTAGCATCTGTTGATGATTCTTGCGTGTAGCCAACGTTACCATGGTACTTACCAAATGGTGATTTTTCTATCTCCATTATTCTTTCTATACTGTAAGGAAGAGATAGCCCTTCTCACTGTTTGGTCAGTTACTTATATCAGTATGAATATTTATTTTAAGCTATGGGTTATGCTACATTACTATCATTATTTTTTTGCTCATATTATACTACATTTGGCCATTAAGAACTCCTTCACATTGGATCCTGTGTCTTTTGTCTTACTCCTGTTGTTTTTCAGGGCACTTATTTTCTGGCACCGCAAGATGTTCCAGACTTATCTTGCACTTTCACTGCCCCAGCGCTGGAATCGGTCATTTCCCCAAGGAGCTCTGGTTCTTTTCATTGAAGAATAATATTTAGAAACCAAAATATGGGCACTAAGTGTGCTTGTTGCTTTTGTGGTGCCCTTGCATCTAGTATTTCTCAATGGACAGAACTAGGAAATATATGTATGCATATGGTTTGCTCAGTATCTGGATTTTGTGTCTTTTTGTTGTTGTTTACTGCCATCTCTTTAACATTTAGCGCAGTGTTTAGCACTATGGTCGATAGATATTCGTAACCAACAATATAGAAGGGATTCCTCACTTAGTGAGGTTAGACTATATAACCTAAGGACTTTCCAATCCCATAAATCTGCTGTGTTTTGATTCTGAGAAAGGTAAACTGGGGAATTAGACAAAAAATAAATTCAGAATAACAAAAATAAAAAGCTGTGGGAGGAGAAAGTTTTGATTATTATCAAAAACAGTGAAGGAGTTGGAGGCCTAGGACAAACTTTGCTCAGAGTAGTAGGTAAGCAAGAGAAGATTGGTACTCCTTTTATCCATTATGCCTTAGTCTGGCTGTCTTGAGAAGGTTGTATCAGTAAGCCATGGAGACATCCTCAGAGAAGCAAATGAGGATATCCCCTTCACTGGAATTCTGTCCTTTTATTTGCTTTCCATTATTTTCTACTTTATCCAGGTGGACCAGATCCAATAACAGTTATTTCTGCTACAATACCATATTTGGCTCCTTGTTCTGCAAAATCACGCCGTGAAAGTAACAGATTTTTAGGAGAAATAGGGTTGAGTAGAGCCCTCAGAATCTATGGAACTTTATAAACACTAACAAAAACAAAAAATACTTAAGAAACAATCTCCCACCGGCATTTGTACCTAGCGTCATAGTCAGTCAGTTCTTAGAACCCTTCAAACTCTTCTGTTCATGCTCATTTATTTGAGATATAGGTTTTTTAGGTCATTTGAATAAAAATTCAAAATATGATCCAGAGCAGAACACTTTTCACTGATATACAAGTTTAAAAATGGAGGAAATATACTTCTTCAACTATACTCACAGTTTCATCAGATAGCTTTACATAGTAGCAACCATAGATGTTCTCAGAGCCACTAAACCAGGTACTACTTACATTAAAGGAAGGCATTTCTGTGAATTTTTAGCTTTTTAAAATTTTTTAATTTTTTCAAGCTCTTCAAAAAGAGCTAAGGCTTTGTCTTTAATTGCAAGAAAGCTTGTCTCCAATCATTTTTAAAAAAATGAATGAGCCGGGAAAAGATCAAATTGGGCTAACACAACTTCTGCATTATAAGGACATCATACCACTATTTACTAATCACATAATAAGGTAGTTCAAGTTAAAGAAGCACATGCCATAGCAGTAATTAACCTGCAGTAAACTGAGTAATTGATTGCTAATCTGTGTGCACTTCAATGACAGTGTTTAACCAGAGTTGCTATTTGCCTTTTCTTATAGCCTTAGATGTTTCTGATAACATTGTACAAGCATATCACTTGCTGAATTTACAGAGTCTTTGAATAGAAGATGGGCTTGTGTGATGTATGTAGTACTTTAGCCTCTGGATTCTTGGGTTTTGGAGAGGTGCTTTTGGGTAGTGGTTTTGTGTATGTTTCCACAGCCTTTTAAATTCTTTCCCCTTTTTTCCTGTGCCTCTTTCTATGCCTCCATCTATTCTGTTAGTCCCTGGCACTGTGCTAGGTTTTATGGAATCTTTGAAAGGAGAATATAATGTAATTCCTGCCCTTTATAGACAGGAGGTAATTTGGTTGCATTGCAAGACAAAATATAATCAGTTGACGGACTGCTCTGTGATGCCTGTAAACAATAGGCCTGCCTGTGCTCTGGCATTGCTTAGTTTGGCTGAACACATTTCAAGCTTAAGAAGTTGCTGACCCCAGTCTGACCAGGTTCTGAGCCAGTCCTTTCACTTGCTAATTGACTTTCCCACTTCACTGAGAGACTTTCTGAATTCTATAAATTACTATATCAGTATGTGAGTACTACAAAATCTTGTTTCAAGAAGTAATGGAGGGACTTCCCTGGCGGTCCAGTGGTTAAGACTCCATGCTTCCACGGCAGGGGGTGTGGGTTCGATCCCTGGTTGGGAAACTAAGATCCCACATGCTGCACGGTGCCGACAAAAAAAAAAAAAAGTAATGGAAACTCTTGTAGGGTTTGCCTGTTGTATTTCTCTCCCTTTCTCCCACCCTCCCTCCCTGTTAAAATTTCCCTTTCTTAGTGGAGATATGCTTCTAGGTGGCTAGTGGCCTTTTATATTTTGTATTCTTTAGTCTTCTTGACTATTGTATGGTAATCAAGAAAAATCTATATATTTGGTTGGGGAGGAAGGAGAAAGGTGTGGAAAGACTTGAAGTAGAAGAGCTTTAGAAAGAAAACTATTGAACCTTATCTAGCTTACAAAATAATCTAAATGTTCCTATTTAGAAACTAGACATCCTCATTTTTTTTTTTTAAAAAAGGGCTTTTGTAGTTATATATTATCTAAATGTTGATTTGATGTACAGAATGTAGAAAAATAATTTGGGCATGGATTTTATTCCCTTGTCACTTTGAAAAGTATTTTCTTCATTTATTTATTACTTTCCTGTTGACTTTTCACGGAATTTTTATATTAGACAATCTTGTCAGCTTTCCAAACCAGAGAAAAGACTGATTATCAACCCTTATTATCCAGGTGGGGAAGTGGAGATCCAGAGTGATACAAGGATCGTGTGTAGGGTCAGCACTAGAACAAAAGCTTGACTTAAATGTTCTATTGGATGTATTAAGATGTATTTGTTTTATTTAATGTGAAAAAATCATGGTAACTGACTTTCGTCTCCTGGGTATGTGTATTTTGGTCCCCTGCACTGGGGATCAATTCTAAACTCAAGTCTAAAATTGGCTCCAGAGACTACAGTGTTGAGAAGAGAAATAGGAAGAGATATCTGTACTTCTTCAAATCACACAAATAATTGCTTGGATTAAATTAATAATTACTACTTTTGGAAACCATTTCTCATTCTGAATTTTATTTTAATTCATATTATAGTTTGTGTTTATAAAACAAGGAAGTGAATTCCTGAAGAAAACCTGATAATAGTTGCTTTAGAGAAACCGAGCTTTGTAAATTAATTAATTAGACTATATTGCAGCTCTAAGCTAAATAATGTTTACTTGGCATCGTCTATTATTTCATTTTTCTTTTCATTTTTTACATTTGGTAGTTTTCTTTTTTAAAAAATCACTAAGATAAAATCTTGAACCTTGTCTGGCACTGAAGTACTAAGTACTATGACTTGCATTTGTGAGTGTGAGAATACGTCAAGGGAGCAGGGGGCCAGCTGTGTGAGTGTTCACCATATTCTCTTCCTACCTACGAAGAAGCATCATGTGCCCGACTCATTCATGAGACCAGATTTGGAGCCATCACTGCTCCTTTCTTCTGTCCCTTACCATTGGCCCCATTTCCTCCTCACTGATGCTGCTTGTCTTGATGTGTTGCTTTTGCAGTGGCTGTGTTGGTGCTGTTATGGAAGAAAAGAGAAGTAGGGGAACCTGGTGGGTGGCCTGCATTCAAGAAAAGACTTAGAGAAAGGCAAAGGCTGCTAGCCTTCTCTTCCTCCACCGATTTTTAACATAGCCATAGAAGTCAGGAAACAGCCTCTGTAGCTAGATGAGGGTTGAATCCTCCAGCTCCTTTGCCTTTTGTTACCCATTGAGAAGAACTGGGAAAAGCCACAACTAGGAAAAGTCCCTTGCTCCCCAAAGCAAGTGTAACCTTTTCAGACAGGTATTGATCTTCGTTGGGTTAAGAAATACAGTGTGTATTCCTTTAAACCCCACTTCAAAACTGTCTGTTGGCATTTTCCCAGTATTCAATTAGCATTTTAAAAATTACTGCTATTAAGACTCTGATAAATAACATGGCTAGGGGAAGATTTGGCATGGAATTTTAGCTGATAGTGGGATGATATTGGTACCTTCAGGAGGTATGGGTAGTAGGGAAAAGAGAGTGTTAGGATTAACGAATAAATATTTATGTAGACTGTCTTAACTTACTATTGAACAACTATATTCTTTTATTATTGGCCCTCTTATCTCATAGGAGCAACGCCTTTCACATATGCCAAACATTTCACAACATTGGTCATTACCAAATATTTGCATGCCTAGTATATGATACTTTTCTAGGTTTTATAGACTGTGTGGAAGGTACGATCCTTGCTCTCAAGTATAATTTAAAGACGATACATAGCTGTATTTTGGAATCAGGAAGATGAATACAGTTTCCAGTGATAAACCTATTATTGTCTTTTAAAAACAATCTTATATAGCCTTTCAAGATACAAAGTTTCCTTTATAGTAGTAAATTATAATTAGATACAATTGCTTATGCAGCAGCTGGTTGATTTACAAACCTCTTCAGTGCATATTAGGATTACATTTTTGCTCACTTAAATATGTTACTCTTTTCCTAATTTCCCCCTAATTTGTCTAGAAGAAATTTGAAGTGAACCTAACCTAAAAAAAAAAAAAAAAAATCCTTTAGGCTGAAAAACTTGAGTAGTAATCAATTCATAGTTTAATAAAGGACATGTGTAGTTTGAATTTCTGGATAACCACTCGTCCTTTGAAAGTGTTCCTTAATTAAATCCAGATGAGAGTAGCAAGGAAGGTATTCAGAATACTAAATAAAATGGATGTGCTTCATGGAATTTGCAGAATTCATCAGTACATGTAACAATGATTTATAATTGCATTTGGTCCTAACACATATCAGTGTAGATCTAACAGAGGCACAGTTAAGTAAGGTAGCTAGTATAAAACGCTAAGGTGAAAGGGTTAATTGGCCTTGCACAGTTCAATTTGCCACTCTAGTGGCACTTTCTGTTGTCTGTGTAAACAGAGTTGCTAAGTACTTTCTCACTAAGCTGCCCCCCTTTTATTTATACAGTTGAACCACCAATAAGGAATGGATCAGTTTACCAGTTGTTAGGCCTTTTCTTCCTGCCTTTTCTGCCCACTTCATGCTTCCCTCCCCTCCCCCAAAGCTGTTGCTACGTACCTCTCTAATCTTTCCTCAGTCCTTATGCTTTTCGTGGGTTTTATTATTTTTTTTCCGGCTTTTTTCTCTCTCATTCATTGATTTAAGTGTATAGGTATGTACACCTGGTTCTGCTCATCTGTACCTCATTCTTTCTCACCCCAACTCCCAATCATTCATTCTACTCCAATTGCTATCTCAAAACTTGCTGCAACTTTTCTATTTTTTTTCAAATAACATTTAAATATTCTTAAAAAATTTAAACATTATGTATATAGCTAAAGGCCCCTCTAGCCAGACACTTTACCGTCTGAGAACCCCCCACCCGGCTGTGAGTTAATATATTAATATATATACACTGTTAAGCCATTTTAGTAATTTTACATTTTTATGTATACCTATTCATAATCATAATATGATTGCTGGAAATCTGCAGAAATGATAAAATTCTGGAAATATTGTTCTGCTTGTTGGTTTTTTTTCACTCTACATTATATATATATTTTTTTTCATTTATTTATTTATTTATTTTTGGCTGTGTTGGGTCTTCATTGCTGCGCACAGGCTTTCTCTAGTTGTGGTGAGCGGGGGCTACTCTTCGTTGCAGTGCGCGGGCTTCTCATTGCGGTGGCTTCTCTTGTTGCGGAGCACGGGCTCTAGGCGTGCGGGCTTCAGTAGTTGTGGCATGTGGGCTCAGTAGTTGTGGCTCGCGGGCTCTAGAGCACAGGCTCAGGAGTTGTGGTGCACGGGCTTAGTTGCTCCGAGGCAAGTGGGATCTTCCCAGACCAGGGCTGGAAACCGTGTCCCCTGCATTGGCAGGTGGATTCTTAACCACTGCACCACGAGGGAAGTCCCTACATTATATTTTAAAGATATATACATATTACATAGAGAGATCTAATGTAAACAACTTCTTCATAATATTACATTGTATTTTGTATTTAAATTATGCGGTTGTGTGGATGGATATATAAGTTGTGTCCAGTTTTTTCTCTATTTTAAACAGTGCCACAGTGAACACCTTTACAGATGATGTCTTGCACATATTGCTACAGTTTTTTAGGGCAGTGTTTTCCAAACAGCAGGTAGTGAAATCAGTTTAGTAGTTTGGAATCTGCATTTTGAAAAAGAATAGAATGTCATAGAAAGTGTCAGCGTAAAGGGCACTTATTTTTTCATGAGACATGTATCACAACTCAGAACACAATTATATAAAATGTATTCCCTACTGTGGGTCTCAAATATATATTTTGTATGGTGTATCTCAGTCTGTTTTGGATTATATAGCCAGAAGTGGATTAACTGGATCGTGGGCTACATAATATTTTGAATTTTGTTAGACACAGCCAAATTACTTTCCATACTGTCTACATTAATTTACACTCCCTAGACCCTAATCAGTATTTGATAGTCTAGTCAGATTTTTATATTTTCTATATTCTTCAGGGTGAAAAATTCCATCTTATTTTAATTTTCATTTTAAGTAGTGAAGTTGAGCATAACTTCCTTATTACTAAAAATCAAAGTGTTCAGACCCGTCTAGTTGGTAGATTGCTATTCTTGCAAATCATATTTCAAACTAGAGAAACCTTCATCTCCACAATCTTTGCCAGCACTTTTTAAAGTAGTGAACATAAAACTATATGACCTTAGTAAGTAATTGCTACTAAATATAATTTTGTTAACCATGCCACATTGTGTTACATTCAGGTTTATCTCAAATTTGTTTTGAAACACAGTTCTCTTACCCAATGTGAGTAACTTTGGGTAAAAGAGCATATTTGAGGAATACTGATATCCCTCAGGGTGTGGATTTAGATTCATTTCAGCAAAATTCTATCATGCCTATTCCTTCTGTTGTAGAAGAAGAGTTCTAGCCAAGTGCTAGGATGTATTTCATCACTTTGTGAGGACCACTGTGGACTGATAATGATCTTAGTATTGAGCAGAACATTAGAAAATAATTTTAGTTTAATTGTTATTACTTATCTACCTTCTGTTTGATTTTCTCTGGTAATAGAGATATTGTCACTTTCTTTCTAGACAGTCTTTTTTGTTGTTAGTGTTGGTTATTAAATTTTAACCTGATACCTGTTGGTTTTATTCATTGGTGCCTTCAAGAGTCACATAGGAAAGACTATACTTCTTTCATTAGGACAGTTCAATATTGGAAGCAACATAATTCTTTGTTATGGGAGTTTTGATCTTTAGAGAGTTGAGAGACCAGAACACACAACCAATAACAAGACTCAATTTTTAGAGAATTGAGAAATGGGAACACACAACCATTAACACAAGCAGCAACAACAACACACACTAGTATCATTTCTGGGTTTATTACTTCCTAAGGCTTATTCCATAAATTGCCAGTTTTTAATATTACTTCACTTAAGTATGTGGTTTGTAAAGCTGTAAACAAAGTTGGAAGCTGATTTGAAAAATGGGGTTATATTTTGAAGAGCCTTTCATTTTCTTTTCTTTTTTTTTTAAATAAAGACTTTTTACTAGAGTTGTATCATGCTATTTAGGTGATCTGGTTCTGTTTTTAACCTGAAATTGCCCTACTTCTGTTTTCTTAGTGTGGAGCATGAAATATACCAGCAACTATTCTCAAGTAGTAGAGTCAGAGCAGAAGTAGTTCTGGATTAAAACCAGTCGGTGGTCATCAGTCCATTTTATGCTGCCCATGGCAGTAGCCTCCTGAGCACTCATTTAGAGCATTTAGAGTTTTATACTGGACAAGTGGGAATTGTTTATAGGACTGCTTGGACAACCCAATGTTACTCTTGAGAGAAACAGATTAGATTAATTTAATTTATAGATTCATTTATTTTCAAGACTTTAATATTTTTCCTCATTTAAATTAATTGCATGCTCAAACATCATTCAAACTCAGCACTTGGCTTCAAATGTGATAAAGCTTCTGCTTAATTTTTAAGAAAATTATATTCAATGCATTTCTTTTAAACGTGTACTGTTAAACAGCAAGTTTATGGAATACTTAGCACTTAAAGCTTTAGTCACTAATTCCGAATTAATTTCTTGTTGTTACCTTCTTTCTTGTTTCTGAGATAGTGCTACTCAAAGTGTGGTCTGTGGACTGGTGCTGGTTTGTAAATTGTTACTTGTTTGCAATGAGATAAACACAGACATTGAGAGTAAGCATTTAGACATTTTTATAGCAATTTGACAGAAATTTTGTGCCTGTTGAATCTAATAATAACAAAATTTGTGGTTATGTTTTATATATCCTTGTTTTAAAACTTGTTTTTCCAGTAATTAATTTATATTATATTTTAAAAAGTCTCCTTGAAAGCAAAATAAAGATTAGGTCACATTCCACATCAGTAAACAACTACAGTAGAGTGGAGTTCTTAATTTTATGCAGATGTATTAATATATTAAATAAGGAAGATAAAGGGAAAAGGGGGAGATGATGAGCTTAAATTATAGTATTCAACTCCTGAAAATTTTTCTAAGAACATTTTATTTTGTGTTTGAAATCTGTTTACATGACATATTTAGTCATGCTGTCTCGTCTTTCAGTATGCTCCAGTTACTCTATGCAGCTTATAATACCCTCCAGGTTGCTCTAATATTCTAAAGTTCTGTAAATTATTGAGATTTTTAATGCTGTATATTTATATTTGTGCCATTTGCTCTTTAGTTTTAATGTTTACTTTCAATAAATGTAATTTGAATAATGATGTCAAACTCTCAGTTCAAAATATTTTCCAAATAAGTTTTAGAGGAGTTTCTGATAAGAACAGAAATCAATTATGACAAGTCTTTAAAAAAAATGTACAGCATATCTTATGTTTCTCAAAGCAAGAAGCTTTAAAAATGACTCTGTGTTATGTTTCTCTAATATCAATTTTTTCTAAGCCAGTATTTCCTATTTAAAAGTTCACATTCTGTTTCCAGATGTCCTTTTCTTTTGAATTCTCGTAAGCCTTAAAAATTTCTCTTTAATTAGTCCTTATAAATATATAGCAAAGAGAAGGACAAGATATGACTCTTCAAAATGATTTTAGCTTCTAAAGATGAAATACGTTGTTAAGATAAACAATTCATTGTTTGACATAACTGATACCCAAATAAATTATTTCACTCCTAGTTATTATTGAGTTGTTGAGCCAAATCTAATGTTTAAAGGAAAACATTCATTAGCACTCATTTTTTTCTAAATATCTCTAAACAAATTATAAAATTAAAGGCATTATGCCACATGTATGTTTAGACAGCTATTATATATACTTCTGTGGCCAGAGTCGTGTCAGGATAAACTAAAATACTTACTCTAATTAGTTTGGAATAAAAGTTTAGAAGCTATATTTCAGAACTTTATTGTGATGTAAAATATATATGAGAGATTAGCACTATAGAAAAAAATTAGGGTGTGAGCAGAAAAAAATCTCAAAATATTTAGGATAAGATTCCAAACTCTTAGGCTGATAATTTTATCTTTTATTCCTACCATAATCAGTGACCATACTAACTATCCCTGAGAAAATAATTTTAGGAATATTTTTTTGTAGAGGTAGCACAGCAGAAATCAAATCAACTCCAAATTCTGTTGTGGTCCATGTTTAAAAATACATCTTTGGTCTGTCAACTTTAGATAGAGATGCCGACACAGGAAGGAGTTTGTCAAGATTTACAAAGGAAAACATTCCATATGGAAGGACAGGAACAAATATTTGAATAGGATTGCAAGTACTTTCTCCCCTCTTGGTAAATTTCAAATCCTTCATTTAAAAATGTTTATTAGTGTATCTTATAACTGAGAATTTCCTGCTCCTATTTGCTTTCTGTTTCTAGTCCTGTTTCTGCATTTTTTCCCTTTTTAAAAAAAAACTTATATTTTAATACCTATAGAGAAACATGCAATTTTTTGTTTTCTCCTAACCTCCTTTAAACAACTTAGTATAAAAGGAAAAAGAGACTATTAATTTATTAGATAACTTCGCTTTCAGAATAAAAAGTGGAAGGCCACAAAAAAGAGAATTTACCTATTCATAGTGTTCATTCCATATTTATTTCATAGTACAAAATCACATTAATATAAATTTGAATTGCATTGTTTTTTACTTTGTAATAAATCTGCCCGATCAAGAAAACTTAGAAACATCAAAATGCTGAGTAGAAAAAAAAAAGAAAAGAAAAAAGCTAATAGAAATCAATGAGATTGTTAAAAATTTTCATGATAACCAGGATAATTTAAGAAAGTAACTTAAATGCCTAAAATATTTTTAGTTGTTTCCCCAGCCTTGCAAATTATATATAGGTTAACATAAAGAAAACCAGGAATTGTGTAAATTCAAAACTCATCAGAGAACATTATACTTTATGAATCAGAAAAAACTGGGAAAGTGCCAATGCTGTATGATCTGGGTTTAACATCAGATATTTATCCTGCATAATGCATAAGCTCCTGGTCAGAAGATGAGGTTGCGTGGAAGGGGGCATGATTTTATTGATGTTATATCTGAAGCTCAATATTAAGATGTCCTATCGTGAATTACATAGTAAGCACTGGTTTTGCTATCATAGCACGTTGTACCATTATTTTATATACTACTTACAAGGAAAGCATACTGTCAAAGCTTTTTACCATTTAGAATTTTCATGTTTATCAAAAGAACTCTGTCAGAATTAGTAAGACATAGATTTTATTGTTTATAACTCTTACACATACCTGAAAATGGAAAATACATGTGAAATAAGTTTGTTAAGGGATTTTTAAAGTTCTTTACATTCAGAATCACTTTTTGACTCAGTCACTGATGTTCAGTTTTTTCACACGGAGTCTTCCTCTGTACAGCATTTCTGACAAAGAATCAGGAACCATTGGTGCTGAGCTCTTAAGCCAGCTTTGCACTTAATGTGGAGTGAACCTACTTTTGATATCCACTTTGGAAACGCTGCTAAGTACGTCCGATTTTCCCCACCCCGCCCTCTCCTCACAGTTGCTTGCTTCTTAGGAATTAAAAGGAGTGTTCCAAGATCATTTCTAGGATTTTCTTCTGACTCAAATTCTGCAAGTCTTGGTACTAGTACTTTGGAGGTTTGCATGCACACAGGGAGTGACAGTTGCCGCATTATTGTCACTTAGAATTGCTACAACAGCAGCTGTAATACACCGACAATTTTAAGATTCACCCCGAATTTAGAGTTTCAAGTGTGGGGGAAACATTTATTTTAAAGCATAGTGGCTAAGAGCTCAGAGTTGGGTTGCTCTAATACTTAACTAATTGTATGATCTCGGGTAAGTAGCATAAAGTCTCTAAATCTTAGTTTTCTCATCTGTGAGATAAGCAGCCCTTACCTTATCAGGTGGTTGTGAGGTTTCAGTATTATGATACATGTAGAATACACTGCTTAATAAATGTTAGCTAATACTTTATCTTAGTTTTTTCGAGAATATAATTTTATTGAGCTCCTTGTATATTCTTTTACTTAACGTATGCTTTTACTTTGAAGGAAGTAATGACTTGTGGAGAAGAAAAGATACTGATAAATTTAGATACTGAGTGAAAATTCTGGAAAAAATTTCTAATGGAACTTAAGTGTTGGTGCAATTTAAAACTATTCAAATATGCATTTATAATTAAAGGATGGTATTGTATGTAATGGGTCATTTTGGAAACTTGACACTAAGTTATTTCTATTGTTTTAGAAGGTAATTAATGATTTTAAGTTGTAGATTTTGAAATGCTACATTTTGTAACCATTATAAGAATAAAAGCTTAAAGCTATTTTGTAACCTTTGTTTTGGTTTTTGATCTGTGATTGTTCAAGGAATTATTACCATCTTGCACAGTTTAAAAGAGTAGGCAGTAAATATTGTTTTTAATGTGGTGGAATGATCCTGAATGATCCTCTCAATTGAAACAATTGAAATCCTGAATGAAATGGGAAAACAATTAAATGCATTGCTCAGCTGGCCTGAGTTAGCATGCCTTAGAGGGTCAAAACTTGCCTATCTCAACCTGGTTGCTTGGTAGAGAGGCAAAAACATCTCCCCTGAGATTTTGTAGCCAGGAGTGAGTCTTCATAAGTTGGTGGTCCTAAGTTATGTTACTTATGGAGGACAAAACCTCAAGTGGGGAATTTAATTTGAAGTGGTTCTAATTGGCACAGGGCCTCTTGTGCTAGTTATCCACAAAGATTTCCTAGTTTATAGATGAATATACATGGCTTATAGCTGCCAAGCTGGAAACTATTCACTAACTTCCCTTGAAGGTTGATATGGCTAAGGCTAAGTTTTGGCAATTGATTATGAACAGAAGTCATGTGTGGCCCTTCTATGTCTTGCCTTAGGAAGGAATGCCTGTGCATGACCCCCTCCTATGTCCCTCTTGTGTACTGATAGTTGACGAAAACTCGAGTCAGCAGAATCTGGACACAGAGATTGTAGTATGTGTGGAGCTGCCCGTCCAGCTATGCATGGCTTATTTCTAGACTATTACATGAGAAGGAAATAACCTTCTATCTTATTTAAGCCACTGTATTTTAGAATCTCTTTGTTACAGCAGCTTAGCCTGTATCCTAACTAATGCCCTTTAAAGAATAGCCAAACAGATTTTTAAAAGGACCAATTAGTACTTGTATAAATGAAAAAAAAAAAAAAAAGAAATAAAAACTCACTGATTAAATTAAAAGAACCAGGGCTACATGGAGAAATGGTTGATTCCAGGGCTGGGTCAGGAAAAATAGAAGGTGAATCTCGAACACTGTGCTGCAAGAGAATAAGGCAGTGCTTAAAATATGATAAGGTTGGAATACTGCTCAGTTATTTTTTTAAAAAATGAATAACTGATACATGTAATGACATGGATAAACCTCAAAAATGTGCTCAATGAATGAAGCCAGATACGTAAAACTAATGTTGAATTATTCCATTTGTATGAAATTTCTAGAAAAGATAAAACTAAAGAGATAAAGTAAATTCGTGTTTGCCTTGGGTTGGAAGTTGGAGTGGGGACTGACTGCAAATGGATTTGAGGGAATGTTTGGGATGATAAAAGTACTCTAAAACTGGATTGTGCTGAAAGTTGCATAACTGGATAAATTTATTAAAAGTCATTGAGTTGTACACTTAAGATGGGTGAATTGTTTGTAAATGAGAATTTCAGTAATGCAGTTAAAAATATTTGAGAGATATTGTAAAAAAAAAATGATGGGGTGGCAAAAGCTAAATTAAACATAGCAAAAGAAAAAAGTCAGTAATAAAGTAACAGGCCTTTAATTGTAGAGCAGACTTTAGAGTAAAATTAGAGCCCTCTCCAATTTTGAGGAAGGTTTAAGAAGTGGCATGTCTTAATAGTTGATCAATAGTGTTATATTGGTGATCAGAATAATTCACTATTCGTTCACTCAACAGTGATTTATTGACTGCTTACTATGTGCCTGGCACTCTTTTAGGGACACAGCATTGAACAAAATAGACAAAATTCCTGCCCTTATGGTGTTTACATTCTAAAGGAAGAGAATGACAATAAATTTGTGATTTTTATACACACACACACACACACACACACACCAGATAAAGTGCAGTGGAGGAAAATAAAGTGGAGAAGAGGGATAGGACATGTTGGGGGAGGGGCTGAGTTTTGAACAGGATAGTCAGGGGAGCCCTTACTGAAAGGGTGATATTTGGGCAAAGACCTGAAGGTGAGGGGGAAGTCCGTTTCAGACAGAGGGATCGGATCAGCAAATGTAAAGGTTCTGAGCAGGACTGTGCCCGTGTGTGTTCAAGGAACATCAAGGAGGTGTGAGTGTGGAAAAAGCCAGAGGGAAAGTGGTTGGAGATGAGATCAGAGAGATAATGAGACATCAGGTCCTGGTGACTCTGTAGTCCCTTTAAAGGATTTTGGAGGTTTTAATGTGATTGTAAAACCTTTGGCTTTTAACAGAAGTGGTTAGGAAATTCCCTGGTGGTCCAGCGGTTAGTTCTCTGTGCTTTCACTGCAGGGGGCATGGGATCAATCCCTGGCCGGGGAACTAAGATCCTGCAGGCTGCGCAGCACAGCCAAAAAGATAAATTTTAAAAAATATAAAGAAAGGAAGGAAGGAAGAGTGGTTAAAATATGTAAAACAAAAAGTTTGCTATTTTAACCATTTTTAAGTGTACAATTCAGTGACATTAAGTACATTCAGTGTTGTACATCCCTAACCACCATCTGTTTCCAAAGTTTTTTAATCACCCCAAACTGAGACTCTGTACATATTAAGCAATAACTTCCCGTCCTCCCTCCCCCAGCCCCTGGTAACCTCTAGTCTATTATTTTCTGTCTCTGTGAATTTGCCTATTGCAGGTGCTCACTTAAGTAGAATCATACAATATTTGCCCTTTTGTAGCTGGCTTAGCACAGAGTTTTCAAGGTTCATCCATGCTATAGCATATATCAGTACTTCATTGTTTTTATGGCTGAATAATTTTCCATCATATGTATATACTACCTTTTGTAGTATATGCATTCATCTGTTGATGAACTTGGGTTATTTCCACTATTGTGAATAATGTTGCTGTGGACATTGGTATCCCTGTTGTCAGTTTTTTAGGGTATATACTGAGAAGTGGAGTTGTTCATCGTATTCTAATATGATGTTTAACTTTGTAAGGAACTGTCATACAAACTATTTTCCATAGTAACCACCATTTTACTTTCTCACCAGCAATGTGTAAGGGTTCCAATTTCTCTATATCCTCGTCTACTCTTACCATTTTCCATTTTTAAAAATTACAGCCGTCCTAGTAGTTCTGAAGTGGTATCCATTATGTTCTTTTCTTTTTTTAAATATTTATTTATTTATTCATTCATTCATTTATTTTGGCTGCACCGGGTCTTCGTTGTGGCAGGCGGGATCTTTTAGTTGCGGCATGTGGACTTCTTAATTGCGGCATGCATGAGGGATCTAGCTCCCTGACCAGGGATCGAACCCAGGCCCCTGCTTTGGGAGGGCAGAGTCTTAACCACTGTGCCACCAGGGAAGTCCCTCCATTATGGTTTTGATTAACAGTTCCCTAATTATTAGTGATGTTGAGCATGTTTTCATGTACTTTTGGCCATTTGTATATCTTTGGAGAAATGTCTATTCAAGTCGTTTGCCCAATTTTTAACAGGATTGTTTGTCTTCTTGTTGTTGAGTTGCAGGAGTTTTATATGTATTCTGGATATTTACCCCTTATCGGGTATATGATTTGCAAACATTTTCCCTCTTTTGTGGTTGTCTTTTCAGTTTTTTGACAGTGTCCATTGATGTTATTTGATTTCTATAGCTTATGGGTTTTTGTCCCTCAATTTCTTCATTACTGCCTGGTTTTGTACTTAGCTGATTTTTTGTAGTGCACCATTTTACTCCCTTCTTTCTTTAAAAAAATCTTTTAAAGTTATTTCTTAGTTGTTGCATAGGTTGTCAAAAGTTAAACTAGATTGTTTTAAGTTTAAGATGTTAATTGTAATCACTAAGGACTTGGACTTTTGATCTGAGTAAAAGGGAAAGCTGTTGGAGGTTTTTGACTGGATCTGTTTTTTGTTTTAGTCTGGCTGCTGTGCTGAAAACAGACTGTTGAAGGAAGGGGCCTGGCAAGGGCTGAAGTCAGGAGTTGTGTTAGAAGTTTTTGTTACGATCCAAGCAAAAAAGGATGGTGGCTTTGGACCATTGTGGTAATGGTGAAGGCATTAGTGTTCAGATCCTGAATATAATTGGATAATAGAACCATCAAGAGTCGCTAATGAATTGGATGCGGACTGTGAGAGAAAGAGGAGTAAGAGTGACACCAGAAGTTTTTGGAGAATGGATTTCTGTTTGGAGATAGAATTCCACTTGCGGATAGAATTCCAAATTTTTAGAGACCTGTATTAAATGGATTTCTCATCAATTTTTAAAAAGTGTATTCCACATTTAGGAGAAACTGAAACATCTCAAGGACACGATATGTTCATATGTTGGATTTCTGTTTTGTTTTTCTTTTTTTTTTTTGATAAATTTATTTATTTTTATATTTGGCTGCGTTGGGTCTTCGTTGCTGCATGCGGGCTTTCTCTAGTTGCAGCAAGTGGGGGCTACTCTTCATTGCGGTGCGCAGGCTTCTCATTGCGGTGGCTTCTCTTGTTGCGGAGCATGGGCTCTAGGCGCGTGGGCTTCAGTAGTTGTGGCACACGGGCTCAGTAGTTGTGGCTTGTGGGCTCTAGAGCACAGGCTCAGTAGTTGTGGTGCACGGGCTTAGTTGCTCCGTGGCATGTGGGATCTTCCTGGACCAGGGCTCGAACCCCTGTCCCCTGCATTGGCAGGCGGATTCTTAACCACTGCACCACCAGGGAAGTCCTTGTTTTGTTTTTCATTAAACTATCAGGATATGTATTGGAGTGGATATAGAAAAGCCCATTCCTTATACCTTCCATGTATACTGTATTGAAAACTGTGGTCTATTAACACTGATGATCACTAAATACTATAAGAGTGAAAATTGGCAAAGAGAAGAAAGGAAGGAGAGGAGGGAGAGAGGGAAAGAAGGCAAAGAGTTCAGTTATATTTATAGCATCCTTACCAAATGAGCAAAGCATGTTAACTTTTAGAAAAGACTTCAGCAAAATCTTTATGCAAAAAGTATTTTGTTTTTTGCTACTAAATCTGATATTTAAATATATCAGAAAAACCTCATCCCTTCCATTTATATGAAACGTTCAGAAAAGGCAAATCTATAGAGATGGACACGAGAGATCTTTCTGGGGTGTTGGAAATATTCTAAAACTGGATTGTGATAACCTTACACAGCTCTTTACATTTACTAAAAAATCATTGTGTACTTAAAACAGGTGACTTTTATGGCTTATGCTTCAATAAAGCTGTTTAAAAAAAAGTACCAGAAAGAAAATAAAACCCTAGTTCCTTGATCATTCTGATTAATATTTTAAAACTTATAGAGAATATTTTTGTTAAACTTTTAAATCCAATTATAGTTTTAGTATCAGGTCCCTACTTATATATTTTATGTGTTAAAATAGTGTATGTTTTACACCATGGTATTTTCAATTAAATGTTTCCAATAATAAGCCAAATCCTTGGTAAAACTAGTGTTACGTAGCATATCTTGTATGAAAATGAATATTAACATCAAAGCCCAGCAAAGCAATATGTGAATGGACAAAAGCAGACATTAATTATGAGTTCTTTTTTTAATACAAGGAAAGTGCTTTGCTTAATGATGGTATACTATAAAGTGGAAGATTTCTACATGTACACATATATGAAAGTAAATTAATTAAAAAAAGAAAAAAGATCTAGAAGTGTGTATATGCACCAAACTGATAACCATAATAACTTCTGTTGGGGGAGTGAGCTTTGCCAGGGGGGGATAGTTAAGGGGGATGTTTTACTCTGTGTTATTTAAATTTTTATAAGAAGATGTATGTATTTATTCATGTATTACTTGTATAGCTAATAGCTAGCAAAAGTATAACAAGACTAAACAACTGAAAAGAAAAGAAAAAAAAGATCAGAGCCTAAATAAAGGCAGTGAGGATCGAGAAGAAGGTAAAAATGTGAAAAATATTTAGTTGCCTAGTTGATATAGTAAAAAATCATTGCAGAGATCAACAGAATGGATAAGTAGATTATACTAAACTATGAACATTACTTAAACATAAACATTATAAATATTACTTTATTAAATTTATGAAACAAAATGGAAAATTGATATGTATACTGACTGAAAGAAAAGGATACAATGTAGTATGTACAATTTAGTTTACAGTAGTAAAAACAAGTAGGAAAATGAAGGAAAAGAAATAAAGATGACAATGAGAGAATTTAAAGTTAAATGAATAGAAGAGTACTTATTACTCTGTTTTCTTTAAAGGATTTCTAAATAAAGTAACTGGAAAGAAAACTTGCTATAATTGGGGATTGGCAAAATGTACATGGTTAAAGTTATTGCAGAGAATTCTAGAAAAAATAAGAATTGTTTGAAAATTGTATACCCACTTTTATACACATCTTTAAGCAGCACCCTTGAAAATATACACCTCTAGTAGTCTCTTAATTTGTTATTCAGTTTACTAGTTTTCAAACCCATGGTTAACTATCTAGTTAATATTTTTTGTCTAATTAAGCATGATTATTTTATCATGAATTTTATTATGAGTTTGTTGTATTTCCTCCATTAGTATGTAAGATAGAACATAACAGGGAGAAATATGGGAAAACCAGTGAAAACAGCTCATGGGAAAGCATCAGTGAAAAACCTGGAAAAAGATTCTTCCAGGCCCAGCACAGAGCATTGTGCCCTCTGGAAGAGTCGCTGCCTGGGGTGAGAGTGGCGTTTCCCAGGCCATACATGGCAACGTGAGCCCTGAAGCAGCCTGGTCTGAGCTGTGGACTGAAGCCCTCGGCTTGGGGTAGACTGATGGGCGGGGATGTGTTCTTTCTCTAGCCTAGGTGGACGCCGGTTGCCTGGATCCTTCCTCAGTCTAGCCAGCCTCCTTCCCATCCGCAACCCTGTAGTTAATAAGCATAACTGAAATGCTGATGTCAGAAAGAAAAAGTTTTTTCTAAAAAACTTAGTAAAAAACCAAAATGTTATTTGAAAAAAAGTTAACACAGTACCAAAATGCATAAAGTGAAAGGTGATATTCCCATACTTTGTCCCTCAGTCCCATTTGCCAGAGGTAACTACTTCTATAAATTTGAATGAAATTTATGTATCTCCTTCATTATTTTCATGTTTGCCTACATAAACCTTGTATGAGGTTTGCCCATCATATTATGGTTTTTAATTATATGACATGTCATCCCCTAAATGGTAAGACTTAGAGTATTGCTATCCTAAACTATCTGTTTTAGATTTAACATTTTCTGTATTGCGGTAAATAATTTAAAATGGAGGAAAACTAATTTCAGATTAATTGGTCGTCCTTTGTTTCTGCAGTGTTATAACAGATTAACTAATCTTATATCATTGATTTTTAACTGGGAGCAGTTCTCCACCCGCCCTCCCTCCCTCCCCCCCAGACATTTGGCAATGTTTGGTTATCATAACGGGGTAGGGGGGTGAGGTCATGTTAATGGCATCTGGTGGTAGATGCCAGGGATGCTGCCAAACATCCTGTAATACACCAAAGAGCACCCTCCCCTCCAGGTAAAGAATTATCTGGTCAAAATGTCAGTAGTGCCAAGATTGAGAAAACCTGCCTTATACCCAGGCAGACTACTTAGGTTCATATCTCATCCCTACACTTATTGTGTGACTGTGGGTGGTTATTTAACCTCTCTGTGCCTCAGTTTCTTTATCTATATAATATTAATAGTACCTATCTTGTAGCTTTGTTTTTTTGTTTTTTTTTTTTTTTAATTTATTTTATTTATTTATTTATTTATTTTTTTGGCTGTGTTGGGTCTTCGTTTCTGTGCGAGGGCTTTCTCTAGTTGCGGCGAGCGGGGGCCACTCTTCATCGCGGTGCGTGGGCCTCTCACTATCGCGGCCTCTCTTGTTGCAGAGCACAGGCTCCAGACGCGCAGGCTCAGTAATTGTGGCTCACGGGCTTAGTTGCTCCGTGGCATGTGGGATCTTCCCAGACCAGGGCTCGAACCCGTGTCCCCTGCATTGGCAGGCAGATTCCCAACCACTGCGCCACCAGGGAAGCCCTGTAGCTTTGTTGAGAGACTATTTAATACATGTGAAACATCTAGAAAAATGCTTGGCACATATTAGGAACTCAATGAATGTTGGCTGCTATTGTTAATTTAACATGGTAATTCATACCTATAATCAAAGCTACAAAATTTTCATGTTCTCTGTGATTTGTAAACAAGTGTCTCAGTAAAAATTTAAATCCAATCAAAAGAATAAAAGAAATTCTGAAATTTTGAAATTCTGAAATTCTGAAATTTTCATGTTACAAATATATAAAACAAAGAGTGGTCCATTAATATCTATTTTAGCAATGTTGGAAAATTTCTAAACATGATTATGAGATGAAGTTAACTACATTCCTACATACTATTTTGTATACAGATAATTTTTTTAAATATTTTAAAATTATGTCATGAGTGATGCATCTCACATAGCAGCATTCCTTGAACTGAGACATTATTTCATGGGTCTTTTCCCCTAGGTTCTGTAGTTGTAGTTTTGTTTCTTTGACAGTCCTAACTCCTGTAACATAATTCAGGAAGTATATGTTCATTTAAAAAAAAAAAAAAGGAAAGATATTAAATAAACTTAAATTCACTTTTTGACTTGTTTCCTCATGGTTAAATTTTTTACTTTTTCTTTCCACAGTGTTAAATCATTATTCTGATCCTTCTCCATTCATAGGCTGTGGAAGACATTTTGGGGATATTTTGCTATCACCACATCCTGAGAGTACAATGAGAGTGTTCAATTTATTAAAATCTAGATTATTTGTAGAGGTAATAGAAAATCCTTATTTTAGCCACATCATTTTTTTTTAATAGCTGTTGTAGTGCACTATAAAATTCATCAATCTTAAGTAATTCTTTGTGTGTCTCACTGCTATCCCTATCAGTGAAGTAATTTATGAACTGTAGTTACATTAAATATAACACTAAACTACATAATGACTTAATTCAAAGTATTTTTATGTACCTTGTAAATGTAAAAATATCCAGAAAAGTTTCCGATTTATAGGAAACGACTATTTTCTAGAAACAGATGGCAAATCAATTTTCTCCATAATCACTAAGGTAGTAAATGACACAGGAAAAAAAACAGACTTATTTTTTGAACCAAAAAAAGAGGGTATGTAAGTGGTATAGAGTATATAGTTTTTTTTCTGGTTTTTTTTTTTTCCTTTCTTTCTTCCTTCCTTTTTTTTTCCTTTCAAAGTTCAGTTTTAGCTTTTTACCACTTGATGGCAGTGATGGAGCTAGAGCTACCCTAAGAAGGTTAGGTCAAGAACTCATCATGAATAACAAAAGAGTATATACAAAAGAAATCTCTGACATTTTAATATTATTCACATTTCTAGGTGATATTACTTATATTGCAAGTGACAGTAATAGGGCGAAAAGCCTCTAGATGGAGCTTCAGTACTTTCTAAGGGAGAATGTTTGCTGTATCTTTCCAAATATATGCTTTATATTGTTTTACATAAGATATTGAAGGCAGAATGGATTTTTAAAAAATAATATTTAAGGATGACTATATGTCAGTTTTAACTAGGGAAGCTGATTCAGCTAGTCCACAAATAATTTGAAAAAATGGCTATTTAAGTATCTGTTTTATTGTTATTATTTGTTGAAAAAAGTATGTTAAAATTGTTAGTCAAAGGTTCCTAACTAGTATTAGAATGAGCTTGCATATCTAACAAGTTAGTAAAAGACATTTTATTAGTAGGAAATCAGGTGCTTAAAATCAGTATTGCACCATAATTAAACATGACCATCTATATTATTAATTGTTATGCTTACTATCTATCATTCAACATTTGAGTTCTTAAGAGAACATATTTTTCCAATTCAGTTCCCTGATTTTTAAAAAATTAAATCAATTTAAATTAATCCAAATTTAGGAATTTTTTTGTAAAATATTCTTTTTATGAACACACATGTTCTTTAAGCAGTAAATATTCTTACTCATCAGAAATGGTTTTCTTTCATAGTCAAATAAAGAGTCCATTGTCACTATATGTAGAAGTGTGGTGGTCATTTTTAATAGGGAAAAAATATGGATGTTAATGTTCTCTGTACACTGTTGATTTTAGTGTCTACTTCTTTTAGAATATCAAGAAAACTGGAAAAAAGAATAGTAAGTTTTCTTACCTTCCTACTCATATACCATTACCTGGATTAATTTTGATGTCTTAAAAAGCATTTCAATAGGTATGTGCTATTGGTTTACAATTGGTATTTTTAACCCTCAAAATATTAGCAGGAAACCATGAGTAATATTTGGTTTGATATTTACATGAGATAATTGTTTTTTGTTGAGGGAGAATGTATAACTGGAAAATCATATTAGAAGCATGAAAAATGATATACAGTGTTTTTTTTTTACTTTTCTTCAGTTTCTTAAATTCTTTTTCTCTGTTGAGACAAAAAGCTCACTGAAACAAGAGTCATTGCCAATAACTCTTTATAATTACATTTAATGGTAGTGTTAACAACAGTTGATTTTCTTTTCGGCTAAGCAAATATTGTATAAATTCATTTCAGGCTGTGTATAAAGTCAGCTAAATTTGCAGCATAGTTTGCTTGTGAATCACCTCAGTAGTAACAATCTCCTAGAAAGCCGTGTGTCACTTTGTTTCTTACCTTATTAAGTTTTGGGACTCTAGTAAGAAAGAAACACATTTCAAAAGCATCTCGTAATTTTCCAAGCATTTCCTTTTGTTATTAATACCTCCTAAGCCAATATAATTGCATTAAATTAGCTTTCGGTTGTGTACTGACATGAACTTGAAAAGATATGGTCTGTTTATCAGTGATAGGCAAACTCCAAATCAAAAATTGTTATGCTACTACAAATATCTATAAATGGTAACCTTGTAATAGTAGTTACTAATGAAATAAATTCATTTTAAGTAGTTATGGTTAAGTTTCAACTTAAGCTTTAACTTGAGGAATCTCTCTTGACAAAGGGAAACAAACATTCTCCATTTCTCTGAAGCACTTGCCCTATGAAGAAATCAGTTGTACGTATATCAAGTTAATTTTACATGTCAAACCTTTTTTAAAAGGAAAAAGGATAAAGCATGCAGTTGTTATTTGCTACAGTCAAAGAAGTTTAAAACTGTCTTTAATTCGGTGGAGGAAAAATTCCTCTGTTTTACACTGAGGTTGCTGAGTTGCTTTTTCTCCTTTTTAACCAGTATGTTGGTGTTAGGTAGTATCATCTCTAACATTTAAAGTTTACTTAGCTTACCTTTTTATCTTGCTGGTAGTAGTGCCGAAACCTGCAGTGAAGCATTCCTATCGCCCAGTACTTACTGTTAAGAGTATTATACTCACTTTCAGTATTACTACTATAAACATCATTAACAGTAACTTTTGTCGATAAGACAAAAATAAATTAAGTAGAAAAGGACAAACTTCTCATTTCTTTTTGTAAACTAGTTTTTTAAAAAAATAAATGTTCCTGAAATGTAGTCTACTTAACAGGTTTTTATTAAACTGTATGTCGAAAGTATAATAAGCACAAGGAAATCTGTAGTAGTTATTATAGTGGCTAATAAAAATCTTTTGATTTGTCAAAGCATTCTATTAATAAACCAAAAAAAAAGCACTGACACAGCCCCTGCTGTTAATACAGACTTTAAACAATGCAGATTACATTTGTCAATTCTTAGAATGTGTCTGGACAGCTCTATATCCCATTAATTATATATGTGTTCTAATACTGTCTTCTCACTCTGTGTTGAAGTTTCGATTTTACATTATTATTGCATAGCTTTCAGTACTATCTAAAATATGGTCATACAGCAGCTAGTAAAACAATTTGGCTCTCTAGTTGTTATTTTGTTTCAATAAAAATTTTATTCTTTTCATACATTTAGCATTAAAGATTTCCTGCTTTATTTTGCTTTTGAAAATAAAGTATATGTAGTAAAATAATCTAAGTTTCACTTTATTTTATATCATCAGGCTATCTAAATAGCTATTGAAATACTTTTCAAAGCTCACTTTCTTTTGAAAGAAAATTTTTTTCATGAAGTTGTACTACACAAATGATGTCTTGGGGTTGTCCCCAACCCTGGATCTATCCCCTTTCCTTAAATTTTTCATTATTAAGCAGAAAATATATATGATTACTTCTCTAACAACACCATGGCTTTTTAAACTAAAAAGCAAAATATGTCAATGAATAAACACTCTGAATTTAGCCTTCTCTATCCTTTAAATTTTTATGAAGGTAATAACACTAAATGAAAGGCCATATTAATTAATATAGGTATAATTTTTAGTAAAGACATTATTTTACTTTTAAGTATAAATTTTATGTTAATACTCTTTTAAGTGAAGTAGCCCTGATTTATGAAACAAATTTATATGCATCCAAATACATGTTTGATGGTGTGCAAAATGGTAGTGGTATTTGTATCTCAAATTCATTGATATGCAAAAAAAATTTAGCTGATATCTGTAAAAGAAACTTCAGTATGAATTAGCTTATTAATGAAGGTTAACTAAAAAAGTCATGCCATGTGAGGCAAAGAGTGTATAAGTATGTAGAGTGGATTATATACTGTATGAATATAATTATAATATGTATGTCATATAATATTTTATGACACATTGAGGAAAATGAAATAGTTATCAGTAAGAATAGTGTAAACATCAGAAACTGTGTAGAAAATTATCAAGTTTCTGTTCATCTGTTCTATAAATGTCAGCTAGATAGTTTATTATTTTAATATTTTGATAAGACCTTAAATTAATCTGTGTCGACTTAGTCCTCTTGCTAACATATTAATTGAACTGTAGCATAAAAGTAATAATTAATAGCTCAGTAAATTTATGTAACTGAGGATGACCTGCGAAAAGAAAATTGAATGGGCATTTATTGTGTACGTAAAGAAACTAATAAAATAACTTTTAGGGTTATTTCATAAAGTTTATTTTCTTATAGGCTAGCATAAATACTGCATTTAAAACTAAATACATTTTATCTTAATGGGTATGATGTTTTGATATGAAAAACTATAACTTAAACCCTTTTATACTAAAAAACCTTAACATGTCAAAGTTTATAGTTATATAGTCAAAGTAGTTATAGTTATTAAATACTTCATAATAATACATAAAATGATGAGGCTGCAGAATAATAAGAATTTAAGTGCAGAGTGAAACTTAAATCTTGCTTGGTATGCTTTTTTGCATTTAAAGTAATCATGACTGTTAAAAGACTTAAGAGCAGAGGATTAAAGAAACTTTCTCATCTGAATTCCTGACTTCTTGATCACAGGTACTTTTCTCTGTGTATACTAGTTCCTCTTTCTGATTCATTATATACAAATGATCATTACAAAAGTACATGATTGTCGAGGTTTTTAAAGGAGAGTGTTTTGTTCTCAATGTAAGTTGTCTTTTAAAATTTATTTGGTTTGACTTAAAAAATTTTTATCAAATTATCTTTAGTAGAGTTCCCTGCAAAATCACGTAGCCTCACAGAACTGTGTTTGTTACCCTTAGCAAAGTAAGCCTAAATTATTCTGATAAGGAACTGTAAGTATAATTAATTATCATCATTCATAGTTTTGTTAGCTTATCAATTAAACTGTTTTCCACATAATTGTGATTTTAATCAATAATAACATCCAAAGGTTTGTTTTATTTTGTTTTAATTTTAAGTACAGTTTTTTTTTCAGAAAAGTTTTTCCCATTTATTTTTTTAAATTAATTTTTATTGGAGTATCATTGCTTTACAGTGTGTGTTAGTTTCTGCTGTACAGCAAAGTGAATCAACTATATGTATACATATATCCCCTCTTTTTTGGATTTCCTTCCCATTTAGGTCACCACAGAGCACTGAGTTCCTTGTGCTGTACAGTAGGTTCTCATTAGTTATCTGTTTTTTACATAGTAGTGTATATATGTCAATCCCAATCTCCCAATTCATCCCACCCACCTTCCCTCCTTGGTATCCATCTGTGTGTCTATTTCTGCTTTGCAAATAAGTTCATCTGTATCATTTTTCTAGGTTCCACATATAAGCAATGTTATACGATATTTATTTTTCTCTTTCTTACTTCACTCTGGTGACAGTCTGTAGGTCCATCCATGTCTCTGCAGATGGCACAGTTTTGTTCCTTTTTATGGCTGAGTAATATTCCACTGTATATGTGTACCACATCTTCTTTATCCATTCTTCTGTTGATGGGCATTTAGGTTGCTTCCATGTCCTGGCTATTGTAAATAGTGCTGCAGTGAACATTGGGGTGCATGTATCTTTTTGAATTATGGTTTTCTCTGGGTATATGCCCAGGAGTAGGATTGCTGGGTCATATGGTAGTTCTATTTTTAGTTTTTGAAGGAACCTCCATACTGTTCACCATAGTGGCTGTATCAATTTACATTCCCACCAACAGTGTAAGAGGGTTCCCTTTTCTCCACACCCTCTCCAGCATTTATTGTTTGTAGATTTTTTGATGATGGCCATTCTGACTGCTGTGAGGTGATACCTCATTGTAGTTTTGATTTGCATTTCTCTAATGATTAATGATGTTGAGCATCTTTTCATGTGCCTCTTGGCTATCTGTATGTCTTCTTTGGAGAAGTGTCTATTTAGTCCTTCTGCCCATTTTTTTATTGGGTTGTTTGTTTTTTTGATATTGAGCTGCATGAGTTCTTTGTATATTTTGGAGATTAATCCCTTATCAGTTGCTTCATTTGCAAATATTTTCTTCCATTCTGAGGGTTGTCTTTTTGTCTTGTTTATGGTTTCCTTTGTGCAAAAGCTTTTAAGTTTAATTGGGGTTAGATCTATTCTGGGTTGGGGTGGAAGTGTCTTTAGCTACTGAAGACTAGTTTGATTTCTCAGATATTTCTAATGTCATGATTCAAAGAAATGGGATATAATAAAAGTATTAGTCCTAACCAGTCCTTATTTCCTTACCAACTTGTAGTCTTTAATATTCAAGTCTATGAGTCATCTGAAATTCTGCATATTTACTGCCTTTAAAAATGTCAGAAACCATTGCACAAAGTAATTTTGGGAACAAAATAAATGACAAAATATTGAATCCAAGGAGCACTTAGATGTAATATCACAGCAGTCTCCAAATCATTGCTGGTGGAATCAGTATGGGAATTTAATAATTCCAGGCAGATTGTGTTTGGTGACCTGTAGAGTACATTAGGAATCAAAGGTCAAAAGAAGCTTAGGACAAGTTAAGAGCGAGCACCTCTTCTTTAAAATACTTGTCACTTATTTCAGCTTCATTCTCCACTTCCTCCCAATTGGAGACTTTCTAGGAAAGCAATGTTACTAAAACACATTTAATTAATTCAGAAGAGTAGCTCAAAGAAATTGTGTCTGTCTTAGTGAGAGGTCAGACTCCACCAGTTACACTGGAGGGAATAGTAGTTAAAAGTTTTAAAATTTGGATACAGTATATTTGGGTTTTCCTTTTTTATCTTTTCTGTCTACTGCTTAAAAACAAAACAAACAAAAAGCAAAAATAAGTAAGGTTCCAGAAAGAGAAGTGAAATATCCCTAACCAGTTTAAGAATGAAGTTTCAAATAATTTCCCTTATGTTACCCATGTATGAGAACCAGGAATAAATTATTGAAATAATTTCTGGATTAAGTTAAGGATAGGGTTTTTTTTCCCTCTACCTTTAACTGATTTAATAAATGATTTTAAATTATTTCTGGATTCACAAGGGTTATGTCCTATTCTCTTTTGAAGACCCCATGTTTCAATGAATGATTGCTTTCTAACCTCCTTTGTAGCCTTCCAAGAGATAGTACTGTCATACTAATATATTATTTATAAATAAATAAGCATATTTTGGTAATTCATGCTCAAAAATGTTTAGTGACCATTTTATTATGTTATCTTTGTAAGGTCTGATATAGTGACTCATGCATTGTTCACTTCAGTAGTCTTTTTTCTTACCTTGTTCTCCTATTACTAAATTCTTTAATCTTGTAGACATTTCTAGCATCTAGTTGTTTTTTACCTTGCTCCCCAGATCACATCAAACTCCCAGGTAAACTCTTCTCTGTCTGCACACCACTGAGGCACTTCCTCCTTGCCTTTCATAGTCACTTTCTACTTCAGCTATTGCCATAATCTCCCCAACCCATTCAGGCCATGTACTAATTTATTGAAACGTAGGGGAGATAGAATTTAGATTTTAGTAAGCTATATTTGCCTTGTTTCTTTCTTTTGTGATCTGTGCAAAGGTGGGCTTACAAATTATTACAAATAATTTGACAAAAATTATGGCCAACAGGTCAAATGTGACAAATATGCTAAAGCAAAATATTTTTTTCAGAGGAAGAACTATCAGTAACTTCCTAGAGTATAGTGATCATAAAATAATCAATAAGCAGCGATTGCATAATAAAATGCCCCTGAGGAAATCAGAGTCTTCTTAAATTCTTGGCATCAGGAGCTGCTAAAATGCATAGAAAAGATACATAGTATCAAAGTATATACTCTGACATAGATTTCCTTTTATTAAGTGTTGATTTGCTTCTTAGAAATTTGCTTCATAGAAATTAGACTACCCTGCAAAAAGAGAGATAAATTATTGCAAATCTTCTCTCTGGTTACAGCCCTAAAACTAACCACAGAGCTAAGCGGAAGAATAACTCAGGCTTCTATCATTTCATATAGTTTTATCTTTTGGAAGGCTACAAATGAGGTGTCTTTACTTTTCTTGTTTATTCAAGATAAGGAAAGGGAGGAAGACCACATGCTCCTTGGAATGAAGGTGGTTGGCAGGTAATTTTTGTTTAATTTCCATGTAATTTTTTTTTGTAATAACTATTTTTATTTTAAGTTTTTATTGGAGTATAGTTGATTTGCAGTGTTGTGTTAGTTTCAGGTGTACAGCAAAGTGAATCAGTTATACAAATATATATATCCACTTCTTTAGATTATTTTCCCATATAGACCCCATGTAATGTTTTTTGTATCTTGTTTCTTTTTCTTTTGGAAGAGAGGTTGCTTACATGTTTAGGTTATATATTTTATTTTCTATTGGATTGTTGCTATTTCTGTAAGGAGCTCATTTGAAGAGTCAAATCTACCAAAGTAGTTTAAGAGATACACAGTTTTCTGAAGTAAAGTTTTTATTGAAATGCACATTCGTACATTCAGAAAGATGCAAAAATCGTAAGTATAGAGTTAAATGAATTTTCACAACTAATCCATCCATGTAATCACCAAGGACAAGAAATAAAATGTTACCAGCACTCCAAAATCCCCTCTTGTGCTCTTTCTCAGTTACTCTCCCCTCTAAGGACAACTGTTATCCTGCCTTCTAACATCATAAATTAGTTTTACCTTTTTAAAAAATTTACATTCACATAATCATATGGTATATGCTCTGGTTGCTTGGCTTCTTTTGCTCAACATTATGCTCATGAAAGTCATCCATATTGTGTCGAACAAAAGTTCACTTGTGTTCATTGCTGTCTGTGTATTCCATTGTATGGATGTATCCCAATTTATTTACCCATCCTACTGTTGATGGATATTTAGGTTGTTTCCAGTTTGGAGCTGTTATGAACAGTGCTTCTGTGAACATTCTTGTACATGTTTTTTGATGAGCATATTTATGCATTTCTGTTGGGTTCATACCTAGGAATGAACTTGCTGGATCACAAGGTATGTGTCTATTCAGCTTTAGCAGATACTGCCAAACAGTTTTCAGATGGTTGTACTAGTTTATAGTCCCTCTAGCAGTGCATTGATGGTGTAGTTGCTCCATATCCTGTCAACACTCGGTTGTTAATTATCTTTTTTATAAAGAGAAAATCTTTTACAAATTTTCATTTTACAAAGATAAAAAAATTACCTTCTTTATTTTGGCCATTTTGTTAGGTATGTAGTGGTATCTCAGTGGGGCTTTAATTTGCTTTTCCCCAATGATTAATGAAGTTGAATACTTTTTCATTTGTTTGTTGGCCATTTGGATATGAAATACAGATTTTAAAGTATTATCTATTTCTATGTAATACTGCTACACAGAGAGAAAAGCTGGGAATTTGAACTTACTGATCATTTCTAGTATATCATTTCTAGTGATTGTCTAGTATAATTTTGATTTTTCACCTGTCACTTCTCAAATTACTAAGTAAACAGTTATTTTGCATAAAATTGGAAATAAGATGAAACAGTAAATAAAGTAGGAGAAAGTGTTAAGGTAAATGTAGAAATAGCCACTATGTACATCAGGTCTTCCGTTAACGAATAGCTAGGCAAAGTTGTACAGACTGAATTACTAGTTCTGTCTCTCCTCTGTCTACATGTCCACTTTTTTCCTTAGTATGACCTTCCTACTACCTCTAACGAAGAGTTCAGCCTAAAAGAACTCTCTTACCGTCAGCTTGCATTCTCATTCCTGTTAATTCAAAGAATCCCCCTCAACTTTTATTAGCAATGACATTTACGCATCATCAGGATTTATAACATTTATAGCCAGATACTTCCAGCTTCCCACAATCACCCTACAGACTTCCTCTTACATCTATCCTCTCCTTCTTCCTGAAGGCTAGTTTTTCTCTCATAATTTGGATTCTATCCCCACCTGCTCTGAAACAGTCTGTCAGTAATCCTGTATATCACTTATATTTAAATTCTCCTGTCAGCTGGATCCTTATCAGTGTCAAAAAGGAAAGAAAACCATTCTCAATCCCACATCTCCTTTTAGCAGTCAAATTTCTTGAAAATCTGTCCTCATTTCCTCACTTCCCCCCCATTCCTTATTGCACTCTAGTTTGGCATCTGTACCCATTACTCTATCAAAACAGCTGTTCCCAAGGTCGTTGGTGATCTTCAAAATAGCAAATCCAGTCAGTATGTTTCAGTGCTTATTTTACCTAACAGTAGCAGTATTGATACTGCTGACCATTCTTTTATTCTTGGAATAAAAGAAAACTCTTCTGATTTTCTACCTAACTTTGGTTCTCTGTCATTTATTTACATTCTTCAGACTCATTTAGGCCTTCATGTCTTACCACTCCATACTTTTTTCTTTAAGCGATCTTATTCGTGCCTGTGTTCGATTTTTCTTCATGTACCAATAGCTCCTAAATTTATATGTCTAGCACAAACTACTTCTTTGAGCTTCAAACCTGTATATTCAGATGCTTAATTGACAGTTCTACTTGACTACTTCCAAGGCATCTCCTGCTTGGTAAACTCATGATCTTCTCTGCCCTTCTAATCTAACTCTTTCAGTATTCCCTGTTTCCACCAATGACACCAGTATCCTTACTTGTGCAAGTCCGACACTACAAGTCACCTGTCATTTACATCCTTCCCCCAATCTAAATTATCAACAGAAGTTCTCTTAATAACATTTCTTAAAGACTTTTTATTCTCTCTACCCCAAAGATTATCTTAAGATCAACTCATTGCTACTTTTCTACAATACTGAATTCTGTCTCCCCTGTGATTATCCTAGACTTATCCAATATCTCTTACTTGGACCGTACTATGATTGCTACAGTTAGGAAGTTATCGTGATCAGGGAACTGTCATGATCAGTTAGCCACTGCAACTGCTGCACTATACCCGTTCCACCCAGAGGAGTGTCTGGCAGCCATGAAGCTAGTGGTAGAAACAGGACTTCTAATACTATGACAGAAAAACCTATGACCTTGTTTGCCAGCAGAAGTGGTCTTTGCCTCATTTTTGCATGCTAGATCAGAGTGCGTCTAACTTCTTTAGTATGGGAAGATGCTCTAGAAATTCATTGTTGAACATAGTAGCCACTAACCACATGTGGCTATTTAAATTTAACTGAATGAAAATTAAATGAAATTTAAATTCAGTTCTTTAGTCATGCTTCCCACATCTCAAGTGCTCAGTGGCCACATGTGCTGATCTGGAACATTTCTATCATTGTGCAAAATTCTTTTTAGACAATGCTGGATTAGAAGGAGGGTGGACTGAATATCCACTTTATATACCAGAGGAGCCATGATGTTTGAAGCAACATATACTTTGAACAGAGTCCCGTAGAAGGGCCAAGAATAGGTTGCTTGGACTAGGATGAGGGGAGTGTTTGGACACCTGACAAATTATATAAGGAGGCTGAAGGAACGAAAATAATTGAGGTTTACCGTTAGATTTTTGGCTCTGGCTACTGAGTAGATAGTGGTGCCATTTACCTAAAAGGAAAAACTGGGAAAGGAGGAAATTTGGGAGAACTGTGTTATTTATGCTTTCTGGTGGGAACTTATAAAAACATAAATTGAAAGAATTGGTCTCTGTCTTCAGGGATTTACAATCCATACTATGAATAATTTAGAAATTTACTCTGACGGTCCTTGAAGAAAAGGAAAAATGTAGTGGACTATTACACATCTTTATTTGGAGATAAAGGTTTCACCCTAAAAAAGTGAGTTAATTTCAGTGATCCAAAGAAAAGCATTCATTATCATTCCATTGCATTTCCTGGTTTGCATGTTTATTTTACAAATTTATCAGCTTTCTTAAATGCTGTAAGAATTTATATATTAAAATTAGAGGATGATATGAGAAAACAAACCTTCTATGTGGTAAATACAGTGGATTGGTTTCAACATTTATTCCTTCCTTCTGGTGTGCTTTACTGCACCAAGTGTGGAAAGTTAATAACTGTTTTTCAGACTCACTTGCAGTTAAGTGTTCTGGATATAATATAGCTTTGACCAATTAGATATACTTTGGTAAATTTTGGAAGGTGGAAATCAGATGGAGGCTGTGCTTCTGCTGCTTTTGCATTTCTGTTAGTAGGCGTGGGTGCCTATCTGTTTTTCCTTTGGTGTGGCATGGATTTGAAATCAACACTTTCATTGACTGTAGCCACCTTCTCACTTACCATGTCAGAGTGGAAGCATACGAGTGGGAAAATGGACAAACCATTTAGCAGTAGCAGTCAGTTGATTGTTCTCTAAGAGGTCCAGCTGTGGGCCTTGGGGACTATTCCCTGGGCTGACATTCAGGAGTTGGGGCTTCTGTCTTTGGGAAGAAGACTACCAGGAACAAGACATAGTCTGCAAGAACCACAGCAGAAAAAAGCCCTGTAAGGGGAACTGGTGCTCTGGTATTAGGAACCAATCTGTCTCTGAAAGGGAGTAAATGCAAAACTGATTAGGTGAAGGACAGATTTTGAAAGTTCCCGGTATCATATCTAGAACTTGTCTTGGCTGAGCTTTCAGATGAGATCGTTTGGCTCTGCTATTGGACAGTACAGGAGGCGGGGTCAGTGGAGAGGAAAGTAAAGTTGATATGTGAGAATATTCAAGATACAGAAACTGAGGTTTTAAGTGACTATCAAGGCACTTTGTGTCTGGTACGTTTTATTCACTTTCCCAAAGAACTAGCTTTTTTTCCTTTACGGTTTCATTACTTTCACCTTTTATGTTTATTTGTTCTTTCTTCCTATTTTCTTTTGTGTACTTTGTTATTCTTTTTCTACTTTCTTAGGCTGGGCACTTCATTCATTTTTGGATTGTCTTGTTAAAAGAGTATTTAAAGCTACAAGTATTATCCTCTAAGTAGAGCTTTAGCTGTCATAGGTTTTGATATCAAATATTTTCCTTTTCATTAATTTCTAGGTAATATGTAATTTCAACTTTTATTTCTGCCTTGCTAAATTTTTTTTAAAACATACATTTGGTTCTGTCTCCTCAAATCTCTTTAATATAGAACTGTCCATCCTGCTTTGTGCCCCTGCCATTGACCTCCCTTTCAAGATAAATTAGTTACAAAATATAGTCTAAGATAACTAATCTGGTTACCAGAAATGATGATTTTGTTTTGTGAATAGTTGATTTGATGTTCCTGCCAGCTCAGTCCCTCAGTAATTAGATATCAGAAGCAGCTGTCTCTTGAGGCTGCAGTATTTTGTTTATCTACATTTTGGAGAAGGCTTGCATTTTTAATCTTACGGGGAAGGCAGAGGTGTGTTCAACTTAAATAAACATGTTATTAATCCAAATTTATTTTGATGCAAGTTAAAAATAAGAGGATAGAATGCATTCCTCTTTTACTGTACTGGAAATTATCTGATTTGTCAACAAATTATTCTTACCAACCTTGACTCTCAAAATATAATAAGATGTATGTTCTAGACGAGCATGAATAACTAAGATTTTGATATAAACTAGCCCTGTATTGGTTCCTATATATAGTTTAAGGCTAAGAAAAGTCAACTAAAGCTGTCATCTTACATAAATTTTAGTAGTTTTCTCCAAAGGCAATTGACTTTTAACGGTGATCTCCAGTGGAAGAACCCAAAGCTTCTCCCTGCTTCTTTTGTAGCAGGTCAACCATAGAAGCCCAGACTTAAAATTTATTATGAAGTAAACGACTTTATTATTTATTTATTTTTGCCATGAAAAATCATTTTTTAAAACATTTTCCTTTTTCAGTTTATTTTGATTTTTTTTCCAATTTATTGTGAATATTCTGTGAATCTGCATAAAATCCCGTAGTCCTGAAATTATGGTGAGCACAAGTTTCCTGTCTTATCTTCCTGGTCCTTAAATGCCTCCTTAAATGCCTCTATTATTTAATTCTTCTAGTGGTAAATGTACTTGTATCCAGGCACATAGTTTTTTGTTTATTTTTTGTTGTTGTTGGCTTTTTGGGGGGGTGGAGGGTGGGAGTGGACTATAAATTTAAGTGCAAAGGCCACAGTAAAGAGGACGACGTCATTATCAAGAGTTCAGCTTGAGCTTTTTACTCAGTAATATCAGATGAGAAAATGACCCAAGGACTTAGAAAGATTGCATGGAATTACTAAGTTTGAGGCAGTTGACCTTGGATAATAACATTACAGAAATTAAGATACCCAGATGTCAACCAGAGTTTGAAGTTCTTCACCTGTGTGCCTAAATATATAGTTTGGATAACTATAGTCTTCCCTTTTTACTGAATCTGATATATGTTCTTCTCTTGGATTTAATATTCTTGAGTTTTTTCAAGGCAATAAGAAGTTTTATTAAGAACAGTTTACTAAAGATTGGTTCAAGATGACGGAGTAGAAGGACATGCTCTCATTCCCTCTTGCGAGAACACTGGAATCACAACTAACTGCTGACCAATCATCAACAGGAAGACACTGGAACTCACCGAAAAAGATACCCCACATCCAAAGACAAAGGAGAAGCCACAATAAGACGGTAGGAGGGGCGCAATCACAATAAAATCAAATCCCATAACTGCTGGGTGGGTGACCCACAAACTGGAGAACACTTATACCACAGAAGTCCACCCACTGGAGTGAAGGTTCTGAGCCCCACCTCAGGCTTCAGAACCTGGGGGTCCAGCAACGGGAGTAGGAATTCCTAGAGAATCAGACTTTGAAGGCTAGCGGGATTTGATTGCAGGACTTTGACAGGACTGGGGGAAACAGAGACTCCACTCTTGGAGGGCACACACAAAGTAGTGTGTGCATGGGGACCCAGGGAAAGGAGCAGTGACCCCATAGAGACTGAACCAGACCTACCTGGTAGTGTTGGGGGGTCTCCTGCAGAGGCGGGGTTGGCTGTGTCTCACCGTGAGGACAAGGACACTGGCAGCAGAAGTTCTGGGAAGTACTCCTTGGCGTGAGCCCTCCCAGAGTCCGCCATTAGCCCCACCAAAGAGCCCAGGTAGGCTCCAGTGTTGGGTCGCCTCAAGCCAAACAACCAACAGAGGGGGGGCACAGCCCCACCCATCAGCAGGCAAGCAGATTACAGTTTTACTGAGCTCTGCCCACCAGAGCAACAGCCAGCTCTACCCACCACCAGTCCCTCCCATCAGGAAACTTGCACAAGCCTCTTAGATAGCCTCATCCACCAGAGGGCAGACAGCAGAAGCAAGAAGAACTACAATCCTGCAGCCTGTGGAACAAAAACCACATTCATAGAAAGACAGACAAGATGAAAAGGCAGAGGTCTATGTACCAGATGAAGGAACAAGATAAAACCCCAGAAAAACAACTAAATGAAGTGGAGATAGGCAACCTTCCAGAAAAAGAATTCAGAATAATGATAGTGGAGATGATCCAGGACCTCGGAAAAAGAATGGAGGCGAAGATCGAGAAGATGCAAGAAATGTTTAACAAAGACCTAGAAGAATTAAACAACAAACAAACAGAGATGAACAATACAATAACTGAAATGAAAAATACACTAGAAGGAATCGATAGCAGAAAAACTGAGGCAGAAGAACGGATAAGTGACCTGGAAGACAGAATGGTGGAATTCACTGCTGCGGAACAGAATAAAGAAAAAAGAATGAAAAGAAATGAAGACAGCCTAAGAGACCTCTGGGACAACATTAAACGCAACAACATTCGCATTATAGGGGTCCCAGAAGGAGAGAGAGAAAGGACTCGAGAAAATATTTGAAGAGATTATAGTTGAAAAATTTCCTAACATGGGAAAGGAAATAGCCACCCAAGTCCAGGAAGCGCAGAGAGTCCCATACAGGATAAACCCGAGGAGAAACACGCCGAGACACATAGTAATCAAGTTGGCAAAAATTAAAGACAAAGAAAAATTATTGAAAGCAGCTAGGGAAAAATGACCAATAACATACAAGGGAACTCCCATAAGGTTAACAGCTGATTTCTAAGCAGAAACTCTACAAACCAGAAGGGAGTGGCATGATATACTTAGAGTGATGAAAGGGAAAAACCTACAACCAAGATTACTCTACCCAGCAAGGATCTCATTCAGATTTGATGGAGAAATCAAAAGCTTTACAGACAAGCAAAAGCTAAGAGAATTCAACACCACCAAACCAGCTCTACAACAAATGCTAAAGGAACTTCTCTAAGTGGGAAACACAAGAGAAGAAAAGGACCTACAAAAACAAACCCAAAACGATTAAGAAAATGGTCATAGGAATATACATATTGGTGATTACCTTAAACGTGAGTGGATTAAATGCTCCAACCAAAAGACACAGGCTTGCTGAATGGATACAATAACAAGACCCATCTATATGCTGTGTACAAGAGACCCACGTCAGACCTAGGGACACGTACAGACTGAAAGTGAGGGGTTGGAAAAAGTTATTCCATTCAAATGGAAATCAAAAGAAAGTTGGAGTAGCAATGCTCATATCGGATAAAATAGACTTTAAAATAAAGAATGTTACAAGAGACAATGAAGGACACTACATAATGATCAAGGGATCAATCCAAGAAGAAGATATAACAATTATAAATATATACGCATCCAACATAGGAGCACCTCAATATATAAGGCAACTGCTAACAGCTATAAAAGAGGAAATCGACAGTGACACACTAATAGTGGGAGACTTTTAACACCTCACTTACACCAATGGACAGATCATCCAAGCAGAAAATTCATAAGGAAACACAAGCTTTAAATGACACAATAGACCAGATAGATGTAGTTGATATTTATAGGACATTCCATCCAAAAACAGCAGATTACACTTTCTTCTCAAGTGCGCATGGAACATTCTCCAGGATAGATCACATCTTGAGTCACAAATCAAGCCTCAGTAAATTTAAGAAAATTGAAATCATATCAAGCATCTTTTCTGACCATAACGCTGTGAGATTAGAAATCAGTTACAGGGAAAAAAACGTAAAAAACACAAACACATGGAGGCTAAACAATACGTTACCAAATAACAAAGTGATCACTGAAGAAATCAAAGAGGAAATCAAAAAATACCTACAGACAAATGACAATGAAAACACGACGATCCAAAACCTATGGGATGCAGCAAAAGAAGTTCTAAGAGGGAAGTTTATAGCTATACAAGCCTCAAGAAACAAGAAACATCTCAAATAAACAATCTAACCTCACACCTAAAGGAACTAGAGAAGAAGAACAAACAAAACCCAAAGTTAGCAGAAGTAAAGAAATCATAAAGATCAGAGCAGAAATAAATGAAAAAGAAACAAAGAAAACCATAGCAAAGATCAGTAAAACTAAAAGCTGGTTCTTTGAGAAGATAAACAAAATTGATAAAGCATTAGCCAGACTCATCAAGAAAAAGAGGGAGAGGACTCAAATCAATAAAATTAGAAATGAAAAAGGAGAAGTTACAACAGACACCGCAGAAATACAAAGCATCCTAAGAGACTACTACAAGCAACTCTATGCCAATAAAATGGACAACCTGGAAGAAATGGACAAATTCTTAGAAAGGTATAACCTTCCAAGACTGAACCAGGAAGAAATAGAATATATGAACATACCAATCACAGGTAGTGAAATTGAAACTGTGATTAAAAATCTTCCAACAAACAAAAGTCCAGGACCAAATGGCTTTACAGGTGAATTCTATCAAACATTTAGAGAAGAGCTAACACCCATCCTTCTCAAACTCTTCCAAAAAATCGCAGAGGAACAAACACTCCCAAACTCATTCTATGAGGCCACCATCACCCTGATACCAAAACCAGAAAAAGATACTACAAAAAAAGAAAATTACAGGCCAATATCACTGATGAATATAGATGCAAAAATCCTCAACAAAATACTAGCAAACAGAATCCAACAACACATTAAAAGGATCATACACCATGATCAAGTGGGATTTATCCCAGGGATGCAAGGATTCTTCAGTGTATGCAAATCAATCAATGTGATACACCATATTAACAAACTGAAGGAGAAAAACCATATGATCATCTCAATAGATGCAGAAAAAGCTTTTGACAAAATTCAATACCCACTTATGATAAAAACTCTCCAGAAAGTGGGCATAGAGGGAACCTACCTCAACATAATAAAGGCCATATATGACAAACCCACAGCAAGCATCATTCTCAATGGTGAAAAACTGAAAGCATTTCCTCTAAGATCAGGAACAAGACAAGGATGTCCACTCTCACCACTATTCAACATAGTTTTGGAAGTCCTAGCCTCGGCAATCAGAGAAGAAAAAGAAATAAAAGGAATACAAATTGGAAAAGAAGAAGTAGAACTGTCACTGTTTGCAGATGACATGATACTATACATAGAGAATCCGAAAGATGCCACCAGAAAGCTACTAGAGCTAATCAATGAATTTGGTAAAGTTGCAGGATACAATATTAATGCACAGAAATCTCTTGCATTCTTATACACTAATGATGAAAAATCTGAAAGTAAAATTAAGAAAACACTCCCATTTACCACTGCAACAAAAAGAATAAAATACCTAGGAATAAACCTACTTAAGGAGACAAAAGACCTGTATGCAGAAAACTATAAGACACTGATGAAAGAAATTAAAGGTGATACAAATAGATGGAGAGATATACCATGTTCTTGGATTGGAAGAGTCAACATTGTGAAAATGACTCTACTACCCAAAGCAATCTACAGATTCAATGCAATCCCTATCAAATTACCAATGGCATTTTTCACAGAACTAGAACAAAGAATTTCACAATTTGTATGGAGACACAAAAGACCCCAAATAGCCAAAGTAATCTTGAGAAAGAAAAACAGAGCTGGAGGAATCAGGCTCCTGGACTTCAGACTATAAGCTACAGTAATCAAGACAGTATGGTACTGGCACAAAAACAGAACTATAGATCAGTGGAACAGGATAGAAAGCCCAGAGATAAACCCACGCACATATGGTCAACTAATCTATGACAAAGGAGGCAAGCATATACAATGGAGGAAAGACAGTCTCTTCAATAAGTGGTGCTGGGAAAACTGACAGCTACATGTAAAAGAATGAAATTAGAACACTCCCTAACACCATACACGAAAATAAACTCAAAATGGATTAGAGACCTAAATGTAAGACCGAACCCTATAAAACTCTTAGAGGAAAACATAGGCAGAACACTCTGTGGCATAAATCACAGCAAGATCTTTTTTGATCCACCTCCTAGAGTAACGGAAATAAAAACAAAAATAAACAAATGGGACCTAATGAAACTTAAAAGCTTTTGCACAGCAAAGGAAACCATAAACAAGACGAAAAGACAACCCTCAAAATGGGAGAAGATATTTGCAAATGAATCAACAGACAAAGGAGTAATCTCCAAAATATATAAACAGCTCATGCAGCTCAATATTAAAGAAACAAACAACCCAATCCAAAAATGGGCAGAAGACCCAAACAGACATTTCTCCAAAGAAGACATACAGATGGCCAAGAAGCACATGGAAAGATGCTCAACATCACTAATTATTAGAGAAATGCAAATCAAAACTACAATGAGGTATCACCTCACACCAGTTAGAATGGGCATCATCAGAAAATCTTCAAGCAACAAATGCTGGAGAGGGTGTGGAGAAAAGGGAACCCTCTTGCACTGTTGGTGGGAATGTAAATTGATACAGCCATTATGGAGAACAGTATGGAGGTTCCTTAAAAAACTAAAAATAGAATTACCATATGACCTAGCAATCCCACTACTGGCCATATACCCAGAGAAAACCATAATTCAAAAAGACACATGCACCCAAATGTTCATTGCAGCACTATTTACAATAGCCAGGTCATGGAAGCAACCTAAATGCCCATCGACAGACGAATAGATAAAGAAGATGTGGCACATATATACAATGGAATATTACTCAGCCATAAAAAGGAACGAAATTGGGTCCTTTGTTAAGACGTGGATGGATCTAGAGACTGTCATACAGAGTGAAGTAAGTCAGAAAGAGAAAAGCAAATATCGTATATTAACACATATATGTGGAATCTAGAAAAATGGTACAGATGAACCGGTTTGCAGGACAGAAATTGAGACACAGATGTAGAGAACAAACGTATGGACACTAAGGGGGGAAAGCGGCGGGGGGTGCGGGTGGTGGTGTGCCGAATTGGGCGATTGGGATTGACATGTATACACTGATGTGTATAAAATGGATGAATAATAAGGACCTGCTGTTTAAAAAAATAAATAAAATTAAATTGAAAAAAAAAAAGAACAGTTTACTTTGGTCAGATTCTGGATAAGGTCTTTTCATTTTTGTTTTGTTAACCACCTGGCAGACCTAAAAAAAGGTGGGTCTCAAATTTGCAAAGACACTGTAAATAGAATGAGTTTTAGATTATTGGAAATCCACTGATATAAATCAGGTCAACAAACTACACTCCATGGGCCAAAACCAGACACTAACTGTTGTTGAAAATAAAATTTCACTGGATCACCACAACACCCATTTGTTTATGTGTCGTCTGTGGCTGCTTTCTCACTACAATGGCAGAGCTGAATAATTGCAGCAGAGACGTTTTGGCCTGCAAAGCCTCCAGTATTTACTATCTGGCCCTGTACAGAAAATGTTTGCCAATCCCTGATATAAAGTAAAATAAGAAACCCCTCTTGGACCACCTAAGACAGAATTTTCAGTGTTCTTACCTTGCAAAGCTTTTATGAGGATAGATTGGGTTTATTTTGTTCACTACTGTGTCCTCAATGGTGGTAAGTAGTAGGTACGCAATAAATATTGTCAAATCAATAAATAAAAACCATCCAAATTCATTTTACTCTTCTCAGTTCCTTAGTACTCACGGTCTGAAGCACAAATCCAAATAAACTGCAAGTCAGGTTGCTAAGTGTTAAAATGAAAGAGAAATAGTGACTTTCTAGCCTCCGTATTATAACAGTTTTCATTTACTCAGCACTACTATGTGCCAGATACTATAATCACATTATGTACATATATGTATGTGTGTATATATATTTACATATATGTATATATATTTAGGTGTTGTAACATTATTATTTCTATTTTATAGATGAGAACTTGAGACTTAGAGTAGGTAAATTGTCCAAAATCACATAGCTAGTAAGTGGCTTAGTTATTTTCAAGCCCATCTTCATCCTAAGCATCATAGTAAGTGGAAAGGGGCTAACTCTAATATAATCTAGAATACGAGTAAAATTTCTCTGAGATTTGTCCCACATCTAACATCCTAACCAGATCTGTTCAAAAGTAAATTAGATAAGAATTTTTTCATTTTATGTATCTACCTCTAGAAGAGTGTTCACTGGGAACAGTGAATACATTTTAAACATCTCTGGGTTGAGCTATATCAGATCACTACCAATCCTGCTTTTCAGACTCCCAGAGATAGCTGGCTCCATTCTGATGTGTATAGCTTAACTTACATTAGAAGATAATCAAGGAGTGGCCATAGGACATGCAGAAAATAGTCTTTAATTCTAGAAGAGGTAGCATGGGAGGTGAGACTAAATTTCTGTCAGGAAATTTCTGCTACCCAGTATCTATCTAACATTTTGGCAGATTACTAAGCCTTAGTTTAAGCCCCAGTTTCCTCATTAAAATAAAGATAATAATTATACCTATCACCAAGGGTTGTAAAAATCAAGGGAATTAACATATATTGTGGCTAGAATGGCACCTAGCACATAGCGTGCAATAAAGATAATTCTGCATTGTTTCAATTTTTAAAAATTGAGATATTCATGAAACGTAAAATTCACCATTTTAACCATTTTAAGTGTACAATTCCATGATTTCTAGTGTATTCACAATGTTGTTCAGCCATCATCTAATTCCAGGACATTTTCAGCACCCCGAAAAGAAACTCTGTGTGTATTAAGCAGTCACTCCTCATTCCCCTCTCTCCCCAGCCCCTCGGAACTACTGATTTGCTTTCCGTATCAATAGATTTGTCCATAAAGGACAAATGGACAGTTAAAATGGAATCATGAAATACATGGCTTTCTGTGTCTGGCTTTTCTCAGTTAGCATCGGGTTTTCAAGATTCATTCATGTTGTAGCATATATCAGTACTTCATTCCTTTTATGTCTGAGTAATATTCATTGTATTGATATACCTATACCACATTTTGTTTATCCATTCATCAGTTAGTGGACGTTGGGTTGTTTCTACTTTTTGGCTATTGTAAATAGTATTGCTGTGAACATTTGTGTACAAGCTTTTGTTTGAACACCAGTTTTCATTCTCTTCATTAAATACCTAGGAATATAATTAAAAGGTTATATGGTAACTCTGTGCTTATTTTTTTAAGGAACCACCAAACTTGCACAGTGGCTGCAAAGTTTTAAATTCTGATTAAGTACAATTTGTATATTTTTTCTTTTGTTGCCTGTTCTTTTAATATCATAGCTAAGAATCCATTGTAAAAATCCAAGGTCGTATAGATTTACCTCTGTGTTTTCTTCTAAGAGTCTTATAGTTTTAGCTCTTATATTTGGGACTTTGATTTATTTCAAGTTAGTTTTTTTATATCGTGTGAGATAAGGGTCCAACTTCTTTCTGTCTTTTTTTTTTTTGCATGTGGATATCCAGTTATCTCAACATCATTTGTTGAAAAGACTGTTCTTTCCCTATTGAATGATGTTGGCACCCTTGTTGAAAATCAATTTGACCATAGATGAATAGGTTTATTTTTGGATTCTGAATTCTTATATTGAGCTGTATGTCTATCCATATGTCATGACCACACTGTCTTGATGACTATAGCTTTGTAGTAAGTTTTGAAATCAGGAAATATGAATCTTCCAACTTTGTTTTCAGGGTATTGTAGCTATTCTGGGTCCCTGGCATTTCCCTATGAATTTTAGGATAAGCATGTAAATTTCTGCAAAATGCCAGGTGGGATTTTGATAGGGATTGCATTGAATCTGTGGATCAACTTGCGAATTATTACCATTTTAATATTGTCTTCCAGTCCATGAACATAGATGCCCCTCCATTTATTAAGACCTTCTTTCATTTCTTTCAGCAGTGCTTTATAGTTCATAGTGTACAAATGTTACACTTCTTTTGTTAAACTTATTCCAAAGTATTTTATTCATTTTGATGCTATTGTCAAGGATTTGTTTTCTTAGTTTCATTTTTGGATTTTTAATTGCTAGTATGTAGAAATACAGCTGATCTTTATACGTTGATGTTGTATCCTACAACTTAATACATTTACTTCTTAGCTCTAATACTTGTTCTGTGATGCTTTAGGATTTACCACGTATAGGATCATGTCATCTGTGAATAGAGAGAGTATTAATTCTTCCATTCTAATTTGGATGCCTTTTATTTCTTTTTCTTGACTAATTGCTCAGGGCAGAACAGATATCCCTCTTACTACTGATCTTGGGGAAAAGGTTTCAGACTTCACCATTTAGGTAGGAGGTTACCTGTGGGTTTTTCATAGATGCCCATTATCAACTTGAGAAAGTTTCCTTCTAGTCCTAGTTTGTTGAGTGTTTTGTTATTAAATGGTGTTGGATATGCTTTTTCTGCATCAATTGAGATGGCTATGTGGTTTTTTGTTCTTCATTTAATTAATATGATATATTGATTGGTTTTCATGCACTGAAACACCCTTGCATTCATAGGATAAATCTCACCTGGTCATGGTATGTAATCCTTTTTATATGCAGCTGGATTCGGTTTACTAGAAGTTTGCTGAGGAATTTTTGCATCTGTATTAATAAGGAATATTGATCTATAGTTTTCTTTCTTGAGGTGTTTTTCTGGTTTTGGTATCCTTCCTCCTAATGTCTCCTAATGGTCTCCTTTGGTATCCTTCCTCCTAAACTCTCCTAATGAAGAGTTTAAAGAGGATTGTGATTTCTTCAAATGTTTGACAGAATTCAATAGTGAAAGTCATCTGGTTTTGAGGTTGCGGGCTTTTCTTTTTAGGGCATTGGGTTTTTTTGGTTTTTATTAACTGATCAATCTCTTTACTTGTTATAGGTCTATTCATTTTTTCTGTTTCTTCATGAGTCAGTTTGTGTGTTTCTAGAAATTTGTCTATTTCATCTGGGTTTCCTAATTGGCATACAATTGTTCACAGTATTCTTAGTGTACTATTTGATTTGCTTTTTGTTTCTTTTACAGTAGATCTTTATTTTCTTAGTGTTTGCCATGGAGATTACAATTAACATGTTAATTTATAGAAATCTAGTTTGAATTAATAGCAAGTTAGTTTCAATCATATAAAAAATTTGGCTCCTGTATAGCTGTGTTCCCCTTCCTTATGTAGTTATTGTCACAGATTACATCTTTATACATGTATGCACATAGACATAGATCTATATTATCATTTTATTTGAGACATAGACATTTATTATTTAAGACATTTAAGACATTTATTATTATTGCTTTAATAGTTGTCTTTTAAATCATAAAAAATTGGAGTTACTAACTAGAAATACATGAATATTGACTTTTATATTTATCTATATAGTTATCTTTATCAGTGTTCTTTATTTCTTTGTATGAATTGAGTTACTCCCTGGTATTTTTTTCTTTCAGCCTGAAGGACTCTCTGCAGCACTTTTTGTAGAGCAAGTCTACTAGAAATGAATTCTTTTGTTTAATTGGAATATCTTAATTTCTCTTTCTTTTTTGAGGAATAGCTTTGCTGGATATAGAATTCTTGCTTCACAGATTTTTTAAAGCACTTTGAATATGTCATTCCATTAACTTCTGGCCACCATGGTTTCTGATGAGAAATTAGCTGTTAATGTTTTTGAGAATTCCTTGTACATAATGATCACTCTGCTGTTCTCAGGATTCTCTGTGTCTTTGAACAGTTTGAGTGGAATGTTTCTAGGTGTGGATTTCTTTGTGTTTACCCTACTTAGGATTTGTTGAGATTTCTTGGATGTGTATATTCATGTCTTTTATCAAATTTTAGAAGTTTTCAGTCTTTTTTTTTTTTTTTTTTTTTTGCCCTTTTCTCTATTCTCCCTCTTGGACTCTTATTAAATGTATGTTGGTATACTTGGTGGTGTCCCACAGATCTCTTAGGCTCTGTTCATTTTTCTTCATTTTTTTTCTTCTTTTTGCTCCTCGTATTGGAAACTCTCATTGACCTATCTTCAAGTTCATAGATGTTTTTCTTCTACCTGCTCAAATCTGCTTTTGAGCCCCTCTAGTGATTTTTTAAATTTCAGTTATTGTATTTTTCAAGTCCAGAAGTTTTCTTTAGTTCCTTTTAAAATTTTATGTCTCTGTTGATATTCTCAATTTGGTGAGACATCATTCTTGTTCTTTCTATTAGTTCTTTGTACATGCTCTTGAGCATATTTAAAACAGTTGATCTAAAATCTTTCTCCAGTAAATCCAGTGTCTGGTCTTCATCAGGGACAATTTCTGTTAATTTCTTTTTTCTGTGTGTGTGGGCCATACTTTCTTGTTTCTTTGCATCCTTCATAATTTTTAATGAGTACTGGACATTTTGAATATATAATGTGGTAATTAGATTATTTTACCTCATCAGGGTTTTGTTTGTTTGTTTTTTTCTGCCTGTGGTTGGTGTTGTTTGTTTGTCTAGTGATTTTTCTGAACTAATTTTGTAAAGTGTATATTCTTTGCCATGTGTGGCCACTGACATCTGTTTGATTAGCTTAGGGGTCAGCTAATGATTCAACAGAGATTTCCTTAAAGGTTTGGGACCAGAAACAAACAAACAAACAAAAAAACCTCAAAATCTTTGGCAGTGGGTCCTGTGTATATGTTGGGGCATGCCTTCAACACTCAGCTAGGCAGTTTACAACTCACCCTTAGACTTCATCTGCTGCTTGTATACAGCCTAAAGCTCAGCCAGAAGTGAGAATTTAGGGCCGTCTCAGGTGTTTTTGAGCAGCTACTCCGCCTTGGGCACACACATGTGGGTCTTCTGGTGGGAGCATTTCAAATCCCATATTCCCCAATGCATCTCACTTTCCAGTTTTTCCTCCTAAGCTTTTTGATGTGTCTATTGTTTACCCCAGCTGCCATCCCTTGCCTCATTTGGCACCTGCTGATAAATTTGCCGTTAAATGTTTTTGACAAATGTCCTGAACAGTTGCCTCTCTGCACTGGGAGAGATCTGAGCTTGGTGAAATAAAGGTAAGCCCTTTACACAGTCTGTCAGGGAACCAAAAGACAGGCCAGAACAAGCAGCCACAGTTCTTGGAGGACAAAGTCCACTTTGCTTACTCTAACACTAGGAACCCACACCAGTAACTCAGATTGGCATCTTCAGGACGCTTACTGCAAATTAGCTACCTTTTGCTTGACTAAGTGCTTGACTGATTGCTGGAATCCTTTGACTAGTTTGAAGAGTTCAGATAAAGTTGATCTGACAGGTTTTGCCAGGTTATTTGCTGTTTCTCTTCAGGGACAGGCCCTTGGAGTTCCCTACTCTGCCACTTTCATTGATGTCTCATCACATTTTTTTCAATTTTGACAAACATATTATTTTCATAGGTTGTTGTTGTGTTTTTTGTTTTTTGTTTTTTAATAAAGAATGACCAGGGACTTCCCTGGTGGTCCAATGGTTAAGACTCTGCACTTCCAATGCAGGGGGCACAGGTTCGATCCCTGGTCAGGGAACTAAGATCCCACATGCTGTGTGGCACAGCCCCCCCCCCAAAAAAAACAAAAAGAATGACCATATATATCTCTTCTTTACAGGGGTCATCCAAGTATTATGATAATTCATGTCCAGCTTGCCAAAAAACCATATCACATTTAGAAGGAAAAGAATCCTGGCAGTTGAACCCTGTAGATCTCCTGATGTCAACAGTGTTAAAGATGGCCAGTTCACCCATAGTCCTATCAAAAATTTTTCTCTGAAAGCCAGAGAGATAAAACGTCTAATTCACTGTGTATGTGAGATGAATGTTCTAACATTCAGGTCTCTAGTAGAAATACGATGTAAAATGTGTCGTAAAAGCCAACATATATCAGGATCTTTACCTTTAAAACTGCAGTCGACCATATTCCATTGTAGTTGTGTGGATGTTTTCCACATAGTTTATCAGCTCAGTAGGATTGTAGCAGTTGTTCTCACTGCCTTCCCAAAAGCTTTAGCCCTTGTGAAGTGGCTCAGATGAAATCTACTAACTGAATCTAAAGAATCCACATACAGAGCTATGATTCTGATGCAATATTTTCTGGGTTTGAATTCTGTTTTCCTCTATTTGCCAGTAGTATGAACTTGAGCAAATTACTTCTTTTTGCCTCACTTACCTCATCAGTAAAATGGGCCTGCTAACAACTGTGCTTATCTTATAGCTTTGTTATGAGAATAAAATAAGTTAAGATTCATTCAGTAATTAACTAAAATTTAATACATACATAAGCTAGTTTGAGGTGCAACTTGTCTAGAGCATGTCTTTTAGATAGGGAAACCTCTGAGTTTTTCAGTTCTGTCCACTTAGCATGAAACTAATAAGTTCTTTCCACTTATTAGTGAAATAAACATACTGGGCAGATTCTCAAGAGGAAAATAGTCAGGCAGTATTTCTGTGTAGCCTGAGAGGCCCATTCCTAAGTCAGGAGAGAACTGTCTGTATCTACAGCTGGATGCAAAACAAAAACATAAAGTTGGAGAACAGCATCGTATCGTGTGATGGTTTGGGGGACAAGGAGGATGGACCAAGATAGTGGGATATAAAGCTAAAAAGACTGGAAAAGACAGATGATGAAGGTTCTTGGGCATTACTGAAGGGTTTGAAATAGGAGAGCCATCTGGCCACATTTACCCTTACGGTATATACTGCAGCAGAAAAACGGAGGATTGGGGTCAGCTTGCCAAGACTGGAAGGAGGGAAATGTCTTAGGTGACTGTTATGTAAGTCATAGATGTTCCATAATGAGCATGTATTAATTTTGTAACATAAGCAAATTCATACACTCTTATTTTGTAAGAAAACTACTTTTGGAATTTCTGTGTGATAGAGTCCCAATTTAATAAAATCTAAAATTAAAGTCCCAATTAGAGAATGAGAATTCATTTCACACTTGACCTCTTTGCTCAACAAAATCTCCATCACAGAGTTTCAGTAAATAATCATCCTTTTCTGCTACATGCTACCTATCATTTAAGTATAAGGAACACATCAATTCCATTGAGCAAATGAGAATGGAAATTATAACCATATTACCTGCGAAACTTACTCTGCTAATTTTATAGCTCCTCAGCCCTCCACAAGTCAGAAAAATATTCACACCTAAGTTGAAACTTTAAAGTAGAGTGATTGCCTGGAGCAATAAGCCCCAGAAAATTGGTAATGAAAGTATTGGTTTATAAAAGAGAGCTTGGCAGACTAATTGTAGTCTCACTTTGCCTCTTTCCATTTCTGTTTCTTTAACAGCTATTTAGTCCCAGGTACACAGACTTTTGTTATGTTTTGGTTTTTTAGTCATTTGAACTTTTTAGTAAATCAGTTTTAGGAATTAATTGAACAAATACTCAGCTAAAAAACAAGATACAATTTAATAAGCAACTTTATCCTTATTTTGCCCCACTATGAATGTTAGTTTTTGCAATAACTTTTAAATTTAGTGGAGATCAAGTTTTATACCCAACTTAACAGTGTGTTCTTTGTTATTGTCATGTATTTTTTACTGGCCATGTAAAATGATGTTCTCTGAGTTTACATGTACACACAGGATTACATAAAATTCAATTTTAATATCCACTTAATCCAAAGTACTCTTCCTCAACTATCATGACCTTTTAAAATATATTTAAACTATGTTAGTAATACATAAATAGTAGGCAAATTTATTTCTGCAAATCAGACTATGGAAACTGGACAGCATTGAAAATAACTTACAAAGTACTAAAAAAAAAAGTTAATGACAATATACATAACTATTTCTAATTATAATTATTTTGGGTAAATGCAAAGTTAACTGCCTTCAAATAGGCATACTTTTTGACATGTGAAATTGAGATTCCATAGGTTGTTGCTTCATGGTAAATTCAATATAAATAGCAATGAAGGAACCACATATGGTAAGCCTGGGCTTCAGACATTGGCTTTAGGATTCTCAGATAAATAAAGACCTTCCTTGAAGGCACACGGATGTATTAATTTTTAATTTGTTTCTTTTTGATCTCTTAATTACTGAAAAAGATTTATTGGTTAATTTTAGGAAGGCAAGTATTTGAAAAGTTTTGCCAAATACTGTCTTCTTTAAATGAATGTATGGTAATGAAAAGTTAAGAGGAGAGCCAAATTAGATTGAATAATTGTTCAGTCATGTGGGTCAGGCTAGTTGCATAGCCTGGTTGTTAGACTGATTGCTCAAATTACATTGCCTGGGGTCCTGCACTTGGTTGGCTGTCTTCTCAGATCTTAACAAGGTTCTGGGAATTTCTTTTACTGACAAAGTTTGCTTTGTGTTTTTCCCCTCCCCCCACCCCCCCAGGATGCTTCATCTGCAGACATTAGAAAAGCATATCGTAAGCTTTCACTAACTTTGCATCCAGACAAGAATAAAGATGAAAATGCAGAAACTCAGTTTAGACAAGTAAGTGAAATATGCTGTTATTGTATATGTATTTTTGTGATAATTTATAAATAAATGTTTATGGTAGAAACAGTAACCTACACGTAGAATATTTTCATTTAAATTGAGATTGTAGTTTAGAAATATAATGTATACGTATTTACTCAGTTTTTTTTTTTTTACAAAATATGCTTTTACCAACATTTTTTTATATTAGAATCTCTAAATTCTTGGGGGTCATAATTGTCATAATTGTCTAAATTACAGTTTTTGCTTTTAAAAATCACATGTTAAGATAATTATTAGTTTTGCATCTTTCAAAAAGATTTATTTTGGTATCAAACCTTTTTTAACCTCTTAAGGTGCTACCAAAACCGTAAAATGTTACTTATAATTAAGATTTTATCTGTTCATTGTATATATGAGTGCGTGGGGTTTTTGCATGTGAATTATAGTGTGTTCGTCTCCCTAAGTGATTTCCTATAGTTGAGATTATTTTTAAAGTAATGCTTCTGTTTTAGTTGGTGGCCATTTATGAAGTTTTAAAGGATGATGAACGAAGGCAGAGGTGAGTGTTCATCTGCTTTTGAATTAAGATGTTATACTTTGATGTCTCAGTTTATAAAGGAGAGAATTGTCTCGTTAAACATTTTATTATGTTAGTATTTTATTTTCGTTCCTTTCAAGATGTGCATTGTTTTTAAAATGTATGTTTATAGGAGAGTTAATTTCTATTGAAAATATTCACTAGGTTGATTCAGTACTTATAGACTTCAGGATCATGGCTTCATTAGCTAATATTTTTAACGTGAGTATCTATGCTCTGGGAAATAAAATTCCACTTGACTTCAAACAAATGCCTATTCATTTTTGATATATGAGTAATTGCTCCTATCTGCGCTTGGGGGGCTTTTCCCCCCCCTCTATTTCTTAAATGTTTTGCAATTAGGCGATTAGTGATATTCAAGTTATAACCATTTCTTGGTGTTTCCTCATCCTCAAAATAATAAAGCCAATTTGTGAGTGAGAGAACAGACTTGTATAAGTCTGTAGAAGATAGGAGTAGAAGAAAAATATTTGCTTCTTTCTCCTATTTCTTTGGCCTCCATCCCTTCCCTTCCTCTGCTCCAGTGATTCTGTGTTTAGGGTCGAACATCAGAGAAGAGGCAGCTACCTCACTCTGAGACTTCTCTGGGCCTCTTTCAGCAGAGTAGTAATGTATTTATACAGTGGTTTATATGCTAGTGACTTAAGAGGAGATTGCAGAGAGACCCCCTTCCTCTGTTCTTCCGAATGTGTGGAAGGTAGACACTACTGTGACCGGTTTCGGAGTTTTTTTAAGTCAGACTCACGGTAAGAAATACATTTTGCATCATGCCTCAGGACACACACACACACACACACACACACACACACATACACACAGACACAACTGAAACAAAAATTTGACAAAACACTTCTTATTGTGTGTGAAACAGACTGATGTTTTCTATTCTAGGCTAGTCTAGACCAGTCTTCTTTCTTTTTAAAAACAATGCTGATTGTGGTCCACTAAGTTGATTTCAGGAGATACTAGTGAGCTACAATCTGTAGTTTGAAAATAGTGCTTTACAGTAAGAGTACCTTTAAAGAAAAAAAGTAGGTATTTGAGATTTTAGGCTAAAGCCAGCCTAAATATCTGTATCTCTCTATGGAGGGCTAATATATCTTAAAGACAATCCAAAAAAGTATGCAATGTGACCTTCTGAATCTTTCTTCAAATGTATTACCTGGAATTATTCTGTATCCTACAATGTCAGCTACCACTCTTGGTTCTCATCTTAACTCTTTAATTTGAATACCTCAGTTTGTCAGATTGCAAAGCAAGGACTCAGGATATTCTCTTGAAGAGTTCTTTGCTTTATAATAAGGGGCTGGCATTGGTCCAGATACCATAGCAGACATTCCTCTGGTTTGAGATAATCCATAGTGTTGAAAGAGTCCTACGAGTGTGTTGAAAGAAGTGTTGGTCATTCTGTGCATATTTTCTAGTTGGTTTCTCTCACTGAGCCCCTAGTTTTGTTTCACACATCAAGAACGTGTCTGTAAAGATAGCTTTATTTAGTCTCTCTACATCTTTGGCATCAGATTTTGCCTTTTTGTTTGTTGTTATTTTAAAAGTCAGTAAACTTTGTAACAATTTCTTCCAATTACCGAAATTATTTATATCTTTTCAGAACAAATCACTTCTCATGTAAAAATTGTTTCTTCATTAACATAGACTCATCTAACATTTTCTTTTTAGGATTAGTTCCCTTTGCATTTATTGTAGAGTGTTAGTAGAAAAAAATGGATCTGACAGTTACACAAACAGCTGTAGTATTTATACCCCTTGAGGCACAAGTAACTCTTTGGTAACTGGTTTTCCTTGAGGCAAAAGTCTTAGCTAATCAAGCTGAGAATCATTCCTCTAAAGCTTGCGCCTGAGGCTGGGTGACCTATTAGTATTTAAACATATAGGAGAAATGCACCTCTATAGACAATTATCTAATGTTTATAATTCCTTGTTTTATCTTCTGAAAGAAGATTGCCTTATACTGATATTTAAAAATGCTCTTTGGTATCACAATTATTTATTATAAATATTCATTAAATAAGTAATGTGTAACCTTCCAGGAATTTGTAATTTGGAAAATTGTCATAGACATTTTTATCTATTTAGTTCCCTTACAAATAATTGTATTTTCACTGAAATCAGGTGCATTTTAAAAATTTTGGTAGAAAAGGGAATAGCATTGAAATAGATAAAATAACAAACTGGGTAACTTTTTTTTTTTTTTTTTAAGGAATAGGCAAATTTTATTTTTTTAAACAGCCTTATTTAGGTATAATTTGCATACCATAAAAGTTACCTATTTTAAGTGTACAATTCCATGATTTTTAGTAAAAATACCTATTTTAAGTGTACAGTTCCATGATTTTCAGTAAAGTTACAGAGTTGTGAAAACCACAACCAGTGTTAGACCATTTCTGTCACCTCAAAACATTCCCTCAAGTCCATTTGCAGGCGTTTCCCATTCTGATCCCAGCCCCAGGCAATCACTGATCTTCTTCATGTGTCTATAAATGTGGTTTTTTCTGGACACTTCATATTAATGAAATCATCTAATATGTAGTCTTTTGCATCTGACTTCTTTCTGTTATCAAAATCTTTTTGAGGTACATCCATATTGTAGCATATACCAGTAGTTCATTCTTTTTTATTGCTGAATAGTATTCCACATTCCACTTTTGTTTATCCATTCACCAACTGATAGACAGTGAGGTCGTCTCCACTTTTTGGCTATGATGAACAACGCTGCTGTGAATTATCACACACAAGTCTGTGTGAATGGATATTTTTCATTTCTCTCAGGTAGATTCCTAGGAGTATAATTGTGAATAAACTTTTAAGCTTTTTTTTCCTCCCAAAGGCATAGACTATAGCATGAAAAAAGTTTTCCTGGTTCGTGTAAGGGAGATTAATATAGAAGTCTTCTGAACTCCTTAGGTAACTTGCTTATTTTAGGAAATAGCAGCTCAGCTATGTTCTGACATAAATTTCTATCCAAGTGCCCTGAGGGTTAGCTGGAATAAAGTACTGAGTAGATCCTGATCACTACATATATACACTAGATTGTGCTTTAGTAATATTAGTATATTTACTTTTGTTTAAAATCTATTTTTAAATTTTACCAGTATTCTTTTCCTAACCCTCTTGTGCAACTTAAAATTTTTTTGTCTATTTTATGGTACTATATTTGTAAAAGTTCAATGTATTTTTTTAGTTTACTAAGTAAAGTCACATTTTATTTACAAATCCAATGAAAAGTATAGTTTTCTCAGCTTTAATCTGCAAAACTTTTACAAATCCATTACCTCCTTATTGTAAATTTGATTACAGGTGTGTTTGAATAAAAATAAACATTAACCTGAGAATAAGAAATCTTTCTTAGTACCTTCCCTAAGTAGGAGATATTATAAGACACGTATCATATACAATATATAAAGTGCTGTGTACCACAATTTTTGGCACATATGTACATTTTATAAAGGAGAGTAAGATCAATTAATTTAAGCTTGTTTCCTGTTTATGATCTTTGTACAATTAATTTTTATTCTTAAGTTTCAATATGTGACCTAAATAGATGTTGTTGTTACTCTTTTAAGCTAAAAATTCTAACTTTTTACAATGGGAGGTTCACAATTTAGGCAAATGCTAGAATTATTTCAATATTCATTTTCATAATATACATGTTTTCTATTTTAATTTCATAGTTACTATTTTATTCTTCAAAGCATGCTAATAATATTTTTAATTTACATACTTTTTTTTCTTCTGGTAATTTAAACATTTTTAGATTTACTTTCCAATGTTTGTATTAGGCTAAAAATATTTGATGAATTGCAGACTATAGAATGGAACTCACATAATTATGTAACCATTATTATGTTCATCATGTGCATTTTAAGAAAATCAAATGATGTAAACATGTATTAGGCCATATGTAGAATTGATCAATGTTTTAATTTCTAATTAATAGTTCCATATGATTTTTTACGTTAGTGATATTTTCATCACAGAGATTTACTTTTGTATTTTCTTATAATATTCATACATGTGTACATTCTTAATCTGATTTTAACAAATTGTTAAGAGCAGTTTGTATGAGCTTAATTATTTTAACAGTGTTATGTGTTAAATATAGAAAAGGCATAACAGTGATGTTTTAAATTTTATGTGCTGTCAACACAACATTTTTTTCTGAAATAACTTATGAATATAATGTCTGTTATATTTTAAGAAATATCTTTATTTTTTCAGTGTTTCAGGAAAGCAGTGATTTATCTTTTAACAGCATATATTCTAAAAAGTGAACTATAATAGAAGCTATCTTCCCTTAAAATGGCCAGTCGTGTGAGCCATAATGTTCATTGATAGTAAAATCAATAGAGCATTGATTCTAAGCTTAATCCTTGGAGACTGTTGTTCAGAGTGGCAGACGTAGCCTAGTAAATATCTAGTGTTGTTTAATGTGTTCAGTGCATAAGGTTTTGCTATCTTGAATTTAGCTGTGCACTAACAATTTATATGTGGGGTAGAAAATAGTAGCTATTAACAGACACATAGCATTTCAAAGATGATGGTGATAAAATATTTGATACGAGATTCACAGCTATGAGCTCAGCTGGGTTTTCTTCCAGTACAGTTTAGATCTAAAACAAATTTAACACTTAGCAATGCTCTTAGGGAATTGTTGCCACTTTCTTAGGTGTTCTTTATTAATAGCCACACTTTTTACTTGAAGTTATTTCATGGGAGAGATTAGCTGAAAATAATTATTTTTATATTCCGCCTTTTTTCCTCAACAAATCTGAAGTAGAATGTAGATTCTGAATAAATTCAGGACTTCATTCATTGGACTTCATTCAAATGTTGTAATCTTGCATTATACCACTTGAAACCTTTTTGCCAATCCATTTCTTATCTAAAATGAGTCAGTTTTTACAGAAATAGATTTAAAGATAAATTTTCGAGGACAGGAATGATAACTTTTGATGAAATCGTGTTATTATGTCTTGATATTAGTGTTCAAGAATTGCTATGTAAATATTGAAAAAGAATATTTAACATCAAACTTTGGCCCAGCTACTGCACAACCATATTTTAATTAGCAGATTCTTGTATACTACACAGTTTGCCTGCCTTTAAGAGTTTAGTACCACTAATGTCCTTTGCTTTGAACATTGGTTATTCTGATCTACCATTATTATTAATAATCTAAGTTGATCCTAAAAGTCACGTTTTCTAGATAGCCTGATAAAATATATTTCGAATTTATAACCAATATTTTTTGTACCGAAAAAAGAAGTTGCCTGTAATAAATCCTCTGCTTTATTTTTTTAAGCATATCTCCAAGGTATCAATTTAATAACTATCAAAGTAGCTACTGCAGTTGTTGCATTTAAATTGATTTACATGTCAAGACTGGCAGTTTAGCAGCTGCGCTATTATTCCTAGATCGGTCAATTTACTTGAGAAAAACCTACTACTGAGTTCTACTGACCTGCCTGACAATATAGGCCCTATTTCTATTCCTGTAATTAGGCCTGCGACTAACTCAGAATATTTTTAATTAAAATATTTTGGTCAATGTGTTGCACCAAATTAGGCCTTTCAGTGAAGATTTAATTCTGGAAATAGTGTGATTAGAATATTTAATGAGTTGTGTTGAACTAAGATTAACAGGTTGTGTGTTTTGAACATTGTTTGTGTGTGACCATTTTGAGTTTTACAATCATAAATGTTATTCCTGATTTTTAACCTTAAAAATATTTGCCTCAATAACTGTCTGACGGGTAAATTTAAATTCAGTTGAAATTTCATTCTAAAGAAAGCAGATTTAAAATGCATTACTAGGAAAGCTGTTATTTGTTACATTCTTCCCTTTCAGCAAAGCCAAAAAATGAGGAAATTGCCACTTAAATGTTTACAAATAAACAGTTTTATCAAGAAATGGGTTGTTTCCACATCTCCTAATTTGGGAATTTTTTATTCTCTAAAGGAATGTGACCAACATAAAATTAAAAAGTGCTCATTTTATAGGCTCTTTATGTCATTAAGAAGCTTTGATAAAATGATAAATATTTCAACCTTGAACCCTTGTAAAGGGGTGGAAATAAAAGCACTGACTAGAAAATTTATCCTGATTTTGATTCCATTAATATATAATTCATGGTAGCAGACAGAGCTCTTATCTTGATTTTCTCCCATTGAGAGCCTTCCTCTTGCTGCTGACTGTCATGGCGGGGCCCCTCTGCAGCCTGCAGCGGAGAGGCAGGCTCTATGGCTCCTTCAGCCTAGCTGCCGTCACAGGGGTCACGTCACTGGGGTTTAAACACACACGGTCTGGGATCCACAGCAGACCTCTGTGTGCCTTTTTGAAGGCTGTCTGTGATTGGATACAATGTTTTGCTTTATAGGCCATTGTAATGCCGATAATCTATATAAATGTTATCTCTTCTGGAGAAATTCTTTTCTCTTTCCTCTTTTTACATATAAGTACAAATAAAGTTTTTTGTTTTTATGTTAAACTCCCTATGAAAAACTGTTATATTTGCTGCTGTAGGTATGATGATATTCTGATCAATGGACTTCCAGATTGGCGACAGCCTGTATTCTACTACAGGCGGGTGAGAAAAATGAGCAATGCTGAGCTGGCATTACTTTTGTTCATTATTCTCACAGTGGGTCATTATGCTGTGGTTTGGTCAATCTACCTGGAAAAACAACTGGTAAGTATTGGTAATAAATCAAATGATCTCGCCTCCTTAATTTTACATGGAATTTCAGACATTTATTTTTTCAACTGATAAAAATTTCAACTTTTCTGCATATACTCCTTATTCTAATATTTTTTGTACTCAGCATTTAGTATTTGATATGTTTCTATTTCAAGAATCCATGACATAAGAAGAAAATATGTTTCTTTTTTAAAATGTGGCATTTGAGTTTGTTACAAAACTTTGTGAAGGCTCGAATATCTAGCTGAAAATTAGAAGGTAGAGCTATGTTTTCTTAATTGTCACCTTCCAGATATACATATTTTTTATGTAAAATGATTTTAGAAATTTTTGTGTCGCAGGCCCTTATATAAAGAATGATTATTTTAAAAGTTTTTAACTCAGTAAAACTTGAAATGAGTATAATTTTATAATTTCAGAGATCAGTTGGTTAAAAAAATATTACATTTTTCTTAGCCTAATATACTACTACATAGTGTATTCTGCTATGGGCTTTTATTTATACGCTAAAGATAAACATATTTATCAGTATTCATGAATTAGCATCTGTTTACTCATTCTTTTTGAAGTGACATTATTAAAGTTGGATGAATGAGAAAAAGTAAGTTGAATGCCTTCTCTTCTTAGAAAACTTTGATTGCTATGGAGATACACATGACTGACAGTGCTGAACTTCATGTGTGTTTAAGGACTGGTTACCATGGCAACAGTTATTGTTAAAGATTGATGATTTTACTTAATCATGTTGGACCCTACATACATTTGCATAAATGTTCTTCTATAATGTTTACCCTTCACAGAAGACTCTTGATAACATTTGAAGAGTACATGTTAATGATAACCTGTAACCATAATTTTTTCCACATTAAGGATGAACTGCTTAGTAGAAAAAAGAGAGAAAAGAAAAAAAAGACAGGCGGGAAGACTGTGGATGTATCAAAACTTGGTGCTTCAGAAAAAAATGAAAGGTGGGAGCATATAAAAACATTTTATAATTCAAAATTGCTTTAAAATATGTCTTTAACGTGATTCGACTTCATATGTATATCCATTTCAGATATGCTAACATTTACATCTGTATTCAGTTTATAAAAGACTAATAACGTGCCATAGTTTATGAAACACATTCTAACCTTAAGCAAAAGTTCTACAGGTTTTTCCCTTTGTAAAGTGTTCATATATACTTAAATAATTAAACCCCTGAATTCTTGTTGTTTGAAAATTTTGTACTGAACTTTAGAAACAGAGTATTACTAGAAGAGTCTGTCACTGTAGAGTTTAGCTCAGGAGTGACAGTATGTAGAGAGACAGTGATATGCAGCACACTCAAAGAGATACCACCATTTCTTCTATTGATTCATAGGAAGAAATAAAGGGTTTAAATAGTTCACACAGCAGGGCAGGAACTGGATCAATGTGAGATGGAGATCAGAGACTATTCTGCCTGTCTTCTGTTCTGATGACATCAGTGAGTAATGCTTCAGTGAACTGCAAATGACATTAATTTTTATGTATTGGTTTGTTTATGCTACAGTCTTCATATCTGCTTGTCAGCACTTGGGGACACTCTGATGATGTTTAGTCTTTTACCGCTGAAGTAATCATAAGGTCTAAGAATTCATTTTGCCAAACCGATGAAAAGTCCAGGTTAGAAACAGGGCTTTTGTTTCTTTATCTTTATAACTTGATTACAAGTCCCCTTCCCCAAAATCTTAGCCTAGATTCTCTTACTTATTATACATAATTGCATTTGTTGTACTAATATATTTTATGATAAAATATGTCAGATTAAATGATAACTGTCATAAATATTTCATTGAAAAACTTCTTCCTTTGTTGAAATAGCCATTCAAAACAGAATTCATGATTATTATAAAAATATTTTGTCTGTCAGCTTTCTTTCTATATTTTGCTTCTATATTTTTGCTTTTTGTTTTCCCTTTAGATTACTGGTGAAACCACAATGGCATGATTTGCTCCCCTGCAAGCTGGGAATTTGGTTTTGCCTTACACTAAAAGCATTGCCTCATCTAATCCAGGTAAAATGTACCTCTTTCTTATAATATTAGATGCTTTCACTTTAATTATTCATGAAATAATTTATGCCTGCTATCTGAATGCTGAATATACAGTAGATGCTTCCTAATGCTGATTGAATGAATAGTATAAGTATAAACCTAGTTTAGAATAGTTCTAAAATTTATTTAGGTATCTATTCCTATAACTATCTCTTAAACTGCTTTTATAACACCTTAGAATTCCAAGACACTAAAAAAAGGAAAAAAGCAATACTATCTTTTTTTTTTTAACATCTTTATTGGAGTATAATTGCTTTACAATGTTGTGTTAGTTTCTGCTGTATAACAAAGTGAATCAGCTATATGTATACATATATCCCCATATCCCCTCCCTCTTGCATCTCTCTCTCATCCTCCCTATCCCAGCCCTCTAGGTGGTCACAAAGCATCGAGCTGATCTCCCCGTGGGATGCAGCTGCTTCCCACTAGTTATCTATTTTACATTTGGTAATGTATATATGTCAGTGCTACTCTCTCACTTCGTCCCAGCTTACCCTTCCCCCTCCCCATGTCCTCAAGTCCATTCTCTACGTCTGCATCTTTATTCCTGTCCTGCCCCTAGGTTCATGAGAACCTTTTTTTTTTTTTTAGATTCCATATATATGTGTTAGCATACGGTATTTGTTTTTCTCTTTCTGACTTACTTCACTCTGTATGAGAGACTCTAGATCCATCCACCTCACTACAAATAATTCAATTTCATTTCTCTTTATGGCTGAGTAATATTCCATTGTATATATGTGTCACATCTTCTTTCTGATAAATTATTTTTTTTATGGTTTCAGTTTTATAATTTTTACTTCATTTTTTTTTAACATCTTTATTGGAGTATAATTGCTTTACAATGGTGTGTTAGTTTCTGCTTTATAACAAAGTGAATCAGCTATACATATACACATATCCTCATATCTCCTCCCTCTTGTGTCTCCGTCCCACCCTCCCTATCCCACCCCTCTAGGTGGTCACAAAGCACCGAGCTGATCTCCCTGTGCTACGTGGCTGCAGCAATACTATCTTTAGGACAGATATAAAAGCAATAAAAATTTAATCATTTAAGGCATATCCAGTAAAAAAGAACAGAGCTCAAATAGCTTGTCACCATATTTTAATAGCATTTAATTAAGTACATAGTGTGAAAAAAAAAACACTTTACATAAGCATTGGTATAATTAAGCAAAAATATATATAGCTTTCCATTTTATTTGCAACTTTAAGAGGAGTCAAGATATTTTGTCTTAAACTGGTAATCAAAGTTTCTGTTGCTAGTCAGTCTTCCTCTAACAATAGAATGTACATATCATATTTATGTGGCAATTTCTTATTTTTTTATATTTAGCATACCAACACATATTCTATTATTGCTTTGCTAATTTTAATTGTTGTATCTGGTTAGAAGATTTCCAACACATAAACAGAATATTTGAAAGAATATATAATAGTTTTGGTGTACAAATTTTGAGATTCTTTGAAGTTGTAATTTTGGAAGAAATGTTTCATTTCAGAAAGAGCAAGAGAGACAGATAATTTGTTTAATTCTACTCACTTTTTTTTCATGCAACAGCTGTTTTTCCTAATTGTTTAAGGAAGTGAATGACTCCAACTTCTGTACTGTATTCCTCTTTTTCCTCTAATAATGAAAATTTTATATTTGAAGGGAAAATGAACTAAAAATTACTAGTGTGTTTCTTTCTAGCCTTTGAGAAAATATTTACCAGTTCTTTTGTCAAAATAGTTTATCTTAACAGTTATTGCTTACAGAATCATATATTTTGTTTATAGTTAATAGAGACAATTGAAGTATTTTGGTAATTTAAAAGCTTTTGTTTTTAAGTTGTTTATTTGAAGTTTTATGTTGTTTATTTGAATAAAAATCCACAATCCTTGTATGCTATGTATGTAAGAGTTAATAAGAGAGAGGGGAAAGTATATTTATCATACTGGTATATTTATGAGAAGATGTGACAGAAAAATATTTTAGGACATGATTTCCTATATTTTTTAAAGAATGATTATTTTTTGCCGGCTTTAGAATCTGTGCAATAGGCAAACCAGAATGTAGATGAATTTAAAAGTATAGTCATGAGGCAGTATAAATAAAATATCACATAAAATGTCAGTCTGAAACACTTCTTTGTAATTTTAATCTAAGTCATTTGAAACAAAGTTTACTTGGTAAAATTAACATTTCTTGGTTAGCGTGGAGTAATTTGCAAAAACAGAATCAATATATTAAGATGGCTTAGATTTACATGTTATTGTTTTGCCTCATCACAAATTTGTAGAAAGCTTACAAAAATAAGGAATTTTATAAAAACGTTTTAGCCTCTTCAGAAACTTTCCTAAACTGTTGAATCAGTTTGAAGTTTAAAGTTTTTCTCATGTTCACTAACAAAATAATGTAATATAGTAGACTCTGATACAAATTGTAATAGTGAAAGTATTTTAGGTTGATAAACATATAGCTTATACTTTCATAAGCATCAGCAAAGCAATACTGAATAGTTGCTATTAAGATTAGATTGTCTGCTTTTTTTTATCTGCTTTGACCTTTGTATTAATTTATCATTCATAAAATCGTGTAATGTGAATACATATGCCTTATCTACAACACTGAAATTTTCATGTGACACTTCTATGAGATCTTCTTAAATAAGGTATTTATGAAATTTAGAGGAAGCCCTTTTTACCCGAAGCAGTCTGGATTAGTAACTGGCACAGTGGTGATAAAAGAGCCCTACTAGAGCCCTCAATATAAAAAAATGATACACATGACCTTCAACATTTTCTTCACCACTCTTGTGATACAAGGCCACTGTTTTATTTTTAAGTAGGAGTCCTTTTTCTTGCGTAAACCATACCTATCATCTTGGTTTCTTTAAGGACAAATTTCCAGTTGATTTCTCTAAAGAAGAGTTAAATCATACTCTTGTGAAGCAATGTAGTTGTGTAAGCCTTAGAGATTTGTATGATATCCATCACTCAGTCTTTCATCATAGACTTATTTACATCTAGTTAACAGCATTTTTAGCAACTCTTTCATTGAGCTTTCCAAAGCATCCACTTGGTTTTCATAGAAACAACTGTCATTTTCTACTCAGTTTTCATCTTTTTAATATAATATTTAATTGAATCGTATAATTACAGTAACATGTATCACTGACACAAATAGGTTTAAGAGCTAATACAACCAGCTCATATAAGCATACAGTTAGTTAAATAGGTATCAGTTAAGGGAGTTTTACTTCCGTGTGTGAATCCCTTGAATTTCATGGAAAGTTCATTAAAACTGAGCTGCAGATATTCTGTGTAAGCAGACAGCTGTTGGATAAGATGGAGTATCCAAGCTAAAAGTGGGAGATTCAGAGACTTCCAGCAAATGGCCTCACACTAGCAGAACTGGTACCCAAATTTTGTCCTTGTCATATCAACAGCTCTTCATCTTCAGCTGTTTTCCTCCCACTCTTCCTCTAAATACCCATTCCTTTATTACACTTCACATGCATATATGTTGGTTATCCAGTAGGATTTGAAAAAGTGGCAGTTCTGGTTCCGCTTATGCTCCTAAGTTCACTGTTTATTACTTAGTATCTAAAATCCCTAAGAAAATTCCTTGTTGCCTACTTATTTTACCTAAATTCTTTTCTATCCCTTTCCCAAAAAAATTACAGATGAGAATAGTTATATCGTAGTTATTTGATGTATAAAACTTCTTCTGGTTATATTTTTAGAAAAACAGTTTAGCAGGTTCAATAAAAATTTATTAAACACAGTATCAGAACAAGAGGCTATAGAGATGAATATGCTTTCTTGGACCTTACAGTCAGGTAGAGGTTATATCACATGAATTAAAATAATTGGGACACAATATGGTATATAAGCTTCATATATGTAGTATAAACAATGACTTCTGTAGATGTTCAGAGAAGTAAGATTGTCTCTATTTAGGATAACCAAGGAAAACTGAAAAGAGGAGCCACTTGAATTGAGTCTTGAAAGATGAATAGACACTTGACAGTGAAGTACCCACTCTGTGTACTAGTTTGTGTACAAAAATAATTTGATAGATACAGTAACTCCCATGTAATCATACGTGTTAGGACTGGAAGAAACCTGAGGAAAACATTGTACAACTGCTTTTTAAAAAAGAAGAAAAAAGAAAATTCCACATAGCCCATTGCTATCATCTAAGACTATATCCCAGGTCTCCAGACTCTGAATATAGCCGTTTAGGAATTTATACTCCAATAGATAAATCTGACAAATCTATTAAAGGACATTGAGACAGCAGAGTGTTTCCATCGCACATGTCTGTCAAAGATACGTATACATTGTTAGGAATGAGAAAGTTAAAGTACATAGTGGGCAGAAAATACTCAAAGTGGTTCTGTGATCAAGCAGGGCAGAGGTAGAAGTATTTCTTTGATAGCTCCCCTTGCTTTTTGAGAAGGTCTTTATTACCTCCAGCACTGGGTTTTGTTCCTTTCCTTTGTTCTGAAAAATATATTGAAAGAATTATAAGATTTGGTAGATTAGAAGAATGAGGCCAGTAACTGAAAACAATTATACTTGATATGTGTAAAATATTTGATGTTAAGTTAATAACAAACATTTCCTAGATTGGAAAATATTGAAGGGAAAGATGTATGGATATTACTATATTTAGCAAAATGTATGTCCCTATATCATTCATGTACCCACATAGGCAGAGAAGTAAAAAGTCAAATGAGAAACCATAGAAGAAGAATGTGGAGAGCGTTTGTAAATTGATGTGTCCGTAGAGAGATGAGAGAACTTTAGAGAGGAGTAAAATGCATGACCGTGTGTAGAGAAGCTTGGGAAACTTGAGAAGAATGTGTTTAGACAGCGAAAACGGCAGGTGGAATGATCAACTGAAGACATGGAATGTGAATTAGAATATAACAAGGAACTTGGCCTATATCAGGAGGGGCATAGTGTGCTTTGAGGCTAGAATTTAATTTTAACATTAAAAGTATAGCCCTAGTGACACTTTCATATCTTACCAGTGTTTCTTTTTTCACGATAGTTTGAAGGGAGTACACAATCTCTTGGAATCTGACTAATCCAGTCTTCCATGTTGACTATATTCAGCCTATAACCCCAAGAAATTTTTCTGACCTCCAAAATGCCCTTCTTGGATATTTTTTAATTGACCGTATATGTTCTGAAACATATTCATAGCCATGAGGGTAGCAAACAACTGATGAAATATAACCAATGCTATGTGCATATTTTCATTTTAACTCTTATAACTTATCTTATTTTTGTCACTGCCTGTTTGTGTTGGAGCTTCATTTATTTGGGCCCATGATAATTTAGGTCCTTAACACCACTGATTTCTCATACAAAATCAGTAAGTACCAAATATCCCAAGTGATTACCAACCGAAATCATAGTTCACAGTTCTCTACATTTTCTGAGATGAAAAAGGTCTTCAGTATTCAGAATTTATTTGCTTGATAGTTTGTTTGATTTTCTATGAACTCACCATTTAAATTTCTCTCTACCTGCTATGTTACATTTCTCAGTAATGTAATTTATAAAATGTACAACTCCTTTATGTGTGCATTGCCTAAGGTTGTTAATCTTTCTCATTGTTAAGTCCCAGTCCCATGTTTTCTCACTACCAAGCTGATCTAATATGAACACAGTTAGACTAGAAATTATTGTAGGAAATTTCCAGCATGCATATCTCCACCCTATCAGGATTTATAGGTTGCTGAGGAGCAGTGGCTGAGAAAATAGAGTAATCTTTTCTGTAGTGCTATGACTTTTACCTTAAAAAATTAAAATAAAAGTTGCCTAAGAGAGTAAATGGAATACTGTACTTTATACAACTATTTATAAGTGGAGGCATCCTCCCTCCCAAGAAGCTTCTTCCATGGAAACTACAACTGTGGACAAGCCTGGAGGTCACCCTCTCTACAGTCAGGGCCCTTCATTTCTAGCCCCTTTGCTTCTGCTTGCTGGGACAGAAACCAAATAAACAAAACATTCACAGCTAATTAGCAGGGAGAAAAGCTTCTAAAAGGCTAGGAGGCATTTGTAGCAAGCTCAGTTGCCTGCCCTTCTACTCAGAGTTAAACACAGATTTTCCAAGGGATGAGGAAGCTTACTTTCAGTACTCACATAACTTTTTGAAAAATTTTGCATACAAACATACTTTACATAGGGAATACGTAAACAAATGAAAAAGGTTGGAAAAACTCGTCTGAATTTTTATAAGGCTGAAACTCTACTGCTGTGGAAGGACAAAGGGATACAGGAAAACTGGAAAGGCCTCACAACATAACAAAGATTCCATTCCTTCTACCCTCTGAAAGGAGGCCATAAGATGCAATTATGCGGAGGTCCGAAGGCAGAATATAGAGTTTTGTAGAAAAGATTTTAAAATCACAAAATGTTAGTTAGGTAGGATGTTAGAGATGCATAGTCTCATCAGTTCCATATTTTGTAGATGAAAAATAAGTTTAAGACTCAGATTGGTGAGACAATTTGCCCAAAGTGACACTACTAGTCAATGGTAGAAATGAAACTTAAAGCAGACAAAAATAAATTTAAAATATAAGAAATATAAAAGCTAAGAAAGAATACATTTTTTCAACAGCTGGATAATAAGCTAGATATGTTATGGTGAGTGAATAAGCTGTCTGATCTTACATTCTCTATACGAATATTGAGGCAGACTGTAATTGTTATAAAAGTTGTAGAAGGATTCTTGCCTTGAGTTGGGGCTGAATAGATGACTTCTGTGGTGTCTTCTGTCTCTTAGCACAAATGGGAAAAGTTGCTTTGGGCCTTCCATCTCTTTGAATACTACTGACTCAGGCAGAGGAAAGCTGAGCTTCTTGTTTTCTTCTTTATTTTTATTACTTCTTGTGAATTTAGTGTTATTATCATTCTGTACAAGAAAATTTACTCTCATTCAGAGTATGAAATTTAAAAGTTTTCCTGTATTCTTCATTGTAATTTTATACATTATATGTAATTACACATTATATCTAATTCTGAGATTATAAGTCAGTTGGAGAACAAAATTTGATATAGAGCAATTGAATTTATGGGCAGATTTTCAGAAATGCACTTAACGATATTCTCCTGTGTTGAAGGTTATATGTAAGCTTCAAACAAGAGATTTGTGCTGTCACACAGTCAAAGAGAAATGTTCCCTATTCCCATTAGGACAGGTGGTACTATTTCCCTGCTTGTACCACTCTAAATCAATTCCTTTCTTTCCTAAGATTTTTTTTGGATTGTTTAATATTTTAAGGTTTATATGGAGAAGTAAAAGAAAACCAAAACATGACGAGCACTGCCAGCTCAGCATGTTATCTTTATCACTTAGATAAACTATGTCAATAGAGTTAAAAAGAAAGGTTTATAAGGGATGACTTCCATCTTGTAGCTAACTAACCTTGGGAATACTACATCTTCAAGGCTTAGCTAAATTGTCATCATCATTATGAAACCTTTCTTGATCAGGCCAACTGAAAATTTCCCATTGTATATTCTCTGTACTAACTTCATAGCACTTACTATTTGTATTAATCAGGATAGACTATGGTACAGATCATCCTGAAATTTCAGTGACTTAAAATTTTTTTTCCAGTGTATGCCACTTATCTATCACTGGTTGGTGGGAAAAGGGACATTCTGCTCTAACTAGCCATTTAGGGACCCAGAATAATGACGTCTTCACCATCTTCTAGCTGTTCGCATCTGGAGCATGTGGCTTCCTTGGTCCCTGTGGCAAGAGTAGAGAGCTGGAGGATTGCACAAGTTTTTTGATGTTGGGTTTGAAATGACACGATATTTCTAACCGCAGCCCATCCAGAACTAGTCCCATAACCCCACCTAATTTCAAGAGAATAAGGGAATGTGGGGAAACAAATAGAATGTTGGGAGAGCACCACTCTCTCTTTCAATAATTCATTCAGCAAATTTTTTTTTTTACTCTATTTTTTAAATTAGTTTTTATCAGATTATGGTTGCTTTACAAAGCAAATATTTACTGAGTGCTTACTATGTGCTAAGTATTCTTTTAGGCTCTGGAAATACAAAAAATTTTCTAAAAAAGACCAAAATTCCTGTTCTCATGTAGTTTATATTCCTTATTTTGGTTGATATTCATAGATATTTTTACATATGCTTCAAGGGCAACTACTAGTCTTATCATGTAACCCCCATATATCCTAACAAAGTACAACACATATAATAGTGGTTCAGTAAATAAGTATAAATAAATATTACTTTTTAAACACCTTCTCGTGCAGGAGCCCATGCTCTACAATTAGATAAAGAACCACTCATAATATGTAAATTCTTTAAGTCATAGTTCTATAATGTAAAATCAGTCCTCTGCTTGGTGTCTATGCAGACAAGCTTTGAGCCCTCCAAGAAATTTTAAGTATTAAGAGAGTTGATTCTAGAGTAAAAGCTTTTCCTCATGTTCCATCCATAAGGATTATAAGCTCCTCGAGGATAAGAACTCTCTGTTTGGAACAGTGTAAACTCTGTAGTTTTAATACAGTATTATGCAGCTAAACCTAGGCAGTCCAGAGCCCTGATTGATTAAGCATTCATTCACTCATTGAATACTTATTAAGCATCTATTATGTGCCAGGCAGTGTCTCCAAAGATGGATGAGAAGTTTATCCACAAGAAATTTATCCTTTCCTGTGCAGGTAAACTGGGGCTTATTCTGGACTCAAAATGAGATTTTGTGTTTATTTTCCCTACCTAACAGTGGTATTCACATGAATTAGCTTCTCTTAAGGAATGGGGGGGGGGGAAGTTGCAAACAACTGCTCTTATTCAACCTCTTTTGAATACATGACACCCCAATCCCTACCCCCCACCCCTGTTACCGGCCTGGTCTTTCTTGAATATTACCTGCAAAGCCAGTCTGTTTCATTTGCAGGTGATTTTAATTATCAGCAAGCTCTTTTTTGTATTTATCCAAAATCAAAACTTATCCCGAATCTTCTCATTTCCATTCCCTTTTAAATACAGTTTCAAGCCCAGATTCACAGACACAGAAGACAGACTTACGGTTACCAAAGGGGAAAGGGAGGAGGGGAGGGATAAATTAGGAGTATGAGGTTAACAGATATAAACTACTATACATAAAGTAGATATGCAACAAGGATTTACTATATAGCACAGGGAACTATATTCAATATCTTATAATAACCTATAATAGAAAGTAATCTGAGTGTATATATATGTATATAGTTTCAAGGCCCCTCACCATTTGATCACTTTCCTTTTAAAGTCTTCCAGTTTGTCAGTGCATCTTAAAGTATGGGACACCAAACTCTACAGAAGGATGGTTGGAACAAAGAGTTTGTTGAGTACAGTAGAATTATTTGAGATCGTAGGTTTATTAAAGAAGTAATGCTTTCTAGAGTGGGCATATTGTAATTATAATTTGCAAGTACAAACAAGATATGAAGGAAAGAAAAAGCATGAGGAACATTTAAATAAATGCTTAGAAATGGGGCAAAAGGGAGATAGGATTCTTTGCCTAGAACAAACAGTGAGTGAGACTAGGGAATGTGTTAAAACTCTTGGAATTAGATGGAGTAGGTTAAGGTGATTGGGTGCATTGCAATCCTCAGATAAGTGTGTTTTTGAATCTAATGCGTATTTCCAAAAGGAATTTTTAGTGGAATTCTGTGCTGCAGCAGAAGGAAGAAACATTAGCAGAGAAATGTTCAGATTTGTTAGGACCACTAGGAAGGGATTGTCCAGCAAAAGGTTTTTGCACTGAGGTGAAGAGGGTTCATGTAAAGAGAAGTCGTGTAAGCGAGAAGATGCAGGATTCTGCAGGAGTTTTGGTTTACTATGAAGCAGAAAAACTCACCCTGTCTTTGTGGTGGAGAATAAGGTTCTTGGCAAAATGATGAAGTAATAATAAAAATAGGTACCATATATAAGGCCTAACTGTGTGCAAGATGTTATTCTAAGTGTTTCCCATATATTAACACATTTAATCTTTCCAACAGCTCTATGAGTTAGGTACTCGTATTATCCCCGTTAGATGGGTGAGAAAATTCGCCCATAGGAAAGTGAAGTAATGCTGAATGTCACATGGCTAGTGAGATGGCAAAGCCGAGATCTTAATCCAGGCAGCCTGACTCTAAAATCTGCCCTCTTCATCACTATATTCTATCTCATTCTATTATACTGTGGTGTTTGATTTCAACTCGTCTTCTTTCACACCTCATAAATAACTTATCTGTGCCCTTCTTTTCTTACATGGTGCAACCCTTCCTACTTCCCTAAGGAGCCAGTGCCTTCCTGACCTTTTCCCTACTATTAAAAATTACTCTCTGGAAAGAAGCTAATAAGCCTATTCATTCATTCATACTGAGGAACGAATGATTGATATGGTTTAATATAAAATAAGACTTTTCCAGGGTTGAGATTTTGGGGGTGCAGGGAGTGTTAAGGGACCATAAATTCTTAACCAAAACTCTGTTGAAATTTAAAGTAAATATGGGTAACCAAGGGATCACTGAAGAAATCAAAGAGGAAATCAAAAAATACCTAGAAACAAGTGACAATGAAAACACGATGACTCAAAACCTATGGATGCAGCAAAAGCAGTTCTAAGAGGGAAGTTTATAGCAATACAATCCTACGTTAAGAAACAAGAAACATCTCAAATAACCAACCTAACCTTACACCTAAAGCAATTAGAGAAAGAAGAACAAAAAACCCCAAAATTAGCAGAAGGAAAGAAATCATAAAGATCAGATCAGAAATAAATGAAAAAGAAAGGAAGGAAATGATAGCAAAGTTCAATAAAACTAAAAGCTGGTTCTTTGAGCAGGTAAACAAAATTGATAAACCATTAGCCAGACTCATCAAGAAAAAAAGGGAGAAGACTCAAATCAATAGAATTAGAAATGAAAAAGGAGAAGTAACAACTGACACTGCAGAAATACAAAGGATCATGAGAGATTACTACAAGCAACTATATGCCAATAAAATGGACAACCTGGAAGAAATGGACAAAATTCTTAGAAATGTACAACCTTCTGAGACTGAACCAGGAAGAAATAGAAAATATGAACAGACCAATCACAAGCACTGAAATTGAAACTGTGATTAAAAATCTTCCAACAAACAAAAGCCCAGGACCAGATGGCTTCACAGGCAAATTCTATCAAACATTTAGAGAAGAGCTAACACCTATCCTTCTCAAACTCTTCCTAAATGTAGCAGAGGGAGGAACACTCCCAAACTCATTCTACGAGGTCACCATCACCCTGATACCAAAACCAGACAAAGATGTGACAAAAAAAGAAAACTACAGACCAATATCACTGATGAACATAGATGCAAAAATCCTCAACAAAATACTAGCAAACAGAATCCAACAGCACATTAAAAGGATCATACACCATGATCAAGTGGGGTTTATCCCAGGAATGCAAGGATTCTTCAATGTATGCAAATCAATGAATATGATACACCATATTAACAAATTGAAGGAGAAAAACCATATGATCATCTCAATAGATGCAGAGAAAGCTTTTGACAAAATTTAACACCATTTATGATAAAAACCCTCCAGAAAGTAGGCACAGAGAGAAGTTACCTCAACGTAATAAAGGCCATATATGACAAACCCACAGCCAACATCGTCCTCAGTGGTGAAAAACTGAAACCATTTCCACTAAGATCAGGAACAAGACAAGGTTGCCCACTCTCACCACTATTATTCAACATAGTTTTGGAAGTTTTAGCCACAACAATCAGAGAAGAAAAAGAAATAAAAGGAATCCAAATCGGAAAAGAAGAAGTAAAGCTGTCACTGTTTGCAGATGACATGATACTATACATAGAGAATCCTAAAGATGCTACCAGAAAACTACTAGAGCTAATCAATGAATTTGGTAAAGTAGCAGGATACAAAATTAATGCAGAGAAATCTCTTGCATTCCAATACACTAATGATGAAAAATCTGAAAGTGAAATTAAGAAAACACTCCCATTTACCATCGCAACAAAAAGAATAAAATACCTAGGAATAAACCTCCCTAGGGAGACAAAAGACCTGAATGCAGAAAACTATAAGACACTGATGAAAGAAATTAAAGATGATACAAATAGATGGAGAGATATACCATGTTCTTGGATTGGAAGAGTCAACATTGTGAAAATGACTATACTACCCAAAGCAATCTACAGATTCAATGCAATCCCTATCAAACTACCACTGGCATTTTTCACAGAACTAGAACAAAGAATTTCACAATATGTATGGAAACACAAAAGACCCCAAATAGCCAAAGTAATCTTGAGAAAGAAAAACAGAGCTGGAGGAATCAGGCTCCTGGACTTCAGACTATAAGCTACAGTAATCAAGACAGTATGGTACTGGCACAAAAACAGAACTATAGATCAGTGGAACAGGATAGAAAGCCCAGAGATAAACCCATGCACATATGGTCACCTTATCTTTGATAAAGGAGGCAAAAATATACAGTGGAGAAAAGACAGTCTCTTCAATAAGCGGTGCTGGGAAAACTGGACAACTACATGTAAAAGAATGAAATTAGAACACTCCCTAACACCATACACAAAAATAAACTCAAAATGGATTAAAGACCTAAACGTAAGGCCAGACACTGTCAAACTCTTAGAGGAAAACATAGGCAGAACACTCTATGACATAAATCACAGCAAGATCCTTTTTGACCCAGCTCCTAGAGAAATGGAAATAAAGACAAAAGTAAACCAATGGGACCTAATGAAACTTAAAAGCTTTTGCACAGCAAAGGAAACCATAAACAAGATGAAAAGACAACCCTCAGAATGGGAGAAAGTATTTGCAAATGAAGCAACTGACAAAGGATTAATATGCAAAATTTACAAGCAGCTCATGAGCTCAATATCAAAAAAACAACCCAATCCAAAAAGGGGCAGAAGACCTAAACAGACATTTCTCCAAAGAAGATATACAGATTGCCAACAAACACATGAAAGAATGCTCAACATCATTAATCATTAGAGAAATGCAAATCAAAACTACAATGAGATATCTTCTCACACTGGTCAGAATGGCCATCATCAAAACATCTACAAACAATAAATGCTGGAGAGGGTGTGGAGAAAAGGGAATCCTCTTGCACTGTTGGTGGGAATGTAACTTGATACAGCCACTATGGAGAACAGTATAGAGGTTCCTTAAAAAACTAAAATTAGAACTACCATACAACCCAGCAATCCCACTACTGGGCATATACTCTGAGAAAACCATAATTCAAAAAGAGTCATGTACCACAATGTTCATTACAGCTCTATTTCCAAAGCCAGGACATGGAAGCAACCTAAGTGTCCATGGACAGATGAATGGATAAAGAAGATGTGGCACATATATACAATGGAATATTACTCAGCCATAAAAAGAAACGAAATTGAGTTATTTGTAGTGAGGTGGATGGACCTAGAGTCTGTCATACAGAGTGAAGTAAGTCAGAAAGAGAAAAACAAATACCAGATGCTAACACATATATATGGAATCTAAAAAAAAAGAAATGGTCATGAAGAACCTAGGGGCAAGACGGCAATAAAGATGCAGACGTAGAGAATGGACTTGAGGATATGGAGAGGGGGAAGGGTAAGCTGGGACAAAGTGAGAGAGTGGCATGGACATATGTACACTACCAAATGTAAAATAGATAGCTAGTGGGAAGCAGTCGCATAGCATAGGGAGATCAGCTCAGTGCTTTGTGACCAGCTAGAAGGGTGGGATAAGGAGGGTGGGAGGGAGGGAGATGCAAGAGGGAAGAGATATGGGGATATATGTATATGTATAACTTATTCACTTTGTTATAAAGCAGAAACTAACACATCATTGTAAAGCAATTATACTCCAATAAAAATGTTAAAAAAATAAAGTAAATATGGGAACTTCCTTGGTGGTCCAGTGGCTAAGACTCTGCGCTCCCAATATAGGGGGGCCCCGGTTCAATCCCTGGTCAGGAGACTAGATCCCGCATGCCTCAACTAAGAGTTTGCATGCTGCAACTAAAGATTGTGGGAACATGCTGCAACTAAAAATAAATAAATAAATAATAAAGTAAATATGGGCATGGGAGGATAAGTCAGATGTATGACCTCTGTGCCCTTCAAATTATGCCATTATTTAGCTGGCCCAGGGCTTGTAGAAATCCTTCTAGAAGAAATGAGGTAGGAACCTAAAAGTGGGAATGGAAGGAATAAGAGGTATATCTTTATTATATTGATTCAGTGATTTTAGAAGTGCCCTGTCATTTCCCTAATTAATTATCAAGTAAAAGAGTTCTATTATAACCCCAAGATACATAGACCCCAGGAGAAAGCTTAAATTTGAACAGTCATAGCTGAAAAGAGATAATCCCATTCTAGGGTTTAAGTGTTCATGCACTTACATCTGAATTGAGGTAGATCCAAGGATTGATTTTGTTCCTTCATTTCCTGCAGAAATAAAACCCTCTCAGACGGGTCTATGATTTATATGCTCTAGGAGTCGTACAGTCTGGGGATATTACTCTAGAGTTATCCTTGATATCTTTTTCTTATTCCACACCAGTCAGTCATCAAGCCCTTTTGCTTCTTTCTTAACAAGGTTTCTCATATATTTCAATCTAGCTCAGTTCAAAGAATGCTTATTGAGTGCCTGTTTGATGCTAGATACTGTGCTCTGAGCATACAAGTAACCCTGTCTCAGATTTCTCATTTTCTAGAAGAGAATACAGCATGATACAAGCAACCATAGAAATGTGTTTAAATACAGAAGCAGTATACAGGAGAGAATTACTCTTCCAGGGAAGGTCAGAAAGACTTGCAAAAGAGGTGATGCTTGAATAGGGTTTTCAAGGATGAGTAGGAGTTCTTCAGAATAATGGTAGGGGAGCAAAATGTTCTAGCTAGAATGCAACGCATACAGAAAGACATGGAAGCATAGCACAGTGTAGCCTGGCAGCTACAAGTAGTATTGCTATAGAATAGATGGAGTTAGAGTCAAGGGGTGGTGGAAGATTATCTGTTTTTGCTCTTTTCAGTGTCAGCATCTTCATATGCCTAGAGCACCAACTTGTTTATCTCCATGTCTGTGATTAAAGGCCTGGCATTTTTTCGGTACTCTGCTAAAGTCTTACCTATCCTATATGCCACTACTTGAGACTTTAGCCACTGTATCTTGACACCTAAGTATTTGTGTACAGTATGTGTCCTCAGTCCTCAACTCTCAGTGGAGTGACAACTTTCACTTGTATCTATGTGGTCATAGAAGTTTCACAATCAGATTTGCATATAGTAATTTTGAAAATCTTTTGGAGTTAAGGGACTAATATGAAAATAGTATTAGTACTTTGTTTGTCACAATAATATAATTTACTCTGCTATCAAATAATTCAGTTCAGCAAGTGTGTTTTTCTGCTCTCTGTCTATGCATAATACTGAGAAAATATACAATGGAAGAAAACAGGAAGAGGATACATTCCTTACGTATCTGAGAGTAAAGGCTTTACTTAAACATATTTATACTCATGTAGTTTCTGGCTTTCATTAATTCTCTAAGATAGAGAAATCATAGAGAACTGCTTATTCAGTTTCTTCTGTTCATCATAAAATTTGAAAACATAAACACAGAGGATGACTACTTATTAAATGAATATACTGCTTTAAATAGTTTCTTTTAATATTTTATTTTTATTTATTTATTTTCCTTATTTTTTTGGCTGCATTGGGTCTTAGTTGCGGCATACAGGATCTTCCATTATGGCTTCCTTGCGGCACGCAGGTTTCTCTCTAGTTGTGGCGTGCAGATTTTCTCTTCTCTAGTTGTGGTGCACGGGCTCCAGGGCGCATGGGCTCTGTGTTTTGTGGCATGTGGGCTCTCTCATTGAGGTGTGCAAGCTTAGTAGTTGTGGTGCACAGGCTTAGTTGCCCCGCAGCATGTGGGATCTTAGTTCCCCAGCCAGGCATTGAACCCGCATCCCTGAATATACTGCTTTAAATTGAAGTTATGTGGAAAATACCATCAAAGCAAACTGACTTTTATGTTAATTTATTTGTTACTTCTTTTTTCAGGATGCTGGGCAGTTTTATGCTAAATATAAAGAAACAAGATTGAAGGAAAAGGAAGATGCATTGACTAGAGCTGAACTTGAAACACTTCAAAGTGAGTTTTAAACATTTTCTTACTGTATTAACTAAAACTGATTATTTAAATTTGGATTTTCCCTTAAATTCAGCAGTAATTAAATTTTTTGTGCTTTCTTTGCTACTCTCTAAATGGAGTTACTTGTACTTAATATACTATATGTGGAAAATACTATATTAGTAATTTCTGAACCACCCACAGCTCAATATCAGGAGGGATAAAATTAACATGGGGTCATATAGTTCCTTTAATCTGAGAGGCATCCAAAATCTAGAAAGTCCTTAAATACTCCAGTGCTGCAGTTGCCATTGATATTTAGTGCTGAGTCTATCCAATTGATCACCAACTTGCTGTATTACAGTAGTAAACAGGAAGCCTGAAAATGTCAATGATTTTTGTTTTGAAAGCCTTTGTTTCATTTGTATTATTGTTATATAACACGAAAAACCTTGGCTAAAGTGTCCGTATGTTGAAGTCTTGCATTGAACACTAAAGACAGCTCTTGCTGATTTTAGGAAAAGTTGAACATACTATTAAAGGTGACATTTTCCCAGCCCTGGTCTTTTTGTCTAAGTTTGTATATCTACATCTTTCCCACACAAATACGTTCTGTCCCTTTATGTTGCTTTATCTTTATCCAGAGCATTTAACACTACTTAACTTTAATTTATATATTCATTTTGTTTACTGTCTGGTCCCCCCAATAGAATGTAAGCTTCATGAGGGTAAGGACTTTATCTGTTTTGTTCGCTGTTATGACTATCCAAGGACCTTAAAGAGTCCCTGGCACATAGTAGGTTCTCAGTATGTTGACTGAATTCATGGAGGTGAAGTCTATTTTTTTAAAAATTCCAATATGAGTGTTTTTGGTTCAAACTTCATTTCTGAATGCTGTGCATGTTACCAATCTGGGCACAGAAGACAGTATAAACACTCTTAATACCTGGTCACTTCACGCCTATAAATGTATATAAATACACAGCATGTGTAGTTTAGAAAACAACTTGTGTGCTTTTAAGGGTATACAGTAAAAGCTTTTCTGCAGCGCATAGAAGTCACTTAGCCAAATCAAACTGGAAAAGAGCAACTGTGGTATTAGTATACCACACATTCAGTTCACACTTTCAGTATATATAGAAAAATGGTGATGGCTATTTCCCTTCATATACTGAAAGTCTAGCTTTCTGTCTTTACCCTGACACTGACCATGGTTTGAGAATAGAGGAGAATTATGTTCTCTCCAAACCCAAAGAGTACACTGCTCCTACCTAAATGTGTGACTTTGAGGGTTTTACTTTCCTTATCTGTCAGAAAAACATGTCAGACTAGATGATCCCAGTATTAGTTTTCTATTTTTGCTCTAACAAATGGCCACAAATTTAGTGGCTTAAACACAAATGTATTATCTTATAGTTGTATGGGTCAGAGTCTGACATGAGTCTCACTGGGCTAAAATCAAGGTTATCAAGCAAGGCTGCATTCCTTCTCCAGCTTCTAGAGGCCTTCCACACTCCTTGGATCTTGGCCCCCTTCCTCTTTCTTCAGATCCAGCAATGTTTCATCTCTCTGACTATTCTGTAGTCACATCTCTGGCTGATCATAACTGGGAAAAGTTCTCTGCTTTTAAGGACTTGTGATTAGATTGCACCAACTTGGATAATTCGAGATAGTCTCCTATCTCAAGCTTACTCACATCTGCAAAGTCTCTTTTGCCATGTAAGGTAAAATATTCCCAGGTTCTGGGGATTAGAACATGGTCATGGTTAGGGGACCATTTTTTGCCTTATACAACCTTCAGGTGTCTGGGCAGCTGTAGAACAGGGACTTTCTTTTTCATCTTTGTGTCTGCAGCATTGAATATAGTGTCCTGGCACATAGTAAAGGTTTAATAAATGGATGAATGACTAAATGTATGAATTAATGTAATCCCATGAATATTAATGAGTGTTAGTGAAGAAGAAAACAAACTTATGGTTACCGGAGGGAAAGGGGTGGGGAGGGATAAATTGGGAGATTGGGATTGACATATACACACTGCTCCATATAAAATAGATAATAAGGACCTACTGTTTAGCACAGGGAACTAGTCTCAATACTCTGTAATGACCTATATGGGAAAAGAATCTAAAAAAGAGTGGATATATGTATATGTATAGCTGATTCACTTTGCTGTACAGCAGAAACTAACACAACATTTTAAATCAACTATACTCCAATAAAAAATAAAGTTTCAACAGTTACAAACACAAAATAATATTCAGATAAATTATATCATTGTTTAAAGCAGACTTCTGTTTAAGAGGGGAAAGTTTAGGATGTTAGAGAATTACGTATTAAGGTTGACTGATGTGTGTTTTGCAGAGTAAGGGTGGACAAATGATTATTATTGTTATATTATTATTGTTTTATTATTGGTATATATACCAAAGATTGAAACAGAAGTTGATGTTAGAGCAATTGTTGAAATAGTTTTAATTAAATTGAATAAATCAATGAATAAATGAAACTTTAAATGTAATTTTTATATAATTGTTATTTTTAAGTAAAACTGTTACATAAAAATTTTCTAAGCCTTTTAAGACTAGTCAAAAGGAGAGGGGGAAATCACATTTACAAGAAAAGAGAAAAATATCACACTAAACCAAAATTTACCTGTAGAGGCAGTATGAATACACTAATTTCATTGCTTTCATAGTCATGTTTTCATGACTATTTTTCCAAAATTGTTCAGAGACTTTTGTTCTGCCTAAGAATTTGATAACAGTTCTCAAGCAGATTTGATAATGCTCTTTAAAAATTTTTTTTTAATTTTTATTTTTAAATTGAAGTAGAGTTGATTTACAATGTTTCAGTTATACAGCAAAGTTATTCAGCTATACATATACATATATATCTATTCTTTTTTAGATTCTTTTCCATTATAGGTTACTGTAAGGTATTTAATATAGTTCCTTGTGCTATACAGTAGGTCCTTGTTGTTTATCTATTTTATATATAGAGGTGTATATCTGTTCATCTCAAAGACCAAATTTATCCCTCCCTCTCTTTTGCCCCGCTAACCGTAAGTTTTTCTGTGTCTGGGAGTCTCTTTCTGTTTTATAAATAAGTTCATTTGTATCATTTTCTTTAGATTCCACATATAAGTGATATCATATGATATTTGTTATAATAATTTGTTATTATTGTTTAATAAAAAATATTGTGTAAAGAAGCATTAATTTAAAAATAGGTAAATATCTGAAAACTCTGTATGCCAGCAAAAATGTGTGATAGTCTTCTAAAAAGTTGGAAAATTCATTACTAGCTTATGGTTTCTTGAAACTGAAAATGAGGAAATTAAATGCCAGAAACTTTATGAAAAACAATACTCATCCTAGGCTCTGAGTAATAAGACTTCTGTCGCTCATGTTTTGATATCAGTAGTATATTTAGAAAAGGTGATGGTATCAACATTAAGAATGTTAAAGAACAGTCACATTACTGTTAATAACGTCAAAAGCTGTCATGTATTTTTAAATGTAGTCTCTAATGGTTACATGCAAAGAATCTTTTAATTAATTTTGTTAACTTCATTACAGTGTTCTACATTGTATACTTTAGAACTAATACATAAAGGCCCCAAATCCCCCAGTGTGCATTTCATTTGCCCCCATCCTTCTTAATTTTAAAGACCATCATTGGAATACTGAGTTCATAATAACATTTCCATCTGCTTAATTGAGTAAATGCATCTCATGCAGATTAGCAATAGCTATTTTATGCTGCCTGTTTTTCATGACCTAATTGCTAATCTGCCCTCAAGTCTGTTTGCTTTACTGCTGAGATTGTGCAGAGTCATCTAAGGGCTACACTAGAACTACATTGAGTAGGGTGTGGTGGTCTTACTTACTAAAATGGTATTTTAGAGGGGGAAATCTGAAAAAGGGTAATTTCTTAAAAATAAATATTCTTCTCGGAAGTCTTTATGGAAAAAAATGTGATGATTTATTTGGAAATTTTTGAGCATTTCTTTCTTTATTATAAACTTTTAATCAATTTTATGTTTTAGGTTTAAATCCAAGGTGAATATTTATAAATATAAGACTTTTTCAGTGTTAATAATATTTCTATACATTCTCTAATTGTATGAGTTTTAATCTAAGTCAATAGATGTGAGTTCCAAGTACTATAATGAAACAGCCCATATTGTGAATGGAAAAAAATGAGTTATTTTATGAAGAAATTGATTGTAAAGGTTAAAATTTGAATAGAGAAAAGAGGGGAGGAAGGGTAGAAGGAAAACTCAGTATTTCCCTTTTTTTTACTGTGTACTTTATATGAGTTAAGAACAAAAGCAAAATCAAATAATCAAAACCCTACTGTCAAGTACTTCTTTTTTGTTGGCAGAGATAATCATTCCAGACATTATATTTTTCTTCTTGTTGTGTGGTCCCCACTCCATGCCCCAGTGATGGCCTAAGTAGGGGTGCCAAGGGGACAGTAAGAACGTGGTAGACAGAATATATCTCTTTAGGGTGGCAGGATGGGAAAACATTCACCTTCCCTAAGGTAATGGAAGACTGGTTTTCTAGAAAACTTAGATTCATGAGGAAAGGAGTTGCTAGTGCTGATTTGTAAGCTAATTCAGGGGTTGATGGAGAAGGAGGACAAAGGAGGTAGGGCAGATGTAATCCCAATGGGTTAGAACATTTTTCCTTTGGTGATATAGGGTGCTCATGGATGGGAGATTACTCTCTGAGCTAATTTATGAAAAGGCATATAACACATCACTAGCTCCAGTACATTTGGAAACATGACCAAATAGAAACTCTGTACCTTAACTTACTATATAGTAAAACCTGATAGGAGCCCTAGCCCCAAGAGTTTATATGTAGGCAAAGGATATCTTTAAAATAATATTATTTCCTACATACTTTGTTCTAATAACAATGGAATGTGAATTTTTAAAATCATATAGCTCAAATACAAATTACAATTGCCTCGATATTTCAAATCATAATGCTGTGATGCTTAAATGTATTGCAATCTCAGTTTTCTCACTGAAATGATTCAAAAAAGCATTTATCCAATTTAATATTAAACAATTATGGCTATAGATTAACTGGTCACATTTCAACTAAAATTTTACTTACTAATCTGGAAACGAGTACCTGTTTAATGTAACTGTATATAAAATGATACATCAGTTTATAAGATCCATGCAGGCAGGCATTTTCATCTCTCTTGTTTATAGTCATAACCCCAGCACCTAGAATAATGCCAAGCTTGAGGTAGCTCCTCAGTAACTATTTATTGAATGAATTAATGAATTTAGAAATACTGTATTGCTCTTTTCTACTTCATACTTCTTAAAGCAATTTATTAAAACTCTTCAGTAACATTTTTGACAAGAGGATTCTTGTCATCAGTAAAACTACTTTTTGAGTCATCAACACAGTAAATCATCTTTATTTCCATATATAATGAGGTATGATCTTTTTGATTCCATGTATGAGACTGACAGTGAACATTTTATTCCAAGTCACAAGGACCTATTCATCTAATATTAGGATTTTTTCCTTTTTTTTTTTATATGATTGTTACAATAAAACCAATGTATTGCTTTATCCCCTCAATAATTTTCATTGTGGTAAAATATACATAACAAAATTTACCATCTTAACCATTTCTAAGTACAGCAGAGTTCAGTGGTATTAAATATATTCATAATGTACAACCATCACCCCCCTCCTTCTCCCATAGTTCTTTTCATCTTGCAAAACTGAAACTGTACCCGTTAAATAATAACTCCCCATTCTCACCTCCACCCACCCTGTGGCAACCACTGTTCTGTGATTTCGACTACTCTTAAGTATCTCATATAAGTCTAATCATACAGTATTTATCTTTTTGTGATTGGCTTATTTCACTTTGCATAATGTCCTCAAGATTCATCCATGTTGTAGCATATGTCAGAATTTCCTTCCTTTTTAAGGCTGAATAATATTCCATTGTATGTGTATACTACATTTTGTTTATCCATCTGTCAATGAACACTTGGGTTGCTTCCACTTTTTAGCTGTTGTGCATAATACTGCTATGAACTTGGGTGTACAGATATCTCTTTGAGTCCCTGGTTTCAGTTCTTCTGGATATATATCCAGAAGTGGAATTTCTGGCTCATATGATAATTCTATTTTTACTTTTTTTAGGAACCTCCATACTGTTTTCCATAGCACAGTACTGTTTTACATTCTCACCAGCAGTGCACAGAGTTCCAACTTCTCCATATCCTTGCCAATGCTTTTTATTTTCTGGGGGTTTGTGTGTGTGTGTGTGTGTGTGTGTGTATGTGTGTGTGTGTGTGTGTTTCCTATAGCTATCCTATTGCGTGTTTCTTTGGAGAAATTACTATTCAAGTCCTGTACCCAATTTTGAATCAGATTGTTTATTTGTTTGTTGTTGAGTTTTAGGAGTTTTCTATATATTCTGTATATTATTCCTTATCAGATACATGATTTGCAAATATTTTCTCCTATTATATTGGTTGCCTTTTTACTCTGTTGATATTGTCTTTTGATGCACAAAATTTTTTAATTTTAATTAAGTCTAATTTGTCTATTTTTTCTTTCATTGCCTATGCCTTTGGTGTCGTGTCAAAGAAATCATTGCCAAATCCAGTGTCATGAAGCTTTTGCCCTATATTTTCTTGGAAGACCTTTAGAGTTTTAGTTCTTAGACTTAGGTCATTGATCCATTTTGAGTTAATTTTTATATATGGTGTTGGGTAAGGGTCCAACTTCTTTATTTTCACATGGTATCTAGCTTTCCCAGCACCATTTGCTGAACTGTTGCTTTTTTTGTTTGTTTTAATTTTTCTTTTTTTTTTTAATTTCGGCTGTGCTGTGCAGCTTGTAGGATCTCAGTTCCCTGACCAGGGATTGAACCCGGGTCACAGCAGTGAAAGCACCAAATCCTAACCACTAGACCACCAGGCAACTCCCATGAACTGTTACTTTTCTATTTAACTTTTTACTTTGAAATAATTATAGATTCATAGGAAGTTGCAAAGATAGTACAGAGAGGTCCCATGTACCCTCCTCTCAGTTTCCCCCATTGGTTATCTTATATAACTATAGTATAATATCCAAACTAGGAACTGACATTGATGGAAAATGTATGTATAGTTCTCTGCCATTTCATCACATGCTATGTTAATGTAGCCACCACCCCAGTTATCCACTACTGCTTTATGGTCACAACCATCACCTTCTCCCATCCCCCCATTATCCCTAATACCTGGCAATTACTATTTTTCATCTGTCTAACATTGTAATTTTGACTATATGATTTAGAGAATGTGAATTCGAGAACCATATAGTATGTGACCTTTTCAGACTGGCTTTTTTCACTCACTGTATTGCCTTTGGGATTTATCCAAGTTGTTCCATGTGTCAGTAATTCATTTCCTTTTATTAATGAATAATATTCCATGGTATGGATGTACCACCGTTTGTTTAACCATTCACCTGTTGTAGGACATTTTGGTTGTTTATGGTTTTTGACCGTTACAAATAAGGCTGCTATGAACAGTCATATGTAAATTTTTGTGTGAACCCAGAAGTGCAATTGCTGGGTCATATGATAAGTTTATGTTTAGAGTTTTAAGAAATTGCCAAATTATTTTCCAGAGTTCCCGTACCATTTTATACTCCTACCAGCAATGTATGAGAGATTTAGTCTCTTTGCAGCCTCACCAGAATTTGATATTCTCACTATTCTTTATTTTAGCTATTCTGATAGGTGTGGAGAGATATCTCACCATGGTCTTAACTTGCACTTTCCTAATGGATAGGGATGTTGAAACATCTTTTCACGTGCTTATTTGCCACGTGTATATCCTCTTCATTAAAATCTTTCTTCATGCCTTTGGCTTGTTTTCTAATTGGATTTTTTTTTTTTTTACTATTGAGTTTTAAGAGTCCTTTATATATACATTCTAGATATGATTCCTCTTTTAGATATGTGGTTTACAAATATGAAATCTTGATTATTGCAGCTCTACGATAATCTCAAAATCAGGTAGAGTGATTCTTGCCACTTCCTTCTTTTTCAAAATGTTTTAGCTATTCTAGTTCCTATGTCTTTCCATGTAAATTTTAGGGTAATCTTGTGTGTATCTACAAAAAAAAAATCTTGCTGGAATTTTGATACGAATTACGTTAAACTTGTATATCAATTTGGGGAGAATTGACCTATTTACTATGTTGAGTATATCTCTTCATTTATTTATATCTTCATTAATTTCTTTAGTGTTTTGTAGTTTTTAGCTTACAAATCATGTATGTATCTTAGATTTATATCTGTTTCTTTTTTTTTTATTTTGAGTGATTAAAGGGTATTGGGTTTTTAATTTGAGTCTCCAAATGTTTACTTTAAGTAAAGAAATTCAGTTGAATTTTGTATGTAGATCTTATATCCTGCACCTTTTTGGATTTACTTATTAGTTCCAGGAATTTTTATGTAGATTCTTTGCATTTTCTATGTAGATAGTCATGTCAATATGACAATAGGGATAATTTTATTTTTTTCCTTTTTAATTTGTATGCATTTTATTTCCTTTTCATGCCGTATTTTGCTATCTAGAACTTACAGAACTATGTTGAACATGAGTGGGGAGACAGGGCATCTTTCCTCTGTTCTAAGCCTTAGAGGGGAAGCACTTAGTGTTATACCATTAAGTAGGGTGTTAGCTGTATGTTTTTTATAGATGCCCTATATGAAGTTAAGGAAGTTTCCCTCTATTCCTAATTTTCTGAGTTTTTAATCATGACTGGGTGTTGAATTTTGTTAAATTTTTGTTAAATTTTTTTCATCAATTAATATGATCATGTGATATTTCCTCTTTGGCCTGTTAATGTTGTGGATTACACAGATTGAATTTTGAATATTGAACCACACTTGCACCCCCCCCCCCCGCAGTAAATACCATGATGGTATAGAATTCTTTTTTTTTTAACTTTGGGTTTGTTTGTTTGTTTGTTTGTTTGTTTATGGCTGTGTTGGGTCTTCATTTCTGTGCGAGGGCTTTCTCTAGTTGCGGCAAGTGGGGACCACTCTTCATCGCGGTGCATGGGCCTCTCATTATGGCGGCCTCTCTTGTTGCTGAGCACAGGCTCCAGACGCGCAGGCTCAGTAATTGTGGCTCACGGGCCTAGTTGCTCCACGGCATGGGGGATCTTCCCAGACCAGGGCTCGAACCCGTGTCCCCTGCATTGGCAGGCAGATTCTCAACCACTGCGCCACCAGGGAAGCCCTATAATTCTTTTTATATATTGCTGAATTCTCTTTGCACATATTTTGTGAAGGATTTTTGCATCTATATTCATGAGAGATACTGGTCTATAGTTTTCTCTTTTTGTACTGTCTTTGTATGATTCTAGTATCAGGGTACCCTCATATAATGAATTGGGACGTCTTCTCTCCTATTTTCTGAAAGAAGCTGTGTAGAATTGGTGTTAATTCTTTAAACATTTGGTAGAATTCTCTAGTGAAGCCATCTAAGCCTGGATATTTGTTTTTGGCAGTTTTTAAATTATAAATTAAATTTCCTTTATAATTACAAGGCTATTCAAATATCTATTTCATATATCTATTTAATGATTGAATTAGGGTAGTTTGTATTTTTCAAGCAATTGGTCAACGTTACCCAAATTGTCAAATTTATGTGTTTAGAGTTGTTCACTTATTATCCTTTTGATGTCTGCATGTCCTGTGGTGATTTCTCCTGTTTCAGTGCTAAAATACTGCTAACTTTTGTTTTCTCACTTTTTTGGTCAGTTTTGCCAGATGTTTATCAGTTTTATTGATCTTTTCAAAAATCCAGTTCCTTGTTTCATTGATTTTCTCTATTGCTTTTCTTTTCAATTTCATTGATTTTTGTTCTTATTTTTATTATTTTCTTTTTTCTGCTTGCTTTGGGCATCTTTTGGGTAATTTCCTTTACTCTGAATTCTATTTACCTGATATTAATTAGCTACTCCTGCTTTCTTTTGATTAATGTTTTGATTAATTTGAAATAAGTTTCTTGTAGATAGCGTATACATAGGTCATGGTTTTTCATCCACTGTACCAATCTTTATCTTTTAATTGGTGTATTTAGACCATGTGCCTGTAATGTAGTTATTGATATATTAGGGCTTAAGTGTGCCATTTTATTTTTTGTTTTCTATTTGTTCTGTTTTCTTCTTTCTGCTTTCTTGTGTAGGTTACTCGAATGTTTTTATTTTTTTAGAATTCCATTTGAATTTATCTGTAGTGTTTTTTTAGTATATCATTTTGTATAGAGTTTTTAGTGGGTGCTCTAGGTATTATGTTATATATACATAACTTATTACAATCTACTGGTGTAAGCAATTTACCATTTCAAGTGATATATAGACACATTACCTCACTTTACATCCATTTATGTCTCCCACTTATAACTGTCTTAAATATTTTCTCTACATACATTGAATGTTATAATTTCCATTCAGCTGTCAGATATAACTTAGAAAACTCAAGAGGAGGAGGAAAATCTATTGCGTTTACCCATATTTTTACTCTTACTCTTGTTCTTTCTCCTTCCAGCTATTTTAAGATTTTTTTCTTTTATGATTTTCTTTCTGTTCAGATAACTTCTTTAGCCATTATTATCAGATAGGTCTGCTGGTAACAAATTCTCTTAGTTTTCCTTCGTCTGCAGAGGTCTTGGTTTCCCCTTTATTCCTGAAGGATATTTTCACTGGTATGGAATTTTGACTTGACAGTTTTTTGCATTTTGCACTTGAAAAATGTGCCAAATTCAGTTAGCATACTTTTCAGTTCTGGTATTTCTATTTGGTTCTTCTGTATATCTTCTGTTTCTTTGCTGTTGACTTTTTTATTTCTTCATCTGTTTTAAGAATGTGTATTATTGCTTGTCAAACCATTTTTATATGGCTGCATTAAAATCCTAGTCACATAATTTGGATATCTCTTTCATCTGTTGGCATCTATTGATTATCTTTTTCATTCAAGTTGAGATATTCTTGGTTCTTGGTATGATGAGTGATTTTTTTTTTTAATTAAAACTTGGACATTTCAGGTATTATAAGACCCTGGATCTTATTTAAATCCTCTATTTTACCTGGTGTTCTCTAACAAAGCCTAGCAGTGGAAAGGGGAGGGTTGCTGCCCTGTTACAGTCAGGTAGGAGTGGAATTCCAGCTTCCCTTCATGACATGTGTTACAGCTGAGGGGGAGGCTGGTTGTGAATCCTTTCAGCGTTGGGTGGGTGTGGGTGCTCCTGCTTGCCAGTAGGTCTCCACTTACCCCAGCCTGGCTGGGATAAGCAAGAATGTCTACTTACTGCTCGCCACCTGGCCTCCCCTGACATTGTGGGGGGTGCCTCAGCTGGACAGTTGTGAAAGCCCTGATTGCCCTCTAGGCTTCCTCTGAAACCACCCTGGCAGGGAGGAGGAGGGACACCTCATTATCCCTGGGTGGATTTGGAAACCCAGACTACCAACTTAGTCTCTGCTGTTTCCACATGGGAAGGGGGATCCCCATCACCTCTCAGCAAACATGAAAACTTGGCTTCTTACACAGCCTTCTCCCACATCACCCTGAGACTGGGGTGCCTCATTACAGCCTCACTATGGCAGAAGTCTAGGCTTCCCACTAGCCTTTGCTGGCATGGGGATGGGGTGTGGCCACAGTTTTTTCTGTGTTGTTTGCCTGAAGTAGATCGGTTATTATCTAAAAGTTTATCTTGATATGCTGCTGCTTTTCTGGTCCTTTTGGCTGGAAAGAGAAAGCTTTTTAAATTTTTTATTATTACCTTTATTATTTCTGTGCCTTTCAGTGGTTTTGGGTTGCAAGCTTCTCTGGGACCAAGTCTGGGATATATGAGGCTGTAAGAAACCCAGGGAAGTTACCACCTTGGTGCTCACTGGGTCCTGCCATTCCTAGTTGGTCTGTCTTCTCTCCAACATTCAGATTATTCTTCTGTTTGTTTCATATATAACATTTAGAATTTTTAGTTTTTCTTAGTGGGAGGACTATGAAAAAGTACTTCTTCATTTTTCCAGGAGTGGAAGTTTTGTATTATTTTTTTAAAGTGATTTTTTTAAATGCATATTTTAAAAGATTCAAATACTTGCAATTGTGATCAACACCCCAGAAATAAACCAAATTTATTTGCTTCCTTTTTATAACTGATTCTCTATAAGCAACCAAAATTAGTAGCGATGAGATACGTTCTAGTTTATGTGTATTTTCCCTTAGCACTAATTTGTTGCTCAAAATAAAGAAATTGTGAAAAATTGAGTAGTATGACCGACTTCATAAGGAATCTTTTTTTTTTTTTAATTTATCTTTGGCTGCATTGGGTCTTCGTTGCTGCGTGTGGGCTTCCTCTAGTTGCAGCGAGCAGGGCTGTTCTTCGTTGCGGTGTGCGGGCTTCCCATTGTGGTGGCTTCTTTTGTTGCGGAGCATGGGCTCTAGGTGCGCAGGCTTCAGTACTTGTGGCGCATAGGCTTAGTTGCTCCGCGGCATGTGGGATCTTCCTGGACCAGGGCTCAAACCCGTATCCCCTGCATTGGCAGGCGGATTCTTAACCACTGCACCACCAGGGAAGTCCCCATAAGGAGTCATTTATACGGTTTCTTCCTCTTTTCTGAAAAACAATTTTGAAAAACAAGAAAACCTGGCCTTCTATTTGGGCTCATATTGTACCCTGGTGACACTATGTTTTTATACTTTTAAATTAGACTCATATGTCATTTAAGTTACTAATTTCCTATTTTGGTATTAAGGTGTTTTGGTTTTTTTTTAAGTCACCATTTCAAAAGCCTGGATGTATAAAGTTACTGAAGCAGTATAGGATAAAATATGGTATTAGATACCATGTAATTTCTAGAAAGGTAACAGCCTTGTTAAGTAGAACTGTTCCCATAACACTGTATTCTTAATGCACATTATTTTTGGCCATTTTTCTCTATTGGGCTGCCTATCCTCTTGTCAGTTTATAATATCTCTTTATGTATTCTATATATCAATCTTCTGTTTGTACTCTGAATTGTAGATGATCTTTCCAAATCCGTTATTTCTCTCTTGATTTGTTTATTCTGTCTTTTATCTTTTTTTTTTTATAGCATTTGGGTTTTCAGTCTTAGTTAGGATTTTGTCTTCCTTTAAATAGTACAGGTAGTATTTTAGATTTCTTTTTGCAAGATTTTTATTGTTTTGGTTTTTAAAGTCAAGTCTCTTATCCAACTGGGATTTATTTTGGTATATATTGTAAGGTTGTGTCCAATTTTCTTTCAAATGGGTATTCATTTGTGACAGCATCATTTAATAAATCCTTTTCCCACTGAACTGAAATGTTTATGAATTCTCTGTTCTATTCTAGGAATTTGTCTCTTCATATGCCAATATCATATTAATTTTATTACGTTAGCATTATAACACATACACACACACAGGATGGAGAAGATATGGTTATAAGGATGGATGAGTTTGACAGTAGTAATCAAGAGTGAAGTTGCTTCTCAGTGTTAACTCTCTAATCAGAAAGGGATTTAATGGAGAGGCCAATTGATAAATTGATAAGTATCTATTGATAACTACCCTTGATGTTGCCAGATTATATTTTGCATTTGTAAAATATTGAAAAGATGAATGTATACCATTAAGAGCTAATTTTCTGCCAAGTAGTATGTTAGGGGATATATAATTCTCCTCACATCAACTTTATGAGGTTAGATATAGCTCCCTTTTACAGAAGAGAAAATGGACACTTGTTCTAAGGGTTAAGTTACTTGCCCAGTATTGTGCAACTATTAGATAGTAAAGGTAGGATTAAAACACTAATGACCAGGCTCTTTGCACTATGCCATAATGAAATGTTGCATGAACAGTACCTTGAACACTAAAGATATATACAAATTGATATGATGGTTATATCATAATCATCTATCATTAGCACCTGTGAGTTTTATTTTAAAACAATGCAGTGGATAGGGCACAATAAAACTTACAGCTAACTATTTATAGCAAAGCAATTCTATTTTGATGAAAGAACAATATATATTTATGTGTTCTTTCAAGAATGGTCTATGAATAAAATGTTAGAAGCTATTATGTTATTGATTGGTTCTTTTAAACTTTTTTTTTTTTTTAGAGCAGAAGAAAGTTAAAATAAAAAAACCAAAACCTGAATTTCCTGTATATACACCTTTAGAAAGTACATATATTCAATCTTATGATCATGGAACTTCTATAGAAGAAATTGAGGAACAAATGGATGATTGGCTGGAAAACAGGAACAGAACACAGAAAAAACAGGTAAATTTTTAAAATTTTGTTTTAATTGAGTAAAATACATACTGAAAAGTACATAAAATATAGATATACAGCTCAGTAAACTATCACATGGTAAATCAAGTTAACCATTGCCAAGATCAAGAAATAGAACATTGCCAGTGTCCAGAAGCCACACTCATGCTTCGTCCTGGTCACTACCTTTCTTTTCTTCTACAAAGATGATTATCCTGACTTCTAACCATAGATTAGTTTTTCCTGCTGTTTGAAGTTTATAACTGGAATCGTCCTGTCTTAGTCCTTTCAGGCTGCTGCAACAAAAATATAATAGACTGGGTGGTTTAAACAACAAACATTTATTTCTCACAGTTCTGAAGATTGGGAAGTTCAAGATCAAGACGCCGGCAGATTCGGTGTCTGGTGAGGGCCCTCTTCCTATTCATAGACAGCAGTCTTCTTGCTGTGTCCTCACATGGTGGAAGAGGTGAGAGAGCTCTCTGGGGTCTCTTTCATAAGGGCACTAATCCCATTCATGAGGGCTCCAACCTCATGACCTAATGAACCCCCAAAGGCCCCACCCCTACTACCATCACATTGGGGGTTAGGATTGCAACATATGGATGGGGGAGCGGACACAGACATTCAGTCCATAACACATTCCATATGTACTATTTTGCATCTGCTTTCCTCTATTCCTATAGTATTTGTGATAGTTATTCATTATTGTGTGTAGCAGTAATTTGTTCATTTTCATTGCTGTATAATCCATTTAGAAATATAGCACAATTTATTTTTGTTGGAGATTGATGTTGTTTCCAGTTTTTGACTATAATGAGTAAGTTTCCTTTGCACACTATTGTACTTTCAGTACACGTATGTGTAAATTTCTATTTTTGGAGTTAAGTTGCAGGGTCAGTTTTAGTAAATAATTCTGAATAGTTTTTTTTTTTTTTTTAATGTTTGTATCAATTTATAGCTCAGCAACAGGATCTGAAAACTTCAATTACTTTACATCATTGCCAACACTGGGTCAAGTCTTTTATGTTTTTGTTTTGTTTTGTTTTGTTTAAATTTTATTTATTTATTTATTTATTTTTTATTTATGGCTGTGTTGAGTCTTCGTTTCTGTGCGAGGGCTTTCTCGAATTGCGGCAAGCGGGGGCCACTCCTCATCGGGGTGCGCGGGCCTCTCACTATCGCGGCCTCTCTTGTTGCGGAGCACAGGCTCCAGACGCGCAGGCTCAGTAATTGTGGCTCACGGGCCCATTTGCTCCGCGGCATGTGGGATCCTCCCAGACCAGGGCTCGAACCCGCGTCCCCTGCATTGGCAGGCAGACTCTCAACCGCTGCGCCACCTGGGAAGCCCCAAGTCTTATGTTTTTAACCATAGAGTTAGGTGTGTAGTTATATTTAATTATGGTTTAATTTGCATAACCTTTGATGAGTAAGTTTAAACACTTTTTCTTATGTTTATTGGACACTGATATTCTCTTATGTGAAATGCCTTTTCAAGTCTTTTTTTTTATTGGGTTGCCTGTGTTTTTTCTTACTGATTTGTAAAGAGGTTTTTAATGTATTTCAGAAGTGAATCTTTGCACATGTTTTCTCCCACTTTGGCTTGCCTTTTCATTCTCTTAATGGTGTCTTTTGATGACCAGAGTTATTAATTTCAGTCATCAGTCTTTTCCTTTCCTTTATTTGATGTTTGTGTTGTGTTTAAGAAATCTTTTCCCACTTTGCAGTCATAAAGATATTTCCAAATTTTTCTAGAAGCTTTAATGTTCTACTTTTTACATTTAGATTCATAATCCCCTGGACTATATATTTGTGTTTATTGTAAAGTAATGATCAAGTTTAATATTTTTTCAAAAGTTTTCCAACCCAATTGACCCAATACCAGTTAAAGAAAAGACTGCTTCCTACAGCTCTGCAAATGCCACCTTTATTATAGAACAAGTGTCCATAACCATGTGGTCTGTTTCTAGACTTTCTGCTTTGTTCCATTAATCTATTTCTCCATGCTTGTGCTGATACCACACAATCTTAATTACTGTAGCTGTGTACTAGATATCTGGTATAGTAATTTTCTAACTTAGTTTTCCTCCTATAAGATTGCCACTTTACATTCACATATAAATTTTTAAAGTAACTTGCAATTTTCCACAGATTATTCAGCTGAGATATTCAATTGGGATTACATTGAATATATAGATTAATTTTGGAAGAACTGGCATCCAGACAGTATTGACTCTACAACCCATGAATAAATCCATTCATATAGGTCTTTAAAAAATTTTTTTTAATGTGTCACAGGTTTTTGTGTGTATGTACTGCACGTTTAAAAAAAATTTATTCCTAGTCATTTAGTGTTTTTAGATGACATTATATATGATACTGTTTTTTTAAACTTCACTTTCCAATTATATTTGCTATATAGAAATACAGTTGATTTTTGTATAATAACCTTGTATCCTGCAACCTTGCTAAATTTATTTTTAAATTTTAATAGTTTCTCTGAGTATTACACTTTTTTTTTTCTTTTGTGCTAAGGATCTCTAGTACATGTAGAATAAAAGTGATATAATAAGTATCTTTGTTTCATTTCCAATCTCAAAAAAGCTTTCTTTATTAAAAGTTTTATTTCATTATTAAAATTATATATTCTTTTATTGTTTAACTGTTAAATGTGATATATGCTGTAGGCTTTCTATAACATTTTTTACTAAGACACACTTCACATAACATAAAGTTCACCATTTAAAAGTGCACACAGTTCAGTGGTTGTAGTCTATTCACTATGTTGTGCAACCATCACCACTATCTAATTCAAGAAGATTTTCATCACACCAAAAAAATAAATAAATAACCCTCTACTTGTTAGCAGTTAGCTCCAATTCTCCTCTCTCCCCTTCCCTGGCAACTGCTTATCTACTTTCTGTCTATGGATTTGCCTATTCTAGACATTTCACATAATTGGTATCATACAGTATGTGGCCTTTTGTGTTTTGCTTGGCATAAAGTATTCAAGGTTGTGTTATTTAACAGTACTTCATTTCTTCTTATGGCTAAATAATATTCCATCATATGGATATATCACATACTGTTTATCCATTCTTCAGCTAATGGTTTAGTCTGATTCCACTTTGGGACTATGATAAAAATGCTATGAACATTCACATACAGGTCTTTATTCAGACATATATTTTGTGGTTTCTCTAGGGATTACATTAACGTCTTAATTTATAACAATCTAGTTAGGATTAATATCAACTTAGTTTCAGTAGTGTTAAACTTTCCGCCATATAATGTTATTGTCACAGATTAAATCTGTATATATTGTGTGCCTGTCAACTTAGATTTATAACTATTGCTTTATGCAGTTGTCTTTTAGTGAGATTAAAAAAGAAAAAGAATTACAAACAAAAATTACATTTATGCTGTTTTCTATATTTACCTGTGTCAATACAAAAACACCTATCCTGGTGTTTATTTCTTCATATGCCATTGAATAACTGTCTAGTGTCCCTTCATTTCATTCTGAAGGAGTCCCTTTAAGCACTTGTAGGGCCAGACTGCTAGCAACAAACTCTCTCACTTTTTGTTTATCTGGGAATGTCAAAATTTTTCCTTCATTTTTGAAGGATAGTTTTACCAGATAAATAATTTTGGTTTGACTGTTCTTTTCTTTCAGCACTTTGAGTACATCATCCCACTACCTTCTGGTTTCTGATTAGAAATCAGATGTTAATCTTATTGATGATCACTTGTACGTGATGAGTTACTTGTCCTTTCCTGTTTTGAAGATTCTTTCTTTGTCTTTAGCTTTTGATCAGTTTGATTGTGATGTATGTAGATGTGGATTCCTGTGAGTTTATCCTTTTGGAGTTCATTGAGCTTCAAATTTTAGAAGTTTTGACCATTATTCTTCAAATATTCTCTTTCTTTCTCTCTCACCCCCCTTCCCCTTCCTCCTTTTGCCTTTCTGTTACTCGTATTAAGCATATGTTGATATGTTTAATGGTATCCCACAGGCCTCTGAGGCTTTGCTTATTTTTCTTAATTCTCTTTTCTTTCTGTTCTTCAGAACAGATAATCTCAGTGGGTTTATTTGTCAGTTTGCTGATTCTTTTTCTGCCTGTTCAAATCTGCTGTTGAGCCCCTCTAGTGAATTCTTAATTTGTTATTGTACTTTTCACCCTCAGAATTTCTATTTTATTCCTTTTAATAATTTCTACCTATTTATTGATTTATTCTTAACTAGGTGACACATTGTTCTCATACTTTCCTTTAGTTTTTTGAGCATGGTTTCCTTTAGCTTGTTGAATATTTAAAATAGCTGATTTAAAGCTTTTGCCTAGAAATTCCAATGTCTGGTCTTCCTCAGGCACAGTTTCTATTTATTTTTTCCTTTATTTGGGCCATACTATATTGTTTCTTTGCAGGTATGGCAATTATCGTTGTTCCTGTTGAAGACTGGGTATTGTGGCTGTTATTAGTTGCAACTCTGAAAAAATCAGATTCTCTCCCCTTTCCAGGATTTATTGTTATGTTTGGCTTATTGTAGTTGTTGTTTGTTTGTTTACTGACTTTTCTGTACTAATTCTACAAACTCTGTTTCTTTTGTTTTGTGTAGCCACCGATGTCTCTATTCAGTTAGCTTAGTGATCAGCTAATAATTGGGCAGAGATTTCCTTGAATGCCTGGAGCCAAAATTTCTTTCAGTCTTTGCCATGGGCTCTGTGTATGTGTTGAGGCTCAGCTTCCACACCCAGTCAGGCAGTTGACAATTCTGCCTTAGCTTTTACTTTCTGCTTCCAAAGAGCCTCAAGATCAACAGCAGGTGAGAACTTAAGTCCTTCTCAGGTCTTTTCTGACCATGCTCACAGCCTTGAGCATGCACGTGGCCTAGATTCTCAGAGCATCTTATTCCTCAGCCTTTCTTCTCAAGCTTTTTGGTTAATCTGTTGTTTGCCCAGCTTTTTTCTGTTGCCTCAGGAAGCAGTGGCTAAGATACTAGACAGTAACCATTTTCCCAAAATGCCCCCAGGGAAGAGCTTTTAGCATTAGGCCAGTTTTCAGTTAGGCAAAATAAAGACAAGCCTTTTGATCGGTCTTCCAAGGAGCCACGAAACAGATCAAAACAAATGATTACAGTTCCTTGAAAATTAGTTCATTCTGCTCCCTCCACAATCAAGAATATGGTTGTTATTTTCATAGGTAGTGCTGAGCTGTGGAACAGGGACTAAGACTGGGGTAAGTTAATGTGGCACAAAGGTTGCTGTTCTTATCAAGAATCAGCTTTCTTTAGTACATGTTACCCATATTACCGCAAGCCTTTGATTAATTTCCAGAGTTTAGAAAAACTTGATTCTGATAGATTCTGACCATTTTTTTGTTGCTTTTATAAAGAGAGTAGATTTGGAGTTCCTTACTCTGCCATTTTTGTTAACGTCACACTGTGAATTTTAAAAATCAAAATTTCTTCCTAGATTTGCTAAGAATTTTTATTTATTAAAAATGAATGTTGTAAAATGTTATCAAATATTTTTTGTGTCAGTTATGATTATAGCTTTTTAACCTTTATTTTGTTAATGAGATGAATTATATAGATTGTTTTTCTGATATTAAACCACTTTGCTTTCTTAAACCCATTTGATTTGATATGATTTGATAGTACACAGAATTCTAATGTACCTTTAACCCAGTTTTCCCTGATAGTTATATCTTATGTAACTACAATACAATTTCAAAACCAGAAATTGACATTAAGTACAATGGCTGTGTATAGTTGTATGCCATTTTATCACGTGTAGATTAATGTAACAACCACTGCAATAAAGATATAGAACTAGTCGAGATACAGAACACAAATATATCACTCATACTTCTTTATATTCACACCCATCACCTTCCCACCATCCTTAACCTCTGACAACCATTAATTTATTCTTTCTCAAGAGTTTTGTCATTTTGAGAACATTATATAAACGGAATCATTCATTGTGTGACCTCTTGAGGTAGACATTTTTTAATGCCTTTTCATTTTTATTCCTTTCTTTTTTTTAGTGAGGTGTAATTGGCATATAACATATTAGTTTCATATTTACAACATGATTCGACTTTGTATGTATTTTTTTTTATAAATTTATTTTTATTTATTTATTTTTGGCTGTGTTGGGTCCTTGTTGCTGTGCGCGGGCTTTCTCTAGTTATGGCGAGTGGGGGCTACTCTTCATTGTGGTGCGCAGGGTTCTCGTTGCGGTGGCTTCTCTTGTTACGGAACATGGGCTCTAGGCATGCGGGCTTCAGTAGTTGTGGCACACAGGCTCAGTAGTTGTGGTGTGCGGGCTCTAGAGTGCAGGCTCAGTAGTTGTGGCGCATGGGCTTAGTTGCTCTGCGGCACGTGGGACCAGGGCTCAAACCCATGCCCCCTGAGTTGGCAGGCGGATTCTTAACCACTGCACCACCAGGGAAGTCCCTTGACTTTGTATGTATCACAAAGGAATCACCACAGTAAGTATAGTTAACACCCATCACCACACATAGTTAACAAAAATTTTTTTTGTGATGAGAACTTTTAAGATCTACTCTCCTAGCAACTTTCAAATATCCAGTACAGTGTTGTTAAGTATAGTCACCATGCTGTACATGACATCCGCATGACTTATTTATTCGTACCCTTTCACCCATTTCATCCACCCCTCACTGCCACAGCCACACCTCTTATAAAAACCAGTCTGGGCCTTCCCTGGTGGTGCAGTGGTTAGGAATCCACCTGCCAATGCAGGGGACAGGGGTTCCAGCCGTGGTCCAGGAAGATCCCACATGCTGCGGAGCAACTAAGCCTATGCGCCACAACTACTGAGCCTGCGCTCTACAGCCCGTGAGCCACAACTACGGAAGCCCGCGTGCCTAGAGGCCGTGCTCCACAACAAGAGAAGCCACTGCAGTGAGAAGCCTGCGCACCGCAACAAAGAGTAGCCCCCGCTCACCGCAACTAGAGAAAGCCCGCGCGCAGCAATGAAGACCCTACACAGCCAAAAATAAAAACAAATAAATATGTAAAGTTATAAAAAAAAGAAAAAAAACAGTCTGTTCTCTTTTTTTTTGAGCTTAGTTTTTATGGTTTTTGTTTGTTTTTGTTAAGATTCCTCTAAAAAAGTGAGATCATCTGGTATTTGTCTTTCTCTAGCTGATTTATTTTACTTAACATAATGCCCTCAAGGTCCATCCATGTTGTCACAAATGGTATGATTTCCTTCTTTTTATGGCTGAATAATATTCCTGTGTGTGTCTGTGGATGTGTGTGTCACATTTTCTATATCCAGTCATCCATCAAAGGACACTGAAGTCCTTTCCATATCTTGGCTATTGTAAATAGTCTGCAGCAAACATTGGGGTGCATATATCTTTTCAAATTAGTGTTTTCACTTTCTTTGGATAAATACCCAGAAGTGGAACTTCTAGATCATATCGTAGTTCTATTTTTAATTTTTTGAGGAATCTCTGTACTGATTTCCTTAGTGGTTGGACCAGTATACATTCCCACCAACAGTGCATAAGAGTTCCCTTTTCTCCATATCCCTGCCACCACTTGTTATTTCTTGTCTTTTTGATAATAGCCATTCTAGCAAGTGTGAGGTGATATCTCATTATGGTTTTGATTTGCATTTCCCTGTTGATTAGTGATGCTGAGCATCTTTTCATGTGTTCCGTGTGATGTTAGCTTTGGGCTTGTCACACACGGCCTTTATTATGTTGTGGTGCATTCCCTCTATACACACTTTGTTGAGAGATTTTACCATAAATGAATGGTTTTCTCCAGTTTTGTCAAATGCATCTATTCAGATGATCATGTGCTTAATCACCATACATCTGTGAGTTTTGCTTTCTTCTTGTAGTTGATTTCTAATGTCAATACCATTGTGGTAGGAAAAGGTGCTTGATATGATTTCAATCTTCTTAAATTTAGGACTTGTTTTGTGGGCTAATTAACATCTCATCTATCCTGGAGATCCATGTGTACTTGAGAAGAATGTGTATTCTGTTGCTTTTGGATGGAATGTCCTGTATATGTTATTAATTCAATCTGGTCTAACATGTCATTTAAGGCTAGTCTTCCTTATTGATTTTCTGTCTGGATGATCTACCCATTGATACAAGTGGGGTATTAATGTTTCCTACTATTATTGTATTGCTGTCTATTTTTCCCTTTATTCTGTTAATATTTGCTTTATAGATTTAGGTGCTCAGCTTGACTTTTTTTTTTTTACTCATATTATGCCCTTAAGATACCTCCAAGTGTTTGAGTGTATCAGTAGTTTGTTTCTTTTTATCACTGAATAATAATCCATAGTGGGTTAGTTTGCATGATCTAACATATTATGTATATAGGAGCATACAGTGCATACTCTGTTTTGAGATTTATTCATGTTTCTATAGTTTTCCCTTTTTAGTGCCGAGTAGTATTCTATTGTATGGGTACACTACAGTTTTTAAAATTTATTAGTTGATAGACATTTGATTTGTTTCTAGTTTCTGGCCATTATAAATGAGTCTTCTATGAAGATTCATTGTACATGTCTTTGTGTGGACTTATGCCTTCATTTCTCTTGGGTAAATACCATGTAGTAAAATGACTGGAAGGTGTGATGTGTGTATATCTAAATATTTTAAAAGTTGCCAAACTGATTTCCAGAGTGGCTGTTAATTTTACATTCCCACCAGCAATGTGTAAGAGTTGCAGTTGCTCCACATCTTGGCCAACCTTTGCTGTTAACACTCTTTTTGCCATTCTAGTGGATGTGTAGGACTATCTCATTGTGATTCTAATTTGCAGTTCTCTAATGATTAATAATGCTGAGCATCTTTTTATCTGTTTATTTTCCATTAGAATATCTTTTTTATGAAGTCTCTCTTGAAATCTATGGCCTGTGCTTGTCTTATAATTGAGTTTAAAGTTCTCTACATATTTTGAACACTTTTGTCACCTATATGTTTTGCAAATATCTTCTTGTTTATAACTTGCTTTTTTTAATATATAAATTATTTATTTGTTTTTGGCTGCGTTGGGTCATCGTTGCTGCGCGCGGGCTTTCTCTAGTTGTGGCAAACGGGGGCTAGTCTTTGTTGCGGCACGTGGGCTTCTCATTGTGGTGGCTTTTCTTGCTGCGGAGCATGGGCTCTAGGTGCATGGGCTTCACTAGTTGTAGCTCATGGGCTCAACAGTTGTGGCGCATGGGCTTAGTTGCTCCATGGCATGTGGGATCTTCCTGGACCAGGGATCGAACCTGTGTCCCCTGCGTTGGCAGGTGGATTCTTAACCACTGTGCCACCAGGGAAGCACCCTAACTTGCTTTTTATTTTAGTAATAGTGTCTTTTGAAGAGCAAAAGTTTTAAATTCAGATGTTCAGTTTATTAAATATTTTCTTTTATACTAAATTCTTTTTCTGTCCAAATTAAGAAGTCTTTACCAAACCCAAAGTTACTGAGAGGTTCTTCCATGTTTCCATTTAGAAGTTTTACAATTTTAGCTCTTAAATTTAGGTCTGTGAGATTTCAAGTTAATTTTTGTATATAGTGGGAGGTAAGCGTTGAGGTGGTTTTTGTTTGTTTGACATTCAGCTATCCAGTAGCCCCATTTGTTAAAAAGGTTATACTTTTCCCATTCAATTGGCATGGGACCTTTGTTGAAAATAATTGAGTGTGTATGTGTTGGTTTATTACTGGGCTCTCTATTCTGTTTTTTTAATCTGTATGTCTATATTTACACCAATACAATTTGTCTTGATAATAAGCTATGTAATAAACCTTGAAATCAGATAGTATAAATCCTCCCACTGTTATCTTCTTTTCAAAATTGTATTGGCTATTCTAGTTCTTTACATTTCTTTATAAAATTTAAAATCAAGTTGTCAATTTGTACAAAAGATTCTGCTGGAATTTTTATTGCAGTTGAATTGATCTGTAGATAAATTTGGGGAGATTTCGCATCGTAACAATACTGAGGTTTTTTTTTTTTTTCTGGCTGTCTTGGGTCTTTGTTGCTGCAAACGGGCTTTCTCTAGTTGCGGCGAGCGGGGGCTACTCTTTGTTGCAGTGCGTGGGCTTCTTGTTGAGGTGGCTTCTCTTGTTGCGGAGCACAGGCTCTAGAGCGCAGGCTCAGTAGTTGTGGTGCACGGGCTTAGTTGCTCCGCAGCATGTGGGATATTCCCGGACCAGGGCTTAAACCCATGTACGCTGCATCGGCAGGTGGATTCTTAACCACTGTGCCACCAGGCAAGTCCCAGTATTGAGTCTTTTGATCCATTAACATGGTATATCTCTTATTTTATTTAAGTCTCCTTTAATTTCTCTTAGGAACATATTTTATCAAATTTATACCTAAATATTTCATATTTTATACTATTCTGAATTGTATTTTTAATTTCAGTTTCTGATGTGAGTATATCGAAATACAATTAATTTTTGTATATTAGCCTCTTATCCTGTAACTTTGCTATACTCACTTATTAGTCCTAGTAGCTTTCATGAAGGATAGGCCTACAGTTTTGTTATATTTTAATGTTTTTGTGTCCTCTTCATATCAGGTAATACTGGCCTCATAGAATGCATTGGGAAGTGTTCCTTCCTCTTCTCTTTTCTACAAGCATTTGTGTGGAATTCCATCTATTTTTTTCTTAAGGTAGCTTTGGCTGTTTTTCTCTTTGAAGGGATTTGACTGTTTTATCCAAATTGTTGAATATACTGGAATAAGTTGTTTATAATATTCCCTTATTATCATTTTAATATCTGTTGTGATGTCTCTTTCATTTCTGATATTGGTAATTTGTGTCTTCTGTTTTATTTTTGGTCAGGGTCTCTAGAAGTACATCCATTTTACTGATTTTCTTTAGAAATCAGCTTTTGGTTTCATTGATTTTCCTCTGTTGTTTTTTAGTCTTGTGTTCAATCAGCTTTTGGTTTCATTGATTTTCCTCTGTTGTTTTTTAGTCTTGTGTTCATTGATTACCGCTATTAATTTTTTCCTGTCTTCTACTTATTTGGGGTTTAATTTGCTCTTTTTCTAGTTTCTTAAGGTGGATGTTTAGGTCATTGATTTGAGAACTTCCTTCTTTTCTAAGTATTAATGCTGTAAGTTTTTTCTGAACACTGAATTATTTAAATGTAGAGCTTTATATTTGGTATTTTTAATATTTGTATATTTGTATTTTAGCTGTATCCCACAAATTTTGATATTATGTATTCATTTTCATTCAGTTCAAAACAGTCTAATTTTCCTTGTGATTTCCTCTTCAACTCATGTTTATTTTCCTAAAAGATAGGTATTTTCCAGATATCTTTCTGTTACTGCCTTCCGTTTGTATATAGTTCTTTTATTATTTACGTCTACCATTTTAGGAATTTGGGATGAGCATTTAATTCATCTATATTTAGTATAATTAGTGATATTTTGGGGTTCAAATTTATCATCTTAGTATTTGCTTTCTATTTGTCCCTCTTTATCTGTTTCCTCTCTTGCTTTCTTTTGGATTAATTTTTAATTTCCATTTCTCCCTTCTATAAACTTGATGTCATTATACACTGTTTTAGTCTTCCTTTTGTGAATAATATGAAGTATTCAATATGCCTCTTATTATAGTCTTGCATGAGTTTCTGTTGCTACTCCCCAGACAATAAAATGACCTTTGACCCTTTACTTCATCTATTTTTTTGTGTGTATTTTGTGTGTTATGTGTTGAGCTGTGTCCCCCTAAAATTTATATGTTAAAGCCCTAACTCCCAGTACCTGAGAAAGTGACATTTGTAAATAAGGTCATTGCATATGTAAGTAGTTCAAATGAAGTCATACATGAGTTTTTTGTGTGTAGAACTGTGTGATGATACAGCATTTCATTTCCTGGATTCCTTTGTTTCAAAGCTTGTATTCTTTTCTCATTAGAATTTTTACTTATGGTTTCTTTGGTTGAACTGACTGTAGAAATGTGCACACATTATACTCTCAGTAGATACTTGTTAAATTGATCAAGTGTTCAGAGTAATTTATCATGGTGACTTCTGCTGAGAGACCATAATAATGGGGGGAGTGGGAGACAAAATACTGGATTCTTAAGATTTGAAGACCTAAGTTCTAGTTTTAGCATCACTGTTTATTACCTATATGATCCGGGTTTTTGTTTTCTTATTACTTAACACCATACAAAGAGTGTGAAATTATCTGCTCTTTCTACCTTAGAGATAAAAGTATGTATGTTAGACTCTCAACCACTGCGCCACCAGGGAAGCCCAGGGGACACGGGTTCGAGCCCTGGTCTGGGGGGATCCCACATGCCGCGGAGCAGCTGGGCCCGTGAGCCACAATTGCTGAGCCTGCGCGTCTGGAGCCTGTGCTCCGCAACGGGAGGGGCCGCGATGGTGAGAGGCCCGCGCACCGCGGTGAAGAGTGGCCCCCGCTTGCCGCAGCTGGAGAAAGCCCTCGCACAGAGACGAAGGCCCAACACAGTCAAAAATAAATAAAAAAAAAAAATAAAATAAAAAGTATGTATGTTAAAACATTTTGTAAACTGAGAAACCCTAAACCAAAATTTTCCTTTTATTGTAGCCTTCTTTGGGATCTTCCTGTCATTTTCAAAGTTTTCATCTACATTAAAATTTTTCTTTTGTCCTTTTATTAGTAGAAACCAAATGAAGAGAAATATATGTCCCAGTTGACCTCTCTGCTGTTTGTATTAAGAAGTTGACTAACTTTGTTCAAGAGCTTCTCCAATAATCTCCCTAACTAGTTTTTGTTTCGTCCAGTATATATTCGGAAAGGTTTTAAGTACCATGTTTGTAAACTCTCACAAAATATTGCTGTAAAATGATGTAATGGAGAGATGAACTTCTAGGAAAGGTTACCCTGGGCATATGACATGGTGGCAAATGACCGTAGACAGAGGCTGTACCTCTGTATAGCTCATATAGACAAATTGCATAAGGAAAATACCATAGCAGAAAGCTAGCTGTTGACTTTACTGATAATTCCGTGTCAAATAGGGGAAATACAAATTTATATCATTATCATCATCATTCTTGACATCTTGTGTCAGATATTGTCCTATGTCCTACTGAACATTGAGTTGCTCATTTAACTCTCACAAGAACCCTGGTAACATTTTTTCCATTTTGCAAGGGGTGTTTGATTATCAGGGGCACTGTACAATATTTAGGTCTATCATAGGCAATTGCTGTTTTTTAGGGTAAAAACATTCAAATATCAGGATGGCTCAACCAGTGTAAGTACATTAGGCATGAATCCATCTATGGAATTTCTTAACCTTCTTAAGCTCTTGAAAGGGTCAAATCCAGGTAATTTCTCCCAGAATTTGCCACAGCTTTCATTAGTGGCAGTGCCTGTAGCACTTTAAAGCAATAAGTAAAAGATGACAAATATCCAAATAGTAGGAATATTACATAAAAAGTGAAATATAAAAAGTTATTTCTGATTATAATTGCCCGACATTATAAGTTAAGTTGGTGATAGTCATTTTTTTTTCAATTTCTGAAACAATGTAGTTTTTTAAGTCCAATGAGCAGATGTCAAACATTTTTTGTGCGAAAACAATCCATGTATATGATTAATAAAAGTGAAGTTTTAATGAGTCATTGGTAAGTCAAACAAAATAATTTTCCACCATAAATACTATAACAAATAAACTCTTCTAAAATAAAATAGTTTCTTCTTTTTCCCTCTGGTGACCTAGTGGTAATGTTCTGCAGTGTTTTATGTAGGAGACTTGGATTTCATTCCTGTTCTCGTTATCTCTCTCCCTGGGGCTGCAATGAATAAAATAAGAAATAAAATCACTATCCTGCATCCTTATTGCCATAGGCTGTACCCATGTCAGATTTCATAAACTAAGCTAGATGGGGCCTGATTAGTATTGGGATGGAAGACCTCAGAACAAAGTCTGTGGAACACACATCTTCCATACAGCCAGTATTTCATCTTCCTTGAACCCTTGTCTTACAGTCATTATTGCACTTTCCTCTTTACTCTTTGATTGATTTACTTGCTGTAGGAAAAAAGAAAAGAAAAGGTCTTTAAAGTAAATGCATTTCTAGTAATTTAAATCAATGAATTTATTTATTTTCCCTTTTCAAACTTGAAAGACTATTTAGTTTGAAAGGTGTTTGGCTATATTCTTGAAAAGACAGTATTCCAACCAGCAATGTGTTTTATTGTCTAAAAATTTACTATCTCAGGGACTTCTCATTTTATTTATCTCTGTAAAGTGTTCTTTGTTTCTATTTGTTTTGAGAGATAGTGTTGCCCTTGTTTTATAAAAAATATACAACACATGAAATTATTTTTTAAAACACATATGTAATTATGTGAAGATTCAAAACTTAGAATTGTTTTCTTGTTCGCTTTAAAACCTAGATTATCTACATACTCTGTAACTTTAAATTTTAATTTAAAAAACCTCGAATACCAGTAATTTAAATCAGTTAGATCTTTGTGTAGGTGTATATATAAAATATAATGCATATAATTCAGTTAAAAATGCACTTGTGTTTTAACCATGAATGGACCCAATCTACCTATAGCTGTTCCTCCCAAAACACACACAAACACACCTTGCATAATTACAGGTGGTACATATGCATGCATATGCAGACACACACTCAAACATTGGCGTACCTAAGTTCTCTAACACACTGGTTTTCTTTTCTTCTCTCTTTCCACCTCCGTCCCTCCCTCCCTCCCTCCCTCCCTTCCTTCCTTCCTAGTGACATTTTACACATAACCTCAATATATGAAAGACAGCTACAAAAGGCTGAGCTTCTGTGGTTAATGTCAAAATGAGGGAGGCTAGAGTCCCATCCATATGGCCTCTTCCTCACCCCCTGAGGCAAGGCATCTTGGAAAAACCCTAAAGTTCTAAGAAACATGGCTGCCCTCCTCAGTTTCACATTATTCCATATACACAAAAACTTAATGTTTTGAAAGAGTTATGTTGAGTACAGAAAAGTGAGTAAACAAAAACAACAGAAACAAAATCAGATTATTGTCAGAAAAGAGATACTTGAGTAGGTGTGTGAATGTAAACAGGAGAAAGTTATTTAAGTGGAAAAGAAGGGCATGTATCTTCATCAGGAAAACAACTTCCAGAATGCTGTTCCTATTTAAAAATGTTGATGGTAACACTTAGAGCTGTGAGCATGGGCCTGCGAAGTATTCAACAATGACTCTTGGTGGTTTCTTATTCTGCCCTTATGCCACATCCTCTTCATTTCTGTTTAGAACGAGTCCAAACCAAAATTAAACCCCCAGAGTCATAGCAGTCAAAGATGGGTGGCATATTTTTCTTTATAAAATAAAAAGTCATTTATTTATATTCTGGAGTATTCCAGGATTGATCTAATTTATATTTTAGTAGCATTTAAGATAATATTCCCTATTTGTCATCAATGATTTTTCAGGAAGTAGTTTTTCAAGTATTTCACAGTGTTACTGCTTTTAAACCAGCCATCCTTATAAATATTTTTAGAATACCCCACGGTACTGGTAGGTTGGTGAATTTTTAAAAATTGATTCTTTGGAGGGAAAAAAGAAGCCTCAATTTGTAGCATTTGCCAATTTTACTGGTAATTTACTCTCATCATGGCTGATTTGAAATTATCAACATGAAGTCACTGAAAGTGGAGTTGGGAAGAGATGTGGAGCAGTAGTTTACCATTCTGTAATATTTCCATCATGTAGATACACTAGGTGTGAATATCCTCAAAGGCATACATAATAATAAAATGTAAAATAGGAAGCAATGAGTTTTGACTATTACCTTTTTTAGTATAATTTAATTAAAAGTTTATATAATTTAATTTTTAATAATGGATACGTTTAATAACTGGCTCACACAGTTCCTGAAACGTTGGCAGTTGGCTCTCATGAGCTGGTTTAAGTGGGCTCCAGCACACCACTGTCCTTGGGAAAACTCCATTTCTTTACCTTTTACTGTATGTCTGATTCAGCCATCCTTCATCTGTCTCCGAGATTCACTACAGTTATGCAAATTATTTGACTATTGGTATTTAGGGGATATATAGAGGATATAAATACCAGCCTGTTTTCTGCTTCTTTTTATCAGTTTGTCTCTATTATTAAGGCACCTATTATATTATCCTGAAGTCATTTAATTTGTTACCTTCCTGTTACTTGCCTAGCAAGATGACTTTAAACCATTCAAAATGATTATCTTTCCCATGTCTTAACAACAGAACCAAAAGAAGCGAGCCCTAAGTACATTGGAGTATTGGTGAGATTTTTTTGTTGCTAGATCGTCACCTATCTAAAACTGCCTAGATAGATCTGTTTTATTTGTAAGAACAGGGTTTTCATTTTAAAAGCTTTTTAATGTAATTAGTTTGATAACAGCTGAAGTCTCCGGTGAAAGGTCCCAGTCTGTTACCCAGCAGTTAACTGTTTGTGTTCATCATTGATAATAGCAGCTTGCCGCTGAATATTTTCATCATTCATTAGTTTACCCTTTAATAAAACTGTTTTACATACATTTTCTAAAGTGTATTATATTTTCAAAATAATTTGGCCATGGCCATATTAGATCTAGAATATCTGCCTTTTCCAGAAGATAAATTTGAACTTTGCCTGTTAGAAAATCTTATATTTTGCTGAATTGGCCCTTTGTAATAAAGCTGTTTCTCACTTAAGTAAAGCTTCAGGAAGAAAAGGAAAACTCTTTTTAAACATTGTCTCTGACTATTATAGAATGGATAGCAGAAAAGACATCCCAATGAATGATTTACTATATGGTGCTGTTAAAAGTGCATTTCGTGGTTTTCTTGATCATCAAGACAGAAAATGGCCAGTAGATTTGAGATCACGAAAAACTGAGATATTTATGTGTCTGGTAGTCTTATTTTGTTAAAATCCTGTTTTTTGTTTTTTGTTTTAATATTTTATTTATTTATTTATTTATTTATGGCTGTGTTGTGTCTTCGTTTCTGTGCGAGGGCTTTCTCTAGTTGCGGCAAGCGGGGGCCGCTCTTCATTGCGGTGCGCGGGCCTCTCACTATCACGGCCTCTCTTGTTGCGGAGCACAGGCTCCAGACGCGCAGGCTCAGTAATTGTGGCTCATGGGCCTAGTTGCTCCACGGCATGTGGGATCTTCCCAGACCAGGGCTCGAACCCGTGGCCCCTGCATTGGCAGGCAGACTCTCAACCACTGCGCCACTAGGGAAGCCCTAAAATCCTGTTTTAAGTCTACTAAAATCACTTTCAACAAATATTAAACACATATATTTTGTAAGATTCTTTTAGAGGTATAACTTGTTTGATAACACTAGAGTACAAAAGATGTCAAATCTCTCAGTTTTGTTTTGTTTTTTTTAAAATTTCTTTATATTTATTTTTGGCTGTGTTGGGTCTTTGTTTCTGTGCGAGGGCTTTCTCTAGTTGCGGCGAGCAGGGGCCACTCTTCATCACGGTGCGCGGGCCTCTCACTGTCGCGGTCTCTCTTGTTGCGGAGCACAGGCTCCAGACGCGCAGGCTCAGTAGTTGTGGCTCACGGGCGTAGTTGCTCCGCGGCATGTGGGATCTTCCCAGACCAGGGCTCGAACCCGTGTCCCCTGCATTGGCAGGCAGATTCTCAACCACTGCGCCACCAGGGAAGCCCCTCAAATCTCTCAGTTTTTCCAAAGAAATTTCTGACTTTAAGCCCTTCCCCATCAGGGTCTGTGAGAAGTCCACTGTTAGTCATTCTTTGGGCCCTGGCCCCTTTCCCAGTTGTCTCTCCGAAAAGAAGTCGCTCAGTCTGAGATTACTGCTTTGTTGATTATCTGAGAATGCCCTCTAATTCCTTCTGAAGTGAGTCCCCTTTGCTTGTCCTCATGCTTTGGCCAGTGTGGTGTCTGTAGTCTCTGATACAGCAAGAGGCCCACTGGCAACTGCTGTCCCCATGCCAAGCTAACCAGGGGCCTCGCCACCGCTCTCAAGCTCGCCTCCAAGTGCAAGTATGTCATCGTATCCTGTTACCAATTTTAGGAACTCTTCTATCCCCCCAGTTGTCTTGCTCTTTTCTTCAACGCTTCCATTTGCACTCAGATTTTCTTTTCCACACTCATCTCTTCACACACAATTGGAGCCTAATGGCTTCGGTATGCACTGGATAGTTCTGAACTAGGACACATTTCTTTTAAGCAGTAAAAAGTAAACAATACAGCAGGTTTTTATATCCTGCTGTATTAAATTCTTAGTAACTCATCTTGTTATAGACGTTTTCTCTGAGTGGGAAAAGAGAATGAATATCACAGTCTTCAGTTTTACAGACTAAGATAAAATGAAAGCACAACATAAGAAACTACTTTTGTGTGGACACCAGATTTATATATCAGTTTGTGTATATCACATTCATGCATATATTCAAGTACATACGTGAGTAGACAACAAAGAATACTATGAGAATTAAATGAAACATACGTAAGAGTGGCAGACACATCGTAGCCCTTCAATAAAATTAATCTTAATTAGATAATTTTCTAAAAGAATTAATGGTTTTATGGTTCAGGTGGGTGATTACCAGCATGTGTTATTCTACTAATATTCTCTAACACTGTCTTTAGTTTCATAATGTCTTAAGACTTTTTCCTAGATAGCTGAGAAACTTTTTTTTAAACAGTCATTTATTTTGTGATGGCTGTTTGACTTTAACTTTTATTTATAAATTTATTTTCTTCTTAGAAACTTTCTACAGTGACAACAGTTTACAGTCAGTTTGAAGAATGCTAAGATAAGTCTTTACAGTGGGTCTTTCGTTAAGCCCAGGTACCTGATAATTAATGACTGCTACCACACCACCTGCTCTCTTCTGCCTTGAATCTTATCACATCCACATTGCTTTGAAATCTGAGAATCCTTTCCACTTCCTGACAACTAATATGCTACTAGTTTTAGTCTGACATCATATTACTGATTAGCTGAATACTATTTCCTTGTTTCTTTTTCTGTATCTCTAAATAAACCACTTTTGTCTTAGGATTATGATGTTTATAGAAAAAATACTTAAATTTGAATTTTTTTTGCAGAGGGAAGGAGATCATAGAAAAGATGAATCATAAAAGTAAAATTTTGATAATATTTAAAATATAATTAGGCATACCTATGGAGAGAGAGTTTTTAAAAATCCACATTTGTTTCTCATCTTCCTTTTATAATGTAAGGGTTTTTTTCTGTATTCTGTAGTATAGGATTTAGTTTTTGTGTTTTGTATTGTTTCCCTTGCATCCAGTCTCACTAATAATATAAGTAGGTATTTTTAGGAATAAGCTGAGATACAATTCTTCTATTATAACTACCTGGTCACTTATGTTGTTCCTCTCCTCCACTATAAACCACCTGATGGTCGTGCTCATACCCTTTTCATTTTATATCCCCTGTAGTGTCTATAGGGTAAATATTAATTGAATTGAATTCACTTGTTGAATTAAACTGATCCCACTAATTTACTTCACTCCATTACTCAATACCATTACATGTTCTTATCCTTTGTGTGTTTATCTTTCAAAAGATAATCTTACTTCCATGAGATTAAAGTTCCTGGGAGTATCTCACTATATTCACCACTAGGAGTCACAGGGATAGGGCCAATTTATTTTGATACTGGATTAGATTCAAGTTTCTGGACCAGAAAAGCAGTTTTCCAGTGTCGTTCTTTTAAGAAGAGATAACTCTGGTACAACAGTATGGTTAGTATTGAGAAAATAATAACTTCCTCTACCTGAATAAAATGCCCACAAGGCCAGAGTGTGTTCCTGACTGCTAATTTATTCATTGGTTGCGTGGACCAGTCTACTCCCATAAATGTGATCAGTTTATTCTCTCCCATGATAAAGGGTTACATGTAGAAGACCCTTTATCAATATACCATGAAAATCACTTTCTCATGACTCAGAGATACTTAAAATAGAGAGGAGAGTGAATTCTTGGAAGAAAGACATGTTGAGCAAAGACACAAAGGTAAGACATTTCAAAACATGTTCAGGATAAGATGGCAGACCATTGTGTCTGGCTTCCAGAACACAGTGGGAGTAGACTGTGACCTGAGGCTGGAAGGACAGGTAGGTAACAAAATACACAAGTTTTTGAATGCCAGGCTAAGAAGTTTACATTTTATATTTTAGGTAGTAGGGAATCTTTGGATTTTGAGCTGGAAGGAGTGAGGTGGTGATGTGCTCTGAGTTTTCTTTTTTTTTTTCTGGTCATGCCACGCGGCCTGTGGGATCTTAGTTCCCCAACCAGGGATTGAACCAGGGCCCAGCAGTGAAAGCTCCAAGTCCTAACCACTGGACTGCCAGGGGATTCCCAATGTGTTCTGTTTTAGAAAGACGACTCTAGCAGCAGTAGGCTGAAACCGTGGAGTGAGAGTAGAAAGAAAAGAAATTCCAGAAATGATACGGAAATAAAGTTCAGATTTGCCTGTAATCATAGCTAACTAGTCAGTAGTGGAGCCAGGGCTTAAATGGTCTGTCTGACTCTAAAACCAATGCACTGTGCTCCCCTAAAGTGTAAATGTGGTCACCCCTCAGTATTCCGAGGGGACTGGTTCCAGGACACCGCTCCCAACCCCCGGACACCCAAATCCACAGATGCTCAAGTCCCTTTATTTGTGTAGTATTTGCATATAACCTATGTACATCCTTCTGTATACTTCAATCTCTGGATTACTTATAATACCTAATACAATGTAAATGCTATGTAAATAGTTGTAACTACAATGTAAATGCTGTGTAAACAGTTGCTATCATGCAGCAAATTCAAGTTTTGTCTTTTTGGAACTTTCTAGAATTTTTTTTTCTGATTATTTTCAATCTGGAGTTGATTGAATCTGCACATGTGAAACCCACAGATACAGAGGGCCATCTGTATACTGTTATTATAATTATTTAAATGTCTGTTTATTAGGAGAGAGAACCATGACTTTTCATTTTTATGTCCCAGGGTCTTAGCACAGTGCCTAAAAAAACAGTGGGAACTTCATTAGTTCAATCAATAAACATTTATTGAGCACCTACTAGGCATTGTGCTAGGGTGTGCATATAATTCAGCTCTAGTAGATTACTGCCAGTTTTACGAAGTAATTATAACCAATGTATGCATACACACCAATTTATGAGAGTTCCTGTTGTTCCATATCCCTGCCCACAGTTGGTATTTATGTCTTTTTTTCATTTTAGCTCTTCTAGTGGGTGGTATACCAATGTGGGTTTTTTAAACAATTTTTTTTAATTGAGGAGAAATTCACATAACATAAAATTAACCTTTTAAAAGTGAACTCTTCAGTAGCATTTACGTTCACATTGTTGTACAACCACCTCTGTCTGGCACCAAAACACTTCATCACCCCAAAAGGAAACTCTGTACCCTTTAGGCAGTTGCTCCCTATTCCCTACCCCTGTCCCCACCAGCCTATAGCAACCAGTAATCTTCATTTTGTCTCTGTGGATGTACCTATTTTGAATATTTCTTTCTTTCTTTTTTTTATAAGTTTATTTATTTTTATTGTTGGCTGTGTTGGGTCTTTGTTGCTGCGCGCGGGCTGTCTCTAGTTGCGGCCAGCGAGGGCTACTCTTCATTGCGGTGCGCGGGCTTCTCATTGTGGTTTCTTGTCTTGTTGCAGAGCACGGGCTCTTGGCACATGGTCTTCAGTAGTTGTGGCATGCGGGCTCAGTAGTTGTGGCTCGCGGGCTCCAGAGCGCAGGCTCAGTAGTTGTGGCGCACGGGCTTAGTTGCTCTACGGCATGTGGGATCTTCCCGGACCAGGGCTCGAACCCGTGTCCCCTGCATTGGCAGGTGGATTCTTGACCACTGCGCCACCAGGGAAGTCCCTGAATATTTCTTATAAATGGAATCATACAGTATGTGAACTTTTGTTTCTGGCTTCTTTCACTTAGCACGTTTTGATGTTCATCCACATTGTAGCATGTATCAGTCCTTTTTATGGGTGAATAACATTCCATTGTATGTGTATACCACAATTTGTTTATCCATTCTTCAACTGATGGATGTTTGGACTGATTCTACCTTTTGGATGCTGGGAGTAGTGCTGTAATGAACATGTGTGTACATGTATTTGTTTGAGTACCTGTTTTCAAATCCTTTGAGTACATACCTGAGTGGAATTGATGGGGATATATGATAATTCTATATTTAGCTTTTTGAGGAGCCCCTAATCTGTTTTCCATAGCAGCTGAACTCTTTTACCAGCAGTGTACAAGAATTTCATTTTTTCACATATCCTCATCAACACTTGTTATTTTCTGTTGTTGTTCCTGTTGTTGTTAAGCCATCCTAGGGTGTGAGGTGGTATCTCATAGTGGGTTTGACTTATAATGTTGAGCATCCTGTCATGTGCTTGTTAGCCATAAGTATCTTCTTTGTTTGAAGTGGGTTGTCTTTTTGTTATTAAGTTCATTGTATCTTCTGCATATTGGATATGTGATTTGCTTATCAGATATATGATGATGATTCACAAATATTTTCTCCCATTCTGAGGTTTTCTTTTCACTTTCTTAAAAATGTCCTTTCGTGCACAAACTTTTAAAATTTTGATGGAGTCCAATTTATCTACTTTTTCATTTGTGGCTTTTGGTACTATAGCTATGAATCCACTCTCAAGTTCTAGGTCTTGAACTTTACCCTTTTGCTTTCTTCCATGAATTTTATCGTTTTAGTTCTTATATTTAAATTTAAATTGTTGATCCATTTTGCATTAATTTTTTTGTATACTATTCAAATTCAGCTTCATTCTTTTACATATTATACATAATCTCAGCAGAATTTGTTGAAAAGACTTCCTTTTCCTATCAAATGGTCTTGGCACCCTGTCAAAAATCATTTGACCATATATGTGAGGGTTCATTTCTGGGCTGTCTGTTCTATTCCACTGGTCTGTATGTCTGTCTTTATGCCAGTACCACACTCTTGTTTTTTTAATTAATTTTTTTTAAATATTATTTTTGGCTGCATTGGGTCTTAATTGCTGTGTGCGGGCTTTCTCTGGTTGCAGCGAGTGGGGGCTACTCTTCCTTGCGGTGCACAGGCTTCTCATTGCAGTGGCTTCTCTTATTGCAGAGTACAGGCTCTAGGGCATGCGGGCTTCAGTAGTTGTGGCACGTGGGCTCAGTAGTTGTGGCTCCCGGGCTCTAGAGTGCAGGCTCAGTAGTTGTGGCCCACGGGCTTAGTTGCTCCGTGGCATGTGAGATCTTCTCAGACCAGGGATCAAGGCCCTGCAACATGTCCCCTGCATTGGCAGGCAGATTTTTAACCACTGCACCACCAGGGAAGTCCCCACACTCTTTTGATTACTGTAGCTTTGTAGTAAGTTTTGAAATAAGGAAGTGTGAATGCTCTAGCTTCTTGTCCTTTTCAAGATGGCTTTGGCTTTTGGGTTCACTTGAGATTCCATATGAATTTTATGGAGGTAAGTTGCGGAGAGCGGGGCCTACTCTTCATTGTGGTGCACAGGCTTCTCACTGCAATGGCTTCTCTTGTTTCAGAGCACGGGCTCTAGGCGTGAGGGCTTCAGTAGTTGTGGCTCACGGGCTTCAGTAGTTGTGGTGCATGGGCTTAGTTGCTCCACAGTATATGGGATCTTCCTGGACCAGGGCTTGAACCCATGTCCCCTGCATTGGGAGGTAGATTCTTAACCACTGCGCCACCAGGGAAGCCCTTGGTGGAGATTTTTTTGAATCTGTAGATTGCTTTGGGTAAAATTCATATTTAACAATATTGTCTTTTAGTCCATGAACATGGGATGTCTTTCTATTTACTTATGTCTTTAATTTCTTTCAACAATGTTTTGTAGTTTGTATTGTACATGTCTTTCACCTCTTTGGTTAATTCCTAAGTATTTTATCCTTTTTGATGCTATTATAAAAGGAATTGTTTCATAATTTCCTTTTCAGATTGTTCATTATTAGTGTATAGAAATGCAACTGAGTTTGTGTTTTTTGTTTTTTGTTTTTTGTTTTTACTTCTTCCTGTTTTTATAAACCCAGTTTATTCTGGCTTTGTTTTCTCTCTCTGTTTCTATCCCTCCCTTTGAAATCCCTCAGTGCTAACCATCCTAGTCCAGTATCTCATGACCTCATGACTGCTAATAGTTTCTTAACTATTATCCTATCAGTTCATCCTGTTTGCTTCTCTCTGATTAGAACTTTTAAAATACAATTTCACTGGGGAGTCACTCTTTCCTATTTTCTTACTCATCTTACTTCCCTTATCTGAATTCTTATAGCACTATTTCTGTACCACTTAATCTTATATTTGAGTGTATAGTGCCTTGAACTACCTAGTATTCTATTGGTTTTAATTTTTTCCAATTAGAAAAAAAACAACTTGCTGACTGCCTGCTATGTGGGAAATAATGTGACTGGGTGATACAATGATAAATAAGACGTACCCAATTTTGTCCTTAATATTAGATAGCATTTATTAAGTGGCTACTATGTGTCTGATACTATTCTATGAACTTTATATATAACTCAGTCCTCACAGCAACACCATGTGGTCTACACTATTTTCTTCATTTTACGCAGGAGAAAACTGACGTACAGAGAGGTAAAATAACTTTTTCCAAATTAGTTAGCTAATAAGTGACAAAACCATGATTCAAACCTACTTCACTAGCTTGAGAATCCATGCTCTTAGCTACTACCACTATATTATCCAGTTGAAAAGGTAAGACAGAGACCTAAATAAGCATATTTTGAGGTTTACTATAACAGCTTTGTGAGAAGGTTAAAGAACTTTTACAGTTCAGCAGATGGCAAGATTACTTCCACCTAGAAAAAAAACAAAGGCATTATGAAGGATTTGGAAGTGGGGTGGGGAGAAACATTCCACAGACAGGAACTTGCGTGATATAAAGCACTCTTGAGAGGAGACTCTTCAGAGCATATTACCAGGCACAGTGAGTAATGTAGTTTAACTGCAAAGGATGCTTGAAATGGTAAAGGGAAATAAGTTTATAAAAGTGGGTTGCAGCCAAGTCATAGTTCTTGAATGTGAGATTAAGATGTTTAAGTCATATTTTGTAAGTAGTTCAGTGATATTTTAAAGTCTGTATCATAGAAATGTTTGACTATCATTATGCAAAAGGTCAAAGAGAGGAGAAGGACTAACTAGAAAGTTATTGCCATAGGTTAAGTAAGAGATAATGAAGCCCTGAATTAGGTAGCTAGCAGGGAAAGTAGAGACTGGAGGAGAGACTATGTGAACCTTCTTGAATCTTCAAGATTTATCAACTGATGGGCTATACAGCAAGGGTGGGGCTGGGAGACTAAAAATGACTAGTGGGTGGTTGGAAGAGGCAGATGCCATTAACAGAGATAACAAAGAGCACAGTTAGGACATGACAGTTTGGGAGAAAGGAAGATATATAATCAGTTTGAGACATGCCAAGTTTATGATGCCAGTGGAAGGAAACATTCAGCGATAACGTAAAATTTTTTTTTTTTTTTTTTTGGCTGCATTGGGTCTTAGTTGCAGCATGCGGCCTTTTTGTTGCTGCGCGCGGCCTCTTTGTTGTGGTGCACGGTCTCTTCGTTGTGGCGCTCGGGCTCCTCTCTAGATGTGGCTCACAGGTTTCTCTCTAGTTGTGGCAAGTGAGTTTTCTCTCTCTAGTTGTGGCACGCAGGCTCCAGAGTGCGTGGGCTCTGAAGTTTGTGGCATGCGGGCTCTCTCGTTGAGGCGCACAAGCTCAGTAGTTGTCGCATGCGGGCTTAGTTGCCCCACGGCATGTGGGATCTTAGTTTCCCGACCAAGGATTGAACCCAAGTCCCCTGCATTGTAAGGCAGATTCTTTACCACTGGATCACCAGGGAAGTCCGATAATATAGAATTTAAGAGATGAAAATTAGAGAGATAACTATTAGAGACCTTGGTGTACATTTGATACCTAAATCCAGGGAAGCATGTAGAGGCAAAACGTCTAGGGGACATATGGAAAAATCAGAACCACCAAAGGAATATTCCCAGCGTAAGGAGAACCAGAAGATTACAGTGGATTAAAATAGGAAGTGAGAGAGTGGAATGTTTCAGAGAGGTGAAACAAACGTGGCAAAACATCAGCATTTATGAAATCTAGGTTGTGAGAACATGAGTTTTTGTGCTTATACATGCTATTTCATATTGTTTTTCCCTTAGATCTTTGTTTTTCTTTGCTTCTATAATTGGCTGTTCTACTTCAAATCATTTTCTAGTTGTTATATCTTACAAGTGAATTCTAGATTCCTTCATAGCACTCAGAAATCACAGACTAACTGTGGTATCTACACATGTTATATAGACACGGATAAAGTGAATATTAGGTTATTAGACTTAAGAGTAAATGTAGATTAGCCCTCAATAAGGCTCCCTTGGCAGATTTCTAGCAGCATAAAAGACAGAGCTGATATGAATGAGCCCTGCCCTTCCAATATAAGATTATGAACAAAAAAAATAATCATAGCCTTGATTAAAGGAATAAAAGGGAAATCCAGTTTTGTTTTAATGCCAGCAACAGCTCAAAACCATAGTCAAAAGCAGGAAATGACACCACAGAATATTAGCCTTGGTGCCTGGGGTTTTAATACTCACTTGAAGCAAAAATTGTGCCTTTGGGTCCACAGGCAGCTGGAATTGAGCCCCCTGCATAAAGCCTAGTCTCAAAGGGCTACTGTTTTGTGAAAGAATGAGAAAAATTCAGTGGTCCAGAGCTATTAAAACCCTTAGGACCCTGACAGAAGCCAATGCCAAAACTGTTCTCTACCACAAAACTTAGGGCTTTGTGAGCTCCTGTTAAGGAAGTATTTTTTAAAAAATCAAAAAACCTCAGTGAAGATGTGCTCACATTATAAACTGTGAGGATAGTCAACAGATGTAACAAAGAAGAAAATTGTCCTTCTAAGAACAGGAGATAAGAAACCTAATCTGAAAGATACCATAAAACTAATCATTTTTAAATAAACAAAGAGATAAAAGAAGGAATAAAACCTTAATGAAAGAACATGACAGGATAAGAGAAGAAAAAGAACTATAAATGAAATGTTCATTGATTTTTTTTTTTCTTTAACGGTTGGATTAAACTGCTGAAATGAGAATTAGTGAATTGGAAGATGATCTGGTCAAATCACCCAGAATACAGAACCAAGAGATAAGGAAGGAAAATATAAGAATGCTTAGGAGACATGGGAGATAGAATGAGAAAGTACAGCAATATCTATCTAATGACAGCTTAGAAGAAGCGAATGGGAGATGCAATATTACCATAAAATAATGGTTGAGATTTTCCAGAATTGACAAGAAAGACAAGTCCTCATATTTAACATATTTATTTATCCTGAACAGGATAAATAAAAACAATCCACATTTAAACAAACCATAGAGAAACTGTTCAACATTAAAGCAAATAGAAAATTTTAAACCAATTGTAGAGCAAAAACTAAAGAACACCAGTTATACTAACAATTACCTTCTCATCTGAAACAAAAGATATCAGAAAAAGGTAGAAAAATATCTTCAAATTGCTTAGAGAAAATAATTGTCAACTTAGCATTTTATACCTTGTTAAAGTATTAGTTGAGAATAAAATAAAGATATTTTCAGAAAAATTAAGACTTATCAATTTGCCATTCACAGACCCTTACTTTGAAGGCAAATAAAGGGTATACCTCAGCAAGAAGAAAATTGAATACAGAAGGAAGGAGAGGGCAGCAAGAAAAAGTTCTAACTCAAAAAAAAAATAAACATGTTGATAAATCTTAAGCACTGACTGTAAAAGAAATTATTGTAATGATGATGACTAATTTGGAGGGGGTTAAAAACAGTATGACAGCAAAACTTAGACGATGGGAGAAGGAAGTCAGAAACATTTTAGCATCCTTAGCATCCTTGTATTGAGGGGGAGGAGGATAGAGATACTAATTAGACTTTGTCAATGATTATTTTTTAAATATAGGGGTAAAACTATAGTATGTACAATTTTCAAACCAATAAGTGGAGAAAAACACAGTAAGAAAAATAGAATATAGGAAAAGAGAGAATAAAAGATACATAAAAGAAGATACAAAAGTATAAGTTAAGATAAAGAATAAATCCAAATATTTCAGTAATCACAATACATGGAAGTAGTATTTTCAAATTGAAAAACTAATACAAAATGTGGCCACATGTTATTTATAAGAGAAACATCTAAAACACAGTGTCACTGAAAGATTGTAAGTAAAGGGATAGAAAAAAATCAGAATTCTGACCCTTATAATCTTTATGCATCTAACAACATAACCCAAATTTACATGGCAAAAAAATACACAAATACCACACCTTCAAGAACCAGATAACCTCTATCTTATATAGATATTCTAATATTTGTAGAGGAAAAACTCCCGAAGTTCTTTTATGAGGCTAATGTAAATCTTAATTTCAAAATTAAATATGTATTATGAAAAGGAAGAGATCATTGTTACATATGAACGTAGATACAAAAATTTCCTAAAAATGTTAGATATTGAGTTTTAAAATGTCGTTTTCTAATACCTGAGGTTTGCTTTAAAAGTTTCTGCTCTGTTAAATGAGTATGATAGTAATACCAACTTGGAAACATGTAATATAGGCAATCCACCTGGGCTAGCCCAGCCTAGATCAGCCATCTCTGAGTGTCCCACAGACTCATGTGATAAATAAATGCCTGTTGTTTTATATACTGAGATTTTCAGTTGTTTGTTTTGTAATAACAAGCTAATACATCTGGCAAAGTTAAAATTTAGATGTTGCCAACTATGTGGAGGAAAAATGGGAAATTTCCATTGCTTTTTAAAAAATATTTATTTTATTTGCTTCTTGGCTGCTTTGGGTCTTAGTTGTGGCACATGGGATCTTCGTTGAGGCATTCGGGATCTTTTGTTGTGGCGCACGGTCTCTTCATTTCGGCACTGGGTTTTCTCTCTCTAGTTGTGGTGCGCAGGCTCCAGGGCGCATGGGATCTGTAGTTTGCGGCATGCGGGTTCTCTAGTTGTTGGGCGCGAGCTCAATAGTTGTGGCGCGTGGGCTTAGTTGCCGTCGGCATGTGGGATCTTAGTTCCCTGACGGGGTATTGAACCCGTGTCCCCTGAGTTGGAAGGTGGATTCTTTACCACTGGACCACCAGGGAAGTCCCAAATCTCCATTGCTTTTGATGGGAAAGTGAATTAATACAATTACTTTGGAGAAAAGTTTGGTGATACCTAATTGCAAATTTGAAGATACCCATATCCTATTGTCAGGAATCAGTAAACACACAAGTAGGTAAAGAGTCATTTAAAGGATATTCATTGGCGGGAGGAGCGGCAGCGGCCAGGCAGCCCAGCTTCGCGAAGGCTCTCGGCGCGGCCCGCAGCCCGCAGGCACCCAGCAGGCGCCAGCCCCGCCGCCACGATGCTCAAGAGAGTCAGCTCCAAGGAGGGGGCGGCGAAGGAGGAGCCCAGGAGGAGATCGGCAAGGTCGTCAGCTACACCGGCTCCTCCAAGAGTGGAAACGAAGCCAAAAAAGGCGGCAGGAAAGGATAAATCTTCAGACAAAAAAGTGCAAATAAAGGGGAAAAGGGGAGCAAAGGGAAAACAGGCTGAAGTGGCTAACCAAGAGACTAAAGAAGACTTACCTGCAGAAAATGGAGAAACTAAAAACGAGGAGAGCACAGCCTCTGATGAAGCAGGAGAGAAAGAAGCCAAGTCTGATTAATACCACGCACCCAGTCCTATCAGTGGTCCCTGTCTCCCTTCTTGTACAATCCAGAGGAATATTTTTGTCAACTATTTTGTAAATGCAAGTTTTTTAGTAGTTCTAGAAACATTTTTAAAAAGGAGGGAATCCCACCTCATCCCATTTTTTAAGTGTAAATGCTTTTTTTTAAGAGGTGATATCATTTGCTGGTTGTTTATTTTTTGGTACAACCAGAAAATAGTGGGATATTGCATATGGGAGGCTTTGATTGTCTTGGGTGTCAGCTTAACATTCCACAGATGGGGGGGTAGCTTTTATATCCTATAATACAAAGCATACTTAATGGCAGTTTGGAGTCAGTTGTGCATTTAATGTCTTAAACACATTAAATTACTACTCTTCCCATGTTGTTTTGGTAGAATTGTTTCCTAAAGCAAACCACTCACCCCTTGATCTTGGCTCTCCTGGTCAGGATTTTGTGCGCCCTGTAACATCTTTGATGGTGGTAGTCCAGTTCTTCTAGTAACTGTTAATGTGCTGTGAACGATTGACAATTTGAGTATGTAGTGTATATGATATTAAATTGCAAATTAGTGGGACTTACGATGTAACAGCATATCAATATTTGAAGATATTGGTACTTGATATCCTGTGAAGGAAAATTTGCCTCCAAATTTTAAGCTGGAAAGTCACTGGAATAACTGTTCAGAAAAGAATCACAACTACATGATTTTTTAGATTTTTGGTACGTATGTTGAGAACTGTGTACAAATTGAAATGTCTGTGTACTGATCCTCAAAGCAACCAATAAAATCTCAATTATGAAAGAAAAAAAAGATATTCATTGCAGCATTCTAATAGTGAAAAATTGGAAATAACCTAAATGTCCCTCAACAAGGGGAATGAATAGATAAATGAATTACGTATTATAGTCAAATAATGTATAGTGAATAGTGCCCTCCCAAAAAGGGCACTATTCATGTCTACCCAGAACTTCAGGATATGATCTTATTCTGGAATAGGGTCTTAGTTAATATGAGGTCATACTGGATTAAGACAGGCCCTGAATCCAATAACTGCTGTCCTTATAAAAGGTGAAGATACACAGAAACACACAGGAGAGATTGGAGTGATACAGGTACAAGCCAAGGAACACAAAGATTACTGGCAACCACCAGAAGCTAGAGAGAGGTGTGGAACAGATTCTCCCACAGAACCTCCAAAAAGAACCAACCTTACCAACACCTTGACTTTGGACTTCTAACCTCCTGAACTATGAGGGAATAAATGTTTAAGCCACCCAGTTTGTAGTGTAATGTTTTATGGCAGCCCTAGGAACTAATACTACATAGCAGTTTAAATGAATGAACTAGAACTATATGTATCAATATGGGTAAATCTTGAAAACTTAGTGTCAAATGGGAAAAAGTATATCCCATTACAATTTATGTAAACCCAAGGCAGACGGTGGGGGAGGGAGGAGACTGTGACCTCCAGTAAGCAAGTGATACTGACTGGACAAAGTGGCTTTGAGCTTCATTTTAAAGATGAATGAAGTACACTGAAAACTACAAATCACTGGTGAAAGAAACTAAAGAAAAATAAATGGAGAGGCATCTTGTGTTCATGGATTGGAAGACTTACTACTGTTAGACGTGAATACTACTCAATCTACAGGTTCAGTGCATCCCCATCAGAATGGAGTCTCAAGGGACTCCAAATAGCCAAAACAATCTTGAAAATAAGAACTAAATTGGAGGACTCATATTTCCTGATTTCAGAACTTACTACAAATCTATAGTAATCAAAACAGTGTGGGACTGCCATAAAGACAGACATATATATCAATGGAATAGAATAGAGTAAAAAAATATCCCTCGCATATATGTCAAATGATTTTCAACAAGAGTGCCAGAACTGTCCAATGGAGAAAGGACAGTCTTTTCCACAAATGGTGTTGGGAAAACTGGATATCCACATTGAAAAGAATGAAGTTGGACCCTTGTTTTACACCGTATAGAAAAACTAACTCAAAATGGATCAAAGACATAAATGCAAGAGCTAAAACTATGAAACTCTTAGAAGAAAACATGGGGAAAGCTTCATGATATTGAATTTGGCAAGATTTCTTGGATGTGACACCAAAAGCACAACAACAAAAGAAAATATAGATAAATTGGACTTCATCAAAATTAGAAACTTCTGTATATCAAAGGACACTATCAAGAGTGAAGATGGAACAGAATGGGAGAAAATATTTGCAAATCATATATCTGATAAGAGATTAATACACAGAATATATAAAGGACTCCTACAACTCAGCAACAACAAAAAACAGCCCAATTCAAAGATGGGCAGAGGAGATATACTGATGGCCAATAAGCATGTGAAACGATGCTCAACATCATTAATCATTAGTGAAATGTAAATCAAAATCACAGTGAGATACCACTCACACCCTGTAAGCATGGCCATGTGAAAAAGAGGGGAAAAGGAAAATAACAAATGTTGGCAAGGATATGGAGAAAATGAAATCCTCATAAATTCCTGTAACGTATGTAAAATGGTTCAGCTGCTGTGCAAAACAGGTTGGTGGGTCCTCAAAAAGTTAAGCATAGAGTTACCGTATGATCCAGCCCTTCCATTCATAGGTATATACTCAAGGGAATTGAAAACAAGAACTCAAACAAATACATGCACGTGCATGTTCGTAGCAACACCATTCACAATAGCCAAAAGGTGGAAACAGCCCAAATGTCCATCAATTAATGGATAAACAAATGTGGTCTAAATGTACTATGGAATATTACTCAGCCATAAAAAGGACACATGTCACAACATGGATGAACACTGAAACATTATAAGTAAATAAGCCAGAAACTAAAGGTCACATATTGTATGATTCCATTTATATAAAATATCCAAAGTAAGCAAATCCATAGAGACATAACGTATGTTATGTGTATTTTACCACAATAAAAACCATGAGTAAGGGCAGGTTTGTGACAGTCCTGGGAGCTGGGTGGGAAGCGGAAGCCGGAGGGGAGCAGCGTGGTGGCCCAGGCTGGTAGGAAGCAGACAGCAGACTTCCCTCACCCCCACCTCCCTCTGGAGGGCTATTTGGAAATTCAGTAACCCACGGCTAACATTTATTAACTATTATTGGCCTTAATATATGTCCTTAACTTACAGCCTCACTTCAAATGATGGTAACTTTATCTAATTTACCATCGTGTGGTGCCCGATCTTTCCTGAAAGATTTGAATAATCTCTTACTCAGGTAGTGTTACGGACCTATAATGTTTGTGGAACTGGAACACTTCGCTGCACTGAGCAGTGAGAACACAGCCTCCGAAGCCCTCGTCCAGCTGTTGCTCCTCCCATTCTCTTCTCCCCTAGCCTAGTTTTTGGTGTAGGGCTGTACCAACGGCTCTTAGTATTACTGTCTTTTGAACGGAAGCTTGACTCTTCCCTCCCTTAGCGAAGCGAGTCTAGTCTGCTTGGTTACGTGCAAGAACTGTTCAGTGCCAAATTCCAGCCACTGTCAAAATGGCCGGAATCTTTATTTCCGTCATTCACTCAGCTAGTCAGTCAGCCATTCGTTCAACGTAATTATTATAAGCTTGCTATGTGTCAGGCACAGTGATATGTATGCTCAGATAACCAAGGAGTTTTCCATGCCTTTTCATTTGTTGGTACACATGAAGGAATAACAGAGTACTTGATGTATTATTATTGTTCAAACTAAAAAAACTATTGACTGGTATTGTTTATATGTAAGTGGAAAGCATATCAGAAGCCATAAATTTTTAAGACTGAATAAGGAATGAAGAAAATATGACAGTTGAATAGCTTTCTCTGGAGAGTAAGGAAAATATACGTCAGTGAGAGAAAAATCACAACTGTTAAGAAAAAATGGGAAAAGAATCTAAAAAGAATATATATGTACATACGTGCGTATATATGTATGTGTATATATATATATATAACTGAATCACTGTGCTGTGTACCTGAAACTAACACAACACTGTAAATCAATGATACTTCAATAGAAAATTCTAATTAAAACTACCCCATCGGAAAGTGCAGTTAAATACATGATGGCACACATATGGGTGTGAAGATATCATTTTATGACTTGATCCTGGTGCGAGATTGGTTTTTATACTTTTCACATCCATTTCCCTTATCCTGGGCACCATCTTACAGACATATACCACTGGTCATCAGGAAATCTGGATAAAACACAAAAATTTAAAGCCTTCACAAAGACGCAGCTCTTCAGTGCACACTTCCTCTAAGTTTTTATTTTCACTTAAAAAGCTTCTAATAGGTTTGTTTGTGGTTTTCTAGATGTCAGTTCAAGTCTCCTTGAATTTGCAGAGATGAGTAAAGACCTAAATAACACATATTTTTAAAAATTATTACGATTTTATAAACTATTCCTCTTTATTATATTTTTCCTAGCTGTATTCTTGTCTGTATCCCTTTTCTGCAAATTACGTAGGCCTTCCCTTGTTAGTGGTTAATACTTGAGACTATCATATGGTATTCTTTCAGTCAATTTAACAAGTGTTTTCTGAGTACTTAGTATGTGTCTAGTGTCAACCAAAAAATAATGCAGGAGGCTGCAAATAAGAAAAGTGTTTATTTGGGGTCTTAAGGATCACAAATCAAGAGACACAGATTCTGGTAACTCTGAAAGAATGTTCCGAGGAAGAGAAAGAGTCAGGGGCTTATTAAAACAAAAAGCCAGAGGCTGTTAAAAGTTGCCTGGTGAAAATTATGATTGACTCTGACCTGAGTCAGACAGTATTTGTCCTTAAGGGATCACAAGTTTGTTCTTATTTATTTTTTTATTTTATTTTATTTTTTTGGCTGCGTTGGGTCTTCATTGCTGCACCCGGGCTTTCTCTAGTTGCAGCGAGCGGGGGCTACTCTTGCTTGTGGTGCATGGGCTTGTCATTGCAGTGGCTTCTCTTGTTGCGGAGCATGGGCTCTAGGAATGCAAGCTTCAGTAGTTGTGGCACGAGGGCTCAGTAGTTGTGGTGCACGGGCTTAGTTGCTCTGCAATATGTGGGATATTCCCGGACCAGGGATCGAACCCATGTCCCCTGCATTGACAGGCAGATTCTTAACCACTGCACCACCAGGGAAGTCCCGAGATCACAAGTTGTTTTAGGGTAGGGGTCTGATAAGTAGATAGACTGTCACAAGTTATTTTAGGGTAAGGGTCCTATAAGTATCTTGAGTTTCTGGCAGGTGTTCTGGATGACTTCATCAGGTCCAAAGGTCAGATTCCATCCAGGCTGAGACTTGCATAAGTCATACTTCCTTAATGGCCTCCCAGCTCCATTTAAGAGAGCTATCTGAGCAATACTGACTCTATTTTTATTTTCCTTTCACACTAGGACTTTGCTATCAGATGACATAAAACTGGAAAGGAAATTATGACATTTATACTAATTTACAGAATTTGCAAGTATTGTCCTGACTATGATGCTGTCTAAAATTATGATCCTACCTTAATTTTGTAGAAATATTTAAAAGGTATCCCACTTTCAACAGTTTGGCTAAATATGTTTTTATGATATTGCATGATACAATAATATATGCTCACTGTCAGTGATAACACTTTTATTTGTAATTTAAAAAACTCAGAATGGATTACTGGGCTAAAATTGGGAAACCTGAGATCTTATCTCGACTCCATCACTGATTGCCCAGTGAACCTGAAGAAGCTTTTTCAGCTTCTGTAGGCTTCAGTTTCTTCTATCTTAAAAAGAGGGTGTTGGGCTAGGTTGTCTCTGTGACCCCTTGTAATTCTAAAATATTATTAAATATTACAGCCTATAGATAAACCATTGAAATGAGGCTGTTTTAAGGGAATATAACTACTAAAAGTGTCACCCTTTAAGAAAGCTAGTTAGATTCCAGTGTACATACATGATTCCAGTTACTAAACTAAGAATCAGGTGTCATTCTGTTGAATAATATGACCTTTAACAAATACTGGATGCATTATAGTTGAACAACATGGAAAGAGTACAACAAATTTCCAGCTTCCCCCGTACTATTTACCAATACATCCTTTTATCATGCATCCTGACTTTTTTAAAATCCCTTCGGTTTCTTTTGTTTCAGTTATATTTTCTCAAATAGGATGATGCAGAAAAATTTCTGCCTGTAGACAGAATAGTTGGTCCTTGAGGTCACATTTAATGTTAATAGCTATAAATCTATAAATTAAAATGTCCCTTAAGACATGAAAATGTCTCTGGTGGAATTCTAACTTTACTAAGCAAGAGATCTACATTTTGAGTATCACTAATCCTAGAGAAATATGTAATTATTGTCATTTTCCACTCATGTATGTGTTATCCACTTCTAATAATACATATAGAATTTATTGTCCTACCTCCAAAGGGGCCTGGTATGCTTCCCATCTATTTTTCCTTTGGGTTTTTCAACTTTTTCCCAAAATACTCACTCAGTAATTATTCACTGACTTTATAATGTGCCCCAGGCATTGAGAATATATGCATGAAAGGCATAGTCCCTAAGCCTTAGGAGATTATAATCCATACAAAGAAACAGTTATATAAAGAGGCCATCACAATATAATGCAATAATTTTTATAAAAGTATATATAGTTATGGAGGAAGCATAGCAGAGGGAGTACTTCAGTATCTTGGGAGTTAGAAAGGCTTCACAGAGGAAACTTATTCTTAATGTAGGAGTAGTTATTAGATAGAAAATGCAGAATAGTGTATTCTAGGCATAGGGAAAATATTCAAAAAGGCACAGTGAAATGAAACATCCTCCATGTTCAGCCAGTAGTTTCAGATGTCTGAAGCATTAGGATAGGAGGCAGAGATTAAGATGAAATAAAAGTGGAGAGGTAGGCAGGGGCCAGATAACCCAGTCTTTAAAGGCCTTGCATAGGAACTTGGATTTCTTCCTAAAGGAAATGAGAAAAATTGGTGGATTTTTAATAGTGGATCAAATCTGGGATGTCAAGGAGCTTAGTGCCTATGTTGTCTTCCAGGAGTTTTATGGTTTCAGGTCTTATACATTCAAGTCTTTAATCTGTTTTGGGTTAAGTTTTATGTATGGTGTAAGATAGTGGTCCAGTTTCATTCTTTTGCATATGCCTGTCTAGTTTTCTCAGCACCATTTATTGAAAAGACTGTCCTTTCCCCATTGTATATTCTTGGCTCCTTTGTCATAAATCAATTGACCATATATGAATGAGTTTATTTCTGGGATCTCTGTTCTCTTCCATTGATCATATATATCTGACTTTATGCCAATACCGTACTGTTTGGCGGGGGGGGGGGTGTCCATTTATTTTTTATTTTTCATACAATTTTTCATTCATTTTTTCCATTTACGGTTACTACACAATATTGGCTGGGTTCCCCATGTTGTGCAGTACATCCTCGAGCCTGTCTTGCCCCCAGTAGTTTGTGCCTCCCTCTCCCCCACCCTTTTATTGCCGTCCGCCCGCCCCCCCACTGGTAACCACTAGTTTGTTCTCCATATCTGCAAGTCTGCTGCTTTTTTGTTTTATTCACTAGTTTGGTGTATTTTTTAGATTCCACATATAAGTGATATCATATAGTATTTGTCTTTGTCTGACTTAGTTCATTTAGCATAATATCCTTCAAATCCATCCATGTTGCTGCAAATGGCAAAATTTCATTCTTTTTTTATGGCTGAGTAGTATTTCATGGTATAGATATACCACATCTTTATTCATCTGTTGACGGGCACTTAAGTTTGTTTCCATATCTTGGCAATTGTAAATAATGCTGCTCTGAACGTTGAGGTGCATGTAGCTTTCGAGTTAGTGTTTTTGTTTTTTTCAGATGTATACCCAGAAGTGGAATTGCTGGGTCATATGGTAGTTCTATTTTTAGTTTTTTGGAAACCCCCCATACTGCTTTCCACAGTGGCTGCATCAGTTTACATTCCCACCAGCACTGTATGCGGGTTCCCTTTTCTCCACACACTCACCAACATTTGTTATTTGTGTTCTTTTTGATGATAGCCATTCTGACAGGTGTTAGGTGATATCTCATTGTGGTTTTCATTTGCATTTCCCTGATGATTAGTGATGTTGATCATCTTTTCATACGCCTCTTGGCCTGCATATGAAAAATCTGCATTTCCTCTGGAAAAATGTCTGTTCAGTTCTTCTGCCCCATTTTTTAATCGGGTTTTTTTTTTGATGTTGAGTTTTATGAGCTATTTATATGTATTGGATATTAATCTCTTATCAGTAATATCATTTGCAAATATTTTCTCCCATTCAGTAGGTTGTCTCATACTATACTGTTTTGATTACTGTAGGTGTGTAATATAATTTGAAATCAGGGAGCATGATGCCTCCAGTTTTGTACTTCTTTCTCAAGATTGCTTTGGCTATTGGGGGTCCTTTGTGCTTCCATTCTAATTTTAGGATTTTTTTTTATTTCTGTGAAAAATGCCATTGGACTGTATTGAATCTGTAGATTGCTTTGGGTAGTATGGACATTTTAACATATTCTTCCAATCCACGAGCACAGACTGTCTTTCCATTTATTTGCGTCTTCTTGAATTTCTTTCATTAATGTCTTACGGTTTTCAGTATACAGATCTTTCACCTCCTTGGTTAAATTTATTCCTAGGTATTTTATTTTTTTGTAAATGGGATTGTTTTCTTAATTTCTTTTTCTGAGAGTTCATTACTAGTGTATAAAAACACAACAGATTGTTTTAATTGATTTTGTTTCCTGAAACTTTAATGAATTTACTAGTGCTAACAGTCTTTTGGTGGAGTCTTTAGGGTTTTCTGTATATCATATATCATCTGCAAAAAGTGACCGTTTTACATGTTTGCATGCATTTTCCAGTTTGCATGCATTTTATTTCTTGTCTACTTGCTTTGGCTAGGACTTTCCATACTATGTTGAATAAAAGTGGTAAGACTTGGCATCCCTGTCTTGTTCTTGATCTTAAAGGAAAAGCTTTCAGCTTTCCACCATTGAGTATAAGGTTAGCTATGGGCTTGTCATATGTGGCCTTTATTATGTTGAAGTACATTCCCTCTGTACCCACTTTCTTGAGAGTTTTTATCATAAATGGATATTTATGGATTCTGTCAAATTCTTTTTCTGCATCTACTGAGATGATTGTATGATTTTTATCCTTCATTTTGTTAATGTTAACAAACCAATGTTGTTAATGTTGGTGTATCACATTGATTTGCACATGTTGAACCATTGTTGCATCCCTGGAATAAATTCCACTTGATCGTGGTGTATGATACTTTTACTGTATTAATGAATTTGGTTTGCTAATATTTTCTTGAGGATTTTAAAATGCATCTGTGTTCATCTGGGATATTGGCCTGTAATTTTCTCTTCTTATGGCTTCCTTGTCTGGTTTTGGTATCAGGGTAATGCTGGCCTTTTAAAATGAGCTTGAAAGTGTTCTCTATTTTTTGGAAGAGTTAGAGAAGGATTGGTATTACAGTTGACCCTTGAACAACATGGGGATTAGGGGCGCCAACCCTTCACACAGTGAAAAATTTGCATGTAACTTTATAGTCAGGCCTCCGTATCCCCAGTTCCACATCTGTGGATTCAACCAACTGTGTTTCATGTAGTACTGTAGTACATATTTATTGAAAAAAATCTGCATGTAAGTGGACCCATGCAGTTCAAACCCATGTTGTACAAGGGTCAACTATAATTCTTTAAATTATAGTTTTGGAGGACATGCATTAGCCCATCAATATACTGACTACAAGAGACTGACTTCAGATATAAGGACACACACAAACTGAAAGTGAAGGAATGGGAAAAGATACTCTATACAAATGGAAACCAAAAGAAAGCTGGGGTAACTATACTTATATCAGACAAAGTAAACTTTAAAACAAAGCTTATCATAAGAGACAGAGAAAGGGTATTACATAATGATAAGGGGGTCAGTCCAACAAGAGGATATAATTTTAATTATGTCAGTGGTAAATCAATACTTTTTTTTTCTTAAAGATTTAATTTTATTTTATTTTTGGCTGCATTGGGTCTTCGTTGCTGCTCACAGGCTTTCTCTAGTTGCGGTGAGTGGGGGCTACTCTTTGTTGTGATGCGCAGGCTTCTCTTTGCGGTGGCTTCTCTTGTTATGGAGCACGGGCTCTAGGCGCGCGGGCTCTGTAGTTGTGGCTCGCAGGCTCTAGAGCGCAGGCTCAGTAGTTGTGGCGCACGGGCTTAGTTGCTCCGTGGCATGTGGGATCCTCCCAGACCAGGGATTGAACCCGTGTCCCCTGCATTGGCAGGCAGATTCTTAACCACTGTGCCACCAGGGAAGTCCCCAATACATTTTTTAAGCTTGAATTTCAAAGCGTGACTGACAAGCTGGTGGGCTAATGCATGTCCTCCAAAACTAAAAAAAACTAATTTGTACTGCTTTTTCATGAGGTCTTAAATCAAAGCCAGTGTCATGTTCTAAAATTTTTCTATTAACATCATGTTAGTCTTAAATATGATATAACTTTATCCTAAGTAGTCTAATAGTATATATATCTAACTTTGATTTTCTATGCTTTACTATTCATTTTTCTCAAAGCGATAAAGTTTTAGGCAGTAAATAGTAATGTAATTCTTTATAAAGCTTTTCCTACTTTTCAACATTTAAAAAAAAAATAGAAAACAAGTAATAACGATGGCACAAAGATTTTCTAACATAAATTTACCAATGCTCATTTTCAAAGAGTCTTTCTTTTGAATAATATAGTAAATGCACACTCACACGTATCTTTTATATAATCTTAGTAAATAATATAGTAAATGTTGGGTCTTAATCATTTATAATTTTATCCAGAATACTTTTTTTTTCTTTAAGAACTTTGAATCTTTGGCTTCTTGTATTGACTTTCTAGGTGGCCTTAAGAAAATTATTACATCTTTTTGCCAATTCCCTAACCTTATAGGTGATGACAGTGTTATTATTTCAGGAAGAGTAAGACAGGATATAAGTTTTGTAGAGCATTAGAAAGGTGTAGCTAAAAAAGACAACAAAGACCCCAGGTCCTGATTTAGGCCCTTTTGCAGACTATATAGCATTATTCCACAAGCAGGGATAAAGATTTAAATAGATGGAATATTTATTTGTAATTTAAAATAATTTTAATTTCCCTCCCCCCAAAAAAAAGTTGTGATGTGCTACATCTTTAAAAAAATTAGCACAACACTACAATTTCCTTATCTTATAATGGAAATTATATGGCATCCAATAGATAAATAGATAAATGTAACATTAAAAGAGCCCTGAAATAGACACATACATACAGTCAATTGATTTTTTTTTAAGAATTTAAAATGTTTATATTTGCCTTTAGTGATTACATTCCTTTTCTTCTTGACTTCTCTTTGTTTCTCTTCTTTGTCTTTTTTTGTTTCAATTTTTATTAGAGTATGGTTGCTTTACACTGTTGTGTTTGCCTGCACTGCACAACATAATGAATCAGCCATACACATACAGATATCCCCTCCCTTTTGGACTTCCCTCCCATTTAGGTCACCCCAGTGCATTAGGTAGAGTTCCCTGTTCTATACAGTATGTTCCCATCAGTTGTCTATTTTATACATAGTATCAATAGTGTATAGTGTCAATCCCAGTCTCCCAACCCCTCCCACCCCTTTCCCCCTTGGTATCCATACATTTGTTCTCTACAGTCAATTGATTTTTGACAGTGATATCAAGGCAATTCAGAAGGGGAAAGAATATAGTCTTTTCAACAAATGGTACTGGAGCAACTGTGAAATAGGAAATGAACCTTGACCCCTACCTTACCCTTGAGATTGGTAAAGCCTTTAGAGACAGGACACTCAAGTCACTAACCATAAAAGAAAACATTGATAAATTGGACTTCATGAAAATTAAAAACTCTGTCATTCAAGAGGTACCATTAAGAAAATGAAAAGGTACATACTGTCAACAACTGTGACGGGTCTACAATTTCACACTATTTGTAGACTAACAAGTTAGCCTGCCACAGTTTCATGAATGGTGATAGAAGAATAAGACTCCTGGTCAGAAATAAAGGACAGTTTCTTACTCACAGCAACGGCAGTAGCCAGAATATCAGCATTTTTAAGCCAGTTCCCCAAGCCTCTGGTATAGCAGGATGCTTTAGCAAGCTTCCACCCTGGCCCACAGGAGAAATCTGTGGCAGTTGGGTCACCAGTAACAACCCTGGCCAGAAAGTTGAGGCTGATCTGAGTGTCTTCCACCACCACGGTAGGTAGTGTAATTGGTCAATTCAAATAATCAGGAACAAATTTTGTACCACCTTTTAAAATTAGATGATTCCCATTGTAGGGATACCTTCCTCAATGAGCACATGAACTACAAGTCAGTTGTCCCTCATTTCGGAGGGATCTTCTCAGTCGTCTGAGGGCTACATAACCTGCTGGTGGTGTTTCCTTAAACACTTGAACGTCTCTTCTGACTACTCCCAGGGTGCAAGTCATTGTATTTTCAGGAATAAAGGAAAAAAAGATGGCTTACTTCTGCACCGAAGTGTAGTCCTGAGGTGCATGCACATGATGACCCTGTAAAGAAAGTTTATTTACAATTATTAATAGGGCAGTGGTAGTACATCACATGTGAGACTTTTATGAGTCACGGGGAGGAACAAGTTGACCCTGCTTCCTACACTCCTCTCAGCTGGGCCAGTTCACTTTTAATAATGGAGTCTAGTCCTTGTTTTGTTGAGCAACTACCTGAAGTCGTCAGCCCAACCTGTCATGTTGGTCAGTGCCGCCAGCCGAGTCACATTTTTCTTCCCCACAGAATGATTGAGTGATAGCCGTGGGGATGAGGATAGAGATGACACTCAAAGGTGCTGATGGATGTTTAGCATGGAATATATAGGATCTGGGCCATCTGCTGTTTTTAATGGCATTGTCAGAAATATTTAAGGCAATAATGATCAAATTGTGGTACAGCCAGCTAAATTTAAGGCACTTGGAACAGTTTGAGAGAGTAGCACCAGGGTGTTTTCCTTCATGAGGAAGGTTCCAGGGCCTATTCTGAAAGACAAAATTATTAACAGTCCTCCCTTCCCCATATCTCTCAGGATCTAAGCTGTTCCCTTTCCAGATTTTGAGATTGTTGTTGCTGTCCCAAAGACAGCAAGGCAGAAGCTGCAGTGTCTTTTATAAACTATCCTTGGAAGTCACACACTGCCATTTCTACAATATCTTGTTAGTTACACAGGTCAGCTCTAGGCACTGTGGAAGGGGACTGAACAAGGAGGTAGAAATCACTGAGGACCATCTCGGAGGCTTGTAACCACAGTGGTTACATAAGCTATTAGCATCGTAGTTAGCTAGATAAAAGAGTATATGGGAATTAGGTAAGTCTTCAACTGTTTCAAAATAAAAGTTGAAGAATTTTAAATGAAAATGTAAGTTACAGACTGGAAGAAAATATTCACAAAACATATATCTGACAAAGATCTTGTGTCCACAAAATATAAAGAATTCTTATAACTGACTGATAAAAAGACAACCCAGTTAACAAATGAACACATACTTCACAAAAGTAGCTATTCAGTTGGTCATTAAACACATGTAAAGATACTCAAGATCATTTGTTATCTGGGAAATGCAAATTATTACCACAATAAGATACATTTCATTCCCACCAGAACAGTCAAAATAACTGGAGACTTACCTGGAGGTCCAGTGGTTAAGACTCTGTCCTTCCAATGCAGGGGGCACTGGTTCGATCCCTGGTCGGGGAACTAAGATCCCACATGCTGCATGGCATGGCCAAAAAATAAAATTAAATTAATAAATAAATTCCTGATTATTCTTTTAAAATAAATAAATAAAATAACTGGTAATATCAAGTGTGGGTGAGGATCTGGAGCAACAAGAACCCTCATTTATTGCTGGTAAGAGTATAAAACAATACTTGGGGAAAATACTTATCTAGTTTCTTATAAAGTGACATGTATACTTTCTCTATGACCTAGCAATTCCACCAGTAGGTATTTATCCAAGAGAAATTAAGACACATGACCACTAAGAGAGTTATACACAAATATCCATAGCATCTGTATTCATAATACATAATAACCCAGAGCCGGCAGCTACCCAAATGTTTATCAGTAGGAGAATGGATAAACAAGTTGTGATACAAATCTTGTTTTCTGATATGTGTTGTGAATATTTGCTCCTGGTTTGTGGCTTTCTTTTTCATTTTTTAAGCAGTTTCTTTAAAAGACCAAAAGTTTAATTTTAACAGTCCAAATATTTATGGTTTTAACATTTTAAAGTGATTAGCTGTATACAACTGGTATCCTAACTCAGAGAGAAGGTTGCCAAAACCGCTACAGTGAAGGAGTCTCTGGGGGGCACTAACAGGAGTGTCTGTTATTTTGCAATTGGGACAGATTCTAGAGCCCTTTGTTAGAGGGGGCCCCATTCAAAGTGAGCTAATTTGCAAGTAACAGCATAAATGGGCTTAAGTACAAGTTGTAAATGAGAAATATGTTTCCTTCAGAACACAAAAAAAAGCCTAAAAGAAGTTGTGGGTACTGAGAGTCAACAGCTGTTTCTTGACAGTGTCACAGAGAGTGCAGCCTTCAGTTTCCCAAATAATTTTCAGGAATCTCACCGAGGTGGCAGGGGGGCCTTACCCTGTGTGTGAGGCAGTGGCCCATCCCCTTTTTGTGAGCACCTTGTATTTGTATGTCCTGAACGAGTGTGTCAAAGAGGAAATCATCAGGGTAATGTCATACCTGTGTCCCTAGAGAAAGAAGGATGTAGTTAAGGTCTTGCCCTCAGAGGTTGCGTGCAATGACAGGGCTGTGAGCTGCCCGCCGTGGGAGGTGGGTGAAGTATGTCATAGCCCTTTGGAGGGGAGGGCAAACTGCAGTCAAGAGGCTGTTGAAATAGGCATTGAACAAAAGATATTCAACAAATTCTATAACAGCAAAATATTTACCATTTGCTGATTGGATGAATTTGGTAAATTCAGTAGTACTGGCTACAGGGACCTTAACGAGGCCCACAGCAATCCAGGCTCACGGGTAATCCACTGTGAGGCACATTCATTCTTCCCAAGTTTCAGAGCAGGGTGAACTGGGCTGTTGAATGGCAAAGCAGTGGGGATACTCACCACTTCTCTGAATACATCTTGTCTAAAGGGTTTCAATCATTAAAGACTCTGTTTTAATTTACATGGGGCCATATTAACTATTTTAATGGGGGAAGAAGAGGTTCATGGGGTTCCATTTTATCAAGATAATTTGTGACAAATATTTATTACTTGTTGAGTCAGAGAGTCCATGAGCACTGGCACATTTTAGGACAATGGGTACTGTGATCATGAGAAATTTAGGCAAGACAGTACTTCCTGTGGTTAAAGTAAGGCATACCTGTTTGTCCTCTTTATCATGTTTAGTAACTGCCCGAAGATTATAGGGGGTACCTTATTTAAATTTAGTGGGATGCCCAGTGTAACTGTAATTTGAGCCCCATTATTGATTAAGGCCATGAAGGTATCCAACTGCTGTGTTTCAGCAAATGTTAAACTAATTCAGAACCAGTGTTATAGAGGTACGAAAGCCAATCCGCCCTTTTAATCTTTTTGTTGTAGAAATTCTTTCAGTAAAATTTCAGTTACCAATTGGGCCAAATTACGGACTTCCATTTCAGTTTTTGTTTGTTTCCTCCTTGTTACTGACTGAATTGTGTCCCAACTTCATACGCAGAAGTTCTAACCCTCACGTGACTGTACTTGGAGATGGGGCCTTTAAGGAGGTGATTAATTAAGGTTAAGTGAGGTCATACAGGCGGGCCCTAATCTGATAGGACTGGTGTCCTTATCAGAAGAGGAGGAGAGGCCAGGGATCTTCCCTCCCTTTGCGTGGGCACACACAGAGCAAAGGCCATGTGCAAGCCAGAAAGAGGTCTCATCAGAAATCAACCCTGATGACACCTTGATCTCCTACTTCTAATCTCCAGAACTGTGAAGAAATAGACTTCTGTTGTTTAAGCAACTCAGTTACGGCAGCCCTAGCAGACCAGTGTGCTCACCCTGTAGGTTTTTTTTTGTTTTGGTTTGGGGATTTTTGGTGGTGGTAGTTACTGGGTATGCTTCAGGGAGGTCTTCTCTGCACTGCTCATATTTATAAATTTCTTCCTCCAGAGAGCCTCCAATCAGTATGGTCAGGGTTAGCATCCTTCGCCGTGACAGCAGTTGAATTTACACCTTGGCTGTGCCACAGGGATGCCAGGGGTGTTCTTCTCTATAACCCTGAGGATCAAGATGTTTTTTTCAACAGAGACACAGGCAGCAGAAGCAGCAAAAGCATCTTATAGGGTCCTAGGGAGCCATCTGCCTTTAGGAGTATGAATCTCAGTCATTCAACTGCTCTTCAAATAGGGACTGCTGTTCCTCCATACAGGTGGCTACCCAGCGGGCCTGAACAAGCTCTCTTCCCCGAGCCCTCTTTAGAACAGGGCCAACACCACCTACTTGAGACACACAAGCAGCATCTCACAAGTTAAGAGTCTTTCTCCTGAGTCCATCAATCAAGACACAACTCAATCTAAGACACAGATGAGTCTGGGCTGAGACACACAACCCAAGGCTACTTAAAGGAGGTCCCTGATCCCATACTCTTCTCTGTGAACACCAATCATCGACGCTTCCAACTTAGGTGGGTTAAATCTATGACAGAGGCTTGGTAGGACTCAGCAAATGCAGTACCAGGCAGCAGATCCAGTCAGCAAACCAAAGCAAGAGAAGATAACCCCGGGTGGTGGTCGCCACCCCCTAGACATCCTGCCCCCAATGCTGTGGCCACCTTGCAGGGACAGCATTACCACCTCCATACCCAGAGTTTGGTCCCAGTGTCAGGACTGATAATGTCACACACACACACACACACACAACCCCCCTCCCCCCGCAAGAGTATACAAAAAGGTTGATTGTATAACGAGGCTTTCTGGGGAAAACAGGGCAGGCTTTCCATGTTGGCCCAAAAATTACCTGAGAAAGAAAAGGAGGCTGGTTTGGGATTTTTTATTGCGGTTGGGGTGGGGCTGGGATGAGGGTTCTCGCACACACGGAGGGACGGAGGGATGTGCAAGGTTTCAGCCTCTCAGGCTTCCTTCAGGCCTTACCCAGATGTGGGGCACAGGGGGGAGGGGAGAGGGGAGGCTTCAAAGCTATCGGCAGTCAAACATCGTACGATGGTGTCAGCTCTTTATTTCAATATTAAATTACCATGAATAGATGATTCTAGTATGTACTCTTTAGGTTAGAATTTGAATAATGTATATCATAGTTTTAAGTAAGACTTCACAAATCTTTCCACGTAAAATCATATTCTTCTGGGTAAATATATACCCTTGATCACATTTATTTATCGTTACTCCTTTCTGAATCCCCACAGAAGGAGAGTAAAGGAATAAAAAAGGCAGAGAGAGATTAGTACTGTCATTAATGACTTCAGAGATTCTTATCACACCCTGATATTATTCCTTATCATCAACTGTTGGGCCTGTGCAGTAAATTATCACAAACCTACTTAGCTGTGGTTCTGGATGTGGTCATCTCAGGCCAACTGCTGCCCTGCACCTGATTTCACTCTCACCTCGTAAGCAGGCTGACTCTGTGGGCATCTTCTCTTGCAGGTTTGAGCTGTCAGGACTGTCAGTGCACTAGCTCTTGTGACTCCCCTCCACTCACACCTTTGTAAATAGCCCCTTTGGTAAATAAGCTCTCCACCAACTGAAGGGAAAAAAACCTCTCCAATAGCTTTGTGTCAGGCAGAGTAAATGAGCCAGAGTCCTTGTGATGGCCTCCGAGCCCTTCTGTGATTTTACCTCCTTGCCCCTCTGACCTCGCCTCCTCCCCCTGCCACCTCGGCTTGCTTTGCTCTGGCCACCCTGGTCATCTTGCTGTTCCTCAAACATCCTAGACGTGCTCCCACTTCAAGGCCTCTGCAATTTGCTGTTCCCTGTACCTGGTGTAATCTCCTACTACATGCCAAGTCCCCCCCAACACTTAGTGGCATAAAATGTTTTGCAAAGGAATGGATCAAGCATCTTTGTGTCCATTTCTCAAGACCTCCAAGTATTTACTGTTGCTCCTAAAAAAAAAAAAAAAGGAGGTAAGAAGGAATTTGAGCTATTTGCATTGTCTTGAGCAGTGTTTCTCAAATTTTCTATAGTGAAGGCCCAGGTTTTAAAAATTATTTCCTGCTACCGCTGACCAAGCTGTAGTCCTGTTGTGCCGAACAAGATTGCAGCTCGCACTTCATGTGACGCACCAGGCTAGTTTGACAACTAACCCAACTGGCTTATAGTCTCTAAAGGAAGAGCCTGCTGATTGCTCTTGGTTGTGGTGGCAGCGGTCAACTGCTGTTAAGTGTCTGAACTTTGTCACAGGTGGGTAACAATCTCGTTTACCGGTTGGCGCCAGACCACATTTTAGGATCACTGGTCCAGAGGGGATCTCTCTTTTGGCAAGGTAGCTAAATCATAGATGGGAAGACCTTTCTGGTCACAACGACTGCTGCTAAAGGATCACAACACTATAATACTAGCTTAGGATGAGCTGCAAGTTTTCTTCAAAGAAGAGTTTCTCCTCCTAAGAGTGAAAAGACATTAGAGGTGATTGATTTGTTTTTAATTTTGTTGTTTGGGTTTTTTAATATACCATTTATCCACATATATAGTCAAGGTCAATTAACTGCTCAATTTTCAAACTGGAAATGAAAATTGTATAGCTGAAAGCCAAATGCACATTCTAAAACACAATGTCAGTACAGAATGTAGAATGAGAGGGTAGCAGGTTATTCGATCATTAGATATACCATCCACATTATTAGATGCATATGTGATATTTTAACTGGGTGATGCTATGTAAGGATATTATTTCCTAGGTAAAATTTGAGAATTCATGAATTGAGCTGAATCTGTTAAAAATTGTTGAATCCAAAATTGTAAGGTCTGTAATTACATAAATAAGGATCATTAATAAGTCATTTCAACATAAATATGCTTCATTAGGGAGTTTCAATAAAGTATGAAAATGCAATAAATAAGTACATTTAAAATTTTTCTTTTAATTGGGTCATAAGTTTTCAGTACCAAATAAATTGCCTGAGTTTGTAATTAACATTTTACGGTCTAACTCTGTGAGGGGAAAGGTATGTATAGGTTACTTTAAAGGTACAGTGTGCTTTCCCCTACAGCCTCCAACTCCTATCCCCCAAGAATATTAAGGATTTTCAAAGGCACTGAATCTTTGAACATTAGCTCGTTTTATGACAAAAATCTATCCCAAAGGGGTAGAGAGAATACAATTTAAATGTTATATCAGCTCTTACTTTAGCAGATATATTTTGGGGTCATTACATAAATGTATTAAATAATTTGAAAACTTTTTATTTTTTATTCAGTATGGAGATTTATTCCCAGAGCGGGGCTTTTCTGATGCAAAATTGGAATGCTTGTGTAGTCACAACAGCTGTCCCCACCCCATGGGGTGTCTTCCATTACTTTACTGTAGAGATGAATTTCTGGCCCAGTGTCTCAGTAATATTGGACACACGTGGTCTTAAGTGGCAAAGCGGTATGCATATGCACTCATTTGACTTTCAGAGCTACAGTTGGCTCCAGATTAGAGCAAGGAGAATACGTTCACACCAAGGCCACCCTCATGGCTGCTGCAGTAGCTGGGTCACAGTAGGCTCTGTTGCTTCTAAAGACACAACCAACTATTGCTGAGGAATTACACATTCACCAAAGTGCCGTACAGCTGGAAGAGAGAGAATAATGAACTGCTAAAAGGATTCTTTCAAAGATTTCAGATTATGGTCCCAGTTATTATTGATCTAGTTTTTTAATATTAATAATAAAATCATGGCTGTGAAATAACAGTGAAACTAAAAGGAAAGATTTTCAAGGAAGTAGATGATTTTTCAGGATATTCATCCAAATATTTGCTTTAAATCTTTTCCTTTCCAGAAAAAAGTGGCACTATCCTTTTAGACTCATTAACAAGGAATTAAAATTAGATTGATTCTTAATGCCCATTGTTGATATATGCAGCATATTTGGAAGACCAATCTATTAAAAATAGATTATTTTAAAGAATTAGTTTACTCTGTGAAAAAATGGCTTATATTATTGACATTTTAGACAATTTTGTTTGCTACAAAGATGTGTTTGTTATAATTAATGCAGAAATAAGATCTGATTTAGTGTGAAGTTGCATTGATATACTATATGGTTGGAATACTCTATCTCTGTGCAGCGTCAACTTAATGCTGTTTATGTATGACTTTGTACTATAAGCTTATATTTAAATGCTTTGTAACTTTTGCATTTTGAAGCCAATTGGTATAGTTATTCAAGTTGCAGCTTTTTAGCGAAAGTGATTTCCTAGAAAATCCAATTATGTCCGTCTAAATAATATCTCAATAATGCTTTTTGCCCTAAGTAAAAACAAACAAGCAAAAAGAAAGTAAAAAACCTTCAGTGTAAATTTTTAAATTATCTGATATGGAGAATTAGATTTCTGATATTCATTAAATAATCAAGGAAATTCTGACCGTACTCAGTGCAGGCTACCTTTTTATAGAAGGGAATTTATGCATGTTTCATAAGGGTTGTACTGATGAATATGTTTGAGGCTTTCAGCTTTTAGTGGATACAAAATAGAATGATTGATAAAATCCTCCCTACTATTGGCTATTATTTACTGACTCTTAAGTGGCAGGTTGTATTTATGCCAATTTATCTGCTTCAGGGAACATTCTTGATAGCAGAACAAAGTGAATAAAAGTAGTTTGCTTTGCAAATGAATGCAAATGGGAGAGCCTTTCGGAAAGCCCTTTAACAGGGGCAGTGCACTTTGATTATGAGTGAAGCTGCCATTTGGACATGGTGAAAAGAGCACGCTTGAACCATTGATTGGGGGAGACAGTAAAAAGTCAGGAAGGGCCCCGTTAAGCTTGCGGTGAGGCAGGCGGATGTCAGCGTGGTTAGAGCACAGTGGGAGAATGACAGGGAGGATTAGTGTCAGGGAGAAGCTTTGCTGTAGCTGTGGAGATAGTCCCTGGGGTCACTCACCTCTGACTGTTGTCTGTGCTGATGGTCCTGTAATGCATACGGCCTGATGTGTGCCTGTTCATTATCGGAAACGGTGATTAGAAAAGGTATTTGTCTCAGAGGTTTCCTTCCTTCTTTCTTTTTTTCTTTCTTTTTAATTAAAGGAAAATAAGGTGGCTTCCTCCACCTCTCTGCTGACTCCTAGAGTCTTGTGTTATACCATTGTGGCTACTGCCTCTGGTAGGAAATAGTTTAGTGCTGTAACGTAAAATAATTGTAACGTGTTTATCTGTTATTTGATGATGGTTTCTTTTGCTTTGCTCAACTTTGGGTTTCACCAAGTGGTAATGCTGAATAAAATGCAGAGAATATGCTTGCTCTGAGAATTTTGGCTTTTGCAAAAAAAAAAATTTTTATAATCTTTAAGGTATTTTATTATTCAATTTAATAATTTGATCAACTTTTAGAAGCTATTTACCTTCTCAAAAAGGAAGTGTTGCTTTGCATGGACCCGGTGGTTTAAGTCTTGGCTGCAGGAGTTTCTAATTTCTGTTCTCAAGTTTTACAAAATGCTAGCACTTGATAAATTAACTTCTTGAAGATACATGATTTTTAGAATTAAATATCGTTACGTAGAATGAACAAAAAATATATCTTTGTCTCGGTTCTGATTCTGAATCAGTCCATTTACTTGTTCACATTTTCATTTACACTTATAAAGTTTTTTGCTTTTTTAATCATTTTTCTTAAAAACTTCAAGACCTGTGGTAAGCTCACATGAGGCATTTGTGAGCATTAGTGACACAATGCACTTCAAAACAACTGTCTTTCTTTTTTTAATGTCTTTAAGAGCCTGGGTTCACAGTATTTCTTCTTTATTATTTGGTGTACGTTGGAGCATTTAAAAGGCTGCAGGAGCTTTGCATTCTAATGTTAAATATGCAACTCAGACCTTCACCTAAACTAGTAGATACATTTTAACATTGTTATTTTTGCAGAAAGCATAATGCCAATACTTGGTTTCACAGGTTTATTAAATGTTTTAGCGAACATTCTCTGAATTATTTTTTTTTTCTTTAATGTTTTGCAGGCACCTGAATGGACAGAAGAGGACCTCAGCCAGCTGACAAGAAGTATGGTTAAGTTCCCAGGAGGAACCCCAGGTCGATGGGAAAAGATTGCCCACGAATTGGGTCGATCGGTGACAGATGTGAGTTCACTCAGATTTGCACTGTATGGAGAGTGACAAACCAGAATAAGCCACCTATGTAGAAGGCAGACATAGATGCATCCAACATTATCTTTGGAGAAAGCCTACAGTCTTTTTAAGGACCTGGAAGTGAACCGTTAACGAAAGAAGCAAGAAGCAGATGTCAGCCAGTCCCCTGGTCTACAATTAACAGCTGTGTGAGGCATTCTGGTGTTTAGAGACTTAAGCTACTGTAACCTAATCACAGAAAAACAATGCTAGTTTTTGTGTTTCAAGTGACCCCTTTAGCTGTGGGGAAAAAATAGTTCTCCGATTAGAATTAGAGAAGTTACATTTCAGCTGGATCTTTTTAACACTTAAGTACAGACTGCTATAGGTAGTTGACAGGTGGTTTGCATTAATTAAATGAACAATATTCCTACCATTCATTTTGACAAGTTGTTTAACCAAAAAATTTTTCTATGCATATAGCTTTATAATTATATATAATACACATTAAAAGTGTATAACTATAGATTTATATATATACTATGAACAATATATATTTAAATTATATATAATTATGTGACTAGTCATACCTACCATTTAAAAGACAGTGTTTACTGGGAAAGTTTTCGATTTAACACTTTAGAAATATAGGGCAGAGAATCTTATAAAAGCACCTACTAGAGCACCTGATATGTACTAAATATTCAGTAAATGTTTAATTGAAATGGAGGTCTTTATTTTCATCAATATGATCCTTATTTTCATAAATGATAGTAAATATTCTTTACTGAATTTACTTTAAAATAAATCCTATAGCTCTAAAATATCTAAGGATACTGAAAGCAAAGATTCAGATTTCTTATGTTCTCAATTGTATTAGTATACTTTGGGTCTTTTTTGATAATGAACAATTTAAAAACCCTGCAAAATAATTAGTAAGCACAACTACCAAAAAAATAACCTTTTAATTTAGAAACAATACGTATTACTGTCAATTTTTTTTCTTGGGGTTTTTTTTTTTTTTCCGTTTCAGATAAAAGCTGCTTTGAGAATTTTAAATTATATGTGAATGTTTTTACTACCATATGGTAGGACTTTTTAAAATCACATTTTAAAGACATAAAAATTTTTTAAGATGTTTTACATTATTTCGACTTAAAAGTTAGTCTGATCATGTGGAAAGTTAGCCCTTGTATCTTATAACTTTTTTTGGCTATTTCATGATGACACCAGTTATCTTAGGTTACTGGAGGAAAACCATAAGGATACCTTTTCCTCTGCTAAGAATGTTGCTGGGATGTGCATTTATCTTGTTGTAAGGTTGTTTGTAAAAAATAAGTTAATAATGCCTTATCAGTAAATATCTGACCAGGTTAAAGATGTTCCATGGTTACTGATGTTTTAAGTACTAGGATCCTCTAAGTATATAATTACTGTTAATATAATGATTAACAAAAATTACTGAAATACTTTTTAGAAAGTTATAAAACAGGCATTGGTTTAAAAGGGCCTCAAAACTTTTTAGTTCAGTTGGCTGATGAGAGAGAATAGTTCACTAACTTAGTGTCTCCGTTGAAGATAGCACTGCCTTTAACTTTTTTTTTTATAAATTTTATTTATTTATTTATTTATGGCTGCATTGAGTCTTCATTACAGGCTTTCTCTAGTTTGCGGCAAGCAGGGGCTACTCTTTGTTGCGGTGCGCAGGCTTCTCATTGCAGTGGCTTCTCTTGTTGCAGAGCACAAGAGCTCTAGAGCACAGGGCTCTAGGTGTGCAGGCTTCAGTAGTTGTGGCTCGCGGGCTCTAGGTGCGCAGGCTTCAGTAGTTGTGGTGCACGGGCTTAGTTGCTCTGCGGCATGTGAGATCTTCCCGGACCAGGGCTCGAACCCATGTCCCCTGCATTGGCAGGTGGATTCTTAACCACTGCACCACCAGGGAAGTCCCAACACTGCCTTTAACTTTTTAAATAATATTTATTTCTATGAGACCTTACAGTTAATAATGCCAAAGGCAGATAAGAAGTTGAATAGAGCAATATTTTACTTTGTTTTTTTTTTTTTTAATGCTATTCTTGTCTGCTTACATTCTTTTTTTATGTATGTATGTATGTATGGCTTTGTTGGGTCTTCGTTTCTGTGCGAGGGCTTTCTCTAGTTGTGGCAACCGGGGGCCACTCTTCATCGCGGTGCGCGGGCCTCTCACTATCGCGGCCTCTCGTTGCCGAGCACAGGCTCCAGACGCGCAGGCTCAGTAGTTGTGGCTCACGGGCCGAGTTGCTCCGCAGCATGTGGGATCTTCCCAGACCAGGGCTCGAACCCGCGTCCCCTGCATTAGCAGGCAGATTCTCAACCACTGCGCCACCAGGGAAGCCCGAGAGATGAAAGTTGAAATGCTAATATACATGATGTAACCAACAGAGCCTTGGGATGGCTGTTTAGTATCATAGATCTAGAAAATCGATGTAACTTACAAGAGCAGTCTTAGTGCAGCCTTGGTGTAGGTAAAGGCATCTTTTCACACTTTTGCAAATTCATCCCATAGTTTTTTCTTCTTCTTCTTCTTCTTCTTCTAGACTTACCCAAGGGAGACTGATTCCATGTAATAGATATTTTTTCCTTTTATCATGGAAGTAGCAAACATGACTTGTTGCGATTTTTTTTTCCCCCTCCAAGTATTAGTTCTATTTTCATAATACCAAAAGTACCTTGGAAATACTTAGTAAACCTAAAATTTTGGGCACCAAAAGTGCCCCTGTAACTTTTCTTCTATATCAGTATATACACATATATAGACTCACACTGTATTTTCATCCTGTGAGCATCACCTCCATAGCTAGACTGTACATTTCATTTCAGTAACACACACACAAACTGTAAAGCACTCTCTCTCTAAAAGAGAACAAGTGTCTGAAGACAAAACTCATTTTACGGAACACACAGTGAGTTACATTGAAGCAGCTGAGATGGGTTTGGCTAATACAGTTCCTTTAGTAGAATGTTAAGTGAAAGCTAACCACACTTTAGAAGATCACTTATACTTCTTTTTTGGCTATGGTGTTAATTAGATTTGTTTTCATTAAGTGTTCGACTATGAAAAAAGAAACCAAGTTGAGTTTGCTGTTATTGGAACCTCTGCACACTGACCGGATCACCTGTACCAATTCTCCCCAGCTCTGCACATCTGTTCTTTGACCCGTTTTCCTTGCTAAATGTGTAGCTTCAGGCTGAGTTCTCTTTCCTTCGAGAAACAGTTGACCTTTTTGGGAGGGGTAAGAGTGCCGTGGTGGAATCTATATGTTCTTTATTTGGGTTGACAGATTACAGTGAAAAACCCATTTTGTTCCTCAATTAAGAAAGGAGTTTTCAGTGTATTAATTGTCGTAATTCACTAGTTAAATTGCTAAATACTACTCTGGATAAATACAAGGAATGTTATTAGCTTTGTAAAAAAAAAAAAATCAATGCAAAGTATATTTTAACTCAGATATACCTAAACCGTAAGACTTACTTTATTATAGATGAAATATTTTAAATGTTTATATATGCCTTTTAGCAAATAATTTTGGTAACCACAAAGGACACTCAAATTGTAAAAACAGGAAACAAAAACTGGCATGTAAAACCAACTTTAGTGTGATTATTAACTGCAGGTTTTCTAAATTAAGGTCAGGGAGCCTCACATTTCTTGCTTGTGCAGTAATATCATTCTCTTGCCTGTAAGGATGTAAACTGATTCTGCCTCTCTCCATAGTCACTAATCTCCTGCATCCTAGTTGTGATAACAGACTGATTGGAGATGTTCTGCCTGCTTGGAAAAGGCCCAGGTAGGTAGCAAAACAAAAGATAGGTGGATAGATTTAAACAGACTTTTGTAATTAGCTTAGTGCCACTGTGAGATGTGTAGTTAGATAAGCATTTCATATGCAGGTGAAAAGGAGGGAGAATAATAAAATTCCCAGTTTTATTTTATATAGCCACAACTAGAGAGGAGATAGAGGAGATACCTGTTGGGGGAATATTTATATGCTATTATGGCAGTTGTTTCAAAAAAATGTAAGCAGATTATTCAATAGAAAATAAACTTTTGTCAGTGAACTAAATATATAGTATATATAATGCTGAAAGGCATATATTAACATTTAAAATACTTCATCTATAATAAAGTAGGTGTTACAGTTTAGGTATATCTCAGTTAAAATAGACTTTGCATTAATTTTTTAACAAAGCTAATAACATTCCTTGTGTTTATCCAGAGTAGAATTTAGCAATTTAACTCGTATATATTTTGGCAAATGTATTATTGCTATTACTTTTAGAGTCAGACTAGTCCTACACAGGTTGTAAAGGTGCATCAGGCTTCCTGCCATAGCAGTTCTCTTGACCAGCCTGATCTCTGCTCCTCTCGCTCCCTCACCTACTCAACCCCACGACCTTCAAAGATATGTAAGTTTTAAAAAGGAAGGGGTCCTTTATACCATTCTTCTTGCTAGATGAGTCACTAAAATCTAATAATCAGTTTTCAATCTGATATTAATAGATGATAATAATTTAATGTGTTATCAAATCTCTCTCTCACACACACACACTTTGTTGTATGTCTTTCCAGACTTTAGTCTTCTTATATAGGCATATGACTACATAATTTTAACAGTATTAATCTGTATCCTGCCCTTTTCACTTTGCTATGAGCTTCTTTCTGCGACAACAAAGATCCACATCATTTTTCTAAACACCTATACAATACTCCATGTTGTCTGGATATAATTAAGGAGCACCCAGGTGATTGTCACTTAAATTGCTTCCCTTTTTTTCTTCATTCATCTTTCCATTTATATCTGTTTCCTTAGCTTGTATGCCTAGGAGTAGAGATGCTTGATTCAAGACTATGGATGTTTTTAGAACCTTTGGTGACTCTAAAATTGGCCTCCAGAGAGGTTATAATATTATACAATGCCCCTGGTGGTAATGAGAGGACACTTCCTCACAGTCTCATAAACACAGAACGTTTGTTTTTCATCATTGCTCATCACGTAAGTGGAAAGTGGTATGGCACTGATTTTTATAACTTGCCTCCTTACTTACTGGTCTTATTTCGAATAGAGTTTGTGTTAATTCATTATAATTTGAGGATAGACAGGCCTACCGTTTTTTGTTGTTGTTCTTTTGGCTGTGTTGGGTCTTTGTTGCAGTGCGCGGGCTTCTCCGTGAGGTGGCTTCTCTTGTTGCAGAGCATGGGCTCTAGGTGCACAGGCTTCAGTAGTTGTGGCTCACAGGCTCTAGAGCACAGGCTCAGTAGTTGCAGCGCATGGGCTTAGCTGCTCCGCGGCATGTGGGATCTTCCCGGACCAGGGATCGAACCTGTGTCCCCTGCAATGGCAAGCATATTCTTAACCACTGCGCCACCAGGGAAGTCCGACAGTCCTACCTTCTGCAAATAATACTTTACCATTTTCTTTATATCTTTTGTTATCTTATTTGAGTGTATTAGCTAATAATTCCAGAGAAATGTTATATTACAGTAATAGTGATTCATGTAGACTTTTTGCTCAACATTTTAATAAGAAAACCTAATGTTTGGTCATTAATTTTAATATTAGTCATTGATACAAGAAATCCATTAATATGCTAGGGAAATTTTCTTCACTTTAATTTTTCCAATTCTAATTTATTACAGTTGTGTTCAGGAATAGATGTGAAATTTTAACAGTGGTTTCTTCAACATCCCTTGACATGATCATATGACCTAATAAGGATGAATATATTACCAAGGTCCCCCTTTGTATTTCTAAGATAAAGTTTACTTGGTCATATAATATTATTCTTTCAATAAACAGCTGGATTTGATTTGTTAATTTATTTAGGATTCTTGCATTTATATATCTTAAAGTAAAAATATTCTAGAATTCTTGGTGTTTTGTTAATTGGATACCTTTAGGTAGGGTTATACCAGCCTTCTAGAGTTAGTTCATTATACCTGCCTTCTAACATCTAGAGCAGCGGTCCCCAACCTTTTTGGCACCAGGGACCCGTTTCGTGGAAGACAGTTTTTCCACACATGGGGCGGGGGGGGGGATGGTTCAGGCGGTAATGTGAGCGATGGGGGGCGGCAGATGAAGTGAGATGCTTCACTCACTCGCCCGCTGCTCACCTCCTGCTGTGCGGCCCGGTTCCTAATCAGGGGTTGGGGACCCCTGATCTAGAGAGTCAAGAAAATATTGAATTCATAAAACAAAGAAAAAAGTGTGCTATGGAAAAAAATCAGAACAAAACTAAGTATCCAAATAAATGAAGTAGAATGGTTGAAAATTATCATCTGGAAAATCTCCTAGAGAGCAGAACAAAAAGACAAGAAATACAGGGAATCAGTCCAAAAGGTCAAAATCTGATTAAAAGGAGTTCCAGTTAGACAAAGAAAACAGACATGAGAGCATTTTTGAATGAATGATACAATGAAGTCTTCCAGGATGCAGAAACACCTGAGACCAACGACGCATGAACACTGAGACTACATAGAAGATCTTTAAAGCTCCTAGGGAGAAGAAACCTCCAAAGTAAGGCAGGTCAGAGTGACAGCAGATTGCTTAGCAGCACTAGATTCCGGGAGACAAGAGAACACTGGCCTCACAGTTCAAGGGGGAATGGTTCTGAATCTAGAACAGACCAACCAGCTATGATGGTAAATACATGGGGCGAGGACTCATTCTTAAGACAGTTTCCTGAGAGTGCACTCCAGCAAATGAGGGATAAGTCACCAAAGAGGAAGACACAGAATCCTCGGAATAGTGGACTGAGCCCAGTGAATGGAAATCCTGAGACCCCACAGCGATACAGCAGGCGAAGAGCGCAAAAAGTCCACGCTGGAGCAGGAGAACCAAAAGACTGTGAGAGAGCAACCACATGAACAAAAGGCAACTAGAAACTCCACCAATGGAAAACCATACAAAAAAGGCATAGTCCAAATTTAAGTTCAGCCATACCTCAGGTTCAGTTCCAGACCACCGAAATAAAGCAAGTATCACAATAAAGTGACCCACATGAATTTTTTGGTTTCCCAATGCATATAAATGTTTACACTATATTGTAGTCTGTTAAGTGTGCAATAGCATTATGTCCAAAAAATATACATACCTTAATTAAAGATAGTTTATTGCTTAAAAAAAATGCTAACCATCATCTGAGCCTTCAGTGAGTCATAATCTTTTTGCAGTAGTAACATCAAAAATCACAGATCGCTATAACAAATATAATGAAAAAGTTTGAAATATTGTGAGAATTACCAAAATGTGACGCAGAGACACAAAATGAGCAGATGCTACTGGGAGAATGGTGCCCACAGACTTTCTCAACAGAGTTGCCACAGACCTTCAACTTACAGAAACCACAATCTGCCTGTGCAGTAAAAAGTGGAACGATAGAAACAGCAAGGGAATTTGATACTGAGAACATTCTCCTTTAAGTGACACAAGAAGTGCGATCACAGTGCGGTACTTATCTCTACAGTGAGTAATGTTTACCATATCACAGTTATGTAAGATCTTACGTAATGGCTTTTCATATTTTAAACATTTTATATACTTTCAGATGGTTTTTCAATTTTTAAAATCAACAAATTGTGGAAGACTATGGCAAGTTGTCCATCAAAATATGTTATCCCCTTTTCTAGTAATAGAGAAGGCAGGCACATATTTGCCCAGAAACACTGCACTTTCAAGCCCTCCAAGCTCTGCTATGGCTAGGTTACTAATTTCTTCTCAGAGGAACATAATTGAAGTAATGTGTGTCCCTAGGAGCTCTTGCTCACTTTTCCCTTCCACTGAACTGGAATACCAGTTTGCCTGCAGCTCAGCTGCGACCATGCAGGCAAAGACAATTGCCCTAAAGAATGGCAGGGAAGCACAATGGAAAGAACACAAACATATGGAGTAAGATAAAAATTGTAAACAGTGACAAGCTCCATGAAGAAAAATAAAGCAGAGTAAGAGGTTAGAGACCTAAACTAGGGAGTGCAATTTCAAGTGGGATTCTGAGGAAAGTCCTCTCTAAGAGGTAACGTTTGAGCAGAGACACAAAGCAACTGAGGGAGCGAGGTTGTCTGAGAAAGCGTTCCAGGTGGAGGAAACAGCAGTTGCAAAGGCTTTGAGGCAAGAGCCTGCTTGGGGTGCACAGAGTCCAGCAAAGAGGTCAATATGGCTGACCAGGAGTGAGCAGGGGGGATTAGAGAAGATGAGGCCAAGAGATAGTGGAGGACCAGACCACCCAGGACCTCCTTGGTTAAGGTAAAGATTTTGGATTTTACTCTGAGTGAGACAGGAAAGCACCAGAAGATTTTGAGCAAAGGAGTGCAAGATCTAAAAGGGTCATTCTGACTTCTCTGTGGAGAAGATGCTGTGGCAGGGCAAGTGTGGGAGCAGGAAGCAGGCCAAGTAAGAGGTTATTTCAGTTGTCCCTGCAAAAGACAGTGGTGGTTTGGACCAGGGCTTATTGGTAGAGGTGGGAAAAAGAGGCTGAATTCAGGATATAATATACCAAAAGCCTGTTAGTTAATTATGTGTACTTGTAAGCATCAGAAAAACTGTGAACATACAGATGGCCAACAGGCACATGAAAAGACCTCAGTATCACTAATTATTAGAGAAATGCAAATCAAAACTACAATGAGGTATCACCTCACACTGGTCAGAATGGCCATCATTAAAAACTCTACAAATAATAAATGCTGGAGAGAGTGTGGAGAAAAGGGAACCCTCCTACACTGCTGGTGGGAATGTAAATTGGTGCAGCCACTATGGAGAACAGTATGGAGGTTCCTTAAAAAACTAAAAATAGAGCTACCATACGATCCAGCAATCCCACTACTGGGCATATATCCAGAACAGACAAAAACTCTAATTCGAAAAGATACATGCACCCCAGTGTTCATAGCAGCACTGTTCACAATAGCCAAGACATGGAAGCAACCTAAGTGTCCACTGACAGATGAATAGATAAAGATGTGGTATATGAACACAATGGAATATTACCAGCCATGAAAAAGAATGAAATAATGCCATTTGGAGCAACATGGATGAACCTAAAGATTATCATACTAGTGAAGTAAGTCAGAGAAAGACAAATATATCATATGTCACTTATATGTGGAATCTTAAAAAATTGTATAAATGAAGTTATTTACACAACAGAAACAGACTCACAGACATAGATAACAAACTCATGTTTACCAAAGGAAATGGTAGGGGGGAGATAAATTAGGAGCTTGGGATTAACATATACACACTACTATATATAAAATAAACAACAAGGACCTACTGTATAGCACAGAGAACTATATTCAATATCCTGTAATAACCTATAACGGAAAAGAATCTGAAAAAAATGTGTGTGTAACCAGGTCACTTTGCTGTACACCCGAAACCAACACAACGCTGTAAATTTATTATACTTCAATTTTTTTTTTTTTTTTTTAATTTATATTTATTTTTGGCTGTGCTGGGTCCTCGTTTCTGTGCGAGGGCTTTCTCCAGTTGTGGCAAGTGGGGGTCACTCTTCATCGCGGTGCGCAGGCCTCTCACCATCGCGGCCTCTCCCGTTGCGGAGCACAGGCTCCAGACGCGCAGGCTCAGCAGTTGTGGCTCACGGGCCCAGCCGCTCCGCGGCATGTGGGATCCTCCCAGACCAGGGCTCGAACCCGTGTCCCCTGCATTGGCAGGCAGACTCTCAACCACTGCGCCACCAGGGAAGCCCATATACTTCAATTTTTTTAAAATGGTTTAAAAAAAACAATGCTCAGAAAAAATATTTTAAAATTTCAAAAAAAAGACTGTGAACAGAAATGCATGCTTCTGGGTATAGGGTACATGGCTTTTCATCAGAAGCCCTTGTTGTAAACTGATTTTTTTTTTTTTAAGCTGTGTGCATTTATTACCTTGGTTTTTAAAACTACTTTTCAAAATGTAAAGAAAAAATATTTTATATCTTTCCATGTCAGTATATATAAGCCTACCTCATTCTTTTTAATTTTTTTTAATTATAAAAGCTTATTGATTTACAGAAATAGAAAAAAAATCCTAAAATTTGTACGGAACCACAACGGACCCCAAATAGCCAGAACAATCTTGAGAGAGAACAAAGCTTGGAGGCATCACATGTCCTGTTTTCAAAATATGTTATAAAGCTATGGTAATCAAAACAGTAAGGTACTTGACAGCTGACACCTAGGCCGGGAGGGCAGTAGGAACATTCAACCTCTACTGAAACACTTGCCAGACCATCCCCTCACCGAAAACAGCTTTACTAGTGGAGTTCTAGAGCCATCTATTAATATTTTTGTCTGTCTATATTCCCCCATCAAAGGGCCTTGAGGGCTAATTTGAATGTTCTAGCAAAGTAATAACAACTACTTGCAGACCCTTTCCAGAGAATGTCCTCCTTTTATCTGGTTCAGTTGTCTTCTTCCACAGAGGACACAGCTTAAGGAGGGGCAAACAGAATAGTGGAGAGAGAGGAACAAGATATCCACCCAGCCTGTTTATACATCAGTAGGGTGACAGGTATCACCAACAGATCTCTGTGACACACACTGGGGAAATCAAAGTACAAAGGGCTTGAATCTTTACTAAATTCACCTAGTTGGTGATTGGCAGTAACTCAGGTAAAGCAGTACAGAATTGGCCTTCATGAGAGGTGAGGCCAGACTCCCAAACTGTCAATACACAAGCCTGTTTTGGATTGCTCTTTCCTTACTTTAGCCAACATTGATTTAGAAGTGAAAAACTTTTAAAGCAATAAACAATGATTTTCTTTCTTATAAGCACAGTCCTAATTAATTGGAAATCTGTTGAATGAGTATGCAAAGGAATAACCACATTGGAAGCTCCTTGAGGTAGATAAGACTAGATCTTATACATACACCACTGTTCTCAGTATAGTGATATGCTAAGTCAATACTTAATATATATATTAAGTATTAATATATATTATACTTAATAAATCTTTTAATTCACCTAAATTGAAAGATAGTTCATTAATAATATCACATCTAGGGAATCCCCTGGTGGTCCAGTGGTTAGAACTCCGTGCTCTCACTGCAGAGGGCCCAGGTTCAATCCCTGGTTGGGGAAATAAGATTCCACATGCCACGTGGTGCAGCCAAAAAAATAATAATACTAAAATAATGTCACATCTAGTGAATCACAGAATATTTGATTTAAAAAGAAATCATTAATGCAATCTTTTGTTTTACGGATAAAGAAGTAAAGTGGAAAGAGAACAGAATTTAAAAGAAAACCTGGCTTTGGTGTCCTATGCTACCATTTATGGGCTGTGTGATTTTGTAGGTCCCCATATCACTCTGAGCTTCAGTTTCTTCACCTGTGATATGAATTTCACGGGGTAGCTGGCAGGTGAAATGTGATAGCATCATGAAAATACTTTGTTATTATGAACCATTACACAATTGTAAATCACTATAATAATCACTTATTACAGATGTGAGTTCTAGAAAGAGACAAAAGTTCAAGGCCACAGAGCTAGTTAATGGCAGCCTGGGACTAGAACCCAGATTGTTTGACTCTTATTTAAACCACACTGTCCTCTTAGTTCAGCAAAGACTTGATTTTTACACCCTAACCCTGTGTGTAGGACAGCACTATTCTTTGTCAGCCATGCCTAGATCAAATATCATCTTCAAAGTGAAATATCTTGGTTTTCTGAGGTTCTGGGCCAAAGGAGGATAAATTTGAGAGCAAGGTATTTCATGCCCCAAGACACTGGCCAGTCCATGGGGCTGTAACTCCAGAGAGCTCCAAAAACAGTTGCTTTCCTTTGAATATTTGAACCACAGAAATATTCAGCATCTCGTTAAGCTCTAACTGAACACTTGTTCATCTTCCTCAGTGACTCAATCAAGCAAAGCATACTTGCAGATTGCATGAAAATTTTTCTATATATATCTCCCATTTACCATTTTTATATGTTTTCTCCTGGATCTTATTTAGTGTCCTATATTACTAATATATTGAGTTTGTAATTTGTACTCACTCATCAGAACCTTGTATCTTACCAAGAGGATAGTATCCACTTTAAAGTCTAGATCTAATTTACTAGTTACAATGATATTCACTTTGAATACCATGGATGTTTTATTCATGAAGGAACTGGTTTCTCACAGTATAATCTATGGTGTGGGGATAGCATTGTACTTTATGGTGAGATTTGTTTTATTACCCTGAATTATTTGCTTAACTCTGTCTTATGTATAGCTTAGAGATGCAGCAAGTCAATAGATGGTGACCCTTGAGCAGATGCTAATGTGTTAATGCAATGTAGAATTGCTTCCTTGTGCTAAAAATTTGGGTAACCCATTTAAAAAAGAGGAAAGGGCTTCCCTGGTGGCGCAGTGGTTGAGAATCTGCCTGCCGATGCAGGGGACACGGGTTCGAGCCCTGGTCTGGGAAGATCCCACATGCCGCGGAGCGACTAAGCCCGTGAGCCACAATTGCTGAGCCTGCGTGTCTGGAGCCTGTGCTCCGCAACGGGAGAGGCCACGATAGTGAGAGGCCCGCGCACCGCGATGAAGAGTGGCCCCCACTTGCCACAACCAGAGAAAGCCCTCACACAGAAACGAAGACCCAACACAGCCATAAATAAATAAATAAGTAAAAATTTAAAAAAATAAAAAATAAAAAAAATAAAAAAAAATAAAAAAGAGGAAAGTGGGTGAATGTATGTTGGCCTGTTGCAATATCTTGCTGATAGACTAAAAATATCTGTAAAACTACACTATTGTCTGTTGGCATAAGTATTTTCTCCCAGTAATGGCCATCTACATTACTTATAGAGGTGATCAGGGAGTTAATGGAAGGCCCTCTTTTTCAATGATTAAGATGTACACTATTATTATTTCTTGTATTTTCTATCCAGACAGAGGATCCAGAGAAAAATTTAAAGACATTGGAGAAATAATAAGAATGAACAGCACTGCTCTCTACCAGCTGGAAACATTTTTCAGGTGGTTTATTTAATGCTCAGGTAACAGAGTGCCATTTTTATTTGAAACCTACAGTAGCTCCTGGTTATAACGAGTGCTAGATTCAGCAGAAAGTTGGCCAAAATTTAATACAGCTGAATGAAAATACAGTTGATCCCTGAACAACATGACAATTAGGGGCACCAGTCCTCTGCACAGTTGAAAATCCACATATAACTTTACAGTCAGCCCTGTGTATCATAGTTCTGCCTCCTCAGATCCAACCAACGGTGGATCGTGTAGTAGTTTAGTACATATTTATTGAAAAAAAAAACACGTAAGTGGATCTGCTCAGTTCAAACCTATGTTACTCGAGGTCCAACTGTAATGAACTTCTCAGTTACATAATTTTTATTATTAGAATACTTAAAATATCATTAAGTCAGCCAGAATTTGAAAAATATGACTTGAGGTTATCACTAATAGCCAACATTTATTTTCTGAGTTATCTGAGGATGCCAGGAATATGAGTATACACTTTATATAGCTCAGAAAAATGGAAAACTCTTCTGTATGTTGAGTAGAAATGTGCCACTATGTAACTATCCACTGATCCTAACTGTACCCTATGGAATATAGTTTTCATTTTGTTAATTAATTTTCTGTTACTTTCATCAGTGTTCTCACTGGAAGGAATGAAACCTATTTTAGGTTTTTTTCATTCACTCCACCCTAACCTATATATCCCAGATTTGATCATAGAGCCCCTGTTTCATAAGAATTTTAAAGATAGCTTTAGGCATAACTACATTAAGAAGAAGGATTATAAAGTATTTTCTGCTTGGAATCAGAACATGATGAAACAAATTTCCCTACAATTCTACAATCCATGTAACTGTTAATACACATGTGGGTAGTGTTATCCAAAAGCCCACCTAAGCCAGTAGCCCACAGTATTATTTGTTCACATACTGAGGACGAAGAGAAGTCTTGTCTGTATGGACCTATAGGTCTTCTCCCAAAAGGAGGCTAGCAAAAAGTCATAAATCTCCATTAAGTCAGACAGAGACCATACCGTCTACAATTGCACATGGTATAAAAGCAGAATGAGTAACTGAAAAATTCATTATAGTATAGGTGAGAGAAGTAATACTAAACATTCATGACTAAATTGGCACTCATGTTATTATCCAAGTCATCTATATCTATCAGAGAGAAGTAAATTTGGTGATGACTATGTCACCTCCAATGTCATCTCTATTTGCAGATGACATGATATTACATATAGAGAACCCTAAAGACTCCACCAAAACTGTTAGAATTAATAAACTATTTCAGTAAAATCGTAAGCTACAAAATCAGTATACAGAAATCATCTGTAACTCTGTACACCAACAACAAACTATCAAAAAGAGAAATTAATTCTATTTACAATAGCATCAAAAAGAATAAAGTGCTAGTTTTAAATTTAACCAAGAGGATGAACGATCTATACACTGAAAACTCTTAAGACACTGACGAAAGAAATTGAATGAGACACAAATAAATGGAAAGATATTTTGTGTTCATGACTGGAAGAATTTAATATTGTTAAAATGTCCATACCACCCAAAGCAATCTACAGATCCAGTGTAAACCCTCTCAAAATCCAAATGGCATTTTTCACTGAAATAAACAGTCCAAAAATTTGTATGGAACCACAAAAGAGCCCAAATAGCCAAAGCAATCTTGAGAAGGAAGAACAACCTGGAGGGATCACATTTCTGATTTCAACTTTTAAAGTGATAGTAATCCAAACAGTATGGTACTGGCATGAAAAACAGAATAGAGAGGCCAGAAATAAATCCACTGGTTTATTTTTCTAGTACAGGCAACTAATTTTTGACAAAACCAAGAATATACAATGAGAAAAGGATAGTCTCTTCAGTAAATGGTGTTGGGAAAACTGGACAGCCACATGTAAAAGAATAAAACCAGGCTTCTATCTTATACTGTACACAAAAACTAACTCAAAATGGATTAAAGACTTGAACATGAGACCTGAAACCATAAAACTAGCAGAAAATATAGGGAGTAAGCCCCTTGACATTAGTCTTGGTGTTGATTATTTTGGATTTGACACCAAAAGCAAAGGTAACAAAAGCAAAAATAAAACAAGTGGTACTACATCAAACTAAAAAGCTTCTGCACAGCGAGGGAACCATCAAAAAAATGAAAACCTACGGAATGGGAGAAAACACTTGCAAACCACATATCCAATAAGGGCTTAATATCCAAAATATACAAGGATCTCACACAACACAATACCAAAAAAAAAAATTTCAATTTTAAAATGGGCAAAAGAGCTAAATAGACGTTTTTTCCAAAGAAGACCTATAAATGGCCAAGTATATGAAAAGATGCACAACATCACTAATCATCAAGGAAATGCAAATCAAAACCACAATGAGATATCACCTCAAACCTGTTAGGATATCTGTTATGAAAAAGACAAGAGATAACATGCTGGTGAGGATGTGGAGAAAAGAAAACCCTTGTAGACTTTTGGTGGGAATGTAAACTTGTACAGCCACTATGGAAAACAGTATGAAGGTTCCTCAAGAAATTAAAAATAGTACTACTATATGATCCAGTAATCCCACTTCTGGGTATATATCCAAAGGCAACAAAATCATTATCTCAAAGAGATATCTGCACTCCCAATTTCATAGCAACAATATTCACAACAGCCAGCCAGTGTATGGAAACAACTTAAGTGTCCATCAACTGATGAATGTATACAGAAAATGTGTTGATACACACACACACACACACAAAATGGAGTATTATTCAGCCAAAAAAAAGTCAAGCTTCATAGAAAAACTGTAGAAAAGCAGTTGCCAGGACTAGGAGATGGGGGAAATAGGGAGAGGTTGGTAAAAAGGTACAAACTTTCAGTTGTAAGTTGAATAAGGTTTGAGGATCTAATGTATAACATAGTGACTACAGTTGATAACACTGTATTATAGAATTGAAATTTGCTAAAAGAGTAGAACTGAAATGTTCTCAACAAAAGTGAATATATGAGGTGATCGATACGTTAATTAACTTAATAGGGGGAATCCTTTTAAATGTATACATATATCAAATCATCATGTAGTTCGCTTTAAATATCTTACAATCTTATTTGTCAATTATACCTTTAAAAAAAAAAAAGCAAACTGACACCCATGTAATTGAAGTTACCTAGATCTATAGGAAAGAAATAGAATGCTGGGCAGTGGCAGCAGCTGCAGCTCCCGGTCAGCCAAGTGATTATGAGGGTGAACAACTGATATAGTTACAACCATTCTTTTTTCCACTTTCAGTACAGTATTCAATAAGTTACATGAGATATTCAATACTTTATTATAAAATAGGCTTTGTGTTACATGACTTTGTCCAGTTTTAGGCTAATGTAAGTGTTCTGAGCATGTTTAAGGTAGGCTAGGCTAAAAGCTATGATGTTCAGTAGGTTAGGTGTATTGTAAGCATTTTCAACTTATTGAAACTTGTTGAAACTTTATTGGGCTGTAACTCCATCAAAAGCCAAGGAAGACATGTATTGTATTCAGAATTCTCTGTCAGTACAAGGAATAACTAACCATGTATTCTCAAACCAACTCATGGATAATAACTCCTTCTCTAGGAGGAGTCCTCCAGGAGTCAGAATAAATATCAAACATTGCCTTCAGAAACCATTCCTTCAAAGGAGCCACAATTTGATTTGATTTGATTTGATCGTAGAGCAATTTATGCCCTGGGGCATTTTGTAAACAATAAAGCATAAGCCAGCAGTTAATGTAGTTTATTAATGGGTGTGGTCAGGTAAAGAGAGGAAGAGAGTCCTACAAATACCACTAGCATCCCAAGATGACTGGGGATACCCATACCTGCAGTACCTGAGGAGCGACATCAGAGGCTTAATGCTGTAGGGGGCAGAGGGGTGTAGGCCTCGATAAATCCAGCCATCCATTAAATAAACATGCAAATAACAACAACAGACCTTAACTTGGGGAAGGGTGTGGCGAGAGAAAAATCACTAACCAGAATTGCCGCAATATATTATCTAAATGTTCAGTTTTGAACAAAAATAATGAGCCATGAAAAGAAACAGGAAAATATGACCCGTACATTAGAAAAACAGAAGGCAACAGAAGCTGCCCTATAAGAGTGACCAAATGTCAGATTTCACAGAAAAAGACTTCAAAGTAACCCTTGTGAATATGTTCACAGAACTGAAGGAAACAATGATGAAAGAAACAAGAGAAGATATAATGACAGTGTTGCATCAGACAAATAATATCAATAAAGAGATCGAAATTATTTTAAAAGAAATAAAAGAACCAAGTGGAAATTCTGGAGTTAAAAAGTACAATAATTGAAATTTTAAAAATTCACTAGAGGACTTCCCTGGTAGCACAGTGGTTAAGAATCTGCCTGCCAATGCAGGGGACACGGGTTTGAGCCCTGGTCCAGGAAGATCCCACATGACGCAGAGCAACTAAGCCCGTGTGCCACAACTACTGAGCCTGCGGTCTACAGCCTGAGTGCCACAACTACTGAGGCCCGCATGCCTAGAGCCCGTGCTCTGCAACGAGAGAAGCCACCACAATGAGAAGCCTGCACACCGCAACGAAGAAGAGCCCCTGCTCACCACAACCAGAGAAAGCCCGCACACAGCAACAAACACCCAACACAGCCAAAGATAAATAAATAAAGATAAATAAATAAATTCACTAGAGATGCTCCACAGAGAGTATTCAAGCTGAAGAACAGAGAGAAAAACAAAAGAAGAAAAGTGAACAGAGCCTCAGAGAAAAATGAGACACCATTAAGCACACCAACATATGCATAATGGGAGTAAGGAGAGGAGAGAGAGAAAGGAGGGGAAAAAAAGTCCAAAGAATGGTGGGTGAAAATTTCCCAAATATATTGAAAAAAGCTAACCTATATACATCAGGAAACTTGCTGAATTCTGAGTTGGATAAGCTCAAAGATATCCACAAAGGATGCATCATAATAAAAATGCTGAAAGTCAAAAATAAGGAGAAAACCTTGAAGGCAGCAAGAGAGAAATGACTTGTGACTAACAAGGGAACCCCCCCCCCACACACCAATAAGATTAACAGCTTACTTCTCAGCATAAACCACGTAGGCCAGGACAGTGTAATAACATATTCAGAGTACTCAAAGAAAAACTTGCCAACCAGAAATCCTACATCCAGCAAAGCTATTTATCAAAATGAATGCAAAATAAAAAATTTTCAAGATAACAAAAACTGAAGTTCTTCAATCTGAAAGCAAGTGACCCCAGATTGTAATTTGAATCCACATGAAAAAGAACACCAGTAAAGGTAATAAGGTAATTATGAAAGACAGTATTAATAAATGTTTTCTTCTTTTCTTAACTGATTTAGAAAGCAGTTGTATCAAATAATAGATATATGTTACTGTCAGACCTGTAACATATAGAAAGGTAGTATTTATCTAATATATTTGCCAATAACAGCACAAAGGAGGTGGGTGGGAGCAAAGCTGTATGGGGCTGAGTAAACCATTACAGATGGTAAAGTAGTAATTATAAGAATATTACTGGGTTTGTAACATGAATAGATACAATATGTATAATGGCCATACTACAGTATGGGGGTAAAGGGAATAGAGCTAGGGAATTCCCTGGCAGTCCAGTGGTTAGGACTCCATGCTTTCACTTCCGAGGGCCTGGGTTCAATCCCTGGTCAGGGACCTAAGATCCCACAAGACACGCAGCATGGCCAAAAAATGGGGGAGGGGGGCTGAGGGATAGAGCTATATTGAAGTAATATTTCTGTATATCACTGGAATTAAGGTAGTATAAATCTGAAGCTGACTGTCTTAAGATGTATATGGTAAACCCTAGAGCAACCTCTTAAAAAAAACAAAACTCAATATAGTAAAAAAAAAAAAAAAAAAATCATTAATTAAAATGCTACATTAGAAAATATTCACTTATGCAAAAGAAAACAATAGAGGAATAGAGGAACAAAAAAGACATTAAAAGTTAAAAGAAATCAAATTCAACTATATCAACAACAACACTAAATGTGAATGGATTAAACAATCCAATCAAAAGAGAGATTATCCAACACAATAAAAAAAATCATGATTCATCTCTATGTGGTCTACGGGAGACACACTTTAGATTCACAGATAGAAATAAAATGAAAGTAAAAGGATATTAAAAAGATATCATGCAAATAACAATCGTAAGAAAGCTGGAGTGGCTATACTAATATTAGATTAAGTAGACTTTAAAACAAAAAAATTACTACACATAAAGAGGAACATTTTATAATTATTAAAAGGCCAGTCCAGGAAAATATAACAGTTAAAAGCATGTGCATCTAATAACAGAGCACCAAAATACATTTAGTAAAAACTGAGATGGATGAAAAGAGAAATAGATGATTCAACAATAAGAGTTGGAAACTTCAATGCCTCCACTTTCAATAATGGATAAAACAACTAGACAGAAGATTAACAAGGAAAAATTGAATGATAATAAACCAGCTAGACCTAACAGACATCTCTATAACACCTCATCCAACAACAACAGAATATACATTCTTCAAGTAAACATGAAATATATTCCAAGATAGACCATATGCTAGGCCATCAAACAACCTCAATAAGTTTAAAAGGATAGAAATAATACAAAGTATATTCTCTGATCCCACAGAAATGAGATTAGAAATCAGCGGCAGGGAAGAAATTGGGAAAATCAACAAATATGTCTAAATTAAACCACAGACTCCTAAACAACAAATGAATCAAAGAAGAAATTCCAAGGGGAATCAAAATTCTTAAAGACAAATGAAAAATGAAGACACAACACACCAAAATTTAAGAAATGCAGCTAATGTAATTCTTAGAGGGAAATTTATAGCTGTAAATGCCTTTATTAAGAAAGAAGGTCTCAAACCAATAATTCAATCTTCCACATTAAGACAACGGGAAAATGACAACCTAAACTTGAAGGAGAATAAAGGAAATAATAAAAAGTAGAGCAGAAATTAATGAAATAAGACTAGAAAAGAAATAGAGAAAAGTCAATGAATCCAAAAGCTGATTCTTTGAAAATATCAATAAAATTGACAAACATTTAACTAGTTTGACAAAAAAAAGAAAAAGGACTCAATACAGTCAGAAATGAAAAAAGAGACATCACTACCAACCTTACAGAAATAAAAAGGACTGTAAAGGAATACTGTGAACAAATGTATGCCAAGAAGTTAGATACATGTTTTTCTAATAGATATAAATGAAATGAACAAATTCCTAGAAAGACATTAACAAATAAAACTGAATCAAGTTTAGAAGAAATAGACGATCAAAATAGGCCTATAACAAGTGAAGAGATTGAATTAGTAATAAAAAAAAAAAAAAACTATTCAAAAAGAAAAGCCCAGGCTCAGATGGCTTCACTGCTGAACTCTACCAAACATTTAAAGAAGAATGAATACCGAAACTTCACAAATCTTCCCCAAAATAGAAGAGGATGAATACTTCCCAACACATTTTGTGAAGCCAGTATTACTCTAATAGCAAACCAAAGACATGAGAAGAAAACTACAGACTAATAGTTCATATGAATATGGATGCAAAAATTCTCAACAAAATACAGCAAACCAAATCCAGCAACTTATAAAAATAATTATATACCCTAATCAAGTGGGATTTATCCCAAGAATGCAAAGTTGATTCAATATCTGAAAATCAATTAATGTAAATTAATCACATCAATAGAGTTAAAAAACAAGATCATCTCAATAGAAGCATTTAACAAATTCAACATTCTTGCAAGATAAAAACACTCAACAAATTAGGAATAAGAGGGAAGTACCTCAACCTGATAAAGAACATCTACTAAAAACCCATAGTTAATATCATGCTTATTGGTGAAAGGGGGGATGTTTTCCTGCTAAGATAAAGAACAAGACAAGGATGTCTGCTCTCACCACTTCTATTCAACATTATATGAGGTTCTAGCCAGGGCAGTTAGCTGAGAAAAAGAAATAAGATTGAAAAGGAAGAAGTAAACTGTCCCTATTTGCTAATGACATGATTTTATGTATACAAAATACTAAGTAATTAACTAAAAAACTATTGGAACTAATAAAATGAGTTCATCAAGATTGCAGCAAACAGGGCTTCCCTGGTGGTGCAGTGGTTGAGAATCTGCCTGCCAATGCAGGGGACACGGGTTCCAGCCCTGGTCTGGGAGGATCCCACATGCCACGGAGCAACTGGGCCCGTGAGCCACAATTACTGAGCCTGCGCGTCTGGAGCCTGTGCTCCGCAACAAGAGAGGCCGCGATAGTGAGAGGCCCGTGCACCGCGATGAAGAATGGCCCCCACTTGCCGCAACTGGAGAAAGCCCTCACACAGAAACGAAGACCCAACACAGCCATAAATAAATAAATAAATAAATAAATAAAATATTTTTTTAAAAAAGATTGCAGTAAACATAAATATACAAAAATGTTTTATTTTTATATACCTACAATGAACAACCTGAAAATGAAATAAAGAGAATAACTGCACTCACAATAGCATCAAAAAGAATAAAATACTTGGGAATAAATTTAACAAAAAATACAAACTTTAAAAACTACAAAACATTGTTGAAAGAAATTGAAGAAGATCAAAATAAGTGGAAAAATATCTCCTGTTCATGGATCAGAGGATTTAACATTGTTAAGATTGCAATATTCCCCTAAATGTAAGAGCTAAAACTATAAAACTCTTAGAAGAAAACAGAAGGGTAAATCTTCATGACCTTGGATTTGGCAAAAGGCTTCTTAGGACACCAAAAGTCCAAGCAACTAAAAAAAAAAAGAAAAAGAAAAAAATGTGGATGTCATCAAAATTTAAAACTTTTGTGCTTCACAGGACACCACTAAGAGCAGGAAAAGACAACCCACAGAGTGGGAGAAAATATTTGCAAATCATTTATTTGATGAAGGACTTGTATCCAGAATATATAAAGAGCCCTTACAACTCAATAATAAAGACAAATCACCCAAATAAAAAATGAGCAAAGGATCTGAATATACACTTATCCAAAGAAGATATACAAATAGCCAATAAACAATAAAAAAAAATGTTCAGTATCACTAGTCATTTGGGAAATGCAAATTAAAACCACAAGATACCACTTCACATCCACTAGGATGTGGGATAATACAAAAAGTTGGATAATAACAAGTTTTAGGAAAGATGTAAAGAAATCAGAAGACTCATATACTGCTGATGTGAATGTAAAATGGTGCAGCCATACTGGAAAACAGTACAACAGTTCCTCAAAAAGTTAAACACAGTTACCATATAACTCCGCAATTCCACTCCTAGGTATATACCCAAGAGAAATGAAAACATATGCCCACACAAAAACTTATACACGAATGTTTATAGCTATAGCAGCATTATTTATAATAGCCAAAAGATGGAAGCAACACAAATGTTTATCACCTGATAAATGGATAAACAAAATGTGTATATCCATACAATGGAATATTATTCCGCAATAAAAAGGAATAAAGTACTGATATATGCTACAACTTGGATGAACCTGGAAACCGTTACCCTAAGTGAAAAAAGCCAGCCACAAAAATCCACATATTATATGATTTCCATTCATATGGAAGTCCAGAATAGAGAAATCTGTAGAGACAGAGATTTGTAGTTGCTTATTGCTTGATGAGGGATGGGGTGGGATGAGGAGGATGGAGAATGATAGCTAAAGGATATGGGGGTTCTTTTCAAAGTGATGAAAATGGTCTCAAGTTGGCCACGATGATGGCTGCACATATCTGAATTTAGTAAAAACCACTGAATTATACACTTTAAGTGGATGAATTGTATAGTATGTGAATTATATCTCAGTTAAGCTGTTTTTTAAGAAACAGAACAAGGGAGGTCTTTGTGTACTTATTCTGGAATAATCTCCAAAATATTTTGTTAAATAAGAAAACAAGATGCAGGAGAAAAAAAAGAATTATTCCATATCCTATATGTAGGTTGTGTATTCTATAGTTACATGAATCTATAAATGTGTTAAAATTCATAGTGCAACAAAAGAGGAAAAGGTAATTTTATTGTATTATGATGTAAAAATATAGAATCTTTAAAAATACAGTAGAAATTGAGAGAGGAGAGGTACTGTCACCAGACTTGGTAGTCCTGGTGGTGGACATCTGGTTAAGTCTTCAAGGAGAAAGTCACACTTGCAAGTATCTTGAAGGATGATTTGGCTCTGGATGGATAGATATTTAAGGAGAGGTTTGATGAAGAAAAGAAAATCATTTAAGGCAAATGTTAACAATGGCCAAGAGTACAGAGTAGAGAATTTCTGACCATCTGGGGAGCATTAATTGTTTAGTTCGCTGAAAGGAAGGATGCACACAGGAAAGAAAATAGATCAGACTGTGGATTTCCTTGTGCGTCAGGTTAAGAATTGAACACTTTGTTGTTTGGTCATTGATGAGCCATGAAAGGTATTTGATCAGAACTCTGCCTTAGGGATATTATTCCATGGGAACTGCGAATAAATAAGTTGTAGACCAGTTAGAAGGCTGTTATATTAATTCAGTCAGAGAATGAAGGACTAATGCAGGTGGTGGAGATCTGAGAGAGACGGGAACACATGGGATCAGTATTGTGAAGAACGCGGCAGCTGGTTGGGGAGGGAGAAAAAAGTCCAAAAATTGGCTCTTTGGTTTTGCGCCTACGTGACTGGGATGATAGTACTGTTAGGAAAAGAAAGGGAAAGCAGAGAAGTTGATGAGTTTAGGTTGGGAGTTGTTTAGTTTCAGGAGCTAGGAGACGTCTAAATAAGACACTTAATGGCGGTTACAGAGGGAAGCCCCACCGTATGGTCGGCACCACACCTGCGGATTCAATCAACCTCAGATGGAAAATATTTGGTGGGGGGGGGGGGAATCCAGAAAGTTGTAAAAAGCGAAACACAAATTTGCTTCACAGTGGCAACTATTTACATAGCATTTAGATTGTATCAGGTATTGTAAGTAATGAAGAGATGATTCAAAATATACAAGAGGGTATGTGTAGGTTATATAAAATGTGGGAAAGATATATGGTGGTGCAATCAGAAATTTGAGTTGGGAAAGTTGCAAGTCAGGGAAGCTCATGTTGGATAACTTCAAGTTTTTTCCCATAAAATATGAAGCAAGGTCATCCACAGAGAGGGAATAAAATTGAAGAGTGTTTCTAAGCAGCTTTAAATATTTTCTCTAATGCTGCCCTTTTGCATGAATGGAAAACAAATGATCCACATCAGTTATAATAGGTAAATATAAGCCTTTAACATTTGCTAGGTATCATGCTAAGAGCTTATTTCAAACTTAAAACATCCCTACCAGACAAAAGGTATTAGCAGTTTTATCCACATATTACAGAGGGTAATACATGAGAGAGAGGGAGAGGACTGGAAATAGCTCAAGGTTACCCAGCTAATCAGAGGTGGAACCAAAACTGAATATGAGCTCTAACTCCGAGCTCTGAGGATGTTAGAGCATGCTTTCTGAGGTTTTCCTTTCAAATTTCATTAAAGCAGCAAAATGTTGGTTCAAGAATTTACACGGATTAAGGGGATAGAATACAAAGTATGTATTCCATGTATACAATGAAATGTAATTTTAACATAATTTTAATAAAGTTAACCTTTTAAATAAATGGAGAAGGGATGGCTTGTTTAATAAGTGCATTGGGGCAGTTAACTATCCAACTTTAATTTTTGTTAATTAATTTTGATCTCCTGTTTAAAATATATATAATAGAAATCAGAACAGTGGTTGTCTATGGCAGGGTAGAGATGGATTTAGGGACACAGGGAACTTTCTAGGGTAACAGGAATTTTCTATAATTTGATTAGAACGTTGGTTGCATGGGGGGTTTTTTGTCAAAACTCATTGAAATGTACATTTAAAACTCTGTACATTCCACTCTATGCAAATTTTATCTCAGTTTTAAAAAGGGAAATCTATCTATAGACCTCCAAGACATCATTAAATTTAAAAAAGCAAGCTAAAGGGTGAGACGTATAATATAATACCATTTATAGAGAAGAAAGAAAACATTATTTCTGTGGATCCACACTTGTGTATGTAAATGTCTCATGGTTCTTGGGTCCATCTACTACTCCACCAAGAGGTCCTTCCGCTAGTGTCAATCTTGGTACTCTTAGGGTTTCTTTCTGGGATGCGAAGAAAAGAAAGACTTTTATGTTATAACATCGTTAGCTTAAGAGTAAATTTCCCCATTGTTCATAATACCCCTTGGTATCATATTCTCCATTGAAGAAAGATACTCTTTCAGGAAATCCTAACTAAAAAACATGATGTGTTTGTATAGTGATTCTGGAAACTAGTACATCTTCACAGACAGCCTTGTATAATGGGGCTGTAATCAGGTGATCTGAATTCTTGTTCTGAGTCTGCCACTTGATTAGATGGATATTTTGGAGTAATTCATTTAATCTCTCTGGGCTTCAATTTCCATGTTGGTTAAAAAAATGGACTGAACTGATGACTGAGGGTCCATCCAGGCCTAAGATTCAGTAAACCCTGTTCCTTCCCATGGACCTTCTATGAAAGAGGTCACTTGACCTACAGTAGACATATGGAAAGTCAGATTTTCTCTGCTTTTATATTTTGAAACAGGTGACAACCAAAGCCAAGCAACTGAAGGATTCAGTTTCCTGCTCCCCAGGTGAGTCAGCACCCACTCCATCCCATTAATCTAAAGCCGTGCCTTCAAAATAAATCCCTTTTTATAATAACTTGTTTTGCCCAATGGACTCTACTGGTCATCTCTGTGAAAGGGATCGAATTACAAGCACCCACAAGCCAATGCAGCCCTGCACACACAGTGGTGCTAAGATGTACTTAATAAGTTTGAAGAACTGTAAAAACCTTGTTCTTCTCTAGTATTGGTGGGGAGGAGGGCACGCAGGGGAAACCCAGTCTGCGCCATTTCCCCACACTGTCCACCACTGCCACCACACGCACAAAGCGTCCTTCAGGACAGACCAAGCAGCTTCTCCAAGAATCTATGTTTCTCAAAATCCATTTCCTCCAGGGACTTCCCTGGTGGTGCAGCAGTTAAGAATCTGCCTGCCAATGCAGGGGACACGAGTTCGAGCCCTGGTCCGGGAAGATCCCACGTGCCACGGAGCAACTAAGCCCGTGCTCCACAACTACTGAGCCCACGTGCCCCAACTACTGAAGCCCGTGCTCCGCAAAAAGAGAAGCCACCGCAATGAGAAGCCCGCGCACCACAACGAAGAGTAGCCCCTGCTCTCCGCAACTAGAGAAAGCCCGCAGCAACGAAGTCCCAACGCAGCCAAAAATAAAATAAATTTATTTTTTTAAAAAAAAATCCATTTCCTCCAAGATTAAGTGGAATTTTGTTCAAGTCCCCATACTTTTTGCTTGGAACCAAGAAGAAAATGCCTCCTAAACCTTCCAACTCCACGTAAATACAGGTCCCTGTACTCGATGTAACCTACTAGGGACCAGCAAACCCTGAGATCTCGAAACGTCTCCCCTGGAGAGGGCTGGACGTGCGGTTCTGCGGGCTCCAGCGAGGAGGGCATTTCCAGACTGCTCTCCTACCAGCGCGGCTGTTGGTCTGCGTGTGGAGGCCCAAGCGCGCAACGTGCTTCTGTGAAAGACGCTCCCCTCCGACACAGTCTCCAGAAACCTGCTCCTGAAAAGGCGGGGCGGTGGGGGGTGGGGGCGGGCGCGGACAGATCTTCCTGGAGCACCGGAGGGGTCGGGAGTGTGTGAGCAGGGCGGGAAACGCGTGGCTGAACACCCCTGTGGGTGGCAGGGGGCGTGTGCTTTTCTGTCAAGCGAGGCATCGCGGTGGCACAGGAAGCAGCTTGGCTGGGGGGGCGGGTCCCCCGTGCAGGCAGGGAACCCAGCGGGAGGTCTGACGGATTCACTGTACTTGGCGCTCGTGGAATTAATAACCACCCTAGATTCTGAAGAACATCTTTCCGTACCTCGAGAGTAGCCGCTTATCCCCTCTCAAAGAGACCTTCTCATTCTCTGATCGCAACCCGGCCCTGGGAGGCGAGGCCCCCGAAGTCCTCAGAGTGGTGGAAGGACAAAGGCTTGGAATCAGGCAGAAGTGGGTTCAGATCCCACCTCTGCTGCTTCTGAGACTGACTTCCCTCCTCTGTGCAGTTGGGGTCACGATGGCTGTCTTTATAGAATAGTGTGAACATTAAGCATAGAATACATGCAAAATGCCCAGCGCACTGTCTGCTGTGGTGAAGGCAGCTGTCCTGACTCTTGTCACCGGAACTGACCTTGCCCTTCCCCTCCGTGTGTCCTTTCTCACAGGGATGGTCAGACTCTCCGAACTCAGATCCACAGCCCAGAATTCCAGGCCCCCCAAGGCCGCCGCGACCTTGCCGGACGACATCATCACCCAGCGGGAGGAGGCCAAGCAGGCCGGGGAGCGGGAGGAGGAGGAGGAGGAGGAGGACGGCGAGGAGGAGGCCGAGCCGGAGGCCGCAGAGGAGAGCCGGCCTCGGAGGCGGAGGCCAGCCCGGCCGCCCGAGCCGGAGGAGAAGGTCCGGGGAAAGAGGCAGAAGGACTTCGACATGTCGGAACAGCACGAGTCCAGCGACGACGAGAGCCAGAAGAGAGAGCGAGCGCGAGCCGCGGAGGAGCCCTGGACTCAGAACCAACAGAAACTTCTGGAGCTAGCATTACAGCAGTACCCAAAGGGATCCTCTGACCGCTGGGACAAAATAGCCAAGTGTGTCCCGTCCAAGAGTAAGGTGGGTGACGCTGGAAAGGAAGGCCTCCGAGCGGGTCTAGATCACACGGACGCGGCCGCAGCGGGTCCACCGACTTTCCCTCCTCCTACGCGTCTTTCTATCCGCCTCATCTCTTACCTGCCAGTTACCTTCCACTAGATGTCTCCCGAGAGCCTGGGAATCTGCACTCGACTGCTTAGTGTACATGAGGTCAAGATTCTAAGTTGAATCGTTACACAGACCAGTTATGTTTTCTCAGCGAAAACCCCACGCATAGATCATAACCTTCCCCCACAGCAATCCCGCCAACTTTCTGGAGCGTTCGCTCGGCGGGGGCGGGGGCGGGGGCGGGGCGGGGCAGGGACAGCCGGGCAGCGTCCTTGTCGCCGTGAGGGCCGCACAGGGCCAGGGCTCCCTCGCAGGCGGAGGCTCTCCTCGGCCAGCAAGGAGAAGGTTTCCCACAGAATCACGAGCCCCTCCAGCGCCTCACAGCTCTTTAACCCGGGGAACACGTGTGGCGGCCGGCGTCGCCATGGTCACCAGTTCTGCCGTGTAAGTTGTCTGGACTCAGCGGTAGCACCTGTGGACCAAAGGCTGGAAGCAGTGTTGGGGGCGGGGTCAGGGAGAGGTTGCCCTCAGGATCAGGATCCAGCTTGTCCTCTGTAGCCCTTTCCTCCCTGTGTACAGCTTTTAGTGTCTATTTAAACACATCTGCAGAGAGTTCCCAAATGCCAACTCAGATAGGAGGGAAGAGGGGCAGCCCCTATGGGAAGTCAGGCCCCGTCCGGCCTCTGTCTTCTGCTCCGACAGTTGGGAGCTGCAGAGCCTCCGGTGTGATCTTTTCAACTCCAGCCTTTCCTGACAGCCTCCTGGGCGTCTTTCCTCGTAGCCATACCCTTCGTCTGAGGCACCAGGAACACCGAGAAATCAAAAGAACCAGTCTCCTTTGCCTTCTGTGCCCATCACTCAGTAGCCTGTGGGTACACTGATGTTCATTTACATTTTTTTTTTAATTGAAATTCGATGTCGGAAAATCTAGCTCGTGGCCATGGATGTCCCTGTGCGTACAGATCTAGTTATCTATCACCTACTTTAAAATGAGGAAGTTGAGAATTCCCGGGGAGAAAAATAAACCATTAGCAGTTGATCTATTTGAGAAACACAGATCCTCCCAGCCCCTCCAACTGGTTTGCCAGAAGTAATTATTTTCCCTGAATTTCTTTAGCATCTGTCGGGACACAGGCATTTACATGTGTGATGAATTGACACTGGCTTAAAATGAAGGAGCTGGAACCGTGGATTCCTGCGGATAGCACACTCAGAAACTCATTGCCGTGGGGTTTGGAAACCTTCCTGGTTCAGGGAGGAATGAGCAGCACTGTTTATTATCCTGCAGGTGTTCCCCTTAAGCCTCCACGTCAGAACCAGGTCCAGGGGAGGTTGCCTGCTGGCTCGCCCGCTACAGGGCGACTCCCTGGAAGTGGCCCGCAAGCCGCTGGGAGCCCTGGGCCTGAAGGAGGAGCCTCTGCCTGAGGCCCACACGGGGCTGGGCTGGGTCCCCCACCCTGGCAGGCCTGCTGCTCAGAGCCCAGGGTCCCCGCATCCCCCAACCCCAGAGCGCTGGGCCGGCCGGGCGGCTCGGCTGTTAGGGAAAGGGTGACACTTTAGGCAGGTGGCCCTGGGGGCTGCAGAAGAGGCACTTATTAGAAGATTCTCTCAGAACACTACTAAGCCAAAACCCCAGGAAGAGAATGAACACCCATTCTCTGTCCAGGGCCGCTGATAAAGTCGTCTGCTGTGGAGCACAAACCAGTTCTCGTGCGACCTTGTTAGTGAAGGCGAACAGTGCCCTTGGGGTGTTTTTGAACAGAAACAGAAATGGATTATGGAAAGTACCTTGTGATAAACAAGAGAGCAGTGAGGCCCTTCCCCTGCTTCATCAGGGGTCCTCACCCCAAGGGCTGACAGCGACAGGCAGCTGGCGTCTGAAGCTGCTAGTTCTGTAGCCTGAGCGGAAGGCTGGAAGACCTCGGCGGGGCTGGCACGAGCCGGAGGAAGAGCGGGGCACTCTCCCCGCAGTAGCCCGTGGGGCTGGGCCGACGTGGCCCTACCGCAGGAAGGTCCCAGGGACCCCCAGGGAGAGGCAAACCATAATGAGAATGATGTTGTGGAGGCCGGGCCCCAAGGTTTTTCGTTTCTCTGAAGTAATGTGTTGTGACGAAACGGTGAAATGTTAAAATGTTAAGTGCCACTGGTGAGTCGAAAGTCACCATCACAGTAACCAAAGTCTCCGTCCCACAGACGGCAGCCACCGGCCCCTCCCCCAGGGTGCACATCTCACCTCCCGCCCAGGCACCCAGGGAATTCCATGTGGACAGGACAGCCCTTGGTCAGTGCTGGGCATGGCAGGCTCACCCCACGAGGGTCCCTCTGATTGTAACTGTCAACTCTCTGTCTCTCTCTCTCTCTCTCTCTCTCTCCAGGAAGACTGTATCGCTAGATACAAGCTGCTGGTTGAACTGGTCCAAAAGAAGAAACAAGCTAAAAGCTGAATCTTCTGGAAGATGATGTTTACCTTATTTTCCAAAAGGATTATTTTAAAAATCTTATGCAGAAATTTGCATTTTGTACCTCACTATTTCTATACGTCACGTGCCTTAGTAAAAAAAATTAAAAATGTAAAATAAATGTTGTGCTACATTGTTTAAACAAATACTGTGTTAAAGGAGAAAAAATCAGATTTGGGTATTTTATAGATTATTTTCTCTCTCATCACTGCAAAGTTTAATTTCCTGGGGAACAAACTGAATAGTGCTTTCTAACAGTCAGGCAAATGTATGATTTTGAAGGAACATATGAGTGAACTAATGTGTAAGAATGAAAACTTAATGTGTTTCTTTGACCAAAGATCACACCAGCTAACGAGTAGCAGGATGCCAGTATTTGGGAGAAAAAACCAGCTTTGTATTGAGGTAGCTGGCTGGGAGTAGTGTGGGGTTATCTTAACTGTATGTATATGCATATGTTATATGTATGTAGAAAAAAATAAGTCTAAATGCACAAGGACATAAGTAATAAACTCTAAGTTTGGATGGTTTGGTAGAAATGCATACGCAACAGACAGAATTTCCAGAAAACACATAGGCAAGGTTTTTCGGATCTGATGACACTGGGTCCCACTTTTCAATACCTAAGTTAAAAATCACTATTTTGTGCTGTTACTTTTGACTGAACCATCACCATCAGCTGAGTGCTCCTTTTTAAATCTGTCATTTGCTCAGGGCTGAAAGCAGTTTGCTGAAGTACAAATTGCCTAAACTTGAAAACCATTAAGATCACCAGAACAGTGCTTCCCTGGTGCCGCAGTGGTTGAGAATCCACCTGCCAATGCAGGGGACACGGGTTCGAGCCCTGGTCCGGGAAGATCCCAGATGCCACAGAGCGACTAAGCCCATGAGCCACAACTACTGAGCCTGCGCTCTAGAGCCTGCGAGCCACAACTACTGAAGCCCACGCACCTAGCGCCCATGCTCCACAAGAGAAGCCACTGCACTGAGAAGCCCGCGCACCGCAATGGAGTAGCCCCCGCTCGCTGCAACTAGAGAAAGCCCGCGCGCAGCAACGAAGACCCAATGCAGCCAAAAATAAATAAATAAAAAAAAAATTTTTAAAAAAGATCACCAGAACACATTTCAGGGAGGTGATCTGACAAAATAGCTATAAAGACATCGTTTTTCTCTAAGGAGTGAAATGAGGTTAGATTCCCGGAGAAGGTTTGGGTGGCAGTGGCCACACTGGCTCTGTAACCTTTCAGCCTGAGCAGGACACACGTGGCTCCAGGTAGGCCCGCCTCTGATGCTGTGGAGGACCTGCCACCTCTGCGACGTCAAAAAGAGCAGTGGAGAAACTGCTCCAAGTCACTGTTTTCGTGAACTGAGTCCTCGGGCAGCAGCTCCCCTGAGCCTCATCCTGGCCGGGAAGGGGAGGCAGCTGGGGAGGGAGAGCCTGCCTGGCCTGCATGTCAGGAGGCCTCTTTCTAAGAACAAACAAGAGCCGGTCACGGGAGGCACCAGAGCCAACAGCTTCTGCCCCAGAACTTTCTCCTGGAGCCAATGGGGCCATGAGGTTATTACTGTGCATTCGCTTCGGGCCAAGGCCCACTCCCCATTGGTGTGGGACGTCTCAGAGGAAGAAGCTGGTGCATGGAGGGAATCAGGAAGGGATTGTTCTGGCTGCTTTCCAGGCCTTGGGTCCATCCTGTCTCCGAGTCCAGGGTCAGGCTTGTCACACAGCTTGGTTGTCCAGCCTGTGACATTCTGTGAGCATCCTTCCATGAAATCACCCTTTTCACTTATGGTACTTTGAAATGGGTTTCTGTTGCATGCACCCCCAAATCCCATGACCAGATTTCTGGGCTTCCAGTGTGGGGAGAGCCCCACAGGGGTCCCAAGATGCCTTAAGAGGTACAATTTAGGATGAAATGCCCTAATTTGCCTACCAACCTCGTCTTTTGCACACTCACTAAGGAGGAGTCTTCTAGCATGGTTTTCTACTGATGACTGTCCCTGCCACCAGCCCCTTTCTGCGTGGCCTCCCCTATTTGGGGGACCTGGAGCTGCTGAGTTTTGTTGAAGTAGGACCAGTGGGCCGGGTGGGGCAGGGCTCAGGAGCTCAGCTGCACACAGGAGACCCGTGGGGTTCGGTCTGAGCGAGGTCACGGTCGGGAAAGCAATGGCACCTCCAAAAGGGGTTCCCAACACAGGTCACATGGGGACCAGGCACGGCCCCCCTCTCCTTCCTGATGCCCCAGGGAAGTGCTCCCTAAACCCACTCCTCAGCCCCGCCTTGTGACCTTATCTATCTAGTCACACCTCCAAGCTGTGTGACATCAGTGCCTTGTCTTACCTCTTTGTCTCGATTCCTTATCTGGAAAAATAGGGAATAACGGCGGCTGCTGCGCTGCATAGGTTGTTACGATGATAATCTGGCTTGTTGAACACAATAAATGTTCTTTTTCTATCTGACCATCCAGGCTTCCTGTTACCATCATTTTCCGTGGCTGCAGACGCAGGTAGCAGGGCTGACAGGCCACCGGCCACGCTCATTTGGTCCCTCGCAGGCGGGAATCCCTAGCCTGGGCCCCGGGAGTCCTGGGCACTGTATAGACCCCGGTGGTCTGGGAACCCTGCCAAAGGTATGCAAAGTCTTTATTCTTTTGGACGTGTGGTTTTCTGGAGAGAGGGTACACATCTTTCACCAGTTGCCCCAAAGGTTCCTTACCCAAAAAGGTTAACTCAGGCCTCTGCTTAAGTGTTTACTCTGACTGCAGCCCACCAGGGGCCCACGTGGTACAAGGAGAATCCTCAGACTTGGCCTCTGACAAAAAGAGGCCCAGAATTCGACCTCAGAGTCCCCACCCCACTCAGACCCTGGCAGAGGGAACAGCAGGAGGTGTCTCTTCGTGCGGGGCTTGGAAAGCGCTGGCCTGGCCCCAGCACGCGCCGCCCACCTGCGCCCCTCGGCCCCGCACAGCTTGGGGTATCTGCCCTCATCTTCCCAGAGAACCGGGCCCTTTGTCCTGTAGTGGCTGACATTTACTTTCTCCACTGGGGCAAAAGCTTACAGCTCCGTTCTTCACACCACCGACGGCACCGGTTTTCAAGCCCATTCACACGTTCCCTCCTGTGTCCTCACGAAGCCCCTGACTGTTCTAGCAGGTTCCCACCAGCAGCCAACGCTGCTTCAAGGCCAGGTGCTGTCACCCGCTGCCCAGGGCCCGGCGGGGCTGGCAGGCCTGTGTTCTTTCCTGGCTGTGCCTCACGATGCTTTGTTACTAAGAACTGAGGTTCCCAGTGGACAACCTGGTGCTTCCGTGACATTTGCTTAGGAACCACCTAGAAGTCTTGCGCTCTTATCTCCTTGACTGACCCATGTGTGCCTGGCAAACGTCCCGTCCCACAAGACGGGATCCATTTCGACTGGAATATTGACCCCATGGGCCGAGTCTCCTCCTGGGTTCCTATCTCAGTTTTAGAATAAATCATAAGCAGCTTTCCCCAGTCGATGTTCCGGACGCCTTAAAAAGGCCTCTTGCCTCTTGGTATGTGCCAGCCCTGCCCTCACACCAAGTCCACCCACCCCTTTTGAAAGTAGATAACTCATCCCTTTAAAATACCAACTACCACAGCCCTACTTCCACCTGCAGGGTAGTTGTTAGGTTTTCTTCCTCACACTTAAACGGCACAGTTTAAGTTGTGATGTTCTATACACACAGGGTGACCACAGGTCCCAAGTGGCCCAGGACAGTCTCAGTTTATACCTGTCTCCGTGCACCCAGTCTGGACTGCACGTTACATGGTCACCCGTCTGTGAGGGGCTGCTGGAGGATGGCTGGTCCCAGAGGTCCCTGGCGGGGGGCGGGGGAGGGGGGGGGACGACTCTGAACCACACCCCCATCCCCGATGGCTCGGAGGCGTCCGCGTTCGTTTTGCTCTCTTGTGGCCGAGAAAACGCGAGGACGGAGCGACTGTGCTAAGCCTGAGCCCTGGTGCCCCCGGGGGCACGGGGACCCACCCGAGTCGGGCCCATCCCGACCGGGGGGCTCCTGCCAGCGTCAGGCAGGCTCCCCGTGCGCTCCCGCGGCTGCCCGGGCCGCGGCCCCCTTTAGCGCTTTGCCACATGGCCTCCCCTCCCGCCGCCCCCGCCGCCCCCGCCGCCCCCGCAGCTCCACCTGTAGCTGGGATCACGGCGGGGCCGGCCTGGAAGCCACCCCACTGTCTTGGCAGGAGTCCCAGCCTCCTGTTTGAATAAACTGCTTGGCCCTCAGCCTTCGACTTGATTCACAGGAGAGCTAAATTAACACGCTGTAAAACTGAACGGCTGCAATTATTTTCCCCTCTGGTCTGGGGAGAAAAAGAATGGCTTCATGTAGGACAGAAAAAGGGAAACCACGTTAGCAATCGGATCCCCAGGGGGAAGCTACCAGTGTGTCCAGAGAGAGCCAGGGGCCAGTCCCGGGCCCGTCGCCTCCCCTGGTGGGAAGTGGGGGAGCAGGGCAGCCCCTCCTCCCGCTCCCCCCCCTGAGCACCTGGCCTGGCTGCTCTGAGACCCTCCAGCCTCAGCAGGGACCCGCGGGTCCAGCTCCCTTCCTCACGCCCTCCGTGTCCTCCCACTTCAGGAACTGCTACAGGAATGAACAAAAGGACATTCTTCTGCAGGGAAAGTTGACTGCTCACCTCGTGCCTTCACCACCTGTCATAAGCCAGGAGCCTGAGGGTCAGTATGCCCTGGATTATTACAGGTGTTCAACTCAATTAAGCCCATCTTTGGTTAGTAGAGTTTAAAAAGAAATCCTACTTTTACAAAATGAAATGGACAAAGATTTGAGTGGCAATGAGGGGGTCGTCTTTTTTAATGAAGTATAGCTGACTTACAATGCTGTGTTAGTTTCTGATGGACAAAAGTGATTCAGTTATACATATACATATATATATATTCTTTTTCATATTCTTTTCCATTATGGTTTATTACAGGATACTGAATACAGTTCCTATCCTACACAGTAGGACCTTGTTATCTACTTTATTTACAGTCGTAACTGCTAATCCCAAACTCCTAATTTATCCCTCCCCACCCACCCCCTTTCCCCTTTGGTAACCAGAAGTTTGTTTTCTAGTCTGAGTCATTTTTAAATTTTGTATGTCCTAAGTTACAAAGGAACACGAACAATCTCTGCCATGCTTTCTTTTCTGTTGTAACTCAAAAAGAAATATTTTGTAAAATTTAAGATAAAATATCAAATTGTTTATCCCAAATTATCTTGGTTCCAATCTGTCTCACAAAGGACGATGTTCCCGCAGTGACAACTAGATGCCTCCAGACGTCTGACCCAAGCTGGTCTCCTGTTTCAAGAGGCCTGGCATAGGAAACCCCCTTGGAACTCTCCTCTGGCTAAACTGAGATCTATCCTGTTATGTTAAAACTGGAACCAAAGCATTGGATGCGGACGTTTTTGCCTGGGGCTGTGTTTCCATAACAGGAGAGAGGACGATTCTGGCCTGGGGTGGGTGACGACAAACCCAAACTTGCTTTAATCCTGGGACCGGTCAGCTCCAAATACCACCCCCCACCCCGCCCCGCCGCTCAGCACCAGCTCCTGGCAGCAGCGAAAGCAGCTGTTTGCAGCCAGCTGAGCGGCCTGAGGGGCCACTTCCTCCTTCCTCCGGGAGCAAAGCCTGGGGTGAGGCAGGGCCGCTTGGTACCTCCTTCCGGGTCTTGGCTTGGACATTAACTCCAAACCAGAACAAGGGCTGCAGTCATGGAGAAAGACTGTTCTGAGGGAGGAGTTAAACATGGGTCATAAATCAGAAGAAAGTAAAGAAGCTTCCAAGGACCTGAGAAGCCCGAAGCTGTGAGAGCTGCGGGCAGGGAGGGCCGACGTTTATGAGGTCACGGGCCTGCCCACTGCGATGCTGAAGGCCACAGAGAGCTACCCTCCACCCCCAGTAAAACCCAAGACCGAGCACTGACGCCTGCGGTTGAAGTGTCAAAGGCTCACATCGGGGTGAACAACAAGGCCACCTGATCCGCAGCTGGGAGAGGCCAGTTCTTGAAACAGCCGCAAGGCCCACGATGGGCAGCTGCGAGGCTTCGCCCAGAGCCTGGGAAGGAGGGGGGCGTCAGGGGTGAGGCGGGGCAGAGGGCCCGGGAAGGGCAGGGAGAGCAGCCTGACGGCCCAGCAGTTTCTCACCGGAGCCCCCAGACACCCAGGGCGGGGCCCCAGTCCACACTCCGCCTTCACAGGCGGCTGGAGGGAGGAGAACCAGTGCGCCAGGCCAAGAGTTTGCAAAGAAACTCTGCACGTTATTTTGTTCACATACTGCCCGCACACGAAGGGTTCAGCTGCGGAAACACCTGTCCATACTTGCTCCGGGAGGAGGGGGAGAACCAGCGAGATCGCTGCGGCAGGAGCAGCGGCGATGCCAAAAATGTAAAATCTCCTAATTAATCCGTCTGCTTGTTCAGTGAGCCAAGTGAAAAACAGCAGATGCATCAATCAGAATTTGAGGGAAACCAAATTAACTCCATCAGCAAAAAAGTGAACGTCTTGCTTCAAACTTCAGAAGGACCAGCACAGCCAGAACGCTGTGCATTCACAGCCGCCAATCGCGAGGTGCCTCCTTTCCTCGCTTGGCCTGGCTGTGTGACCCACCCTCCCTGTCACCTGACCCCCGGCGCTCACGCCACCCAAACCGCTCCTGGTCTCGTCACTTTCTAAGCACTGGATCCAGGAGGCGTTTTCAGGTTGGATCTTCAGTCCTGATGAGCAGGGGGCGGCGTCACCTTTCAACTTTTCTGCAGCCTCAAGTTTTTCGGGAAAGAAGTGCGTGTAATTCAAGAAAACAGGGAGCCCTCCCGGCCCATCCTCAGATCCCTGTGCAGGCGCTTCATCTCCCACCTGCCTTCTTAACCTCAGAGTCCCCGAGGGCCAGCCTCCAGCACGCCCTCCTCGCGGCCGTTGCCTGTGCCGCCTGCACTGGCCTGATGGGGACCAGCCTCCCCATGCCCGAGCCAACCATCGTCCTCTCTGCGGAGGAAGCCTGGGGCCTCCCTCACGTCCAGCACCGCAGCACAGCCTGGGAAGTCTGCCCCTCTGGGTCCCCTCCCTGGGAAGCAGAGGTTGGAAGCCCTCCCACAGAACCGAGAAGCAAGACAACGCATCTCCAGCCCAGAGCCAGCGATGGAGACTGTTCATTCCTTGCCCCTAAAAGCCTTCGCTTGGTCGAAACACCCCTGCGGTTTCTGGATCCTACTCGGGGGTCACTTCCCCCACGGGACCCAAACGTGCCTTTCTTCCCCACCCTCCACGTGATCTCATCTGAACCTTCAAACCAGTTCAGTTCAGTTTGTCTGCTCCCCAGTCCTGGATCTGTGCGGGACGCCGGGCCCAAAGCAGCCAGAGGTCTGGGGGCCAGAGAGTGGCCACAGCTGCAAGGATGTCACAGCACCACCCGGGCTCTGCCCCTGAGGACAGACTCACCAGGCCCGAACTGTGACCAAAGGCAGCTCATAGTTCACGGAAGTCTTTACTGAATTTACGGGATTGTAAACATTCAGTTAACGGTATGAAAGAGACATTTCCTTTGTTGCCAATACCAAGGTGAGGGGTGGGACTGTAAGTGGAACAACGGTTGGCGTGAATTCTTAACAAGGTAAAATTATCTGAAAAAATCTAACGGCTTCCCAATGTTTACAGAAGTTCACAACTATTTCATTTGGAAAGGCCTAGTGTGATGTATACCAAAAGTGGTTTTCATCAATGTGTGTTTTGTTTCCAGTAAGTGAAGTTAAGGTTAATGATACGTGTCTCACTGAGAGCTGTCAAATTCGAAACAAAAGTCCATCCCCTACTTTGAAAAGCAAAGTTACATTCCGTCGTGAGGCACCTCTTGCCTACAATGCCAGGGCCTCCGCTGTCTGTCTTGGGGAGTGTCCAGGGGCAGTGGTCCTCCTGTCCTCTGCTTGGTTGACGGAGCGCTTAAGAAAGCCACCTGGCGACCTGCGTTCTCAGCACTCCCGCCCATCGCGAGCTCTTGACCCCACGACCCAGCACACTCCCACAGCACTTCTGCAAAGCAGTCCAGACGGGAACCGGCCCGTGGCATCCCGAGCGGCATGCAGAGCACCCCTGCCCGAGGGTCTGTGCTGGGCAACGAGCAGCAGCTGCTCAGAAACTTCCCAGAGCAAAACTCAGCAGGGAAGCAGGGAGCCAGCAGCCCAGGTGCATTTCCTGCGGCGGGGGGACGAGGCCGCCCAGCACCTCAGGCCAGTTCCCAAAGCGGCTTAGGCATGCAGAGCCACACCAAGACACAGGCACGAGCCCACAGCCCAGACAAGTGACACAGGTTTGAGAACTGAAAAGGTGCACCGCCGGGTAATGTTCTGTCGAGGACTGGGAGAGTGAAAGCTGAGGAGGCGGCTAATGATGATGAGTCACCGGCCTTCTGGAGGAAGGCTGGTCCTCAGCCCTGGGGGAGACAAGACTTTGCAGAATCAGATCATCATTTTCCCATTCGTGTATCAAAAAGGAAGTCTTCCCAAGAACCTAAAATGCGCTCCTTAATAAAAGTTAAAAGCCTAAACCAGTTTTCCCTGTTTATTCAACTCTTAATTACGAGGACCCAGTTACACAGATCAGGTATATTCTGGTTCAATTAAGTCTGAACCTTTGCAAGGCCCACAGGTGATCCTGATGCACACTGAGAGCCGGGAACCACTTGGGTTTCTCTTTTATTTAAATGCCTCTGGTTAAAGCTAACTGTGTAAACAAGAATTTACTCTTTACCAAGTATGAATACAGCTTTATTGATGTGCTGTAATTCTCATCTGGAATTTATCTTCCTTTCATCTTCACTGTGATTATTTCCTTCCTCTTTCCGCTGCGGCAGTTTGCAGGGCTCTCTCTGTCTCACCTAATATGTCTAAGAGTCGGACACAAGGACACGGTGGGCTCGGCCGCTGCGCAGCGTCTACTCCCGAGCGAGCTTAAATAACCTCAAGGTGGAACCACCCTGCTGCCGAAGCACAAAGCGCCCAGAGGCTCCTGGAGCGAATCGACGCGAGGCACCAACGGCCTCAGGAGCGTCATCTTCTCCAGACAAGAACGGATGTCACCAAGCTGGCGACACAGGTCCTTCCTGACCTCACTGCCCTCACAAGAACGAACAACTGTTCATGGACAAGACACCCCTAAGAAAATCCTACACGACGGACGCGAGGCTGAAGCACCGCCGGCACCACAGAGACCACGACGCGCCTCACCTGGCAGAGTCAGAGGAGCCGCCCCAGGCCCGCCCAGCACCGCCCAGCAGGGCCCCTGAGCCCACCGCTCCTCCGGCGGACCTCTAGCGCCCTCGCCCCAGCACCGTGGGCTGCTTCACGGGAGCCCCTACTCCAGTTCCACCCCGCCGCGTCACCGGGGGAGCTGCGGGGCTCGACCCCTGGGCATCTGTGGTGGAGAAGACGGTGGGGCTTCCGACAACCGGCACGCGGCCGACCGAGCACCTACCTGCTGAGCCCAGGCGGCGGTCCCTGCCAGTGGCTCTGCCCGCCTGCGGCAGCACGTCCGACCAGGGAATCCGGCAGGGCGCAGGGTGCGGGCCTGGGGGCGCGGAGCCGGCTGTTGCCCCCGCGCGGGCCGCAGTTCACTCGGAGCCCCGCCCACCGGAGAGGCAGCTGGGACGCGGGCACGTGGGCGCCGCGCGGAAGCTCTCTCATAGCCCCGCCCGCCGCCGAGTGGAGCTCCGCGGCCCCCTCCCTGCCCAGGAAGGCGGCCGCAACGCCGGCAGAGCCGCACCGCCCAGCCCTGCTGGAGCCCTGGAGCCGAGTCCAGCAGGGGCAGAGCTCTGCCGAGCAGATCCAGCGGCCCTGTTCAGCCAGGAAACTTGAGACACCGGTCGGCTAGAGTCGAGACCACGAAGCGCCTTACCTGTCTTGGAGCCAGTTCTCCCACTCCACCTGGGCAGGGGAACTAATTTGTAGCCCCACCCACTGCTGAATACAGCTGCCCGCCCTCTCGCGCAGGAAGCCTGACCAGAGCACACAGCAAGCTGTGTAGCCCATCCGAGAGCCGTGCTTACAGTGGCACTTAAACAGGGCACAGCCTGTGCTTCCCTGTCTGCAGAGCAACACCGGCGGCCCTGTCTGACCAGGGAATTCAGCACACAGTTTGGCCTAATTAGGGCCCCCAAACAATGCTGCCCCTCCAGGGAGGGCAGCTAACTCAGAGCCCTGATTAATACTGGGTATAGTACCCAGTCCCGACAGTCTGATGGGCCTGACCAGAGACCCCAGGCAACAGCAAAGCCCATCCTACAGCCTTACTAGGGCAGGGGAACAAGCCAGCTTTCCTATCCAAGTGCTCTCAGCAGCACCACCACCCCTGCCCCCCACCTCAGGGTTCTGGGCAGTGGCCTTGCCCCAAAGTAGACCCTGATATAGCAGCCCCCCCGCCCCCCGCCCACAAACATTACCAGCAGACACATCCAGAAACCCCAACAGGGCTGACTGGTGAAAAACTGTCTCTGCCAAAATGAACCTGTAAAATCTGGAAGAGGAGCCCACTTACTCAAATGCTCAGATAACAACATAAGGAATCAAGGATCACAAAAATTCAGGTAAGCGTGAGACCACCAAAGTAGACTAGTAACTGATGCTAAAGAAATGGAGATCTATGAACTATCAGACAAAGAATTCAGAATAATCCTCTTGAACTTTAGTGAACTACAAGGACACACAGCTAAACGAAATTAGGAAAACAATATGTGAACAAAATGAGAACTTCAACAAAGAAATAGAAACCATTAAAAGCAAACAAAAATCCTAGAGCTGAAAAATACAATGACTGAACTGAAGCATTCAACAGAGAGCTTCAAAATCAGACGACCATGCAGGAGAAACAATCAATGACCTAGAAGACAGGACATTTGAAATTATCCAGTCAGAGGAGCAAAAGGAAAAAAAAAGAAAAAGAGTGAAGAAAGCCTTATGGGGCACAATCAAAAGAACCAATATCTGCATCATGGGAATTTCAGGAGAAGAGAAAGCGAAAGGGACAGAAAGTATGTTCAAAGCAATAATGTGAAAAAGCTTCCCAAACCTGGGGAGAGAAATTAACAGATCCATGAGGCCCAATAGACCCCAAACAGGTTGAGCCTAAATAGGGCTACACTGAAACACATTAAAAATATCAAAAGTCAAAGACAAATAATTTTGAAAGCAACAAGAGACAAGAGAGAAGTTACATACAAGGGAAACCCCGTAAGACTATCAGCAAATTTCTCAAAAGAAACTTCAGGCCAGGAGAGATGGGATGATACATTCAAAATACTGAAAGTAAAAAACTGTCAACCAAGAAGCCTGTATCAGGCAAAACTGTTCTTCAGAAATGAAGAAGGGGTAAAGATTTTCCTGAACAAGCAGAAGCTGAGGGAGCTCATCATCACCAGGAGACCTGCTTTGTAAGAAATCCTAAAGGGAGTTGAGTGGAAGTAAAAGGATGCTGATTAACATTATAAAATATAAGAAGGTACCATAAAATTCAATGATCATGGTAAATATACATTCAAAATTAGATTCTGTAATATGGTAATGGTGGTGCATAATTCACTTACAACTCTAAAAGTTAAAAAACAAACAGTAAAAAGAATCATAACTATAAAAATCTGTTATTGGATACACAATATGAAAAATATGTAAACTGTAATATCAGTAACATAAAATGTGAGGGGAGGAGAAGTAAAAGTGTGAAGCTTAGGACAGCTATCTAAGTTGTTGTCATTTTAAAATAGGGTGTATTATAATTTTAAGATATTTTATGTAAGACTCATGAAACCACATGGGAAAAGTCTAGTAATTACACAAAAAGAACATGACAGAGAAGTCAAAGCATACTGATACCCAAAGACATCAAAACACAGAAAGACAGCAGGATAAGGAACAAGGAACAATGGGTCTACAAAACAGCCAGAAAACAATGAACAAAATGGCAACAGCAAGTCCATACCTGTCAATAATTACTTTAAACAAAAATAGATTAAATTCTCCAATAAAAATAAAAAGAATGGCTGAATGGATAAAAACACAAGATCCAACAACATGCTGCTGCCTACAAGAGACTTGCTTTAGCCTTTAAGACAATTAACTGAGAGTGAAGTGATGGAAAAAGACATCTCAAGCAAAACTAACCAAAAACAAGCAGGGAGAGGTAGCTGTACTTACATATATCAGACAAAATAGATTTTAAACTAAAAATGATAAAAAGAGACAAAGAAGGTCATTATATAATGATAAAAGGGGTCAATCCATCAAGATATAACAACAAACTGAAAAAGACAACCTATAGAATGGGAAAAAATATTTGCAAATCATGTATCTGATAAGGGATTAATATCCAAAATACATAAAGAACTCAGACAACTCAACAGAAAAAAACAAAAATAGGGCTTCCCTGGTGGTGCAGTGGTTGAGAATCTGCCTGCCAATGCAGGGGACACGGGTTCGAGCCCTGGTCTGGGAAGATCCCACATGCCGCGGAGCAACTAGGCCCGTGCGCCACAACTACTGAGCCTGTGCGTCTGGAGCCTGTGCTCCGCAACAAGAGAGGCCGCGATAGTGAGAGGCCCGTGCACCGTGATGAAGAGTGGCCCCTGCTTGCCGCAACTAGAGAACGTCCTCACACGGAAACGAAGACCCAAAGCAGCCATAAATAAATAAATAAAGTTAAAAAAAAAAAAAAGAAAAAAAGAATATCCTTATCATCTAAGGATAAAGACCATTTTCTTAAAAAAAATAAATAAATAAATAAATAAATAAACCAAATAATCCAATCTTAAAATGGGCAAAGGACCTCAACAGACATTTTCCAAAGAAGACATACAGATGGCCAACAGATACATGAAAAGTCACTTGAAAAGTTCCTCAACATTACTAATCATCAGGGAAATGCATATCAAAACCACAATGAGATATCACCTCATGCCTGTTAGAATGGCTATTATCAAACTACCATCTGATCCAGCAACCTCACTTCTGGGAACATATCCAAAGGAAACAAAACCACTTATGTTAAAGAGATATCTATACCCCTATATGTTCATAGCAGCATTACTCACAAATAGCCAAGATATGGAAATAACCTAAATGTCCACTGATGGATGAAGTTGTGGTGTATGAGTCTGTATCTATTTGTGTGTGTATATATGTATGTGTCTATACACACACATATACATACATACAATGTATGATGGAATATTATTCAGCCATAAAAAAGGAAGGAAACCCTGCTATTGTGACAACATGGATGACCTTGAAGGCACTGTGCTAAGTGAATTAAGTCAAACAGAGAAAGACAAATACTGTATGATCTCATATGTGGAATCTTATTAAAAGAACAAAATTTAACTCATAGAAAAGAGGTGGGGGTTGAGGGAGAGGGAACTGGACAAAGGTGGTCAAACAGTTCAGATTTCCAGTTATAAGATAAATAAGTACTAGGACTGTAAAAGTACAACATGATGACTGTTGTTAAGTCTGCTGTACATGATATACAGGAAAGTGGTTAAAGAGAGTAAATTCTAAGAGTTCTCATCACAAGGAAAACACTCTTTTTGTCATTCTCTTTTTTTAGTATCTGTATGAGATGATGGATGTTAACTACGCTTACTGTGGTCATCATTTCACACTATATGTAAGTCAAATTATTACGCTGTCCACCTTAAACTCCTACTGTGCTGTATGTCAAGTGTATCTTAATAAAACTGGAAAAAAAGGCAGAGTTATAAACATTATTAAATTTTATTAACAAAAACTTTGTACATTTTAATACATGTAGAATTTTACATCTAAGTAAAATAACAACACATTCAAAATTTACCATTTATACAAATTGTTACAGAATAACAACCAGTGGGTTAAATAAGTAAAATAAACCACACCGATTTTTTTTTAATTATCTACAAAAGATTTGACTTTCTTTAAAATTCCCCTGAACATATAAAAATAAATTAATTTTACTTTTCAATTAAATCTACCAATTAGAAATATTACAAATCAAAATATCAATGTTATCTTATGAATTTTTCACAATACAAAACAGATTCACAAAACCTTATTTACAGAAATGAGGTAAGAACTGTGCAATGTTTAACCAAGAGACATATTGCAGAATTAACATGTTCTTCCAGCTAAGTACACAGTGGAGGTCTAATTACAGCTGGGTCTTTTCCACTAATAATTCACACATTTAAGAATAGTTCAATGATTACATCCCCAATTGTTTAATTTATACTCTGCTATACTGTCACACCAGGAGTGGGGCTACCCAACGTGGAAGGGCTGTAATACAGATTTCACCTGTTTCAGGAACTGCAGTGGTGGGTTTTTTGTCTTGTTTTGTTTGTTTCAAATCATTGTCAATAATGGGAAGTTGTCTAACTTAAGAAAAAAAGAAAATTCTTACCAAATCCACTCACTTTTCTTGTGACTCATTAGTGGATAAATACCCAGGTAATAGTTTTTGCCTGAGCTAGCTACAGTGGCATAGAAAGTTCTTAATAAAGGCAGAACCATGGGGAAGGCTGCTGGTGCAACGCCGACTGTCCCTACTCCTCCCAGGGACTGAGAGCGCAGGCTCAGCTGTCCAGAGCCACTTCAGCACAAGGCAGGTACTAACAGGCACTTGATTCAGGCCAAACCCCACCAGCAGTTTCAGAGTGGCCCCTCTTTCACTTTGAATTGAGCTGGTTCCCTCAGCAGCCTTAGAAATCACTGAACTCAAGCTTTCTTTAAAATATGAGTAGATCTTAACACTAAAGAAAAAGCATTTAGCAAAAGAAAATTACCTTTAGCAGAAGCAGACATTTACCATCCTAACTTGATTACCAAAATTGGCCAAATCCCATTAGAAAGGAAATTTTTATAATAAAGATTGCCCAGTCCAAGTGGATGACCTATTTATTTGTAATATTTAACCAATAAAACTCCAGTAGAAGAAATTAGACAGTTCCTTGAAATTTGTTTTGACTCACAGAGCAAGCATACTGTAACCCAAACAAAAGATCATATTTCATGTTCCAACTTTTACATTAAAATCAAATGGTTTAAAAATAGAACAAGTCTTTAGTTTTGCTATTCATCTCTCCAATTTATAACAAAATTAGTTGTACACCAACTATATTAAATTTCTCTTAGGCTGATAAACTCATTGCATGTAAATTATTTCAATGACAAAAGTTAGCTATTAAATTTTCTTTCAAAATTCAAAAAATGTGGGTGAGGGGTGGGGGATATGGGAATTCCATTTCAGTGCAACAAAGCAACAAGAAAATCAATCAAAGCCTTACAAGAATGCTCTTGGGGCAATTAATCCTTTGTCGTGCAGCTGGTTTCTTGTTGCATTTCTTCATAGCTGTAGTAAGGGGACTGCAACAGCAGCCAGATGAAGTGCTAGAGCAGCAGGATAGTCCATTTCTAGATGTTTCTCAAGTGTCAACTTTTTTCTTGAGCAACAGGCCCAGTTTTATCACTAAGTCTCTGCAGTTAAAACAAACAAAATAAGATCCATTAGCTAAATGAATTTTTGGCCCCCACTTGAGATAACATCCTCTTACTTGAAATTATAACTGAGATAAAAGGTCATGTATACGGTTATTCCTTTTTTTCTACAAGTCAGCATGGCTACTTTTCAGCATAATATAAAGACATGAATTTACTGGTAAACATTCAGTTGCTTTATATTAAATTCAGCAGTATACAAAGACAGAAGTGCCCCTCTGAGGGAGGATTCATAAGGAATGAATGTAGAAACCATCCCCTCAGATTGACTTTTCCACAGAAGTAGTAACACAGTAGTGTGGAAAATGAACTAAGAAAGTCATGGGTTCTGATCCCACATGTGCTATGTGTCTTTTGAGCTTTAACCTCTTTGAATCTCCCTATTTAAAAAATGGGGTTACAGCCTATTAATATTTTAAAGATTGGAACCACGTATACTATTGTATCTAACAAAGATGCCTGCCACATAGCAGGATACTCATAAATATTATTTCCCAGCCTTGCTTTTCTACATTAGATAATATTGTTTATTTTATAGTGTTTACTATTGTGATTTTCCATTAAAAATACATTTCATACTGTCTAACTTTTTTTAACACAAGAAAAAACTTAGGAAAAAACGGTTAAAAAAAATTCTAAATTAATACAGAATCGATGAAATTTTCCACATCTGCAAAACTAGGTTTGTGATAATGACAGTATTCACAGTCAGGAAGTCAGAGGAACAGTGGGGCAAACAAAAAGCATTGAAGAGTTAATGAAAACCAATAATTCTATATTTTGAACCAATTCTTGTTACTAAATACAAACTAAAGTTTCTGAAAACTAAAAGCACAGTAAAGAGCAAACTTTCAAAGTAATGGGAAAGAGCAAACATTGTGACTTTTAACACCATTTTTTGCCAAGTCTCCCACCTCATTCTTTCCCTTCTTCCTTTTCCTGATGTCCAGTCTCCATTCTATATCCCAATATCCTTCCTCTAACAGGGTTCTGCCCTGAACTGGAATTTAGGGGAAACATTTATACTCCAGTAAAGTAGACCTGATTGAAGGGGAGAATTAATAGAAAGAAACAGCCTTAAAATGTGTGCTACTATATGTATAGTATACTGTTCCTGCACCCATTTTTATTTATCTTAACTTGTACATTGAAAGGGTAAGATGCTATCACTTACATGAGATTAATAATTTAAATTTCATTACAAATGTGATTATGATTTACTTTCTATCAGGTAGAATAACTGGATTGCCCTAAAGTTTATGTATTAATTTTATTATAAATATAATTCAATTTTAGCATGTCTGAGCAAAATAATAAAAATATTCTTAAATTATCTAGACTATTTCTATAATTAAACAAATTAGTTAAACAAAGATTCTCAAAACACCAACTACTATCTTCTGATTGGACTGTCCAATACCACTTACCATACTAAAACACATTTTCATTTTGAAAAATTGCTGTATTATAAAACAGTCTTCCAACCTTACGTGCAAATTCAAACTGATATACTTAGAGGATATATAAATTGGCTTAGGTCCTTTGTGTTTACAATATCCAGGTGCTGAAACAACTGGTTTTAAGAAGAAATTATCAGGGGGATAATATATTTTAAGGGGGGTGGGGAGGAAGAGAGGGGCTGGACAGTCATCTCTGATTAATCAATAAAATTCGTTTTGGTATTTCACTAGCTGTAACAAAGCACAGACACTTACTGTTACCTTCTGACTTGCATTATCGCCATGGATGGTGAGGAACGGGTTGGTGGTGGCTGGATGAAGCGGAGGCGCCTGCGTGCCTGCGAGCAGGTTGTTGATGGGCATCTGCGTGGGTGCCGGGATCTGCAGCTGCTGGAGATCAGGCTGGTGGTGCTGCTGCACCAGCTGATACAGAAGGGCCTGGTGCTGCTCCTTAGGTAAGAACATGCAGGAGAGGGTGAGTCCCAGTGCAGACCCGGCAGTCAGGACAGCCTGCTTTCTCTCTTCTTTGCTCTGATATTAGGTATTTAAGTGACAGCAAAGTCATACTACTAAGAAAGACAACAAGAGTCTCATCTGGAAGAACACACTGCACGAGATAATAACCATCTACTGTAAAATGTCAGTATCATCAGGGAATGGCTTTATTTTCAAAATGGGGCAAACAAACGTAGGAGACCCCTATTCATATGAGGTTGCCCATGATAATCAAGGAGAACGGCAACTTAGAGCAGCCACGTGACCTGCGTTTGGCTTTAGAATGCACTGCATGGTGAAATCCCTCCCATAATTCTGGGAACTTAAAATAACTTTTAAAGTTCTCATTCATGCCAACAGAAAGAGTGCTTTCTTGATGCGGTTATGAGACCATCCCTTCCAGCGAGCACTCCTGAGCGCTTACTATGATGTGGCAGGCACTGTTCTGGGGTGAAGAAATGTTAGGAAATGATTACTGCCCAGGGTCGGGGGAACAGGAATGTGAGAGAGAGGACAGCGGGGGCGGGGTAGGGTCAGGGCGGTTCTCGCTTGGACACAGACACGAGGAGACGAGGGAATTCTCTATATGGATGTGGGGGGGCGGAGGGGGGGTTCCAGGCAGAGGGAATGCTAGCCAGTGCTGAGGGGCCCCGTGGCACACCCAGCATAACCCAGGACGAGCAAGGAGACCGGGGCCGGAGTGCAGTGAGCAGGAAGGAGGCCAGAGAAGGATGAGGGCCTGTAGTGTCGGCCGAGAGCTCTGGTTTTTCTCAAAGTAATGCAGGAAGGCAAAGCAAGGTTTTGAACAGAGGAGTGACACAACCTGACCTAGGATTCTTGATGGATTCAATGTGAGGTGTCAGAAAAAGAGAGGGGTGAAGGAATAACTGCTTGAGCAGCTGCAAGGATGGAGGTGCATCAGCTGAGGTGGGGCAGCCATGTGGAGGGTCAGCAGTTCAGTTTGGACACGTTATGCCTGCACCATCTATAAAGAAAGCCAAGTGGTGGCAACTAAGTAAGCAGTGGATATGGGAGTTTGAAATTCCAGAGAGAGGCCCGGGCTGGAGACGTCGGTATCAGCACAGACAGTATTTAAAGCTTTGCGGCTGGAGGAGATCCTGAATTCTAGGATGCTCTGAAATGAGTGGGGCTGAGGAGAAGAAGAGGACCCAGAAAAGGAAGCTAAAAAGGAAGAACCAGTTAGGTAGGAAGAAAACCAAGATAATGTGGTGTCCTGGGAGCTAAGGGAAGAACGTGTTTCCAGTGGGCAGAAGCCGTTACCAGGCCAGGGGAGATGCCAGGCAGAAACGGACAGGGCTGCGCATGGGGCAGCAGCTGGTCGGGAGGAGGGTCAGGAGGAGGGTCGAGCAAGAGTTTTTCTTAAGGTGGCAGGAGGGAGGTGCCTCACAGTACCATTCCTGACTACGTGAAGTTTGATGCTTGTAAATAAACAAACCTCACGCCACAACCTTGGCTGCAAAGGAAACGTCAAGTCTAATCCACTCAGTCTTCACGGTCTCTGGGTAATAATTTGTGCTAAAAATTCCTTGATCAACCACGTTCCAGAAACGAGGCACCTATATGTGCTGTTATTAGAGTAAAATCTTGATTAACAGGAAGAACCCCAAATAAATTGAATTCCATAACTTCATATTAAGATGAGGCAAGAGATAAGAAAACAAGATTACATTTTAGTGTAAGCATGTAAGAATTTATGTAGACTCTGTCCTTATACCACTGTAAGAACAGTGGACAGTGACAATGATCCAGAATTGTAAAACAGACATTTTCAATACATTTTTGACTAAAGCAAGAGAGTAGGTAGATGTATTTTAGAAAGAAGTTACAAACAAAGGCTGAAACCCCAAAGTTAATTAAATGGGTGTTCTCCTAGCAGTGAGGTGTGCTAGACACACCCTCCCACATCTGCCTTAGCTCTCTCCCCTCCTCCAAGATATCTGTTCCACACCTTCTTTCTCTCCTCTAACCACAATATCCCTATCTCCCTCAGCTGATGACTTTACTTATAACTCCCATTTAAAAACTAAAAACATTAGAAGTGGGTTTCCTCAACCTCCTGTCATAAAACCCACCGACAGCCTCTCTGCCTCCCTCTTATCACAGGGGAAGTTGCTCCCTCCTGAAGAGCTCTGCTGCCCTGGCGTTATCCTCCCTCTCTCTGCACCAGAAAATTCCCAATCAACATACACATATGCTGTCATTTTCAAAATGATTAGAAACTACCCCCCTTAGACCACGTCCTTCTAACGCTAGCTGCCGATTCATTTCTCTGCTCTTTACAGTAAAACATCTTGAGTTGCCTGCACCCCATCTTCGCTTCCTCTCCTATTTTCTTTCCAACCACTCAGTGAAGCTTTTCACTTCTCACCAAAACCACGTTCTCAGAAAGCTCTAGACACCCAAATCCAACGGGCTGTTCTTACCTGTCTCACCAGAAGCATTCTATGCAGCTGAGTCCTCCCTTTCTTGAAATGTTTCTTCACATGGAACTAGGCCACCACTCTCTGTGCTAACTCACTGGCCACTTTTTCCCTAGACCCTTGGCTAGATTACTCTCCTCCTCCAGGGTGCCCAGGGCTCAGTCCTGAGACATTAGATTTCATTCCCTACTGACTTCAGAGAATCCCGTAAATCTAAACATCACTGTATGTCATGTCACTGTTGTGTTCAAAGCCCTACAATTACAGGACTTCCTTGGCAGTCCAGTGGTTAAGACTTCGAGCTTCCACTGCAGGGGGCGCGGGTTCGATCCCTGGCCAGGGAACTAAGATCCTGCATGCCATGCTATGCGGCCCAAACAAATAACAAACAAACAAACAAAAACCCTACCATTAATTCTTTAAAATTCTGAAAGGAAAAATGAGGATATACGAAAAAAGAGTTTTTTAACTGGGATAATTATTAAAGCTAGGCAATCGGTATACCATACTCTCTACTTCTGGTACACTCGAATGTTTATTTCCACAAAGAAAGGTTTTTTTAAAAAAATCACCAATGGCTTTCCATCACACTTAAGGTCAATCTAAATTCCATGCCATGGAGAGCCAAACAAGGCAGCCCACAACCTTGCAGCCCACGCCCACCCGTCTGACTGCTCTCCTCCACACCAGCCCAGTGACACAGCACACAGGCCCTGGTCCCTCCACCTTGAGTGCATATTCTCTTCCACCCCCCCCCATGTCAGAAAGTCATGCTCCTTCAACTTTTATTCAGGTGTGTGCTCAAAAGTCACCTACTCAGAGGCTGGACCATCCTATCTAAGATGGCTCCCATCCGACTGTTATCTATCCCCTTATCCTGCTTCATTTTCCTTCCCAGTACTCATCACTACCAAAAAGTGTGTATATATTTATCGTCCATCACCCCTACCAGAATGAAGCTCCATGAAAATACAAGTCTCCATGAAAATACAGAGTCTACCAGAGCTGCATAGACCACGTTCTAGTATTTGTCGATGAATCAATATAATGTCACTGCAGGTATCACAGACTACACCACAATGTCATTTCACAAAGTGGGCAATCTATACCTATGCTGAATAGTTATTATAGCTTGGATCACTTGCTCCTAATAAAGATCAAGTATTATCAAAAGGAAGAACTTACTGGTGTGAGCTGCTGCGAATTTAACAACTGCTGGAATTGCTGTTGATGAAGAAATATTTGTCTTTGCTGGTCAGAAAGTAATCCTAGTCCTGAGGCACTGAAAAACGATGAAAACTCTTACTTTCTACTGTACACCTTTTAACGTTTTTTTTTAATGTAAAATGAACAACTGTTTCAATTTGATGTTTAATAACTTAACAAGTTTCTAACCATAACACTTTTTGAAAACAATGATGTACAAGTTTCTTTTCTCTCTCTTTCTCTCTCTCTCTGCACATATACAACAGGTAAACAAGAATTCACATTGTCAGTAAATGTTTTGTTTCCCTTTATATTGTAAACCAAGCAGGCACTCAGTTGTTTTATGGAATAAAAATTTACATGTGTTTATAACATGCACATGTAATACTTTATTTTTAATCATTCAAGGATAATTTAACCCACACTGAGTGACACATATTTAAAACAAAGAAAGAATCCAAACATACTACTAATTGATTTGACCTAAACTTTTTTTACAGTCCCAATGGTCGGTAAAATTAAGCACCAATGAAAAGAGAGCCAGAAGAAATAGTTTACTACTATCCATTGCAAATCCATTTAAAATGATTTATTCCTCAAAAGTATGTGCAATAACAACATGGCTTTGCCATTCAAATGAAATTCCACTACAATGAAACAGCGAGTCTCACTTCCTGGAAATTCAAGATAAATATTTGACCTTCATCTTGTATCAAAATCTTTGACTACAAAGCTAACAAAATTACATAGCTGAATTTTAAGAAACCAACATTCATATGTGATCTTCATTATAATATTACTTTTCTTCAGGATTTATGACACATGAAGGCAATATACATGGGGATAAGAAAAATTAGCATTTAAAACACACATCACAGATCAAAACTGAAATTTTCAGTACAGAACAAACCTAATGCTTTGTTACGAAAGGTGATTTAATTTTGTTTTAACCTGAATTACTTAAGTGTCAAAAATAAATGGCTCTTGGTATAATATATTAAGTTTGGTGGTTTTTAATTTCTTAGAGTACATCTAACAAGGAACACATTTAAAATCCCAATCTAAAGTATGGACAGCACTGGTACCATGTTGCACTAAAAAACCCAAAAGGTATTTAAGTAAGTTTCTTACCTGTTAGTCAGTGTAGTTGGCATTGGATGTGCTGCATTAGGTGGTACAGTTGTGTGGGTGAGGGGGGTAGGGTTCTGGGATATTGTGACAGGGGTCTGAATAACCCCATTTAAAGCTCCTACAATGCCATTAATTGCCAGTTGGTTACCTGGCAAAGCTCCAATTATTCCACCCACTCCAGGCACGGCAGGAATGGTGGATGTCACAGTCTGCATTCCACTGGCCAGTGCCCCCACTGTCACACCGTTGACCTGCTGAACTCCACTAAGGCCTGAGCCCTGCTGGGCTGGACTCTGCCCCGCAGGAGGGGGAGTAGAAAGAGCCGAGGAGCTGCTGGTGCTCTGTCCACTGGAGGTTAAGTCCTAACGTAAGAAAGAGTAGAAGCTAAGTTGTAAACAACACAGAAAAACTGTTTGAAATAAGTTTAAACCATTCAATGTGATATACTACTGTTCACAAGTGAAACACACAAATGAAACTAACCACACCCAAATTACCTGATTTAATACAGGAAGAGAATTATCAGGTAGAAAGCTGTTTCCTAGATGAGGGCTCTTACTGCTGTTCAAGGAATCAGTAGTAGGAGCTAGATTAAAAAAGACAAAGAAAAAAAAACCTATTTACCTGTTAAATTACATTATGTGTAAGATTAAAGGCTTGTCTAAAAAAGCTTACCCTGAAGCCCACATTAAAAACACTTAAATATTAAGCCTTGTTATTCTTAAGACCAATTTGAATGAAAAAAATCTTTATCTCTACTGAATATCATGGCTTTAAATCAATAAAGAGATCATTACATATTTAAATTTTACCATTAAATTCTGTACTAAAGAAGTTAGAGCAAATTCAAATTGAACACTGAACAGGATTCTTTTTTTTTTAATTTTTGAATTTTATTTTTTATTTTTTATACAGCAGCTTATTAGTTATCTATTTTATACATATTAGTGTACATACGTCAATCCCAATGTCCCAATTCATCCGACCACCACCACCAGCCCCCCACCACTTTCCCCCCCTTGGTGTCCATACGCTTGTTCTCTACATGAACAGGATTCTTTATGCTCCTAGAAAATAATTTATCATTCCTTTTCTACAACTGCATATAACTGGTGACCAGTTATTATTCAGTTATTATGAAAAAGATAATGGAAGTCCATCCTACTTTCCTTAGATCCACAATAAATTCATACTTACCATTCTGTGCTGAAAATGCATGCATTTGATGAGATGGGCTGGGATTTGTTGTTATTGTTGGAAAAGGCACTGAGAGCTGTGCATTCAATAATTGAAGGCGTTCCTTTTTGGCAGTCAAGTTTTTAATCTGTTCCTCTAATCTTCGATTTTCTACTTGAAGTTGGTGTAATGACTTCAGCATTCCTAAAACTAGCAGACATTTGAATGGTTTTTAATAGAGAATTTCATACACAGGACTAGGTATTTTATGGACTTAAGTGTCAATAACTTTAGAAATAAATTAAAATAGAAAAGTAGATATTCTATAAAGCATTTCTAAGTGACTACGTTCTACTCCTAAATTTATATGTAGATATAAATATACCATAATATATTTGTACCTACGTAAGCATAAAGGGATACTGTTCCTAGATATACCATGTGGAAACTTTGTCGCCACATACCAAAAAAAACCCACCTAGTTCAGGTAATTTCCATTCTCAAAGAAAAATCATGAGACCACTTTATTTTCATCAAAATAAAAACCTAATTAAAAATTCAAAGTGCTCGCCATGAGTTTTCATTAAAATCATATTTCAAAGGGCAAAGAATCACACCAATATCCTTCGCCACAAATAAAGAGCACACGTATTTGTTCGCTGCTTGGTTGAGTTAAGCAAGCCACCTGACACAGGACTAGGAAGCCCAGCTGCTAGGCCTGTGGATCCACACTCGCCCAGCAGAGAGCAGTGTGTGTGCACCGCAGCCCCGCTCCCGGCTCCGAGGGAAGGCGCGTCATCTGCACACAGGCTCAGCTTCTGTCCTGCCTCACCACCTCAAGTACCGTTTCCGTTCCTGCCACAGCTCTCAGACCTCTCGACACAGCAGAGAGAGAGGGCTGTGTGATGCTGCGGTGATGGACACTTTAAAAGTTCTATGTATTAAAAAGTTGTATTTGCTTAACATGCCCTCAGGGCCTTGAAAACACACAATTCTACTGGTACAGACACATACGGTCATTTCCCAAGGATTTAACTTTTATCCCTCCTCTTCAAGATCCCACAAATAAACCCTTAGTATACCCAAATGAGATGCAGTAAGACTAAGCTAAACCTGTCCTCCAGCTATCATGTTCAAAGGATTATCCCGGCATGAATTTCCTCACAATTAGCATTTTTTGTCAGAGCACCATTCATAAAAATACCAATTTATGGCACCTGTGTAACAATAAGCAAAATATTTTGTTTTGTTTTAAAAAAATAAAGCAGCAAAAGCTTATACCTCCCACCCCCAAAATGATTAAAAACCAAACCAAAACAAAACACCTATTATTTCCCCCAGATATATATATATCCTTAACATTAGGCCACTTCTCTAGCTAACAGAATCTGTAGTAACAGTTTTTGGTTTTGGCATTTTTCACCCATGGCTCTCCTTAATACTTAAAATTGTAAAGATACTAAATATGTATATGTAATATGTATTACATAATTTAGCAAGTAAATGATATAGATAATATATATGTTATATATATAATTTAGTAATTATTCTCCTTTCTCACCCAAATTGTAAAATCAAGAGAGTTGGCCATACTTGACTATACACATTTTTTAAAATAAATTCTCCAAAGGTGAGCAAGTTTGATTCAAACAACTAAGCTAAAAGAAGCTATAACTCATATTTTAGTAAAACTTAAAAATTGATTAGAACAAAGTACAATGGAGAAACAATGTACCAATATTTTAATAATTATAAAAAGTAACAAAAACCAGTGAATTCTATGAGCCAGACAACGTTCTTTATATATTCTATGTCATTTAACCCTCAAAACAATACTATGATATAGGTACATTATTATTCCCATTCTACAAATGGAAATCTAAAAGCACAGTGACATTAAGAAACTTGCCTAAGATCACGCTGTTAATAACAGGTAAAAACAAAATTCAAGCCCAAGCAGTAAACCTGTAGCATTTGTTCTATTGAGCCACTACATCACACTTTCTCACCATATTATGTAAGACATATCATAATTTCAATGCTATTCTTGATGAAGTGTGACTTCAACATCTATCCACCTATCTGTTCATCCATCCATCCATCCATCTATTGACCTCTCTTTAAAGACAAGAAGAGAATACTTACTGTCACTAGGAGTGCCCTGTTCTAATAAAAACTGCTGTCCTTCACTCCACTGCCTCTCCAGAAGCTGCTCTATGCTGGCTGCTACTGGGGGCAGGTTTTCCAAACTGCTGTTGCCTGGTTGATCATAGCGGATCTGTAAGCTACTTACAGGGGACCTGTTGGAAACATTAATCCTCAGGTTAAACAGAAGAAGGACCCTTTGAAGGAAGCACATTCACATTTCTCACCTTACGCTGAGCCTTCTCCTGTACAAGTTTTCTAACACCGGGCTGCCTATGTTAGAACGATAAAACCATAATCTACCCTAAAATTTAGTAATTACCATCCTTCCTCCCCAAATGGTAAAAATGAAGGGAATAGCTGGCCATGCTCGATAATTAAAAACCACTAGAAAATATAAACACACCACTAATAATCTCTGAAATAGGCTGTAAAAGAACTTGATGCAACTTTATAAGACAAGAGGGAGAAAGACAGGACTAGAAAGACTTACACTGTACAATTATAATAAAGTAGAGAGCATTTTAATTCATAACCACAAAATCTCAAATATCAGTAAAAAGAATTTTTAAACAATTTTGAAGGAGTATTTTGTTATAAATTCAAAAATACTTAGTTTCAAGTATTTTCAGAATTAGGGAACATTATCAAGACCAAAGCAATTTTTATTTGAGCCCTTTATACAAGTTTTTTCTAAAATGTCTTAGATCTGTACTTCAAATGATAACAACTTAAATCACCTCTTCCAAAATAAGTATCACTTACATTAAGATGAACATGTTATGTTCTTTCATCCACTTTTTGTTCTAAATAAGTAAATGTGGCCATTTCTGGTCTCCAGCCTCCATAAAAATATAATAAATTAGTAAAGGGCTTTAGAGTTTCTGAAGTGTTTCCACCTAGTTAACTTCACAACAACCTAGTGAGAAGTCAAAACCTGCATTACTGGCTCCATTTCTATCTGAGGAAACAAGATGGGGCTTCAGTGACTTGTCCAAAGACACGCTGCTAGTAAGTGACAGAGCTGGGCTACAGCTCAGGTCTTCCAACAGCCCGAAGAGTGCTCTGCCGCATCCCTGATATGCATCGCTACAAAAATCTCTTTAAATTAGAAGTTAAACAAATGAGGCTTTTTATTGCACATGTAAACATCACATGCTACATACAGCTGCCCATCCCTTTCCAAATAGTATATTATTGCCAGGATAATTTAGGCCATTATATTTCAGGCTGATTTTTAAAGAATAATATACAGTTAGAAGTATGTGCTAAAGTAATTTAGTGCCATTTTTTTCTGTTAAATACCATTTAGCTAATGAAACACAAAGAACTGCACAATGCAAAATTGCAGTAAGGAATCCTGAATAATTTCTAGGTAGCTTGAATGATATTTTAAGTTTAAAAGGAGAACACAGGGACTTCTCTGGTGGCGCAGTGGTTAAGAATTCACCTGCCAAATGCAGGGGACACGGGTTTGAGCCCTGGTCCGGGAAGATCCCACATACCACGGAGCAACTGAGCCCATGCGCTGCAACTACTGAAGCCCGCCCGCCTAGAGCCCGTGCTCCGCAACAAGAGAAGCCACCACAATGAGAAGCCCATGCACTGCAAAGAAGAGTAGTCCCCGCTCACCACAACGAGAGAAAGCCCACGCACAGCAACGAAGACCCAACGCAGCCAAAAATAAATTAATTAAAAAAAAAAAAAAAAAGGAGAACACAGAGATGCTTCCTCCACTAAACATATGAGCAAAAAAATCCATTAACTTTCTTCTGTGAAAAAAAAAGAATAAAACAGTACAGAAGTAACACAGCATAAATTACAGATTGGTCAGATGATGTTATAATTGTACTTCAGATTCCTAGTTTCAAAAGAAGAATATTTAATTTTCTGCAGAGTTCAATTAGGAAAAACAATACTACCTTTAGTTCACTCAGGGATTAGAAAAAAGGCACTACTGATGCAGCACTAGAAAACAGCAAAATTAGAGGTTATTGGACTAATCTCTCTCACGTTAAAGATGGTCCTTAACAGACATTCCCATATATATTAGCAACACAACAACAGTGATATTCACGGTAGCCATGGCAGAAAAAATTTTATTTTTAATAGAATTTTAAAATTTCCACAGTTGAAAAAGATTCTTGAATGGGCTTCTTCCTCCTTCTGCTCCATTCTCACCCAATCTAATACTATGCTTGAGGCAGTTTACAAAAGTAGAGAACAGAGAGAAAACAAACTAGAAACAGTTATAGGAGTTGAGAGTGGAATAAAGTTAATAAAAAGATAGCCTAATGTGCTATTAGCAGGAATAAACTTATATATTATATATTAATAAATGGTACCTGAACTCTTTCATATAATATCTAAGATAATTTCACAGAACAACGTAACATATTTGCTATGCTTTGCTTCAGACAATTTTAAGAACTAGAGGGATTTTAGAGACGAGCCACAAGAACTTCATTTACTGAATTAGGAACGAGAGACTAAAGGGTTAAGTGCATTGCCCACAACAGAGCTAAAACTGGAACCCAAAGTTGAAAGCCTGGAGTCTGCAGCTTTAAGAGACTTTTTTTGTTTGTTTTTGTTTGTTTTGTTTTTATTTTTGGCTGTGTTGGGTCTTTGTTGCTGCGTGTGGGCTTTCTCTAGTTGCGGCAAGCGGGGGCTACTCTTTGCGGTGCATGGGCTGCTCATTGTCGTGGCTTCTCTTGTTGTGGAGCACGGGCTCTAGGCGCAGGGGTTTCAGTAGTTGTGGCACACGGGCTCAGTTGCTCCGCGGCATGTGGGATCTTCCCAGGCCAGGGATCAAACCCGTGTCCCCCCTGCATTGGCAGGCAGATTCTTAAGCACTGCGCCACCAGGGAAGCCCTAAGAGACTTTCAAGACTATTTTATAACCAAAAAGAATTACCCAAATTAATACATTAATAGTACCAGGAGCTAAATATACAAGAGAGCTGAAATTGATTAGAAATCCAAGAAAAGGTATATCTTTTACAAAGCTTACAAATCTAACCATGTGTTTAAATTAATATTCAAGTCAATTTAGAATCATTTTTCTTGACTGTCCAGACATGCTTCTTATCTACAGAATGCTTTTATAGCCTCACAAATGTATGCTCTGCTGATATGAGTTAAAGAAGTTTCCAAATCGCGAAATGTTTCCTTTACCGATACTTTGCAGTGCAAATAAGGCTTACCTTGGTGAGAGACTCCCTCTGGGTGAGCTTCCTCTGCCACCAAGGCTGCGGCTATTGTCTCCGAGTTCTTGATCTGCAGTGTAAATATTTCACAGCTGATAAAGTGACTCTCACTAGATAACAGGTTTTAAGCTCTGGCCCTGATTTTTTCTAAAACATACATAAAACCTTTACCACTATCTTTGCAGTTACTATGAAAGTAGAAGATCTAGTATGTTGCTAGTTTAGAATTGCTGAACTGTGGCATGTAAGGCGTTGTCCCTACACGTTTTTTGTGGGTGGAGAAGGCCATGGATTATGTTCGTTCTTTCATTCCTTTCAATTTTACAGCACAGAAGCGTGGTTTCCATTTGCAGTACCCTCCCCTCAGCCACTTTTAATTTCTACGGTTAAAGTAATGAATCACAGCTGTGGACAGCTAATCTGTATGCTTATCACAGCAAATCCTTATGCTTTGTATATTTTAACACTTTGCATTCCAAGACAAGTCATAAAATACATATGTATTACACAGAGCTACACACCAAAACTAGAAGTGCATCTATTACATGGATCATTTCACACAACACTAAATATCCAAATGGACAGTAACAAGTAGGAACACAGAATTCTGTATTTAAAAGGAAAAAGAAATTCATTTCTTCAGAATATTCCTTAGGTAACACCGAATATCTCTGCTTGAAAAATAACTTTTATTTCCTCTACAGTTAGTTCCTTATAAAATCATCCTATCTGGCCTCTTTAAGGTTGTCCTCCCCTTACTCTGAGTCAGGTAACCTCTGACCCTTAAAGGGTAAAGACATGACTGATCCATTCTTGGTGAACTGCTAAACCCATTCCCTTCCCCCAAACAGGCATGACTACTTGGACATGTCAACAAATCCTTAAGGATGGAATGAGACAAAGCAAATCCAGTGGCTCATTAAAACAGTACAAGAGGCAAATGCTACAAAATGTCAACTGGTAAAAATTCACAGGATTACTAAACACTGTAGAAATTCTCTAACAGGATTTTTTTACCAAGTTTGTGTAATGCAATTTCATGAATTATGCAAATAAAGATTGAGGCTATTCACAGAAAAGCCCAGTGTTATGTTACTTTCATTGCACAGAACTGAGCACTGAACACATCAATCACAAAAGTCACAGGAGACACTAGCATTCCTGCCTGCTGATGGCTCTGCTTAAACATTTACATTTCAGACAGTAAAAAAGCACATCACTATTTTGCAGCACAGCATACTATTTACTTCCAACTGTGATTCTTTTGATTTAAAAAGGGAGGGGCACAATCCCCCCCCCACCCTTTAGATTGTACTTATTAACCACACCTTTAGATCTTTCAAATGAAATGACCTGAAGGGGGTAAAAATTACATTGGGGGAAGGGAACAGAATTTCAGAGTTTAAAAATTCTTGAAATCTTACCTGTTTGATTATTTTCAGACTGAGCTATAAGAGCTGCCATTGATGAATTTGGATTTAATCTATTGCCATATATATGAGATGATGCCTGACTAAGAGAAGATCCAGCTAGAGTATTTGCCTAAATGAAAAGAATTACAAAGACAAATGAATTATACTTAAAAATATCTTAATACTTTTCCTCCTAATAGACCTAGTAACAGCTATTTTCTCCAACCTAAGAATATAAGCAAAAATTCCTGACTTTCTGAAGAGCAAATTTCATTCTTGTTTTACCATTCCAATACTCCAGTTTCTGAAAAGTTACCTAACTCTAAATTTAAAAAAAAAAAAAAAAAGTGAGAGAGAGAAAGGAAAAGAATTGGCACAAAGTTAACTATTCATGCTTTAATTTCAAAGTACCTATTCGATACCAAAACCAGTGGCATGGTAACCATGTGAACATATGACTAGTTATTTAATCTTATTAAACCATTTACAAAATAAGGGCAGGGAGACAACAGATGTCTAACAAATGTTTCAATCTCTTACCTCACAGGCTGGCTGAGGAGGTCAAAAGGTCCAACTCCTACCTTTAGTATTTTAACTACACAGAGCCATATTTCTATTGCTTAACTCTGTCATTAGTAAAACCTGCACACTATTTTGTTACTTCCTATTCTGATAGACTTGGAAGCCTGCTGCTTTTTCTGTTTTGTTTTGTTTTTACTTTAAAAGAAAGCAAACAGGCATCACAAGTATGTTTTCTATACAATGCAGGGCTCAACGAATCACAGCTTTGCCCTGACCCCATATAAGGCACTGTCTTTTTGGCAGTAAGCCAGCTCTACGAACTGAAGAGCTGGTCCACAGTTTGTGATTCATTCATGTTGCTAACCACAATTCTGAAGGCCTCCACTGGGACTTGTGCCAAACAAGCGAAAATGAACCCCTAAACAGATGAAGCTAAGGAGGCTGGCCAAAGTCTTGCGTAATCCAAAGTAATAAAAATGCCTTCTTTGATGTGAATACTTTCTCCCACTTTCCAAGAATATTATAACCTTAAAAATGTGGCATTTTAGAAGCAAATCTCTTGTACACAAAACACTGTTAACTCACAGAAGGCTATTACTAGCCTGAAATACTTTTCAGACTTAACAGAACCACGAATTTCAAAGTACATTTCTTTTTCTTCTTATGAATGAAATCAAACTTAACCTTTCATAAAAACAAAATTCTGGAGAACAATTTAAAAGAACTGAGGCGTTTTTAATATAAAGCAGCTGAATAACAGCAGAACAAAAGATGTGGGACATTTTGACATGTTTAACTGCACAAAAGAGACCAAGACGACATAATAATGACAACAAGCAAAATATAAACAAGAGAATAAACTGTGTTTCTGGAAAGACTCAGACCCTGATATTAATATTCGGCCTCTAGCCAACTTACTAAGCATAAAAGTTGGACTTTACAATTCACAGCAACAGTCCCCGTGATGTAGAATCCTGTCCTTGCTTTCCATTGTTTCAAAGGGTGTATTTCATAGTTCATACTGTAATGTCTAAGTTCAACTGGTCAATTTCTGGGCTTCATTTTTCCTCTTATTAAAGATATGTATGCAAAGTCAGTAGTTTGGATTACATAGTACTGTTTAACAATCAATTAGCCCTCAGCAAAAGCTAAGTCAGCACTTTAACCTAAAGATCCCACTAGACACTTACCATGTATAGAATACCTAAAATATGAGTCGAAAATGGAAATATAGGAAGACTTTTTTTTTAACCTCTCCAGAAGTTAACTACTTGGGAATCTTGGATACTCATAAAATAACTTAGAACAAGAAAAATCAAAGAGACACACAGAAAGATCAGATGTTACCAGTAACCCAGTTTAAAATCTTGGCACCTCACACTAAAAAATGCTCTTTGCAGAGCCAATTACTTACTCTAGACACAATTCTAAAAAGATCAACTAAGCATATAACAGATTAGAAGTGGAAAATTAATTAGAAAGAGGAAGAAAAAGTAATATCTTGAGACATTTTGTTGGCAGCAAGAAGTAACAGCTGACAGCAAGAGAGGAGAGAGAAAAATACGAGCAAGAATGAGTGCATTCCCGACTGCTGGTGGGGCTGTGCTCTGAGTACATGGACAGGAGGGGCCTCTGCACCTGCACCCTATCCTTTGACTCTCATGTTTGTGCACTCATCCACTGGCTGAATCAAAACTATTATCATACCAGTTGAACTGCTTTTCTAGTTCCAATTATCAGTTTTATGAGCTGCCTTAGTCTCTTGACAAGAATCAAAGATCTATTCTCTTTCAGGAGGGTTCCTTCTGTCAAGAGCTTTATATTTATCCTTGTTAGCTTCAAATTTCTTGATGTAGTCTCCAAATCATCTTACTTTCCGAATCACACACTACGCCCACTACACTAAACGGATCAAAATGCCAAAGCAGCACAGCATAACTGATTTCCATAATGACTATCAACAGGAAGAGAATCAATCATCGTTAGCATAATTCCAAAGCAGGAAAGATGTATTTTATAAAGATGGCAGGAAAAGGTAAAATTAATAATAAAATAATAAAATTAGAAATATATTCTTCATTATCCTGATGATCAATTTCCAAAATTTTCTGAATGTTTAAAAATTATCTGGTAGTTTTGTCTTTTAAAAATTATTGTATTTATCTAAACAAGAAATTTTCAAGAGACTGAAAATAAATTACTAATTTTACCATGTAGGGTTTTGTGGTATATGAAAACATCTAAACCACTCCACGTTAAAATTCAAGTCATACCATCATTTTAAGCAGGTAACATGAGCTACAAAGATTCCAGAAATGTCTGACACTGCTTGGCCAACACTTCTGAAATGATATTTACAATGGTTACTGCTGGAAACTCTTGATAACTCTGTAGGCACCTTAGGGCCAAGAAACTCCCAATATTTTAGTGAAATGATTCTTCAGCTTAGTAGCAATAAAGAAGGATAAGTGAGAGAGCAGAGAAGAGGACACACAACTTATGGAGCAGAGTACACACATAATGACTGGCATTTTGTAGACTCAAAAACCTTCGTTATTAATAAGTGAAAGCACTAAGATTCATGGAAGTCCATGAGAACCTAAAGAAGCTAGTTATGAAGCACAAAGGGCACTGAAAGCTTTTATATAAAAGGAATCTGGAACAAGGGAATAAAGGAAAACAATATATACACAGTTCTCCAAAGCACACTTTGGACATGGATTTTTAAAGTGCACTGAAAGCAAATTACTAATGTACCATAGGTCTGCTTCAGAAGACCTGGTATAAAAACTGGCAGCTGGGGGCTTCCCTGGTGGTGCAGTGGTTGAGAATCCGCCTGCCAATGCAGGGGACACGGATTCGAGCCCTGGGAAGATCCCACATGCCGCGGAGCAACTGGGCCCATGAGCCACAACTACTGAGCCTGCGCGTCTGGAGCCTGTGCTCCGCAACAAGAGAGGCCACAATAGTGAGAGGCCTGCGCACTGCGATGAAGAGTGGCCCCCGCTTACCGCAACTAGAGAAAGCCCTCGCACAGAAACGAAGACCCAACACAGCCAAAAATAAATAAATAAATAAA